>NC_059396.1:5615250-6255932 GCF_905220565.1 Melitaea cinxia
TAGACGCAACCTCGTCCAATTTAACCCCTCGAAGACACAAGTTTGCGCGTTCACCGCTAAGAAGACCCCCTTTTCTGTAGCACCTTGTTTTCAGAAGACATCCCTAAATATCACTAAAAGTATTGGGATCCTTGGGGTTGACATTACGAACGAGGTCCAATTCCGGGGTCATTTGGAGAGCAAAGCTAAATTGGCTGCAAAAAAGCTCGGGGTTCTGAACAAGGCGGGCCGGTACTTCACATCGGGACATCGATTACTGCTCTATAAAGCTCAGGTCCGTCCCCATGTGGAGTATTGCTCGCACCTTTGGGCAGGTGCCCCTCAATACCAACTCCATCCATTTGACTCCATCCAACGCCGGGCAATTCGCATTGTCGACGATCCCAAACTCACGGACGATTTAGAACCTCTAAGCATAAGGAGAGACGTTGGCTCTCTGTGTGTTTTTTATCGTCTATACAACGGCGAGTGTTCTGAAGAACTATTTGATATGGTACCGCCGTCACGATTTTACCATCGTACCCTTCGCCGAAGGACTAAGTTCCATCCACACCATTTGGATGCATGGTTTGCGACCAATGTGCGAGCTTCACGCGCATTCTTTCCGCGTACCTGCAAACTGTGGAATGACCTTCCTCCTAAGGTTTTCCCTGAGCGCTATAATTTGGGGGTTTTCAAGCGTCGAGTGTATAGGCATCTTTTTCCTAAAGGCCGGCAACGCACCTGCAACTCTTATGTTGCAGATGTCCATGGGCGACGGTAGCCGTTTAACATCAGATGGCTTCGTCTGCTCGTTTGCCCCCATTCTCACTATAATAAAAAAAAAAAAAGATTTTATTTCGGTTACAAATAAATCTTTCAATAACGATAATACAAATATATTAAATATACCTACATAATAACACATAAAACAATAATTTCCAATATAAAAATAAAAAAATTAGATAAAATGGCATTTATATTTTCAATTCTATTTTAAAATGACGAAGCCGTCCAAAAATGGTCAGAGCTAGCTCGACTAGATGTGCCAGATAATCTATAGTATCGAGTCCAGTGGCGACATTGACGTCTCTCGTGCTCAGCTGGATGGTGCTCAGCATCCTCTTGAACCTCTCGAGGGCCATCTTACATTCACTGCATCACATCTAGCCGTATATCTGGGTTGATGGCGGACGTGTTATTAAACGAACACATGCATGCAACACTAGACTGACTCGCTTTGACAGGGTTTTAATGTAATACAACGTTCGCTCGCCTAATATTTTACAAGGAATAATTAAGTTATATAAATATTACGTAAGTTAATAGTACATAGTTTAAGTATTACTTGGCGATTTATCGATAGAAATCTTTTTTGTGTTTGAAGAAATCTAATATACTTAAACAAATTAAATACATTGAAAATGTATATTAGTTGCCAGTACAAGTGCCTATAACTAATTAATCATGCTTTCTCTGTTTATTTTAACATGCCTAATATATAACTAAACTTTTAAATCATTTTACATACCTATAAAAATATTTTTATTTATTAAAGTAAGGCTATGTAAGGTTAATTTGAAAATAAAAAAAGACATCAAAAGCAAAATTATTGAAAAATTTCGGTGATAAACAAAAAAATCTAATTAGCGGGCAAAGACGTAATTTCTAATTAACTTTTATAACTAATTAGAAATCATCTTAGTTTCTAATTTGATATTTTACTTTATAATTAATACATAAAATTTCTAAGTAAATATATAAAATACCAAACAAGTACAATAATTCACTAGATTATAAAATTAATAAAATTATCGGTAAGGAATGGTGTATGATGAAATCATATCATATTATATAGTTACATAGCTACAAACAAATAACCAATTCATAGACCAACGTGAGCCATGTGAAGGCTAACCCCTATCTAGGCCAGCGACCTGAAGTAGCCAAGGGAAGAATAACCTTCCTCCCACCACGCCCCCGTCTTCCCCTAAGCGACCTGCCGAGTCTTTAATTGAATAATCCCATTCATTAATCATAAAACCCGTCTGGAGGTGAGTTTAAATTATTTTCAGTCACAGTGACTTAATTCCACGCTTGATAGAATTTTAGTCATCGATTAATATTTTCATTTTTCGTTAAAGATACTTAAGGTATACTTTTGTTATTTTTAATTTTAGTCTTCGGAACATTAGATTTGCTAATAACATATATCTTTTAAATAATGATGTTGTAGTGAAAATGTTATGATTTATTGAGGTTATGTTTTGGTTTACAGAAATCCTTAAAATTTCTACAATTTTTTAAATTTAATTTAAAAGTAAAATTTAAATCGTAGTGAATAAATGTAAAATTTATTTGTTGACATGTATCAAAAATTCCTTTTATAAAAATATATAAGAAAATGAGATTTGATATAAACACAATTTGAAAAGTCTACCTATAGGTAATATATTTTATAGTTAATCGGCTATGTCGTATTTAAGTTTTTTTAGCAGTAACATTTGATAAAAACGATGTAAGTTTGGCATAAATATTCAATATTTTTACAAAATGTTTAAACTCTATTAAATAATTGTTAATATTTGCCTTAATTTATTGATTTGCATTAAGTTAATAAAAAAGCGAAATTCTATATATTCATTTTCTAATAGGATATTAAATGTCAAGAATTCGAATGTAACTTATGCATAATAACTTATTATGAAAACGTTACGAAATATTCATACACCTTATTCATTCGTATAAAATTCCCGACTAGAAAAAAGGTCAAGCTCAACCAGATACTGTATCTGGACCGGATCAGGATATATTGAGGCATGCCAGATCCGGCAAGCTTTATCAGGACCAGGTCTGGTCCAGACAAGGACAGCCTGATGTAAAATATAATCAAGTATGGTAAGGCATAGGTACTTGATCAGGACCCGGTCCGGTCCAGATCAGGATAGCCTGATGTAAAATATAATCAAGTATGGTAAGGCATACTGGATCAGGACCCGTTCCGGTCCAGATCAGAATAGCCGGACAGTCTAGCAGGGAGTCCATTTCTACACAGTGGAGCAGTCGTAAGTAAAAGGAAATAGTTAATTATTAGTTAATTATGAGAAGTTAATAAATAAAATTTAATTAATAATAATAATTAATTAATAACATAAAAATAAATAAAAATAATTAATACTTAAAGTAAAAACATTAATAAATAATACATTGGAAAAAATAAACAGAAATAAATAACGCTTTTTCTTTTAAACAATTTTTTCAAGAATATACGAGTACATCCGTGTTTTTAAAAGGACCGGACCGAACCGGCTGATCAGGATGAGATGAGATTTCCTGATCTGGACCCGATCAGGAAATGTCATCTCATCCTGATCAGGTCCAGACAAATCATCTGCGTTACATGCCTTATCTAGTCCTGATCAGGCATTCCTGGTCCGGTCCTTCTAAGGAAGACGAAAAAATTTCTACTCGGGTTATACAAGGTAACTATTTTCCATCGAATATGTACCTACTTATCTATTCGAAAATAGGACTTATATTTACTAAAAAGAAAATTTGCTTATAAACTGTTCGATAATGTATATTTAGCTATATTTTATATCAGCTTTTAAATATTTGTAGTTGTATAAGTAGGTGTTATGTAATATATATATATGCGTCCCGGTATTTTGTACCTAGGTACTACACTACACTACATTTCAGCCTATTTCTTTTGGAAGGAGAGGGGGTGGCTGTATTCTTTACTTCCGTGGCCTCACATAGCCTAGGTACTAAAGATTATATTTTAAAATAATGTTCTTGTTTGTTTAAGTATGGTTATTTCTAGACCAATAGGTTAGTAAATTATATAGGTAAAGGCTAGTATGTCAGCCGGCTAGGTTAATACAATATATGTTTAAAAAAATCAATTTATATTTAAAAAGATGTTTCTCGAAGAAAGCAATAAATTCGCTTCTATATGGGTTTACAAGCGGACGAACGAACGCCGGTATAAAAGACCACGTTGGTACACGTGGAAGAAACCGAACCGTATGGGTTATATTATATATTTAGTATAAAACAATGGACATTTCATTGTTTCAAAATTATAAGCAGTATTTATGCGCCAATCCAATCTTCGTAGAATCTTTTGGGTCATAAATATTATATGGCAAAAATTGATATATCTATACCCATTTTTACGAAATTGTACTTAAACAATGTTGGATATATTTTCAAAATTGCGTTACGACATAGCTTTTCGATAGAGTAAATAACCTATTCAATACCCTCTCGCTTTCTCAATAAAAATAAACAGTCCACTATATCTTACATAGGCAGGACCCAAGGGCCGTACCTATATCAAAATTAGGACCCCAGGCACGTACTCGCTACCCACATCCAACGCCATACCTACGTTACGTTATACACAGCCAGGAAGCGTATTCCTTAACCCACACAAACAAACATGCTTCGCTAAATACACTCACACACTGCATCGCCCCTTTGTCTTAGCTAAGTGTCAACCAATAAAAACAAAGGATTCGAAAATGGAACAAAAAGAGCTGGCCAATCGCGCAGCGTGTCACGCATGTTGATGCGCGGCTATTGGCTTGAAAAAAATCCGTTTAGTTCCGATGACTTTGACTAGACGTTAAGATTGATCGGAGGAATTTATATTAGTTCCCTTAACATTACCCACACGTTAATCAGCATTTTTTATTCCAATTTTGAATTATTTATCAAAATAGTTTTTATAAAGAAGTCCATGAGTGTATGTAGGTACCAACTAACATACTTGACTGTTATGAAAATTGACACATAAAAAATATGTGAGTAAGTGTAAATGCTTTATATTACAATATTTAAAAATAATCCTATAATGATATCAATATTTGTCACAAGTTCTTTCATCATTGAAACGGTTATCACATCTCGACATTCACGGAGTTAGCAGACACCGAGAATAAGAAGAATATCTCACGGCGTGTGTTCACGTGTGAACGGGGGAGCGAGCCGGGCGGGGGAGGGGCGTTCGGAGGGTCATTTATCATTCATATCATCTTCGCTCCACTTCGCTCGCCGCACCGCCGTAAATAAATAAGAACAGACTCATCTTTTACAGCCGCTTCCGTAACTTAAATTGAAAATTGAATTTTAAATCTCTTTACACAAAGACTTTTATCCCTTGAAAACAAATACGCAACATACGTCTCTTTTAAGTTGAACACTCTGTTAGTGAACTTATGTAGGCAACTATGCATGTTTGAGATATATATGTATATAATAGACACTGAGTGATATAAATGTCTGTTTCATATGATATTCCTTAGTTTCAAAGTCAGGACACGTGTTAAGTGAAAGTTATTTGACCTAGATTGTGACGATACGCAACTAAGTCAAAGTTCTGTTTCACAAATCTACGGTTGTAAATATCGACTAGAATATGTGTAGTAGGTAACTATTTTCGTAGGGATTTTTTTTTTGACGCGAAACGTTATCTATTACACCTACATAACTCCTCGTTAGTAGGAACGTAGTTAGGAGTCGAACAGCCTGTATAGAGCAAGAACGAGAGAGAGCTTCTTGCAAGTAGGTATCTCATTCTATTACCTTAAGAACAAAAATCAATTATTAATTATATATTAAAGCTTATATATGCAATAATACAATTGAATTGTCTGGTGATATGTGCAGGTGTACATAGGTCGAGACAAGATGTCCGAACAATTGCGAAACCTTTTATTATCTAAGCATATTAGGTGCTTAGATTCCAAATAATTCCGTTCGCTCGGCTCTAAGAAGATTAAGAACGATTGGACGTCCCAGGGAGTTACGGGACGATTTCCAACATAATGGCAAGGTAGACAGATTAGAGGACGGCCCATCCATCTAAGTAGACTATCGATCGGTGACCGCTACAGCTTAGACGTATCCGCAAGATTTGGACAGAGAAATACAATTACCACGTAACACAACTGATAAAAGCAGTTTGCGACTTAGCAAATTGAAAGAATGCATAACATCTACGGCTCAGAGTAACGTTTGTTTGGTCCGCAATAATTGCTCGGCTGCATCTCTGAGCTGACGAGTCGCCGGCACAAAAACTCCTAAATCCAGTTCATTAGGGCTCTATTCACGGCCCACCCCTGGATGGAGATACGCGGTGATTACTGCAACCGCTCCCGACGGCTCACGAATAAAGACTGCATCATAATTTCACCAGATACACCCTCGCAACGCATTAAAAGAAATAACGACCTTAATCCGGGGATTTAGAGTTGCAATTTGGAATGCTTTCTATCGTGTCACTTGCACAATGACATGTAAAAATAATGAACAAACTTACACTTTTGGCGAAGTAAGTTGAATTTTAACTCTAGGGTTGGAAGGGCTATATTCGTTTGTGTTTCACTTGCGGAGATGTTTTGTAAATTAATAGGAGGAAAAGTTTCGCGGGACGTCGTACCGGCAAGGTTGTCGCAGTTGTGATTCAATTTGGACGCTAATTTAATGACGTTGTCGCAGAGAAAACAAATTGATATTCATATGGGACCACCGGCAGTTTATCTTATTTATATACTTTTACATCTGACGTCGATTTCGTAGCCTCATTAGCTGAAAACTCTAAATATTTTTTTTCTGTTCGAATGACTTAAAATTTTAACGTTCCAGTTTACATTCATTAACATGGAGTACCTATTATTATATACTTTATAGCACTAAAAAATAATGTACAGAAAATTACACATAAAGTTGATGGCAAAGGCGGACTTATTTCTAGAAGAGATCTCTTCCAGTCAACCAATGGTTATGAGAGAGAGTGTCATATAGCGGGGATACCCAGTGCATGAAATAACAACGTAAAGAAAATAGCTAAATAACTGTAATATATTACATACCTACAAGTATAAATACATACATTTACATAGACTCACATACATATACATATATATACACATACACTACATACATACATATATACAGACACACATAAATATAAATACATGATATAATATTATAGGTAATTATATACTTACATATTCACTAAGTAGATGAGTGCTCCTTTAATTTACGTTTGAAGGAAACAAGGAAAGGACTTTTTTAACGCTTTCTAGGAGGTTGTTCCACAGTAAAGAGGCGCGTACCGCAAATGAATTCAGTTTCAATTTGATATTGCACTTTGGTACATCCACCTTTGCTGTTATGCCACCTGGAACGATTAAGAGAAAGTAGGAAGTGAAGACTGGATCGAAGATAAGAAGGAGAGTTTGGGTCAAGTATGATGTTAAAGCGTGTAGATAGGATATGCATATCACGGCGAAAGCGAATAGGGAGCCATTTGATCTGAGCACGGAAGTGAGAGGGAGATACGATCAAACTTTCGTAGGTTAAAAATGAAACGTACTGCCAGATTCTGAAATCGCTCCAATTTTCTAAGCAGCTCCTCTGTCACATCCAGGTAGCATACATTGGCATAGTCAAGGATAGGTAGTAGAAGGGATTGCGTGAGCATAGATTTGGTTTTGAAAGGAAGAAAATACTGGAGACGCTTGAGAGAGTGGATCGAGTAATGTATTCTTTTGCTGATTTCATTAACATAAGCTTTCCAAGAAATGTTGCAGTCCATAATAAGGCCCAAATTTCTAACTTTATCAGACCTTTATGTTTTAACCACTGGTTCATTATGACTATGCTATTTCCCACAGTTTAATTTAACAAATAACAGTAATTCATATTTTATCTAATAGGTTCTTTTAGGCCTAGTTTACATTAAAACATATTTTAGATTATTCGGGGCAACAAGCAAAAGAAAAAACCTCGCACTTGACAGTTTTTTGTTCTAAAAAACTCATAAAAAATTGTCGAACACAACAATTTAAAGGTAAAAACTATAAGTTGTTTTTTTACGCGTATCGTTAGACTATGTAAAAAAAAAACGATAAAATGCATTGTCCTTTAATTTTTATTTTTCTTTTTTGTTGCCGCTTTATTTGGTAAATACAATTACGTACATATTTTATTTTACCTGTAAGGACGACCGAGACCTGTGATGTGACCGACGAGCACAATGACGCAATAATGGACGGCGACGTTTCTTATTGAGTTTTGCGACCAACGAAAGCCCAACGGAGCACATTAACACGCTATACATCCCATTAACATTTTATTTGATACTAGCTGTGCCCTGCTGTTTCGCACGCGTTCATTTGAGGAAAAAACGCACTAATTAAGAAATCATAAAGCCTATAAGCCTTTTTTGTTGTTGGACAGTCTAACACAAAAAGAATTTTTCAACTCGAAACAATAGTTCCTGAGAATAACGCGTTAAAACGAAGAAACAAACAAACTTTTCAACTATAATGTTATATAAAAAATTCTCGTGTCACCATGTTAGTTAAAATACTCCTCCGAAACGGCTGGACCGATTTTTATAAAATTTTTTGAACATAATTATCGGGTTGGTCGGGTCGGTCGGTAGGAGAATCGGCAAACATCTATTTTTCATACCCCATAGTTATAGGGGGGGGGGAGTTAAGGAGGTTAATAACATATGGTAAAATAACGTTTGCGAGGTCAGCTAGTAGGTATTAGTATAGATTAGTAGTGCCCGCGATGTCGCTCACACATACAAGTCTTACTCGTATGTTATAATTTATGTAAGAGTAAGTGGTTACTCTTCTCTCGTCGTTATCTCACGTTTATTATTGGTTTCAGTACAATGAACCAATTTTATATTTATAGATCTAGATAAGAATCGATAATAGTTTAAAAATAATACTAAAATAGTTTCAACAGGTTACTCCCATCCCTAGGTATAGGCATACTATACGTAAAAATTGCGTTTTATAAACATTCAGTTCAATTAATATTTAACTTGGGAATATTATTAATTTAATTTTTCGTTTCCACCACTCATACATAGTGCCTGCTACAGAAATTACATGTCTCCTACCTATCATAATCATTGTTGAACATTAATTAACAACACGTACAAAATAATCTTACATATAATAAGCATCTTTCAGTAATTACAATAGTAAATTTTTACAGAACATCAAGTCTGGTTTTGATGAAATACTTATTAGTAAAGTATACTTATAAGTATACTTTACTAATAAGTTTTTATTACTGTTACTTATTTGATTATATATGATGTTTCACTTTAGCCGATCGCATTCCACTGCTGGACATATGCCTCCCCAAGTTTACACCAGACAATACAAGGACAAATATGATTTTTGTGTTTATCAAATAAATTTTATAAGAGATCCTACAATAAAGTTCCCCATTGACTTAAGTTCAGGTATGTAGCTAATGATAAAAGATTATCATTTTTAACCCTATAATGTTCTACTAAGTATAATCTACTTGATTGTACGATTTACATTATTGTTTTGAAAACGTAGAAAGTTAATTGTGTTTAAATTTAAAAAAAGTCGCCCCTTAGAGCACAAAAATATGGTTGGTTTTTTGTTCACTACCGAATTTTTAATTTTGTAGGTATATATGATAGCAATATATTGTTTATAGAGAATAACTTAAATTTAGAATAAGACCGGTTTATTAAGATTTATTTTAAATATTATATATATATATATATATATATATATATATATATATATATATATATATATATATATATATATATATATTAAAAAAACAAATTACGAATTGTCGAATCCATTCTCAAAAAAGTCTCTAAATTATCATACTCAAAAACTAGTCTCAGCCTATGGTATTATTAAGTCGTATCAGAGAGTATGACTCAGATAAAAATTTCTATTTGACAAAAAATGCAGCACTGTTTTTTGTCGAGCTTACGCTTGAAAATTACGGTACGTTTTTGTGTGTATTTATTGGTGATGTTACAAAGAACCGTTATCACAACATTAGATTAGAAAAAAAATGTTGATATGATTCATCAGTTACAAAGAAACTATTAGTAATCAGTGACAACTCACTGGCTACCTGGGTGGTCATGTTGAAATTTCTTCTTTTCGATTATTATTTTATTTTATTATTTTATTTTCGAAATTATTTTATAACTATCACAACTTTAATAGGTGTCATATTATTAAGTGACGGTTGTTAAATTGTCTTTAAATTTTTTTTAATCGTCTATACCTAATCAACTTCTTATAGGGCTTAGATACCTTTACCTAAAAAAAGTTGGCAGTTATAGAGACTGCCGATAGAAGTGAAAATTAGAACTTTTAGTATTAAATTTTCATGTTTTCATTTCATGAGATTACACCCATCCAAAAAGCGTCTAAAGCGTACAGCACACGGCCGCTGCATGTGCACCAGTCATGAGCATGTGTGTGATGCGAACCTATAAGATTTTCCCCTATCAAAATTGTCCGACGTGGCTGTTTTACTTCAAAAATTCATCAACCGGATTATTTCAAATGTTAACTAATGTAAAATAAATGAGGCTGGTAACGTAATAGCAAAGCATTACTGTTGCTGTATGAACCTGTAATATAATATTGGATCAGTATCAGATATAGCCATTGCTAAGTCTATTAAAATTTATATAAATGTATATGTATAATGTATATAACTATAGTGCTATACAGTATGGTGTACGAAAAACGTAGTCATTCCGTAATGGGGGTGACTATGAAAATTTTAACGTCTAAATTATAAATAACAGTAAATTTTACTTGTATACATTATTTTTAAAGTTTTCGATGCAATCTATTAAGTAATGTTTGGATCCAACAAAACGTTAAATACCCAGAAAAGTAGACTAACTATATATAGAAGCTACCGATGTGTACTCGTCTTCTGAGATAACAGAGTTGAATGTTGATCCGTAATAAGTAGTTGAGAGTGTCATCCTGGAAGACGGCAATATTCGCGCACCCCGGAACGCCTGGTTCCCAGTGCGTCCTCAACGAGATAATTGGCTCGTCGGCTGCGTCTGCGCATTGTTGGTGTCGTTACACCCTCGTTATTCAATTCAACAATTGCTCCTTGTTTCGTCTTATCGAGGCTAATACGACGCTTTCTTGGTACTAACATTCAGACATTTATTGGTTATGTATATATTGTTCGTTTGTTTAATTTACCTATTTTTTAAGAGCAAGTTATATAATAATGAAATTAAAGTAAAGGTTTGTTTCATACATAACCTCCTCCTTTTTTGGAAGTCGGTTAATAAAAAGTTAAAGTTTAAGAGTTTGATTACTCAAACAATGTAACCCTATAATCTAACCAGTCTGTTGTCAAAAATATTTTTGAAACTTTTATTCCTCATAAAAGTCTGTTTATTGGAAGCAGAGCCGTCAGCATAATTACGAAGGAAACCGTGAGGTATATTGGTCACGATAATAGTTAAAGTATGAAATTCATCAGGATACCACGAAGACACATCGTGGCCGTATAACTTGTGTGCACTCAGCGAGAGCGTATTTAGAAGGCTAAGCTGAACTGTAAGGTGGAGATAAACGCAGCCCAAGTAATCCTCTTTGTGAAAAATGTCCCCAGTGTCGCCCCCACGGGCGCAACTTTATTAAAAAGCGCGTAATCCCCACTAGTGGACTGGGTAACGCGATTATACTCTAAATAACTCAATATGGACTATATGAAATTGAATTTAAATCCGAGCTGATACTCTTGTACAGGGACACATCTGTTAATTGATAGAGGTGAATCATGATAGACTATATATTTTTTAGTCAACTAATGCTTAGATACTTTATGATTTCAATACACTTGTAGTTTCTAAAATCCTTCTTCTACATGGAAAAAGAAGCCTATGCCCAGCAGTGGGATGTTAGAGGCTGAATCATATCGTATCGTACTAAAATAAAAAGGCTCATACTAAGTAAGTATCCTCGCCGCTAACTGAAAACTATGATCGACATCTTCTTTATACGATACTCGTAAAATTTGTTGTATTTCGACGACAGCAAGCTAATATTATAAGGAAACAACATAACAAAAGTTGTAATTCTAATAAGTTTACTAGGTATATATCTAATACGCAAACGTAGCTTAGTATCTTGACACCCCGACAGCAGGAAGCGGGGAGAGGTGGCATACTTCATTACTTGCAGATCAAACAATCGCCGACGCCGCCGCCATCTTGCCGGAAGAGACGTCACTGACGCGCGATCGCTTTGATCCTGCACAAAAATAACTCTCTAATTCAAGCCCTCTGAAGCCTTCGCGATTAATGTAATGACTTTTTTGTTTACAATTTAGTGTCATTTTACGTCTGATATAAAATAAATAAATTGCAAGGACAATAAAGACGTTGTTTACTTCAAACTACTTTTTATTTACGCTTAAGAAACAGTTTGAATACCTATTGAATTAATAACTATAAACTATACTTAATGATATGTTTTGATATATGTAAATTGAAACTGCAAGTCAGTAAGCACATAACTCTTACCTAGATTGGCTAATAAGTCACATAATAATATCTAGTACTCTTACGACAATTAAAATATTATAGGTATGATACGAAATTTTATATAGATACTCCTTACGAGATTAATAATTCAGATATATTTTTGATACACACAAAGGAGTAAAAAAATACTACGCAAAAATAAGACATGAATAAAAAATGGAATTCAAATGAAAAAAGAGGGAATTAATTATATAGTTCCTTATAGCCCTCGAAATTCACCGTGGTGTAACGTGACACCCTTGTTACAATAAATCGTTTAAACAACAAAACATATCACACTAAATCACACCACTATTCAAAACAGTGACTTCTGACGGCGAAAAAAACTGATAAAAAGTGTGTCATCTCCCTATCGAAGACAATGGACAATCTTTAATTGTCGTTCAAAAGGTTCGAAGACAACAAAGGCGTTAGATGTCAAGCTGTATCAAGGGAATTAGAAGTGTATTATACACGATGAAAGGATTACACAGGTGTCCTGCAGCGGGCGTCGGATTACATTTAGCTTGCATGTGTGGCTTGATTTTAAACGAAAACTTAAATCTAGACGGTTGAAAACGAAGAAAGATTTCAATAAATATAAAACTTATGCACGTCGTCTCTTCTTGCGAACTTTCATGTAGTGTGATTGAAGATTAAATAATAGTTATTTTATCTAAAATTTGACCACACATTGATTACTTAGTTGAAATAGCTCAGCTCAGTGGCAAAAAAAAACTGAGAACTTTTACAAGTAGCACAAAATAAATTAATGAAAATTTGTGATGTAAGTGTAGTGTGTCACTTGTGATGTAACGAACATTCCATTTGCATTCGCGAATATTCACGATTTTTCAATATTCGCATTCGCGCGAAACGATGCGAAAATTTGGTGAATGTTTTTATTGGAACGAAGTTCCTTACGGCAGGCTTGACATTTGGCTGGGCGACCGAACTCAAAAAAACGTGATACTAAAACCGTAAGAAAAATATATAACGGAAGTGACGTAATATCAGTCACACGACTGTATAATATGACGTTTGTAAAACTAAAATATTACTAGTAAACTTTTTTTTAATTATTTTTGTAATTTTATACTGTCGACAAAAATAAATAAAGACATATGTTTTTTTTTATTTCCCTTAATAGTTTGAATTATTATTATTTTGTTTGATTTATTTTATTTTACGGTATTTGTTATTTTTTAAAATACTTAATTAAAAACCAATCAACAAAATTAAAAAAAAAATCAAGAACTAGAAAATATATATAAAATTCAACATTTTTTTTTTCAAATTGTGTTGCTTCTATACTATCCGAAGGAACTTCGTTCTTACCTGGTGTCCCATGACGTCACATTTTTTTTTCTATTTTATGATGATGGATATGGAATTATAATACTACTGATAAGATTTATATTTGTTATTTACTTATATTCTAATAAAACAACCATTCTGGTGCAGTAGTGCATGTAAGACACTTAGAAGAAGTTAGATTTTACAAAAATCTCCGCAAGCTTGTCTCTGGAACTTCTCGCTCATTTTTTCCGCGTCGTACAAGCTGTGGAATAATTCCTCCTGAGTTTTTTCATTGACATTTTCCTTAAAGGTCAGCGACCCACTCGCGCCTCATCTAAATTTACAGATATCCATAATTATAACAAAAATAAGTCATTCTTCTTGACTAGGGCTAGTCATGGTGAATGATTTATATGACGTTGGCGCAGTTTGTGGTGGCCCATATTTTCTCTTGCTGGTTTGAGTCCCGCCGAGTCCGTGTGTAAATATTTGTATTTATATATTGATATATAGTATATATTATTTCTATGTATATTTAAAAAAATATAGTTATAACAGCCGGATGTTAGTGTACCACAAGCATTAAGTTGCTTATCATAGGAACAGACGACCGTGTGTGTATGTTATAAGATATTTATTTATTTATTCAACCTATCTTGGTTGGAATATGTTTAATTCAAATATCCAGGATAAAAATTGTATGTTGCCATCTTTAAAAATGACTTTCCGTTTAAATTTTCAACGCCTATTTCAGCCCTTTATTTATCCTAGATTGTACACAAATGCTGAAACACGTATTTATTCATTGAAAATAATAATATTATTCACAGACTTGTCATACATACTCTCAACCTTTTGGGGTATCATTTTTCAAAATCTATTCTTAGTGGACGTCTATTAACAAAAACTTATAATGTTTTTACCAGAAAAACTGAAGAACTTGTTTACAAACTTAATTCGGTCCTATCGCAAAATTCGTCTTTAGTAGACGCCTACTAACTATAAGCTATCTCTCTGCCAAATTTAAAGCTCGTAGTACAAAAAACGATGGACTTTCATATAAATTGATGAGAGCTCTTAGACCATTTATATCCAGCCCTATCGAAAAAACGCTGTGTGGCTACGGTGGTAAATAATATAGCCACCCCCTCTCTTCCCGCGGGTGTCGTACGAGGCGACTAAAGGATAACACAGTTCCACTACCGTCTTGGTACTTAAAAAGCCGAACGAAGACGGGCAGCATCGTCTTCCACAAAACCACCTGCCCGGCCTGGTGACTATGGGCAAAACACATGAGTTCACGCCATTTTTGGTGAGACCTATGTCCAGCAGTGGACTGTGATAGGTTGAAATGATGATGATGATGATATCAAAAAATCCATTCTTGCATGATGTCTACAAAGTATGATCTACATCTCTAACAATTTTAAGTTCAAAACGCAAAAGGAATGGAAGACTTTTGTAAAAACTTGTGAGAGCCCTTAGATCTATTTAATGCGGCTTTAGTTACAAAATTAGGGGACGTTTTTAGGGGACATTTACTAACTATCTTTTATTTTTTTATCAAATTTCAAGGTTTTAGCACAAAAAAAGTGAAGGATTTTCATACAAACTTATGAGGACCATTAGACTTCCTTCAACCCTTAGACAGCCTTATAGAAAAATTCGTTTTTAGCGGATACTTACTAAACTTAAACTACCTCCCTGCCAAATTTTATCATTATGCATCCAGTGATTTTTAAGATTTCGTGAATGACTAAGCGATATACGATTATATATATACTAGCTGTGCCCGCGACTTCATTCGCGTGGAATTTAACAAAAAAGTTATTTTTCAGTTCGCAAAGTTATAAAATAAATAAAATTCTAAAATAAAAGTAGCCTAAGTTACTCCTTATTACATCAGCTATCTGCCAGTTAAAGTCCCGTCAAAATTGGTCCAGCCGTTTCAGAGATTAGACGGAACAAACAGACAGACAGAAAGACAGACAGACAAAAATTGTAAAAAATGTTATTTTTGTGTATACATTCATATGCATTTAGTAAAAAGTGGTTATTTTAATATTACAAACAGACACCTCAATTTTATTTGTTTGTATAGATTATTATATATAGAAGATATTTGTAGAAGAATAGATATAATTTGAAGATATTTGTAGAAGATATTTATAGATATTGTGGTGTCAACTAGTGTCACGTTACTGAAACAATTTCGCAACTCCGATACGAGTGCTGAGGTGACAGAGAGACTTGTAATTATAGCCGTATACCTACATACCATTAACCTCCATCAGGAAACTCCACAAATGTCATTTGCGATGCACTTTGTCTCGCGTCTCGCGTTACCTGTCACAAGCAGCCATTAGAGTTGACTTCCCACGTTTCTAACTTACCCTATGAAACTTACCCTCCATGTCTTCGCTATTGACAAAAGATGCATTTCACGTTGTTACGTTTCTTTACGTCCCTAAGTCTTGCGCTATATGAACTATATTTGAAAATTTTTTAGTTTCAGGACTGTAATGAAAAATGTGTCGTAGATGCCTCATGACCCAAAACTTGTCATTTCCTCCGTGATTATTCGCCTCAGAATACGTTCGGTATAGTTGTCACGGAACGTAGGTTATTATTGGTGAGTGTCGGTTTCAGCTACATCGATATGTTGACATTTTGTGTTCATGTTTCGTAAATGTTAACCTTTTATACCATAAATCAAAACATTGAAACATTTCATGCGCTGGGCGATATTGCTTATTATTTATTATTATAGCCTATACAGTCCACTGCTGGACATAGGCCTCCACAAGTTTACGCCAAAAATAACGTGAACTCGTGTGTTTTGCCCATAGTCACCACGCTGGGTAGGCGGGTTGGTGACCGCAGTACTGGCTTTGTCGCACCGAAGACGCTGCTGCCCGTCTTCGGCCTGTGTATTTCAAAGCCAGCAGTTGGATGGTTATTCCGCCATCGGTCGGCTTCTTAAGTTCCAAGGTGGTAGTGGAACCTTGTTATCCCTAAGTCGCCTCTTACGACACCCACGGGAAGAGAGGGGGTGGCTAAATTCTTTAGTGCCGTAGCCACACAGCACACTTATTAATTGATTTAATATTTAATAATCATAAGTACATAATTATGTACTTACCTACACAATAAAAAATATTTAATAAAGTAATGACGAATATGTGGACTTTTTTATATTCGATAGGATATTGAATTATTGATTTGTCGAATGTTGAGTATCTATTTAAAAACTAACAAAAATACGTATCTATACTAACCACGAAGCTTTATTATAGGTATGTTGAATATGTACCTATTTATTCTAACAAAGTCAAATAAATAAAATAAATAACCTATGCATCAATACCAAATTACATAACAGTCTACATATTTTAAATTCCATATTAATAAGTTAAGTACTCACATCATATATGTAGGTACATAAATAACAGTTATATACATACATAAAGGAAAATAAATTACAAGGCGTTCTTAATTATGAAAAAATTCTAACTAATACTAGAAACTGTTCATTAGTCGTGAAGTAAAAACAGCTTACAGTGACAAATTACATTAAAATCATCCACGTTCAGTTTAGAAAAACAAACTTTATAGGGCCACAGGAATCTCATAAGTTAATGACGTGGCACACAAATTACGCTACACCTCGAGCGCACTCTTGTAAATTGCTAAAGTCGCACATAATCGTCGCGAGAGCGTTGGTATAACATCACGAAACCTTTCCGCGACAACTCTTGTGCCGTGTAATTGTAATAACAATAATCGGACGCCGCAGGAAATGACAATTATTTTTTGGTTCAAACCATAAGAATTGAGAGAATGGGTCCTCTTTCATACACGCAAAATACCTTGAAGGAGTCTTTTGTATGCGCGAACACGACACAGCGGGACAAAAAAATGTCCATTCACAAAAATGGGTTAGTCTCGATACCCATGCGCTCTAAATGTCAGGCTCAGGGGCTTAAGTTTTAAAAACAATTTTTCTTAATTTAACCATGAACGTGAGTAATATGCGATACTTAAAACGGTTTGCAATTACGCTTTGAACGAGCTTGACAAACGAATGACATAAATTACAAATCTTTAGATGGCTATAATTGAGTACCTACGTAATATCGCAGATGAACTAAAAGTATCTAACAGATTAAAATTTTATTAACTCCGCCTGTAAAATACACTATCATCAAAGTTTATTCAAAGAATAATCATTGCGATAGTAATACCCATTATTATATCCGACACTTTCAAATTACGACCATTAAGAGCTTGAGAATTGCTGTTAATATCCTTATTCAATCGGTGAAGTGATTAAAACGCGTACATAATATACGAATAATGATGGAGCCAACTATAACATTTCATATAGATGAGGCGGTACAGATTAAAAAAACTAGTGAAGGAACAATGCCACGCTGTCTGCCGGTGGACAGGTATATGACGGGGCACATTTTATCGGTTTTCCGAAACATTCCCGTGCGCTATTAATAAATGAGTGGCGACAAAAAAAAAACTCGTAGAATCCATTTGTCAAAAGTGTAGTGATTTATGGGCAAGGACTTTTGGAATTCCTTGAAGAAGAATGTTTTGTTCTATTTGCTTACCTGTCACTTTGATTTAAAGTGGGAAGACTTTCAGTGTCGCCATTACGATACCAATTTATTTGTCATGGAATTTAACGTTATTCCAAACTGTTGGGAAATCGCAAAACGTGCCAATACTAACTCTCAAAACTAAGTAAATTTTTAAGTTTTACTTATTTTTATCTTCATACCAAGTCGAATGTAGTTTCCCGTTATCCGTAATTAATTCACATAATACTAATAAGTATATGTGATTGGAATTTATAAAATAACAAAAAGGTGCTTCTACAGCCTACTTGATTAAAAAAATCAGTGTGCATTTTTGACCATATAACTGAAGTAAAACTACTTAAGGTCCATCTAACTTACATCGCCCTCAACACATTTTTCGTAACTACTTCGTCGCGTATTCACCAGCTTACTCCCCAAGTCAGGCGCGCGTAAAGAAGTTTAACTTCAAAAATCATTTTGATTTTTCAATTTAAAAGCATTTTTGATCGAAGAATTGTATCGTCATATTGCCAATGAGTTTATTTAGTTACTATGTATGTATAGAACACAATTTTAGTCGTATCATATCGTAGACGTTAGGATTAACACTGTGTTTAAGAACACCTTAAAATTATTAAAACGCTCAAAAATATTACAAAAACGAAGAATGTAATATGTGTTTGGAATTAATATTTAAATACTAAATCGAAATATATATATTTCATTATTTTGTTTTGGTTGTCGTAATTGAAAAGATTAAGTATTTGGCCTACAATTATATTTTGGATATTCCAATTTTAAGGTTTGATTTATAATAGAGACGAACTTCGTATGATTTTATTTTTGTGTTACCCACACATGAGAAAATTCTAAACAATTTTTAATATCATATCAAAAATCGACCATTCCAGCGGGGATCGAACCTAAAAACCTATAAAGGACTCACTATAGACGGCGCCACGGTCGCTTAGACCGAATATAAAATCATCATATCAAAAATTTTGATCTAGCGTTTACATCGTACTATAGCTTAATTGGCTAAAGCACCGACACGGTAAGTCGGAGATGCAGGTTCGATTCCCGCTGGAACGGTCGATTTTTGATATGATATTAAAAATTGTTTAGAGACGCTTCACTCACTTCACTTTATTGCCATAAATATTAAATTACAGGTTTATTATCTAATGCGATAGTACATACTAAAATATTTTAACCAAAACAACCACTAACCATAACATAAAATATATATATTATAATATTCGTAGAGCCTTTCTTATATACATAATTAACAAGATCACGTCATAAAAGTAAAAAAAAAAAAATCATACTTTATTAATAATAATTCTTGTACTTGAATACGAAGTGAAAAAATTTTACACGATAGTTATCAAACATTTTTTTCATTTACAATTGAGACAGAAGTTAGAGAAAATTTTGTTAGTTGACAATCGTTTAACTTGTTGAAAATTTAACTTTAAGTAAAATTTCCAACGGGCATTAAGTATTTATAGTGTTCAGAATACATCATAATTAAATCATCAAATTAAAAAAAATTCAATAACTTTAATAAATTCATCATTGTGTGGTACTCGCTTTCGACGCCGTGCGTGCAACCTAAAAGTGTCACGCAGATACCCATTTTCAGCATGAAATTAAAATTGTAACAAACCACATTAATATAGGATTGACAGTCTTAAGTTTCGCACTCGTCACTAGATGGCTATGACCTCCGTTGCATCCCGCTATCAAACTTAATAAGATGGGATTGATATTGTTAAGTAACGCACTCGTCACTAGATGGCGCTGACCTCTGTTACATCGAGCTATCAACGTTTAACGAGGAAGGAATATACCTTGACGGTTACCAATTGTAGGTATTCACTTCAAGACGAAATGCACTTCTGGAGGAAATGCACTTCTGGTGATTCACTAGTCTCTAGCGCTTAGTTCGTGCACGCTCTTGATTGAGTGTCCCTACTGTGCTTTTTGACCGGTTGCTCTCAGAGAGTTTCGTCCCGTAGGATAAAGACATGCTAAGTCCCTCTCTACTGCCTCCTCCTTAACCATTTGTCGTGTTTACGTGTCAACATGTCGTCGTGTCTTCGTGTCATCGTCTCGTCGTGGCGTCCACATCCACTATACTTTCTTAAAAAATTATAAATAATGAAGATAGATTTCCGAGTGCTGGGAGATTTTTATTGGAAATGTCGCCCCTTTTCAGAAGTTTTTTTTTTAAAATTCTTTAATGTTTAACGAAGTGTAGTGGGGGCGGACGCCAGACGAACGTAGTTGCGGCACGACGACACGGAGACACAGAGACGACGACAGGTTGAGGATGCGACGACACGATGTGGATGCGACGACACGACGACACGATGACACGTTGACACGAAGACAAAACGAACGCTTAAAGAGGAGGCAGTAGAGAGGGATTTAGCGTAGGATAATCTTTATCCTATGGGACGAGACTCTCTAAGAGCAACCGGTCAAAAGGCACAGTACGGACACTCAATAAAGAGCGTGCACAAACTAAGGACAAACACAACTAAACACAAATACGGTGACATAGGGTTGCCTGCTAGTCTGGTTTGAATGGCAGTTGCCAACTATAATATAGAATAGCCAGGAATTTTCCAGCAACCCTTTCGAGATTTATCTTTAACATACTAAAGAAGATTATTATTTAATTATTATTCACTAAGCAGATAGATGAAGATCACGTCTAGTTCGAATCCTAGACTATAAGTTCTTAGACTTTCATCTCTCTCTGCGTTGTGTTCCTCATTAATGAGGGTCGTGACCCCTTCCACTGACGACTTTCCGTCGAAAGACGTTGCGCCATGTTGCTCTGTGGGTTGCGACGTGTAGCGCATCGTGGACTTTCGTGTCAAGTGCGGTGTTGCATTTGATCCGACCAACGCATCGGGCTTCATCCTCGAGGTCTGTTTCCTTCCACTTTGCCGGTGATAACAATCTTTTCCAAGTTGCCCACCTTCCCTTCGGGCAATGTGACCGAAGTACTCAAGAATCTTCTGTAGACAGGTAGTGGATAGCCTTTTCGTCACTCTGAGTTGTTTCAATATCGATGCGTTGGTCCTGCGTGCTAACCATGGGATCCGGAGCGTTCTTCTCCAGCACCGTTGTGGCTTTCTTGACTCCGAGATATCAGTAAGCATGTCTGTGATATGTGTTTTAAAATGTTCCCAAAGTGAATTTGCATCAGACCGCGGAAGATGATTGTTTTTAAGTTTATCCTCTAAAGTACTTTGGAATAAAGATCGCTCCGAGGCTCTGAGTGGCTTTATAGGTTGTATTCGCTTTTTGGGTGTTTTGAACCGAGGAGCAAAGTCAATCACAAGAAGGTTGTGATCGGAGCCACAGTCCGCTCCAGGATATGTCTTTGTGTTTGAGATAGAAGATCGCCATCTAGAATCAATAAGAATGTAATCGATCTGGTTTCTAAATCTATCCCCTGGTGACTTCCAAGTGTATAGCCGACGTAGATGGTGTTGGAAACATGTGTTTAGTATGGTTAAATTTCTACCAATACAGAATTATATTAGTTTTATACCTCTTTCATTTTGAACTCCGAGTCCATTTCTACCAACTAATCTCCTTATATGCCTATCTTCTATTGTATTGCCTACTTTTGCATTGCAATCACCAATAGTTACTGTTATTTCACGGCTTGGTATCTTGTTGAGTGTCGTTTCAAGTATGCTATAGAAGTTGTCAATATCCTCTTCTGAAGCCTGCGAAGTAGGTGCGTAAACCTGGATGATATTGAAGGTACATGGCCTGGCACTGAGTTTAAGTGATATAACTCTATCAGATATAGGGTTATATCCGAGAAATGTTGGTTAATTTTAGGAGGTAGTAGGATTCCAACACCGTGGTGGTTAGAGTCTTCAAATCCAGAGAAGTGAGTGTTTCCCGAGACCGTTCTGAAATGGCCTTGACCGCGCATATGTTTTTCGCTGATGCCCAAATCAGAAATATTGAGTATTTCCATTTCCTTTTCCACAATGCTTAATTTTCCTGGTCCTATAAAACCTTTGAGAGTCCAGATGGCAATACGGCGTTGGACTCGTCTTACACGAAGCTTGTTTCACGCCGCCAGTAGCATTCACGTCCAGAGAGGCCTGACAAGTCACCTCTCTAGCGGCTTCGGTCGGCGGCTTAGACCTTCATATTATTATTTTTTATTTTGTATTAAAAATAATACAGGTTTTTTATATATATTTCAATTTACTTCTTAACTCACTCAAATATTGGACATATTTATCATTAGATTAAAATTCTCACGATTATGTATGATAAAGTTTATCCTGCAAATAAGTTACAAATTGAGTTTAACAGCATAAGGTAGAATAGGCCATTAGGACCTGTTTCTCCTAAATTAATACACTACAATTTTATTTTTATTTTTATTTATAAATATAATATTATTGTATATGTAAGTATATATGTGTTATGTATGTTATAGTATGTTTATTATTAGATATAAATTATCTATATGTAATTAATTGAAATATATATTTAAATTCGCACAACAATTATTTGTTCACTTTCTGTTTCGTGTCCTATACTCAAAGGTTGTCTGGAAGAGATCGCTCTTTCTGCGATAAGACCGCCTTTGTACGTCTTTCATTTTATGTTATTATTTTATTGTTTCGTTTTATGGTGTACAATAATGTATTATTATAATTTTCGAATAAAATATCTCATAACTATGGCAGAGTTCGATGTTACCATCATATTCGAATAAAAGAATAATTCAAAATTTTTATCTGTTGGATAACTTAATCTATCAGAAAGCGTCATCCGAAACCGGTGAAACAAGTCCGGATAAGGCTAAGAATTTAAATAAAGATAAGATAATGAACGCATTAGTTCAAACAAGTTCCGAAAACTAATTAGTATTATTAGTAAAACTATTAAGTATTATTACTAATAAGTATTTTTTAATTCTTAAAATCTATCTACAGCAGCTTACACATCTTTTATTTATTTATTAAAAGAAAAATACTAACTTATAAAAACGTGTTTATAATTTATAAATAATGTCTGTAGTATTAATGTAAACATATTACATTATTGTAAATTGACACATTCCCGAGTAGAAATTTTTTCGTCTTCCCGAGTAGAAATTTTTTCGTCTTCCTTAGAAGGACCGGACCGGGCATGCCTGATCTGGACCAGATAAGGTATGTAACGCAGAAAATATGTCTGGACCTGATCAGGATAAGATGAGATTTTCTGATCGGGTCCGGGTCATCCGGGTCGGGTCCAGATCAGGAAATCTCATCTCATCCTGATCAGCCAGTTCGGACCGGTCCTTTTAAAAAACACTAATGTATATTCTTGAAAAAATTGTTTAACGAAAAAATTGTTAAAAAAGCGAATTGATATTATAAATATGTTACTTAACATTATTTATTTCCGTTTATTAACGTATTATTTATTATTGTTTTTACTTTAAATATCAATTATTTTTATATTATTAATTATTGCTATTAATTAAATTTTATTTATTAACTCCTAATAATTAACTACTTCTTACTACTTACGTCTGCTACACTGTGTTGAAATGGACTCCATGCTAGAGTGTCCTGATAACTGTATATATACTAAGTGCGCTTAAAAACTTTGATAGCGCGATTCAGGCTCAGTTCGCGTAATTTCTTTCAGGCTATCCTGATCTGGACCGGACCGGGTCCTGATCCAGTATGCCTTACCATACTTGATAATATTTTACATCAGGCTATCCTGATCTGAACCGAACCGGGTCCTGATCCAGTATGCCTTACCATATTTGATTATATTTTACATCAGGCTGTCCTTATCTGGACCGGACCGGGTCCTGATCCAGTATGCCTTACTATACTTGATTATATTTTACATCAGGCTATCCTTTCTTGGACCAGACCTGGTCCTGATAGAACCTGCCGGATCTGGCATGCCTCATTCTATCCTGATCCGGTCCAGATACATGATCTGGTTGAGCCTGACCTGTTTTCCAGTCGGGTTAAAATTTAATAATGAATAAAATTTAAATTATTAAGCTTGACGAGTTTTGTAAGATTTTTTTCTAATAAAATTAAGTTAGTTAAGTTAATTAAATAAGAATTTAAATATTTAGAAACTGTAAATTATACTAAAATCGTATATACTGTCTACGACTAAATATAAAAGTATTTTATGGTTTTATGAAGCTTAACAAACAATTTGGTAGCACTAGATTTATAATGAGACTTAATCTGTGTGGCTACGGAATTAAAGAATATAGCCACCCCCTCTCTTCCCGTTGGTGTCGTAAGAGGCGACTAAGGGATATACAGTTCCATTACAACCTTGGAACTTATAAAGCCGACCAATGACGGGATAACCATCCAACTGCTGGCTTTGAAATACACAGGCCGAGGACGGGCGTCTTCGGTGCGACAAAGCCAGCCCTGCGGTCACTAACCCGCCTGCCCAGTGTGGTGACTATGGGCAAAACACATGAGTTCACGCCATTTTTGTCTCGAAATTGTGGAGGCCTATGTCCAGTAGTGGACTGCGATAGGCTGAAATGATGAGATTTATAATGTCTGAGATCTGCTTCGATATTATTAAGACACAGATTATTAACCAACTCTAACGGTGTCTGTTACGTGAATGCTAAACTTTCCATTTCTTTTATCGTCAGTATCAAAAATTGTTAGAAATAAAGCAAATAATGACAGGTTAGATATAAACCGGCGTTCCCTTTCCTCATGAACTGGACAGTTCATGGAGTGTTCAAATTACGATATCGCATCGTCACCGCGATACGATCGATACATCGTCGGTATCACATCGCGATCGCACCGCGAAATGTGCTGACCTCACGATCACGTAGGTGTTACTTATCGAATAATATGAGAATGTTTCTTCCGCGATAGTTATGACTCTCACCTAAGTCGTGAATGATTTTTTTTTATCAGATCCCCGTGATAATTTAGATTTTTTAAACAGTCGCCCGATTTAAAAAGGGTTAGCTAGGTTTAATATGATAAGTGATAATAAATTAATAACTTAAATGTAAAAATATAACAATTGTTAACTTAAATTTGACACAATAATTCAAAATATACGTGACAGCCTTCTAATTTATGCTAATTATCTTGAAATGGCTTACCATTGTATTCTTATCTCAACGTAATCGCTTAATCTCTTCACTTAGCAAAGTCTAAACCCAGTCGATACATAATAATTTCTGTGAACTTGCTAAGGGCTTATCCTCTAACGCAATACCTCGAGAGCAACAGTCCCCGGAAGCCTATTGTTCAACAAGACTCCGAAAATATTGAAACCCGCTAAATCTCTCGTTTAATCGAAAAACGTTTTAAATTTTGCCCAAACAAAAAATAGTTTGCTAATCCGCGGCCTCTTTGAGGCCAACAACGGACAGGGGTAGAAATATATTTGTTTCTAAAGAAATGTATTTAAAAAAAAAACGCCACGGATTATTGATTTCTGCGAAAGTCGTAAGTCGGTACGGATAATGTTCCCTTACGGTACGAGAACGAATTACTCGCTGAAGGATAAACACACTTCTTATTTCGGTAGAAATTTACTAATCCCGTGATCAGCGAAACGAAAACATTACCTGCTTTGAACACGTTACACTTTTAAATAAAACTATAGTTTTGCGCTCTTAAAATCCGTAACAAAAAAAAACCATTAACTTTATACTATCATTAACTAACAAGCAATTTGAAACTGCATAATTAATAATCCGATCGCAAAAAAAGACTAAAATTAACATCGAATCTTTAATAAAATAAGACGGAGCGTGATCGATCAAAATAATAATTAATAATAGATCGGCTTCGAGTGCCGACTGTGATGGATCCCTGCACTTAGTCATCGCGTTTAATTAAAAATGGCGTCGTAAATGAACGGTTATATTTCAAATTTTTAACTTCTCATCATTAACACCTTGCTCACGTATTTCAACTTACCTATATGCCATGTCTGTTGTTGCACAATCGTCAATAATATCGGTACACAATGGTGGACAGATGGTGCCTATTGCGATAAAATTATAATCATCAATCAAGAAAGACTTGATAATATTATATATTATGATATATAATAGTTTGAAATTCTTAGGTAAAACTGAAGTGGTTTTAATCGTTTGACGTTCAATGTCAACACGAATTAATTTGATTTCTTAAATTGGCGCCTATTCGGCGCCTAATAGAAACATTTCTAGAATTACGTCTATTTTTATATGTTTTTGTTTTCTACTAAATTATTGACAATTATACATTTACACGTTTATCTTAACTTTAACTAAATGACCTGTGCAGTAAATTTTAGGTCGTACTCGATGATGTAGCAGGTCAAACTTACTAATTTTTAAATAGGTGCAGTAGATTCAATGATGCAGGGAAACCGACGAATATACGTTTGAATTCGAAGAAAAGGGTATTATAAAACTTCAAGTACTACAACATACATGTATACAATTTCAAATGTCTTCATATACCTATGTTATATGCTAGTGCATGTCGGAATATTTCCGTAACCCTGTGCGAAGATATTTGACTTATGTATGCAGAAGAGATCAATCTTAATAAGCTACACTAGAGTAGATAATGATAAACTTAGTTTAGTTTGAGATGGAATGCGATTTTTGACTAATATAAATCACTGACTTTTTGAAATACGGTGATTTAAATAACGATTTTAAATAAAATAAAAATGTAATCACTAAATTTCAAACCATTTAGTTTGCTAACTTACCTTATATCCAAAATATACGTAGATGTTAAATCAGGAAAAATAAAAATCACCTATTCGTTATACCTTCGCTAGTAATAACTATCAGCTATTGCTATATTTAACGATTAGTAATCTCAACAGATGTAACTTTAATGAAATTATAAGTTTCCAATTGGTTGAACGGTGATCAAAGACAATCGACGGTGCTGATAAATAATTGGATTAGCCAGATATGAAGTTTAATTGCAGAGCGCATAGTGATGGACGCGCGCCGCGGGGAGCGTTGTCTGCGCTCGCGCCGACTACATACCAAGTTCATAGGTTGGATGTGGCTTTGTATTTTATTAGAAACTTCTATCACCTTGACGCTTTATATTAAGACGTTTATAGTAGCAATAATGCGTACCTAGTACTGAGAGTACTACTTGCAAATACGCGTATAATATTGAAATTTGGTAAAAAATAGAAACGAACATTCTAAGTCCGCTTCTATGTAATGAATCCTTTTCTTTTGTTTAATTGTTACGTTAATTTCTTTTAAGTATTGAAATATTACATTTGAAAACGTCATCATTTTAATAGAAATCTGTAGACATTTATTTATAAAATGTCTTTGTTTGATTAAATGTCAATAAAAAAATTTGGAAGTAATATCCATAGTAAGAAAGTGCACAAACTCAATCTGCAAAGCGGCAGGAGGTGTGCTGGATCGAACTAATGATAACGGCTCGATCGACGGATTATTACATTAAACTCGATGTTTTATCATCAAGCATACCGCTACTTCACACCTCCGACAAAATTTACTCTGATGGATCTTGGGTTAGTTATTGGATTTCGAAGATTTAGTTTCTCTTATGAAGTTATAAAAATAATTATACACGATACGAAGAACTCATAAAATAAATAAAGTTATACATTTTATTGAAACAGCTGAATTTAAACATCTCGGAATTACCGACGCGTAATGTAAACACAGCAAAATATGTGTGCTTACATGAATTATAGACGTATTTAACAGAAAAGCAAGTTGAATTTAATTCCTAGTTTAAAGATCTAATCATCGAGTCTCACGTGCAGTACAAGTACTAGGAGTACAGCAGATAATAGGAACTGATTAGCGGGCGCGACGCCGATGAATGGCCGATCCGAGGGCGCCGCGGCCGCTGGCGAGGCCGACAAAGGCTCACGCACGGCATCCGCAGACAATCCGCCGAGTATCGATCTCTCGCGACCCTTCGAACCAGCGCCGAGCCTAGCACAATGCCGCGGCTCTTTATTATAGCATCTCATATTGTTGTCATTGTTATTATTATGATTCTTTACCGCTTTCCATTGTCGGTCGGCGTTGTGGCGGTGCTTTTTCACGACCCGCGTTTAGTCTGGGCATCGGGAGCGCGACGCTCGCACGTTTAGTTGTGGAAAATGAGTGTTTTCCTCGCGAAAATTTTAGTAGTTTTGTAATTTTTACGCGCTATGAGGTGCGCGCGCAGTGCCATGTGACGGACGAGGTATGGAGTCCTACTGTCAGCTGACCGGACTGTCACGTACTTATACATATATATGTGTGCATCTGAGCAGTTGTATCTGATGTTGACATTATAAAGTGATATATTTTTATGTAGTAGGTACCTACGTATTATATTTATATTAATGTAATAGAATGTTCTTGCTAAACATGTCCGAAATTGGTTTTATTTATTTTTCTAGAATTAAGTCATCATTTTTCTTGTGCGTCAGTTGGATTAAAATACATAAAGTTTATTTTTGTTCTGTAAATAAATATGCACACTATGGTATATACATAAGGACAGTAAGGATTGACTTTAAAAACTGAAGTGCTTAACGGTTTGTAATTATTTCATTTGTGCTTTAGTCAATAAGATTCTTTTTTCATTTATAAAAGCAACCACATATTAAAATGAAACAACTTTCTTAAACAAATATAAAATCAGGAATTGACTTAATTGTATTATAGAATAACATATACCTAACTTAAAAATGTTTTGAATATTAAGACATGTATATATACAAAAACTTATCATATCTTTTTTGCTATATAAAAGTTACTGAACTACATAAAAAAGGTTGTGGTTTTAGCAATGTAAAGTGTTGATGGCGATTGTTGATAAAGTTTATCTGGCAAATAAGTTAAGGAAATATATATCAGAAGATAAAATAGACCAAAAGATAAAATAGACCAAAATAACCTGTTTCATCTAAACTAGTAAACTATAACTTTTGAATTCACAAGTTGCGTACATGTCTGATTGATAAATTGAAGTTTCATGTGAATAGTTTTTTTTTTATTATAATTAAATAAAGAACATTCACGGACTCTTAGTTGCCCATGCCATAATTTTTATTAGATAAAATATTTGTTACTATACGGCGTGCGTTTTTTTTTGATGTGAAAATAACTTTTGGATACCGTTATACGTCAAATAATTTTATCAGCAACTGGTCGAACTGGCAATGAAAATTAGAAAATGCATTACGTAATTTTTTATCGGTTTACTGAATCATTACGGAGGTGAAAAAATTGTGATTTGTAAATTACTATAATATCAACATTTAACATACCTACGTCACAGATATTACTGTTCATTACAATTTTAACAAATTTATAACCAACTGCAAATGAAAATGTAGTATTAAATTCCTATGCATCTTTTTAAATGTAATTGATTGCTATTAATACATACATATGTACTAAAACACTAACTCGAACGATAAAAATTGTACCTACTTAGGTATGTGTTCATTAGGATTCCGTATTTAAAGACATTTATGATTATTAAATAGCAATTAAGTTATTATTAAGTTAATTTATTATTATTGATTCGAAATATGTTTCTCGGCAAAAAGGAGTTATTCATCACATGAGTTGCCTTTCGTTTGCCTGTGTTAGTTTTAATGAGTAGACACGATTTTTAAACAAGATGTAAGTAGGTATAAGATATATGTATATAATTGAAATCTGTAATATTAATTGTTAAATTTACAAAAATAGTACTGTGGCACGTACACCTTAGTGTTAAGACTTGTTACTTATAACGTCAGTAGTTGCATTATTTACGCAGATTATTCTAAAGCTAGCACACCATATTCCCAGATTAATATATAATATATAATAATGTAGTCTCATGTAGCAATTTCATAACTGTATACCAAACTTATATCTATATTTATACCCATGTATATATATGTAGGCATGGCCAAGTCCATCGCACGTTATTATTTAATTTGCGGCCTCCCAAGATAGGCCTGATGAGTCGGAGACAGCGGCCGGAAGATATCCCCCTTTCCTCCTACACCCCTGGACACAGATAATGTATGTAGGCAGTAGGCCTATTCAAGTGTGACGGACAGAGTATTAAAATGAAGATTGCAGACTTTTTCATGCTCTTTCAAAATTGTGTGTATATCTTGGATGGGGGAAAAAATCCGCGTTCCTAGATTAAATTTTGATTTATTAAAAATGATAACGAGTGGATTTATTAGGTTCTTTTATATGACGAAATTTTTACTTCTTAGGTAGGCACATATTTTTCTTTGATATAGGTACATACTTGGCATATAGTACCTACTAAGTACCTGATCTATATTTTATTCTCTATTTTGAGAGAGTATGGTTTATTAGCAAATGATTTGTAATTTACAATTACAGTTACATTTACAGTTAATGTACTTTTAGTAAACATATAAAAATGTACTTTTTGTATAATTTCTTAAAATATTTTTATTTGTGTAATTTAAAAATGTATTTTAAAGTTCGCTCTGTCTATTCGTAAGTCTACATATGTATGATCCAAGGGGAGGCGACCCCCAACAAGGAGAGATGATAGCTCTTACGTGCGGTCTTGTTTGTGTCCAGGCGCTCCGAACCCAATATTGGCCTTTCATTATCATGCACCGCCTGCGATTCCGTCTTGAGATGAACGGTGCAATATGTTATATGTGAATTGCAACGGACAATCGACCGATAGTTGCCACTTAAGTAACGACTTATTTTCTAATTTTATATTCATACAAAATGTTACAAATCTTAAGTGCCTATAAACTATAATAAAAAAAAGGATGAAAATATCGTGTAATTATACTTTTTCAAGTAATAACACGTGTTCTAATTTCAAATCAAAAGCTACCCTAAAAGTTTTGTAACTATCAACAGATTAATTATTGCAAAAAAAGCAGACGATTCTCGCCAACAATACTCGGCGGCCATATTGCGGCGCCGCGTCACCTCAGAGTTGCCAGGCGTAATAATTATTAATTTGCAGCGACACTCGCGCTCTCGCGGCTGTCATTAGTGACACCTCGCACCAATTAGGACGCGCAGAGTGTTTGATGCTCGGTTTTTATTTAACACCAGCAATTATTGAATGACTCGATGCGTTGTCACTAGTGGTTTTCAGTTGTGCAGAGGTGTTGACTTTTCATTTTTTTTAAAACGCCTGTATTTTCATTGCTCTTAAATTGATTTAAGAATGATTGCTATAAGTTTAGAGTAAATTCGAAATATCGAAATGTCTTTTATACTTATTTATCATGATTTAATGTATTACACAATGCTTACACATTATGTGTGCGCTAATAAAGTAAATATCTACAATATTTTTTTTCCTAAAAATTCAGTTGCAATCAAATTAGTAATTATATCGCTTACATTACAAAAAAAAAAAAATTAAAATCTTATTGTTCTTGTTTTAAATGACGGTCGTTACTATTTCATCAACGCAAATTTTTGCGCTTTTTCGTAATGTTACTAGGAATTTTGTATGTCCTTCATACAAACCATTTTAACAGTTGTTAATAAAATCCGTGATTTTTATTAATTAATAAATGTTTTTCCTCTGTCAAATAACTTTTAACAGCTATCTGATTCAGCTTGAAAGTAAGAAGACACTTCAGTCCACCTGGTGGATAAGACCGTAAAAAAATCTGGGGGTTTTATCAGCAACGTGTGAAACAGACCCTAATTATTTCTTGTTCGTTATCCTCAATAGATAATTAGATTCTTTAGACCAATCTATATAATCTTTATATCTACATAACATCACATCTTTAGTGACGAGATTCTAATAATAAAACTCGATACTAATGTGAAATCTGATTAGCCTTGTTAGAAGTACTTGGTAAAAAAAACCTATATGTTACTTTATACGTATACCTATAAGCATTATTGCAATTTAGACATCCAAGTGTAATTCGAAATTGAAAATAAATGAAAACAAACTCATTACAAAATATTTATAACAAATAATATTAGCCAATGGGTGTAATACAACTGCACTACTGCACTACTGCTACACGCACGTAAAATAATATATGTAGGTATATGTCAATATGGATTACAGATACATATTCAATATAAGATATCTACTTTCACGTGCTAGTCATTTAGGACTTCATATTACAAGAATTAAATCTCGATCAAAACATATAACGAGACGATTACGACGATGCGCTGGCGCTTTAGTCACACCTATACTATATAACTTGTAGTGTAAGACGTTATCCAGTGACGTACCTATATATTAAAAAGAAATAAAATAAACATTGTATTTTAGATGGAATATCGGATTATTGCAACTTGATACATTACAAAATACAATTTCTTTGTATTATAATAAAAAAACATTTAATGTCGTATATCTGTGACGTATCTACCTACATGTAAATTTAATAATGTAAAAACCCTAAATAATATAAAAACCCAAACTTTCCCTCCAATATATGATCAGTTGAGATTCAACTTTTGTTGTATTATTTTATCCCCCGACGCCGCACATCGCATACCTATAGGTCATACAGATATTTGCTGTGGTCAGGGTTTTGGTGTATAAATTGTGTTTCCAGAAACGCAACGTGAAATTCATGTCCTGGACCGTTGAGTATGGTGTTTATTATATAAATTTAACACTAAAATACATAAAAAATTAGTTATTGTTTTTGAGTCTTATTTGCCACCTGTGTGTAATTTATTTTAAATCGTTGATTTTTAAAAATGTTTAGTTGTACTTCACAATTGTGATTGATATGGGTGTATATACCGTACAGTATATATGTACCTATATATTTTATGAAATAACTATAACTGAAACAAAAAAAAAATGATCTAAATATACTAACGAAATAAACTATTCTTTAAGAATGGTCATATTCAATATAGGTATGGCTAAAAAGGTTACACATAACTCTTAGGAGAGGAGATGTCCTTACTCATGAAACAATTTGACATACTTGGAGATTGGAGAAGTTATTAATCTTTCACTGTCACTACATTAACAAGGTATTTAACAACCTAATTTTTTTTTTTGTTTTTTTTTTCGATTTTTTGATTTTTTGATTTTTTTTTTTTAAATTTAATTATGATTTTAATTGTAGCTTTGATCCTTAATTATTTGATTTGTGATTTTTTAAACTGTTTTTTTTTTTAATTTATTTGTTTCATAATGCCCATAATGATTTTTGAATTTCTTTATTGATTACTTTTTTTCTCTCAATGATTGTTAATCAATTTATAGTAATGATTTTAGTATTATTATTAAGTTTTTTGATATTGAACTATTGTTGTGAAGCATCTCTTCTGAACTTTGTCATGTTCTTTTTTAATATCGGAAACTATTTTTGGTTAAGTGATACTATTGTGTTGTGTATTCCTGTATATTTATGTAATACCGTTTGTTTCCAAAATAAAGTAAAATAAAAAATAAAAAAATAAAATAAATGGTATTAATTTTGAACAATTCAAAATTAATCTTAAACTATGAATAGCTTATCGATAAATAGGAAAATTTCTGAGTACGTAATTGTTGTATGGTTTGTTTAAAAATGTGTACTAATTGCTAATTTTAATAACCTTTCATTGTATTATATAAATAAGACATAATAAATAAATAAATATCTACACAATACACACACGGTCGACTGTTCCTTAAGTAAGCAACTTAATGCTTGTGTTATAGGTAATAGTCGAATGGTACCTGTAGCTACATTTTTTCTCTCGATAAACATGCTTATAAAGAATACATATATAAATAAATATATATTACACCCAGACTCGGGGTGCGAATCGAACCCACAATCCCCGGAGCAGAAAGCAGGATCACTACAAACTGCGCCAATACGGACTAGTCAAAATCTTTAAATAATAATATCCTACATTACCATTAGTAGGTTTCCAATACTGAATTATAGGAAGTAAATCAGTTTAATTTTATACCAAAAATACATTTAGGTATAGATACAAATAGTCGGAAAACTGATTTTACAATAGTTGTTAGAGACACAAGACCTTTCTTCTACTTGGAGCCCTGTACTAATCAGTGAGATGTTAAAGGCTGAATTAAATCAAACCATGTACTTCAGTATTCATATTATGTGTTTTATAAGAAAAACACATTTTAGTTATAATAATTTGTAACTTTAGTTATGATGACAAACTTAAAAATATATCGTAAAAACACATAAATGTGTGTGCAACACATAACCTGAAAGAATAAAAATATGCTTATTATTAACAGTATAACCTTCAAAATACGTTTGGAAGATAATGAGTCATATTCAGAAACGCAAAAACGATGTAAGTTCTATGAGGAAAAAAAAAACATGTTTATAGAACCGGTTTTTTTTTTATTACCTAAAAAAACTTATAGACAAGAGTTGTAAAAATATTTACGGAAAATAAAACTGCATTTAAAAATCAATTCATCATACTTCTACAATACATAGAATGAGCACTTTCTATTATCTCTAGATTTGAGCTGTTATTACTTAAAAATACTTTACGAAACTTTCCGGAAATATACCTATATTATGGTTCAAAAAAAATATTATTAAATATTTTATTGCGAAACCTAAGCAACTTTTGGTTCTATCTTTATTACCAAATATTGAAATGTAAGAGAAAGAAGATTTGAGACTTCTTAATATTATTTATGTGGTACTATAACTTCCTATCCCTTACATATTATTATATTGGTGAAAAGTAATGAAAAAACACTTTCTAAATACATCTATAAATATTTGACAAACAAGTGACATTTTTTTGGCAAAAGATATAACGATGTTTCATTGTAAAATTAAATTGTTGTTTTTAGTTTTTTCTATCACTTATTATTTATGTTTCTCACCGTTTAAACCTTCCCTGAACTTCCACGAATATTAATTTCAAGATCAAAGTCGGCCAAATCGGTCCAGCGATTCTCAAGTTTTAGCAAGACTAACGAACAGCGATTGATTTATATATTAAATAAAATCAGGAAGTAATTTGCTGATTTTTTAAATATAATCCTTAGATTTTATAGATAAGTGTTTAAGTGTTAGATAAGTGTAAGATCAAGAGCTAGTATTAATAAAAGTGTATTTTAATTAAAATAGTATTGTACATTTTCAATTATATTAAATAAAAAAAATTATACGATTTACTGAGTTTTTATTATTAGATACCTTCTTATGTTAATATTAATAGCTTGTCTTAAATTTTTTATATTAAGTATGTCCACAATTTGATTCGCACTTTTTTTGCAACAGCAACAATAGCAAAGCAATAGACAGCAACAATGGAAACGTAAAACAAAGAATTTTACAAAAAAGCAGTTCGAAAATCACCTACCTGATACACTAAGGAATTTTTGCTATTGTTTAAATTTCTACCCTTAATTAACGAAGCACCTACGACGAATTTGAATGAAATTTTAATTTTTTATTACTCATAGTAAGTGGTAATAAGACTTATTTGTTTATTTCCACGAATTATTATCCTACAAATGATTATTTATGTTTTCACATACTTATATTTATAATTTGGTGACTTTATTTTAAAGCTTGTACCTATGTTACTTCAAAATAATTTAAATTAGAAAAAGCTATGATGACAATTGCATTGGCATTTTGCAAATGTTAACAAATGTTATGAATTAGTGAAATTGACAGAATATTATCCAACTGTCCAAGGTAACAGGAAATATTATCTATTCAATTGTTTTTTACTAACGTTTCTTTGTTCAACACGCTTTAGGGCCTTTCACCAGTTGAAAATAGGTACAGTAAAATGTTTTTGATTCATTATTCTTTTTTAATATTAATTTCTACTATATTTATTTATTTCTATTCGCATATGTTGATCTTAAAGTAGCAGTTTATTAATTGTGGAGAAACAGGTCCTACTGGCATATTCCACCTCCCTCTGTCAAAGTCTATTTGTATCGTCATCCGTCAAATAGCGTTATGCGCAACTGATAAAACAGGCCCTTAGAGTCTAGACGGGTTAGCATTTTATTCGATATCCTTAAGTTTAATTTAATTCTCTTATTTACGATTATAATTAAGTTACCAAAAGAGTATAGCTGAAATTAAATGATATGACACTTGGAAACATAATTATGTCGATAAAGTAATATAGGTATTGACAAATACGATGCCTACTCACGACATAATTTATTTAGCCATAAATATATACATTTATCGCTATATCTCCAATATATGATTTTAATATACTAAGTCACTAAAAGCGTGAGTTATATTTATTTTATTTTGTTACTTCGATGTGAGTCAAGAAAAAATTTTGTATGCAGAAATATTGCAAAAATATAACAAACAGTACCTACCTACTGATAGGTAGGTTCATTAAAAACACATAAAATAACAATAAATAGGCGACTAAGTACGGAAATTTAAAATTATCTCGATAATGTACCTATTGTAGAATTGCCAGCAAGGTTTTATTTACGAAATGAAACGGATAGCAAAAAGAATAGTAAAATTGACCTCGTGTCATAGTATTTGTTTACATATAGCATAATGCAATGAATGAGTGCTTAAATTGAATAAAACGCCATTGTGGCTAGGAACAAAGGGGCACATTGTAAGTGATCATCAATGACTATCTGAATTATTGTAGTCTTTGCACTACCATCTCGCGAGACCTTGAACTTAGCCGCCAGGTTCGCAGCTGTACACACTTTGACGTCAATCCAGCTGTTTCACATCTATGACTAGTTGCTACATCGTTAAAAATTTTACATGAAGTTTATTTTACATATAAAAGCTGAGCAATTTTACAGCGAAAATTATAGAACGTTATAATGCTAAAATAAAAGTAATGACTAAATAGAAGCTAAGTATTTAAAGATTTTTTTTTATTGAAATTTCAAGTAGAACTCTATAAAAGAACTAGATAGCGTACGTTGTTTACAACATAAACTAAGGCCGAGGAGGTGCAACCACCGTCGGCAAACAAAATTGTGATTTGCATGAGGCGGCGGCGACCGGCGAGGCGTACGCTCGCCTCGGTCGCCACGCGATTAAAAATGCAGAGCTCGGCGGGTGGGAGCGTGCGGGCGGGGCAGGGCCGGGCCGCCTGCCATTGGAGCGCGCGCGGCGGGCGGACCCGGGGCCGGGCAGGGTGGGGGGTGAGCGGGGGGATTATTCGCCGCCGCCCGCCGCACGACCACCTCACTCACTATGCTCGTAGCCACCGTACAGCGCAGTACGATCCGGTATCATACTGTGCTCGACTACGACTTAGTTCCGACGCGTGACGCCGCGAGTTCATGTGAGCGATAGAAAGTTATTTTGTTGTGTAAAGTGAACAAAATATCGTCAAGCTGTACTCATCACAGGAAGACGATATGTTGACGATGGAGACGGATTTGAAAGGCGGGAATTTGCACGGCACTATGCCGCCACATCATACGCTTCAGCACAGCTACGGGTCGCTCAGCGCGCTAGGCAGCATGATGTCCTTGCCTCAGCAGCAGCAGCTCCCACAACACCAGCAGATGCAACACCACCAGCACCAACCTCTGCCTCAACACCATACGCAAGCCCCGCCACAACACCATCAACCGCCGAATAATAACAATAACAACTCCAGCAAAACATCTAATGCTGAAAGAGTAAAAAGACCAATGAACGCGTTCATGGTGTGGTCGCGTGGGCAACGCAGAAAGATGGCTTCAGATAATCCTAAAATGCACAACTCGGAAATATCTAAACGTTTAGGCGCACAATGGAAGGATTTGTCTGAATCCGAAAAGCGGCCGTTTATTGACGAAGCTAAAAGACTTAGAGCAGTTCATATGAAGGAACATCCGGATTACAAGTACAGACCTAGGAGGAAAACAAAAACCCTTGCTAAGAAACAAGATAAATATCCATTGGGCGGTGGAGCACTACTGGGGGCGAGTGACGCACAAAGAGCGGCCGCGCCGTCGGTACAGCAGACACGAGAAGTGTACCAAATGGCGCCAAACGGTTACATGCCTAACGGATACATGATGCATGATCCAACTACGTACCAGCAGCAATCTTACGGATATCCGCGATATGATGTTTCTCAGATGCAGCAAAGTGGATACAGTGGCAGTTACTATGGTGGAGGCCAGAGTTCACCATATCTACATCAACCATCACCACCGGCGGCCTACGGTTTGGGCCCAACTTCCCCTACTGGTTACCCAATGCCAGCTTCTTGTGCCTCGCATTCACCTAGCGACTCGTCAGCCAAATCAGAACCAGTATCCCCTGGTCCCCCAGGAATGAAACGCGAATATGTGTCGCATGAACCTACATCGCAGTTGAAGCGTGAGTTTGTGACGCACGGACATCTGCCCCTTCAAACTCACACGCATGATCAAACGATGCCCATGAAAAGAGAATATGCGACACAGCCAGAACTTAATCAAATTATTAGCATGTACTCTCTGCCAGACGACCAACAGCGGTACACCGAGCGCGCCATGTCGCTCATCTGAGAATCACCTTTCGCGTGCGATATCGACATCCCCCCGCTTTGAGCTGGTCGTATCGCCGCGTTCAGTGACTCTGTGGATAACTGTTTTACTTAGGGAAGTGATTGTAATTTGTTTGTTTTACCATGTGCCGCGCTAAATACCCGTTCTAGTGACTAGTGATACAGACAAGTAGCGTCGGCGGTGTTAATCGACTTGCCTCCGATGGCCGAACGTTCAATTAAACATTGTTGTGCAAAACATTACTTGTACTATACATATTATAAATTGTTGTATTTTTTTAAGATATAATTTAGCATATTATATGTATAAAAGATAGCACCAAAAAAATTTGTACATATACGTTTAGCAATTAGGGGTATGTCGGATGTTAGTTTAGTTATAGGTAAATAAGATAAGCCGCGTAACCACACCCCATTTGTCCGTGGTGTACTGTAAAAAATATTTGTTAATTAATATCAAAATTTAAAATGATAGGTCGAAAGACAATAGATACTTTAATACAAAAATGTACAGCGTGTATTATATTCAATTATTAAAAAAAATATTGTTGAAAAGAAATTAAGTTTCAATTAAATGCCGTCAAGGTGTAGGTATGTGCTGTTTTGTTCTCAATCACACAAATAGTTATAAGAAAACCTTTGCCTTGCTTGCTGACACTTATTATTTCTAATTAATATCTATTTTATTTGTAATTTTAAAAAGGATACCTTGATGGCATAGAAAAGATATCAACGCGCTTTCAAAAATTGTATACAACTAAAATTTCGCAAACCAATTCTTTATATTTTATTTTGTATTACATTTGGTACGATTTTACTTACCTACAATTGACAAATCAAATGCTTTATTTTAAGTTCTGGGTTGATTTTGCCTATTCTTTGAAGATTGCCAAAAATAGCCTTATATTAAAATGAATGTAAATACAAAAGAAAGAATTGCAATTGAAAGTTGTGAGTTATAAATTGTTGTTTTGCAATTTGTATGTGATTCCTGTCACACGGAAGAATATAAATGTATAAATCATGTGATATTTTTAGTATTCCGTGTTTATTTCATATTTTTTGATTTACGTTTATTTTAATAAATTTTACCGATAATATAATTTCAACAAAAATGGTAATTTTTTCAGAATTCATTTACACCTGTGTATAATATAAATAACATGTACCTTGCAGTGAATACAAAAAATAATTGTAAATTTCTATTAATACAGGTGTTAAAATTATTTTAAATAAAAATCAAATTAATATCTGTTTTTTTAATTACTTTACACATATTCCACATAAATAAATTCTATCCACTATCGAAAACTTAAAAGGGACATGAACTCGACAATTGTAATTTAAATCATTTAATAACCATTTTTATTAAACAATTAGTATCTAACGTTGAGATTAATTAAAGACCTTGAATAAATCCAACGAAAATAAATAAGTAAATGTATTAATTTACACTGATTTGTGACAAAGAATTTGAATTGTAAAATTTTGTGTATTGTTTGAACAGTCGAGTATCATTCACATTAAAGTTCAACTAAAAAACTCCCATTGATTAACCGAATGGAAATGCATAAGCAATTGAAACAAGGAAGTCGATAGCTTCAAGGAAAGTTGCATTTCAATCAATTACTGTCAACACGCAAGGGGTGAGTTTGGATTTAATCAAATCCCGGGGAATAGTTGATAAATTCAGGCTCTTTTTCGTCCCCAGGGATAGTAATCCCGCGATCCCGCCCCAGTGTTTAAGCCGCATTAATTTAAACACTACTTTCACTTACGTTCGATGGGGTGGAGAGACGTATGGTGTGAATTCATTAGATTCTTTTATTATTCAGTATCTACTTGAATAATTGATCTGTTTGTTTTTTGACTTGCAATAATCAGTAAAAAATTAAATCATATTAGCAGCAACCTGTTATTTGTTGTTTATCATCTACGCAGTAGCCGTCTCCGTCATATTGTTCAATGTGAGGTTTAAAAATAAATAAACACCGTAGACCTAACGGCTCCAAGTCAAATGAATTTCTTTTGTTGTGGATCCGGAAACAGAAACACAAGCACAAAGGCTACCATCGGACTACGATAAACATCTGCTTGGTCTATACAACTATTCCTATTACCACTCGTCATAATCGTTAAATAGGTATAAAAATATTACAAGAACATACTAGCTGACCCCCCAAACGTTGTTTGGTCATATATGTCATAAGCCCTCTTAATCCCCCCCCCCCTCTATAGCTTAGGAGTATGAAAAATAGACGTTGACCGATTCTCAGGCCTACCGATATGCACACAAAATTTCATAAAAATCCGTCCAGCAGTTTCGAAGGAGTATTTAACTAACATTGTGACACGAGAATTTTACATACAAGATAATACATATATAAAGTGCTCTTTTTATAGGACTAGGTCGGTAAACGGCTCACTCGATGGTAAGCGATCAGCATAGCTTATATACGCCTGGAATACACAACATTGCTTAAAAACAATATTATTTAGCTGTGATCTTCTGTAAGGTCGAGATACTACCCCGGTGCTCCATATTTTGAGAAGGAAATTTATTAGGTTTGCACATAGGTACCTACTCATGTAGAGATATCTCAAGATTACTTGGATTTGAAAATGATTGTCGCTGCTATGTGCTGTCTATGCCTATAAAACATTATACTATGACTTAAGCTTTTAATTTATTTATTTTTATACGGCATTACGTAACCAAATTCTAAATTTGTCTTATTTTTTATCGATGATGATACAAATCAAATATTTTGAGAATCGTTTTAGGTATTGGATCAATCATGATTCAATATAACGTTGTTAGAAAATAAAATAAAAATAACGAAAAGTTCCCTCGATCTGATAAGTTAAATAAACTTACATTATATATATATATATATAGAAAACGAATCGAAAAGGTCGTGGTAAACCTTAATTTAGAAAAAGAATTAGTAAAAAAACTTTCACCAAAGTTTCAATACAACTAAGCAATCATAACAGTCTTCATAAACACACCGATACCATAATCCATATAAATAATAATCAATAGCTGTGTAGGTATTGCTAAGCGCTAAACTCAAGAACAGCTGGACAAATTTTAGGTGATTATTCTTTGATATTTTTTAATACTTTGTGTAAGGTTTTTATAAAAATTATGTATAGGTATAATTAAATGACAAAGATGTTAGTATTTGGTGGCACTGGACTGGCTGGAGGTATGTACAGAACTTATAATTGTGTTTCCTCACAAACGAAAATAAAACCGAATTCAATAACATCGACAAGTTATACAAGGTAGGTTGACGAAAAAATAGTCAACGTAGAAACTACATGCGTTTGAAGGTACACATGACAGAACAGTATCTGTCGCGTCAGCTGTTAAATATATGTTGATCTTATATCTGTATGCATCTTTTAATATTATAAAAAAACTGTGTCATGACATGATTATATTGACCATGATACAAGTACCTATTTGAAAATATTTAATTTAGCTGTCCAGTGACAATAAAATATGTAAAGTGTTAAGTATGATGTTATACAGCCTATGCTATACTAAATGAACAAATTCTACTTATTCAATTAATTTAATAAAAATGCAACAAACAAATTCCTTTAATCGACGAATACTTAGTGACTAACAAAACGTTAGCAAATTAATGATGAGATTAGTAATGTAATAAAACAGCTGTAGGTAATAAATTCGGTAAGACTTGTCAGCGCAATTTTAATACACTTTTCGTATATAGATTGATTATATAACCATTACTATAGCTAAGTAGGTATGTATAACCATGGCTTACATGTAAGAGTTGATCAAAATTAATTTAAGTTTTAGAAAAAGTTACATCAAAATACAGTAACGAAAACGTAAAATTGTTCTAGAAGTACGATTTTAAAAATATTTCGATATTAATAAACTAAAACATATTCCGGATGTGAGGTCGGTCACACATTTCGCGCCCTACCGTCACGGTATCGACCGGGACTAGAACCCAAGGGTGGGCGACTGTTCCCACGATATTGAACCATTGTCTCTCACGGTCACCACTGCTGTGATTATTGCGGTTCCTTAGAATGACACCCGCCTAAGAAATTGTCTAAAGATGCGGAAAAGAGGTTACCAACACAGTTATTACCGTGGTACTATAAAAATTAAACCAACAAGATTTAAATGTTGTTCTAAAAGTTATGATGTATACATAAAAACATACAGTCGAATTGAAAAACTCCTCCTTTTTTGAAATCGGTTATTAAAATTATATTTTAAACTGTTGGTTCAATAAACAATAAACCTTAATTTTTGCTTCTTATTCTATGCAAAAAAGCTATATATCTTAAAAGTTATTTTGTAATTTGATAATAACTTTTTCATCTTTGTACTTACCAACTGTTCAACATAAGCAGACGAAGATACTCACGTAAATACATAATTATATAACTATAGAGATATAATAAGTAATATCTACATATACCTACTACCGAAAATATTATGAATGCAAAAGTTTGCAAGGATGGGTGGATATTTGTTTATTCTTTTACATAATACTGAACTGATTTTAATTAAACTTAGCACGTAGCTAGAGGTATAGAATACCACATTGGCTAGTTTTTAACCAACTTCTAAAAATGGAGGAGGTTATCAATTCGACTATATTTTTTTATGTGTTACCTCATAATTTTTTACTGGGTGGACCGATTTTTAGAATAATTTTTTTTGATCGAATGGTGGTATTTGTGATATAGTTCCATTTAAATTTAATCGAGATCTCACAACTGATTTTTGGGTAATGTCTATCAGCGTATTTACTTGACAAATTTTTCATCGACTTAAGTTGTATTTATAGCCAATAACTTTTACTGCGTATATCGATTTTGATGATTCATTTTTTTTATAGAAATCAGGTGCTTGTCATATTCCCTTTCAATTTTCACTTCCAAAAATTTTTTTATCGATATCTGATGAATATTCACTGAGTTATCTTTAATAATGCGTATTTGCTTAACTGTTTTTTCATCAACCTACCTTTTATTACTTGTCGATGTAATTGAAGTCGGTTTTATTTTCGTTTCTGAGGAAACACAATTATTATAAGTTCTACACGTACCTAGTCCAGCGCCACCTACCTACACCTACACAACCTATATATAATCGTGTACTATGGTATATACATATCGATCATTAGCCTGGTCACACAACCCTCCTGCGCAGATTCCTTACCCCCAACTGCTAAAATTCAGCGACTCCCTGTGACTCTTTAAAGGCGTCTGTCCACCTAGTCGGAGGTCTGCCAATACTGGGATTCCCGGTGTGAAGTCTCAGTTCTGGCACATTCGGACAGACATGCACATTAAATGCATTGTTTTGTTACTGAGTATGACGATAATAATTAACCGTGGGTTATCACATGCTATGCACATGCAAGATAAATTGTGTTGCTTAGGGCTGTAACATTTGCACTACCTTTGTTACAGATTTAAATAGTTGAAATATATGCTCGAAAAGGTGATTCAATTTTATCATTTTCGCTTAAAAAATTGTTATCATCTTTCCCTTTTAAAAGTTACATCTGCTTAACTAATACCGTGCATCCGCTCCACATGGTTTTTACGCTCCAAGCCTGTTTCCCACATCCAACCAGTTAGACAGCGGTGTAAACAACCGAACTTGTCGCTTAAATCCTTGTTCAAACATTCTTGTTTGTTCTTGAGATTGACACCGGCCCGCCCCTGGAGTCGGTCGCTTTGTTTTTGTGTTGTCAATATTTGGTCTCATTTGTCATTAAGCGTTTTTAAACAGCGATTCGTTGACGCCAGCGAAATGTGGGTGGCGCTGTGTAAGACCGTGTAGATAAGAGACAATACATACACACGTGGAGTGATCTAAACCTCGATAAACTTTAGCGAAACGAGGTTCAAATGAATTATGAAAACACCCAAGATAATTGAGTTTGTTTTTTAAGTAGGTATCTTTTGTATTTAATAATATTTTTTCGCCATCTAAATAGAAATATAGGTAATGTTTCTTATTTTCATTGATATGTAAAGTAACTTAAATATGTATATTTTTTTAATCTATAATATAAAAATGAGTCGCTCAATGTGTTGCTAAGCGCAAAACTCGAGAACGGTTGGACCGATTTCGCTAATTCTTTTTTTAAAATATTCCTTGAAGTACGAGGATGGTTCTTACGGAGAGAAAATTTCTAAAAAAAAAATTTTAATTTCCTGAAAAAGTCTAAAAACAACACTTCTATACTCCCATACAAAAGATTTGTGATAATACTTAAAAGTCAATTTGAACTTTAATACCATAAGATAAAGTTTGTGTTAGGCGATACGAAGTTCGCCGGGTCAGCTAGTATTTATCTATTTTTTAGTCTAAAGCTGATAAATAAAATATTAATATTAATATAATTTATAATTAATAGCCGCGTGTAGGCAATAGAATTTTTTTAAAAATATGCAACCACCTAGGTACGAGTTTTTTTTTTTTGTATGTTCCTTCACAAAATGAAATTGTGAACGATAATTTGTAAGTGCAGAGCCTACCTGGGGACGCGACGTAAGTACCGTTACGGCAGCTAACGATTCCGAGAAGGTCAAGCGCACTAAGTTAAATTCCATTTATATTTTTTGCTTCGACCGCTTCGGCACATTGCTTTAAGTTACTCAAGGCCGAAACATATTTTTTTTTTCGTAATACACCCCGTATTGCTCTCTGTTTGCTCGTTTCGTATCAACGAAGCAAATAGTTGCATAGCATCATAGAGAATCCTTGATATCCTGTAAGAAATGCTCATTCAGCAGCTAAACACTTCCTATGCAAAAAAAATGATTATTATTAATTAGAAATCACAAAAATAGCTATACCATGTATATAGTTAGGTAATAGTATCTATTTTATGGGTCCATTTATAAGAAATATTTTTTTTTCCATTTTGAAATTAACGATATTTCGGTGACGCTATGGTCACGGGCGACTCTGAGTCTAGCAGTCGGAAATAAAAACTTGATTATCTAATATTATAAAAATCATTCGAAGTCATTATCGAGAAGTTTTGAAGATATAATTAATAAAAATTTGTTCTCGTTTGTCACAATGCAGAAAATTTATTTATGTGATAAAAATCGCTAATGATCAGAAACCTTTACCAACCATTACCTTTTAAATATTTGATAACAATCTTGCAACCTATGCCTAAAATATTAACGAATACGTAAAATAAAAGAACGCTAACCATAAAACTCCAACCCTTAAAATTCATAGAAACAACTATACGATACGGGTATGAAGCGACGAAAATTTACATCAGGTAAAGACAGTGACAAATATATGTTTTGTTTCAACATTTGTACAAAAGTACATGACTCAAATAACTTTCCGACACAACCGTTTATCCAGGTTATTTTAACATAAGGTCGGCTAAAAATAATATAAGTTAAAAATGTATTAGATAAAAAGTTAATTATGTAAAAATTTTAACATTACATACACACACTTACAATTCACAACTTAAGAACTAAATATTTACTGATTGTTAGGTATAGATACAAATCATTTCCGCGTGGATTTGTGCCAAGATTACTGGTAGCATTTCTCCTTTGAATATGTCTATAATCTTAAAAGTCAAATATCATACTTATTTGAAGAGTTTTATTTAAATACACTAGCAAAACTTTATCCTGCTTGACGATGACCTAATTTTAAAATTTATAATTACCATAAATAAGTATTTTTACTTTCATCATCACCATCATCACAGCAGCCTTTCGCAGTCCACTACTGGACATAGCCCTCCACAAGTTCACGCCAAAAATGGCTTGAACTCATGTATTTTGCCCATAGTCACCACACTGGGCAGGCGGGTTGGTGACCGCAGGGCTGGCTTTGTCGCTTTGCTTCAAAATATTTAGAGAATAAGTAGTCAATAACAACATGGGTTATAACTGAGATCAAACTTATTGATTAATTATTAAAATTTAGTTTCTAACAAATGAACTCTTTGTAGTTTCAAAGTAAAATTCATCTAAGTCATGCAATAAATTAATGTTTATTAATATATTTTGTCGCCGCGTTGGCGCAGCGGTTACAGCCATGGATTGCACCTGTTGTGTTGGCGGTTGCGGGTTCGATCCCCGCACATGACAATCATTTGTATTGGCCATACAAGTGTTTGCCGTGTTCTGGGTGTTTGTGCAGTCCTTGTGGGTCTCCCCACCGTGCCTCGGAGAACACGTTAAGCAGTCGGTCCCGGTTGTTATCATGTACACGAGATAGCGATCGTTACTCATAGTAGGGAATATATCCACCAACCCGCATTGGAGCAGCGTGGTAGATTAAGCTCTGATCCTTCTCCTACATAGGGAAAGAGACCTATGCCCAGTAGTGGGATATTACAGGCTGAAGCGTAATCAAAAACTTAATTAAATATTAAGAAACTACTTATTTTTGTAGTAATAAGTATTCCATATAATTAACGGGATATGGCGAATCCGATTTTGTAAAAGTTTTTTTTCATCGAGTGACTCATTAGAAATAAGTAACTTTCGTTTCGCCCTATGCCCAGCAATGGGATATTACAGGTTGAAGCGTAGCGCGTATGAAGCGTAATATATTTTATTTATTGCAATGAAAAAAGTATATTTTATATATAATAACATACACATTACTTATTTAAAAATTGTTTATACTTATAATAAAAATAAAAAAGTCGATCGATGGTGGCATAACCATACAACTGCTGGCTTTGAAATACACAGGCTGAAGACGGGCAGCGGCGTCTTAGGTGCGAGTGCGACAAAGCCAGCCCAGCGGTCACCAACCCGCCTGCCCAGCGTGGTGACTATGGGCAACACACGTGAGATCACGCCATTTCTAGCGCGAACTTTTGGAGGCCTATATCCAGCAGTGAACTGCGATAGGCTGAAGTGTTGATAATAAAACTAAGGTTAGGTACCTCATATTTACTATACAAAATAATCTTAAAATTTCGCGTTGATAAAAATAAAGGCTGTTTTAGTATCTTTCTTTTAAATAATAAAAAATCTTCAATAGCTTGTTAATTTACCTAATAATTACATTAATATGTATTCAAACATTCCTGTAGGTACATCTGAATAAAGTTACAAAATTGCCTGCGGTCTCTCTATTGTCGGGTAACAAAGATAAAAGCAAGCTAGCGAAGTATTTAAAAAAAAAGCAATAAAATTGTTTTTGGAAAGTTTTATTACGGTAAAGGTCGGGAATTATAAAACAATTAAATTTGTGTCGTCATAAAGGTACCGCGTTGTACCAATAGCGGTGTCTATTTATGTTATTAGTTTTGTTTTTTGTTATGATATCACCAATTTATACGTGTTAGGGATAGTATTACTTATACCCGGTAATAACAATAATAACTTAATTAAACAATAATTATTGTTTTGTAAGTAGTTAGTAAAAGCATATTAGAAAAAGACAACTTCAACAACAAGAGTATCATCATCATCATCATCATTTCAGCCTATCAAAGTCCACTGCTGGCACACAGGCCTCCACAAGTTTACGCCAAAAATAGCGCGAAGTCATGTGTTTTGCTCATAGTCACCACGCTGGGCAGGCGGGTCGTTGACGGCTGGGCTGGCTTTGTCGCACCGAAAAAGCTGCTGCCCGTCTTCGGCCTGTGTATTTCAAAGCCAGCAGTGGGATGGTTATCCCGCCATTGGTCGGCTTTATAAGTTCCAAGATGGTAGTGGGACTCTGTGATCCCTTAGTTTCCTCTTACGACACCCACGAGAAGAGAGGGGGTGGCTATATTCTTTACTACCGTAGCCCACAGTATACTAAAAACTATTTTAATTTTTTAAATAGATCTAGGTCGGCAAACAAGCATACAGCCTACCTGATGGTAAACGGTTACCGTAGCTTTTAGACGCCTGCAAAATGAACCAAAAGCATCGTAAGCGCGTTTTCAATCTTATCCTTGGCCCGACTCAAGCTTTGGCTCCTTACTCACCACAAAAACATAACACTTTTTAAGAGCCGTATTATTTAGCTGTACCTTTTGTAAGGTCTTAACCTTACCTACGCTAGTCCTACGCTAGGGCCGTTCCAGATTTTGAGCAGTATATTTCCTGCTGTGCCCTACCTCGGTGATCTGAGAAATACGTTTAAACCTATAACAAATCATCACATCAACGTCATAAATGTTTAAGTACATATACATACACAAATATATAGGTAACTTTAATACACTACTCACTCGCCTGCCCTTCGAGTATGATCCTTTAATTTGATGAAAAAATATGTATGAATAAATAAAATAAATACATAGAAACAATACGTACATAGTAGCGTAAATAACTTCTTTGTCTATGCACATGAAAATCTGTTAGGAAGGTTACTGATCTTTATTAATAAGGTACGGCGGCTTAAAGATCCGTTTTAGATATATTTCTTTTTATTTTTTAATTTTAAGATTCCTGAAAAGGCATTAGTAAACTTTTTACTCCATCGAGCAACAAGTTTTAGGTAACCAGTCTAATTGTCAGTTGACCAGGTTTACCTGGATAATTTGGAGTATTACTTACTTAGACTTAGTTATTAGGATTTTTTTGTCCGACTTTTACTGTTATAAAAAATTTTAAACATAGTATTACCCAAAGTCATTACTTCGGAACATATTTTTTTAATTATACGATTGTCAGTTTAGCCAGATTTTAACCCACTTCCAAAAATGAAGGTTCTCAATTCGATTGTATATTTTAATGTATGTTAACTCAGAACTTTTAATCGGGTGGACTGATTTTGATATTTTTTTAATCGAAAGGCAGTATGTGTCATGTGCCCGTCTAGAAAAAAGGTCATGCTCAACCAGATCATATATCTAACCCAAATCAGGATATAATGAGGCATGCCAGATCCGGCAAGCTCTATCAGGACCAGGCCTGATCCAAACAAGGATAGCCTGATGTAAAATATAATCAAGTATGGTAAGGCATACTGGATCCTGACCCGGCCCGGCCCAGATCAGGATAGCCTGATGTAAAATATAATCAAGTATGGTAAGGCATACTGGATCAGGACCCGGTCCGGTCTAGATCAGGATAGCGTGCTGTAAAATATAATCAAGTATGGTAAGGCATACTGGATCAGGACCCGGTCCGGTCCAGATCAGGATAGCCTGAAAGAAATTACGCAAACTGAGCCTGAATCGCGCTATTAATATTTTTTAAGCGCACTTACTATATACACAGTTATCAGGACATTCTAGCAGAGAGTCCATTTCTACACAGTGGAGCAGTCGTAAGTCATCATCATCATTACAGCCTATACAGTCCATTGCTGGACATAGGTCTCCACAAGTTTACGCCAAAAATAACGTGAACTCATGTGTTTTTGCCCATAGTCACCACGCTGGGCAGGCGGGTTGGTGACCGCAGTACTAGCTTTGTGGCTGGTTGGTTATCCCGCCATCGGTCGGCTTCTTAAGTTCCAAGGTGGTCGTAAGTAATAGGAAATAATTAGTAATTATTTATTAGAAGTTAATAAATAAAATTTAATTTATAATAATAATTAATTAATAACATAAAAATAAATAAAAATAATTAATATTCAAAGTAAAAACATAAATAATTAATACATTGGAAAAAAGAAACGGAAATAAATATTATAATAATTATGTTAAGGAACATATTTATAATATCAATTCACTTTTTTTTTTAGTAAACAATTTTTGCAAGTATATACATTCGTATTTTTTAAAAGGACCGGATTGAACCGGCTGATCAGATTTCCTGATCTGGACCCGATCAGGAAATCTCATCTCATCCTGATCAGGTCCAGACCAATCATCTGCGTTACATGCCTTATCTAGTACTGATCAGGTATGCCTGGTCCGGTCCTTCTAAGGAAGACGAAAAAATTTCTACTCGGGTGGTCCCATTAAAATTTAATTGAGATCTAACAAATTATTTTCGAGCTATATATAATAATGCGTATTTACTTGACTATTTATTTTGTCGATCTACGTTGTATTATACCACATAACTTTTCACTAGGTATACCGATTTTGATTATTCTTATTATAATTAAAAGCATGCTTGTTATGTAGTTACATTTAAATTTGATTGAGATCTGGTTTCTACTTTTTGCGTAATCTTTTGCGTTAACTTTGTGCAGCCTAGCGGGCTCCTATGAGAACGAAAATATTTCGTAGTCTTACTTTAAAATTGAATTTAGAAATTGAAAAAATTATAATTTATTTATTCATTTATCTTCGGAATGCTAATTCCCCATTTGTGAATTTCCATGGACAGGTTTTTATATCTTACACTTACACTTTTTTATACCTTCCTATCTTACCTTAAAAAATTATAAAGGTTTTTTTATTCTTTTTTTAGGAGGTTAAATCTGTAGTCTTAACAATGTTGCTGATCCTCTGGCTGCCATACATCCGGCTTTGTTCCGAGACGTCTAAAAAAGGTCTAATTCCTGTTCTAGAAATTACTTTTGTTCGTTAACGAAGCTTTTAACTTCAACACTTTTTACGTAGAAAAATATTTTTGATATTTGCAGCTCCAGGGAAGGGAACCATGTCACATGATGTGTCATACGATGTTAACCCACTAAAACATTGCGACAGCTATCCTCAACACGGACAAAAAGGAATCACAAGGATGCTAGCTCGTATGTATTTATTTATTCTTAATGTACAACAAAATACATACATAGAAAGAAAGATACAATACAAGATGTATAAAGGCGATTTTATCGCTAAATAGCGATTTCTTCCAGATAACCTTTGGGTACTGGACACGATACAGTAGCGGCGGTTAGAAGTGTGCACATATCAAGGAGGAGAAATCAATAATAAATAACGTAACTAACTAAAAATACGAGGCATTATCAGACATACGTAGAATTAACTACAATATGATATACTTACATAAATATAAAAAACTTATATATAAATAAGTATATATTTTAGTATATAATATATAAAACACATATACATACACATATATATACACACATATAAAATATATACATACATACATACATATAAACTACAAATCACGACAGTTATGACTTAATGAGCGACGTATTGCTTAAAACAATCTTGCGTTGGAGCTTGTCTTATTGAAAGCGGAAGAGAATTCCACAGTCGGACAGCATTAAAAGTAAAGGAATTGGAGTAGAAGGAACTGAAGTAGGGCACAGCAGGAATTTCCTGCTCAAAATATGGAGCAGCCCGACTTTGGTAGTACCTCGACCTTACAGAAGACCACAGCTAAATAATATTATTTTCAAGCAGTATTGTGTTCCTGTTGGTGAGTAAGGTGACCAGAGCTCCTGGGGGGATTGAGTATAGGGTCGGCAACGTGCTTGCGATGCTTCTGGTGTTGCAGGCGTCTATAAGCTATGGTAATCTCTTACCATCAGGTGAGCCGTACGCTTGTTTGCCGAACTAGTGATATAAAAAAAGGAAGTAGAATGGAGAGGAATTTTCGGAAGCAAATTGGATTTAGATCTAAGGGAACGGGAACATGGGAATTGCAAAGAAAGGTAAACCGTTCTTTGAGGTAATGAGAGGCATTAGCATTAAAAATAACACAGTAGAGTAGAGTAAGTACGTGGATATTCCTGCGAAGGCAAATCGGGAGCCACTTGAGTTTACTACGGAAATCGGAGACGTTTTTGAAGATTTTGACGGCGTTTAAGCTTATTTAGTTGCTCCTCTTTGAGATCCAGAAAACACGTATCTGCATAGTCAAGTTTGGTAGGCAAGGAAATAAAGTACTGGAGTCAACGGAGTGAACTGACGGCAGCAAACAATCTCCGGCTAAGCTCAGTTAATTGAGGTGACCAAGAGAGATGACGATCGAAAGTTATTCCTAGATTTTTCACTTTTAGGTTCACGGTTAGGTTACCTTCAAAACAACATTATTGAAGAGTACAGGAGGTACAAGTAACCAATCAATGCTACTTACTAGTTTTGGACTATCCACGATAATCACTTGAGACTTAGAAGCATTAACTTTTAACCTTTGTACGACTTACTTCATTTAAAAACAAGGTCCAAGTCATTATTCAGTTGGTAAATACTCGTGGGTAGATCAGCCAGCTTAGAGTGAGTGTATATTTGAAGATCGTCTGCATACAGGTGATAAAGAGAAGTGTGTAGTTACTGAATTTATAAATAAAGAAAAAAGAAAAGTATGTACATTATTTGTTTCGTTAAGTTTATAAACAACCATCGGTAAAATATATTTACGAAATACGAGTAACTACACATATCTTAAGCGTGCTCCTAACATCTTAATGGTACTCTAGTAATTGAAAAAAATTAACTAATTTATAATAAAGTGTAAATTTCTATGTTTGAAGTTACATTGTGATTTTGTTATATATTTTTTACTAATATGTATGGAATTTCAAATATAAAGTTAAAGATTTAGTTAGAGTTAAAGATTGAAAAGGCACGTTAAGTTCATTATTTGGAATCAAACAAGTCAAGATTTATATATTAATACGTATTATTTTGAGTTATAGAAATAACGCAAAATAATAACAATTTCACATACATATGTGAGGTGATACGCTAATCTACAACTTACGCAATTACAATAAGTAGATATTATAATACGAGAGATAGAGTTGGGTAGCTTACGAAAGCGGAGCTCAACGAACAGTGGATAGGTTTTAAAAAGCATGATATTGTTATAATATCAATAGTAGCCGACATTTTGTCTGGTGTCTTTTGTGGAGGCGATTAACGTAATTATGTGTAGTAAACATTGGTATTGTAATGGAGCACTTGACTTTATTGTGGTTGGTGACACAAATTTTGGTGAATCTTTTTTTAAATTATAGCTTATTATGCTTGTTCCTTTGATTGAGATGCAGGTTGTACTGTGCTACATTCGATGAAAAAAGTTAGTTTGACAACAATCGGTATTCACAGGACTAAACCGTAATAGAATCCGTGTAAGATATTGATAACACCTATGAAATTTTGATATTGATATATACTTGTAGCCTCTAATATCCCGCTGCTGAGCACAGGACTCTTTAGGAGAAGGTCCACCACGCTGCTCCAATGCGAGTTGGCGATATATTCCTTACTATGAGTAACCGTCGGTGTTTAGGCGCCGCCGACACAGCACATGCATCAGAGCTTTCGTGATGTTATAATAAGTATTCGCAAAAAAATACCCTAAATGTGTTAAAATTTAACTTCTTCTTTTATTTTTCGAATACAATACATTACGATTTATTTAAGTCGTAAAACCTGTTTCACGCTTTCAAAGAAAGAACAATTGATTCATTGATAAAAAAAAATTAAGTTTAGTTTTAAAGTGTACCTGGACGATCTTCGTCGATCGATAGTCTTTTGTTAGTCCGTGTTGTACGAATACGCTCTATTGTACTAATTTTAACTATTTTGGTTCGTCTTAATCCCCCAGGAATGAGTAATCAAATAACAATAACAACTTTTCGTTTTGTGCATATTTTTTGCACAATAAGTAATCACCAACATATCATATACTAAAACTTTCTTCTTCTTCTTTTACAATTGGACTCCCATAAAACTTTCTTCAAAAATGTTATGGTATAAGTATTATTCCGATCGGTTCAGTAGTTCAGTTCATAACGTATAAAAATTATATCATTAGTGTTATGTACATAGATACAGTCAAACAAAGATAATAGTAAAAAATTTCACTTATGATAATTTAAAATATCACAGACTTCATTATACCTACTATCCTCCTATACCTTACGCTGTAATCGGTATATAATTTTGTAGTATTTGTTCCAGAGTTTACTGAACGTAATGTTGTAGTGGCGTGTTATGGTAATGAAACATTAAAAGGTCTTAAGCGATAACATTAAGAAACGAAAGTTACTTATTTCTAATGAGTCACTCGATGAAAAAAAAAACTTTTATAAAATCGGATCCGCCATATCCGGTTAATTATAAGGAATACCTTTTACTACAAAAAAAGTAAAGTTTCTTGATATTTAAGTTTAAGTTTCTTAATTTTTTAGTTTTTGATTATTTTGTACTTATTTTTTATATAGATTATGATTTTATTTAGTGTTATGCATATGAAGTACGAGTTTAGTTAGCCTAGATAGGTATAAACCTACTCTAATTATAAATACAAATATAATTACTATTTATTCCATATAAGGAAATAAAATTGTTTTTAAGAACATTTCTTAGTCTGTTACAAAAAAATTTCTTACCTATATAATTAACAATATTATCATTAATAACGTTCTTGTACTACAAGTTGATGACTTGTGATAGGTATAAGTAATTACCACACTGTTAATTACTTTATTTTGAGCAGTACCGATTTTTTAATGACGGTAGAGAGTTATTAAAAGGTATCGATACCTTGTTTATTATTTCGGTTACACACTCAGGAAACATATTACTTCGATTAAACTGAACTTTATTTTTTGGAATAACAGCTAACAGTTAATAATTGAACTTGCTCGCAAGCAAAAAAAACCGACTTCAATTACATCGACAAGTATAATACAACGTAAGTAGACCAAAAATAGTCAAAGAAATACGCGTTATCAAAGATTATTCAAACCTCCTACTCCTGCACGATCCCTTGGATTGAAAAATCATGTATGAGTAGAACAGAAACTGTGACAGCGCTGAGGCTTCGTTCCGGACACATTCCATGCAATAAATTCTCATTTCTTATGCGGAAAATTACATCTCCGAATTGCTCCGTCTGTAATGTTGTTGATGACTTTTACCACATATTGATGGAATGTGTCCGGAACAAGGACATCAGAGATACATGTCCTTTATTAATGAGCTGGGAAAATGTAATACCATCCTGGCAGACCCACTCTCAGACTCGGCCCGAAATTTTTATATAAGTTAGTGGATAGGAGAACTTAAGTTGTGAATATATAATAATTAATCTACGTCTCCTAACTAGGGTGACATAATTGCTCTGGCGATAAAGCCCTTAAATCTGATTTAAAAAAAAGATTACTCAAAAAGTAGTCATCAGATTTCAATCAAATTTAAATGTAACATCATGTCATCAAATGTTAATGATCGTCTTGCGATTAAAACAAGAATTATTAAAATCGGTATATCCAGCGAAACGTTATGCGGTATAATACAACGTAGGTCGACAAAAAGGAATCAAGTAAATACACATTTAAGATATAATTCAAAAAGTACTGGTTAGATCTCAATTAAAATTAAATTGGACCATATAACTATAAGGCAACACCTTTCGATTAAAAAATTGTCGAAATCGGTCCACCCAGTCAAAAGTCGAAAACGAATTGAGAACCGAGAAAGAATTTTTGGAAGTCGGTTAAAAATAGGCAATAATAATAATCTTAAACGCCTATTATTCAACAGGCCCCACTAAGAATTACTCATGTTTCAAAAGTCCGGAAACACATAATACACAAGCACAATAATTGTTTGCCAAATGCTGGGATCGAACCCACGACCACTGGCGTACCAGTCGGTTGTTGTGAACGTGTCTTTAATTACTAATTCCTTAGTATAAATAACATCCTTGAAAATAATCGTTCTTAAAAGTAATACCGATACAAATGATGACAACTTAGTATAATAAAAACAATCAAATTGAGCAACTCTTTTTAAGAAATCGGTTGAATACGAACTCCTAATGAAACTACAAGTTTCAAATAAAAAAACAAAGGGCCGAGGAACGCTCGTAAATCGCGCGATAGAGTCATTAGCCGGGGGCGACTCGCCACCGAATAATTAAAAACAAATAAACCCGTCACGGATTAGCTTATCTGCTTCCATCTTGAATCCCAATTATTTTTATGTTTAGTTTTGATATACAGGCAACTTTCACGGGTTTGATGTGTTTTTGATTTTTTTTTTTTTTTTGGTACTAATTGGTACTCTAGTTTCTTAATAATATTACGCTACATAAATTTTAGGAGTTTTTAAACAAATTAAAATAGCTCAAAGTGGCTCAAACATATACTACAAATTAAAATTGCTAAACTTTAAAATTACATACTCTAAAATTACATACTCTAAAATTACATTACTATAAAATTACATAACTATAATATTTGACTCAAAATAATTCTTACTATAATTAAATATTTATTAAAAACAGACGTTTATGCAAGGCGATTCGACGTTTTTGGACACAATAATACATTGAATAAAACCTATACTTCTCTCTAGTTGTGTCTATTATGACTTAGCCTGGCTAGTCGACTACTCGGACTGTAAAGAGGTTGAACTAGAATTTTACAGCGATAAAAATTTAAAGAAATAAATATTTTTAATCAGCATAATCATCACATCAGCCTATCGCAGTCCACTGCTGGACATAGGCCTCCACTAGTTCGCACCAAAACTGGCGTGAACTCATGTGTGTTGCCCATAGTCACCATGCTGGGCATGCGGCTTGGGACCGCACTGAGAAGGCTGATTTTGTCGCACCGAAGACACTGCTGCCCGTATTCGACCTGTTTATTTCAAAGCCAGCAGTTGGATGGTTATCCCGCCATCGGTCGGCCTTTTGAGTTCCAAGGTGGTAGTGAAACTGTGTTATCCTTTAGTCGCCTCTTACGACACCCACGGGAAAAGAGGGGGTGTCTATATTCTTTAACAAAACAACTTAATATTTGAATTAAAATATCACGTTAATCACTCTTCTTCCAGTTGAGAGTCGGAGCTGACACACACTTATTTATTTGATTATATTCCCCGAATGTACATTTTATTGAGAAATATATACAACGTAAGAAGCCAGATAGTCGGCGTTCGTTGCTGAATAGCTAGTCAGCGATTAGACGGTGATAGTACAAATAAGTAGACAGTAGACAGTAGACAGTAGACGGTAGACAGTAGACAGTAGACAGTAGACAATGGACAGTAGACAGTAGACAGTAGACAGTAGACGGTGGGCAGTAGGCATTAGACATTAAACAGTAAATAATAGATAGTAGACACGATAGTGGCTGGATAGTCGGCCTTAATGACTTATCGCCGACTACTGCCAAGTCATCACTCATCAATTCATCCTATCCCTGTCCACTGCTGGACATAGAACTTCCCAAGTTCGCGCAAAAATTGCCGTGAAGTCATGTGTGCTGCCCATTAGTCACCACGCTGGGCAGGCGGGTTGGTGACCGCAGGGCTTGCTTTGTCGCCCCGAAGGCGCTGCTACCCGTCTTCGGCCTGTGTATTTCAAAGCCAGCAGTTGGGTGGTTATGCCGCCATCGGACGGCTTTTTTATTTTTATTATAAGTATACACAATTTTTTAATAAGTAATGTATATATAAATAGACAACGCTATTGATACAACGCGATATACCTTTATGACGTCACAAATTTAATTGTTTTATAACTCACGCCCTTTACCGTAATAAAACTTTCCAAAAACAATTTTATTGCTTTTTTTAAATACTTCGCTAGCTTGCTTTTATCTTTGTTACCCGACAATAAAGAGGCCGCAGGCAATTTTGTAACTTTATTCAGATAAACCTATAGCAATGTTTTGAATACATTTAATGTAATTATTAGGTAATTAGCAAGCTATTGAAGATTTTTTATTATTTAAAAGAAAGATACTAAAAGAGCCTTTATTTTTATCAACGCGAGATTTTAAGATTATTTTGTATATATGAGGTACCTAACCTTAGTTTTATTATCATCACTTTAGCCTATCGCAGTCTACTGTTGGATATAGGCCTCCACAAGTTCGCGCCAAAAATGGCGTGACCTCACATGTGTTGCCTAGTCACCACACTGGGCAGGCGGTTTGGTGACCGCAGGGCTGGCTTTGTTGCACCGAAAACGCTGCAGCCCGTCTTCGGCCTATGTATTTCAAAGCCAGCAGTTGGATAGTTATGCCGCCATCGGTCGGCTTTTTAAGTTCCAAGGTGGTAGTGGAACTGTGTTTAGTCGCCTCTTACGACACCCACGGGAAGAGAGGGTGAGGCTATATTCTTTAATGCCGTAACCACTCGGCGTATTGCCGAGTAGTCATATCTCACGAACGAGTGGCACATCTAAATAAGAGTTACACATAATATATACACTTAATATTCAATCTATTAAAAGCACATAGTTTAATCTTTTAATAAAACATTATACAAATACTATTGGCTCAGATAATTGAATTACTATTGATTTGTATGTATCAATCAATGTACAAAGAGCTTATATAAGATATATGTAATACACAAATGAAAATGTATGATAAAGAAATACATAATTAATAATTTCTACTTTATAGTTGAACATTTTATGTTGAGACATGTCATTCACATGGTAAGTGTAGGCTTAACGCCTAATGCTATAATGTTGCTTTATTTATTTAAAGGTGCCTACTTAAATTTATCATATATATTACAACAGCGTTTTAAAAATAGAATAGATGCCTATTGATGATACATAATTGTCCATATAGGTGTAGGTTAGACCGAAATGCAGTAAAGAGAATGTTGATGGTTCCGATCGTTTCTCTATTAATACACGAACATATATAAATATAAATTAATAAATAGGTCGTCATTTTTGAAATAGAAAATGAGAAAAACTAATCGTTTTTTGAATATGGAAACCTGGCTTAAGGGATCTGTAAAATTAATTCAGTTATTGTTTTACTTCTGTTAGCTTAGCATGATACTTTAAAGACTATAAACAACAAAAGTCGCATATAGGTACATAGGATAGATGGGTCTTCGAAAAAATCTGCACAGTTTTACACTACTACTGTTATACTACTAAACGAGTATGATAATGTAAAGCCCTTTAAGTACAAATACAGCATAGATAGGACGGATAGGACGTCATCTAAAAAGTCAAATTGAACGATATGGCAATGATAAGCTTTCATAGAAAAGATAACTTATCGACGTTATCATTACCAGTTTTATTTGTTATTTTAAAAATCTAGTAAATTGATTATTATTTTTTTCGAAATTAAACTTGTGCCTACATCTGAAGATAAGCGTATTTAATCAAATAAATAAAAATAGGTAAAAAAACTTTTTAAGTTAAACGGTTTTATGTTAAACATACATTGCAATGTTTAAGATAAATGTACTAAAAACCAAAAAATAATAAAATAGATACAGTCGTGGGAATTATAAACATATGCATAGACTAGACTAAAATAAAACCGTGGGGCACGTCAATTGTCTACAATCGTTGATTAAAATGTTTGTTTTGTAATGTTACACTATAATTAGGCAGTTGTTCAACCGACAAAGATGGACGTGTGATAAGTAGGGCTAGAATGTGGAAACAAGCTAGCAGGCTCGATTATAAGCGAGTTTTAGGGTTTCATAGTGGTGAGCGAGTAGTACTTTTATCATATGTTTTGTCGATTAAAGACAAACTACGAGCAGTGAAACGATTCCTCGCCAGCCAGCAGTGTGAATGTCCAACGATAAACTAGTTGAAACATCTCTTTTATTTACATGGAGTGTATAACTATTGGAATTTCCATGAGCAAGAAAATAGTAAGTAATTTCCTCACCGTCTGCGGGCCAACTGCCTATTTTAACGACGAATTAAACGATTCTTCTATCGCACATTGAGTCGATAATTTGTAGACAATTGACGTGCCCCACGGTTTTATTTTAGTCTAGTCTATGCATATGTTTATAATTCCCACGACTGTATCTATTTTATTATTTTTTGGTTTTTAGTACATTTATCTTAAACATTGCAATGTATGTTTAACATAAAACCGTTTAACTTAAAAAGTTTTTTTACCTATTTTTATTTTCTAGTTTTTAGTTTTTATTTCGCATTCTGTTTAATTCATTTAGTGCTTCATTATTGCAAGGCCCATCTTAAATATTGAGGTTGTATAGTGCACTGTATTCTTCTTGTCAAGCCCTTTTATTTGATACCCATATTGGTGGGATTGATAAAAAATTGTTATCAGACATTTGGTAGCGGCGGCCAGCTTAGATTTCAATCTTGCATAGTAAATTGTATTCTACTTGTTGAGACCTTTCATTTGATACCCATGTTGATGGGATTGATAAAACCTAAGTTATCCGCCATTTTGTAGCGGCCGCCATCTTGTATTTCAATTTTTTATAGTATATTGTATTCTGCTTGTTGAGCCCTTTCATTTGATACCCATAGTGATGGGATTGATAAAACCTACGTTATCCGCCATTTTGTAGCGGCCGCCATCTTGGATTTCAATTTTTTATAGTATATTGTATTCTGCTTGTTGAGCCCTTTCATTTGATACCCATATTGATGGGATTAATAAAACATAAATTATCCGCCATTTTGTAGCGGCGGCCATCTTGAATTTATAATGATAATGAATAAACATAATTGTATTGTCACCAAAATCCAAAGTGTATACAAAATTTCAGATTAATCGGTTGACAGGAAGAGGGTGAAATTTGAATTACTAAATTTGACCCAAGAATAAATAATAAATAAAAAATAAAACAAACGGGGTGAGCTAAATAAAACCGTTTAATGAAAGGAAAGATAAAACTCTTCTGTTTTATTAACCGACTTCAAATAAAGAGATTATTAAATTAAAATTGATACTTTTAATTCAACTAATACAATTGCCATGACGTGACACATGCTATATTACATATACATATTTCGACGCATGTTTTTGTACAGAATGTGAAGAATAATAGAAGTCGCATTGCATGTGTTGCGCCACTAAATGTCTACAGTCACCAAAATGGATGGTATTTTTTTTTTAATATGTCATACGCTGACAATACTGTATATATAATAATATTAGTACAAAATACCTCGATGAATCATACTAAATGAATTTTTACCGGCTTCTAATAACAACACGCAGATGGCGACCGGGTGAGTACCACATTCTGCCAGACAAACTAATATCTCTTTTTTTTTAAAACGCTGGTAAAATAGCGACGCATTTTTTCTATCTTATTACAAAGCATTTCCATCACAAAAAATAGGTAGGCTTTTTTTACAATTGGCGATTATTTAAAGTGTGATGTGTGAACATTCACTAGAATGTCGTGAAATATACGTGACACGGTGTATCAGTGATGTGTAAGCACAGACACACACACACACACACACACACACACACACACACATACACACACAGACTCGCGTGTTGATCTTCATCGTGTGATCTTGATACTTGAATAATGCTGCAACACAATTTTTCATTCAGGTGTTCCATGAGTTCCGATTACCTATAATGCGGACCATATTATACTACATAATTAAAAAAAAAAACACGTCGACACTAGTACTCAAATCCAACTAATATAGCTGCAATTTTGTAAAGCTTATTGTAAATATTTTTTTTTAGTTTCCGCTGTCAATTGTCACTTTTTAATTTGATATTATCTTCATCATACAGACAGCACAGCAGATAGCGTTCGTTGTGCTATGTAATGATTGTAGTTACATCATTCGTCACACTTACAGCGGAATAGTAACGAAATGGAAACAAGGACATAGTTCAGACATGCGAGTGTTTGTTCAATTTATATGTGAACTGAAGGGCCCTCGAGCGCAGAGACGCGCCGGCGCCTCGCCTCCACTGGTCACTATTATAAATCAATATTTTTAAGAACAACACTATTGCCAAATAAAACAATGAATAGGAGGATTTAAATAAACAGAGTTAGGATAAAGTAAAAGAGGGACATTCTCACTGATTTTTTAAATAACTTGGGAATTAAAATAATTTTTTATTATTATTACTAATCTTTTCGGCATTTTTAGTTTTACTATTTCAATAAATATGTACGTGAAGTAGAAAAAACAGATTGTGTTCTAAAGATAAGACCCAAAACAACAATAATAAACCTTAATTTTATTATTACAAATGTAAAATATTTTTACAGATACAATTAAAAATACAATTAAATTGTTAAATACATTAATCTTAGCAATAAATTATAGTTCCTGCATTTTAACTATTTCGGGTTTCCACTAACACAGTCAGTGGTGAAATGCAATATCATTTATTAAAAAATTAATTTACTGAACGGTCCAGCTAACGGTCCTGAAGCCTCTTCTACCCGTCACTATCTGCTTTCAAAACATACAGTGATATAAAATAAACGCAATGTTAATAGACCTCAAAATTGAACTATATCACTATAAAAATAAAATACATTTTCGGTCAACGATTAAATAACATACGACCATGATAGATCGAAAACGCTAGCAGGAAATAAACAGTTGATACAGACATTTGAAAAAGATGAATCATGGGTGATATTCAAATTTAAACTCTTTTGCGTTGTCATTAGGTTATAAGTTATAGAAAGCTTTCGTTTTTCGTTTCTTATCGCAGTAGGTTAGTGGGTGCGAGAGGAGCCGGGTCAAATGGTTAGCAAATAGACGCGTTCGGATTCGTCTTAGTCGATGTTTGTATGGCAAAACCGTGAAATGGTTACTAAAGCTCTGTACTGGAAGTACACAACAGTGTTGATCTTGCTTTGAACCGCTAAAATCGTACCTTCTTTATAAATACATGCTTACAGAAATTTAGCCAATATGACTATCAAAGCGAATCCGATATACACACATTCCGATATACAGCAAAATAGTATGATATATATACGGTAACGATAACTGCAGTGCAGTGCATTTTTTCTATTAGGAAAGGCTTTCGTTTGACCAATATTTCACCTGATGTTAAGTAAAAATATGGTCTAGGATGGAACACGCTTATCTAAAAGTAACCTATTCACTCGCGAATTAAAGGTCCTTGGGTTTTAGTTATCCAGAAACACAGACGCTGGTAGAGAGTTCCATTCTTTGGCCGTACCCATTAAGAATGTACAAGCGAATCGCTTAGAGCGTATAGTGACAATGTCAACCATATAAGGGTGGCGTAACACAGTGCGTCTGTTTTTACGTAGGTGGAAGGAGCGGAGAGGAATCAGGTCGTGGGGCTCCTGCGCACACTCTCCGAAGTGTATCCGATTAAAAAAACTGACAGGCCGGCCACCCTACGCTGATGATCCAAGCTTTGCATCGACCAGTGTATCATCACCGATGAGCCTCTAGGCTCGCCTCTCAATTAACTCAAGAAGCTCCAGTTGGTACTTGGCTGGGCCATCCTAAAGATTAAATATTTAAAAACGAACTACAAAATAGTAAGTAATAATAGTGGTAAGTGGGTTCAAAGTGATTAATTCACTTTTTAAAAATAAATTGGAGATCAGTTTTAAAAACAATATCGATAGATATAATGAATTATTCTAATTTTAGACGTTATTACTTTTCAATCGGAAGCATCTTCGTATCAAACCCAAAAATAATCGTCCATCAATCAACCGTCCAGAATCGTACAAAAAACGCTTTGTCGGAACAAAACCGCCTGTAATTGTTGAGCTATAAAAAACAAAGGTGGAAATATATAACGAGATGAAAATCCCAAATCATTCTATTTAGTGCGAAATTATACAGTATTAAACGAGCGTTTAGGTAATTTGTACGTCTGTGATGGACAGCATGCTACAAAGTTGTGTCCATGGAATTGAGCAGTGCTCAATCTATCGCCCTATAAAATATGGTATTAACTTGGCACCTGTTTAGCTTTAATTTCATAATGATGCAGGGTCGGCACGTTATATGCGGTTAAATCAATTACTTCACTAATACTTGATTATGTAACACTGTTCAGAATCTATTTTGTTTTTAATTAGATATTGCTAAATTTGTAAATTATGGTGACTGAATAATTGATGATATAATCTTAGTACTTATTGCTCTGATGTATGGTAAATTTTACATTCCATTTTATATCGTTCTTCCGTGTGTTAATTATGTATCTGTAAATAGGTATTTATTTCGTATTTAAATGTACACATTTTAGGCTATTAAAGTTAACCGGTAATAATTGTTTGCTAGCAAACGAAAAAAACCGACTTCAATTACATCGACAAGTATTACAAAGTAAGTTGACGAAACAAAGTAATAAACTCATTAGTCGCCTCTACGATTTTCGAAGGTTCCCCTCAATTTCTCTGAGATGCCATCACCATATCCTGGATTTCTTATCATGGTACCACCCCTGGGATATATCTCCTTTCCAACAAAACTAAGAATCAGCAAAATCGATTCATAAATAACGAATGAACACACATAAAAAAGTATATACGGCCGAATTGAGAAACCTCCCCCTTCTTTGAAGTCGGTGAAATAATGTATGATATAGAGATTATTAGAGTACTAAGACCAAACACTCTTTTTTTATTAATGTTGGTCTATTTACCGTTTTTTTTTTTTTTTTAATTTATATCACTAGGTCGGCAAACAAGCGTATGGCTCACTTGATGGTAAGCGATTACCGTAGCTTATAGACGCCTGCAACAGCAGAAGCATCGCAAGCGCGTTGCTGACCCAATCCCCATTCCCCTCCAGGAGCTCTGGTCCCTTACTCACCAGCAGGAACACAATACTGCTTGAAAACCGTATTATTTAGCTGTGATCTTCTGTAAGGATCGATATATCGATTGTTACTGCATAGGTGTACTTAATGATCAGTATATTCCTAATATGTCGTTGAATGAAGTAAAATAGACAATCTAATAGATTTACTATTGTTGACAGAATCAAAGATTGTTGGACTATAAAAACTAAATAAACTATATTTTATTATTTATATTAAAAATATTACATATACAGTGTTCTGTGTAATTATCACTTCAAATTATACAGCCCGAATTTGTCAATTTTTTTAGATGTATTTTTGCGAAATCTTCTGTATATCTCTAAAGTTTTAAAAATCATATATAGATAAAAATTAACATTTCGAAAACGGAGAGTAAAGAGAGCGATTGCAAGCGAAAATCAGCCGCAGCACCTTCGACTAGGGATGTGACGTCACGTTGTGGGTGCCAACACGTCGCCGTCACGCTCCACAAACAGCGAGGCTACCGCAGCCTTGACGTCGGCTCACATTGCGCACCGGCACAGAACAGGCCTGAGCCAACTAAATACTATTTAGCGATCAGGTGAGAGAATCAGCCAGATCCGTCTTCCGTGCTTTATGTAATAATAATAACTTACAAAACGCTGTTCAATATAAGACCAGTTCACTATTAGTGTCTTGATCACTGACAAAATAATGCCATTTTTTGAGAATTCATTGATGTTATTACGACGTCGAAATGATACCATTGATTCTATACGAAACATGCATCCCAGGTAGAAAAAAAAGTTTGGGATGTCGCCGAGGCGCCGAGCCACCTCGTTGTCTCTTTGTGCTAGCATGCCAGTGATTTAGAAACTATTAAAAAAAAATTGAAAGATAGCCGCATGCACCTTTCGTAACATTGCTTACAAGTCGCAATAAGTTTAGTACTTATTTTAACCGCTTTGTGCAAAATAACATTGAAATTATAATCCACGTGTTTAAAATGCATGCGTACATAAAATACAACAATTAGCCTAATGATGATGAACTTCAAAAATCATATAAATTTTTTATTTAGAATTTACCCAAAGGGTAAAAAACGGGATCCTATCACTAAGACATTGCTGTGTGTCTGTCCGTCCGTCCGTCCGTCCGTCTGGCTGTATCTCAAGAACCACGATAGCTAGACAGTTTTATTAATTCACAGTTTAAATAATTCACAAATTATGTATTTCTGTTGCCGCTATGACAACAAATACTAAAAAAAAAATTAAAAATTAAGGTGGGCTCCCATACAACAAACGCGATTTTTTACCTATTTTTGCTCGATATCTATAAATGATAACAGGTAAGCACTTGAAATATTCATAAAATACTTAATTGTATATTTACTTTAATAATAAATAATAAAATTATAATAAAAAAAATATATTTAGGATAGCTCTCATACACCCCCACCGGGGGCTTCCCTGCAGATCGGAGAGGGGAGGGTCAGGATAAGTCCCCAAATCAAATATCTGGAACTCATCCTTGACTTAATTAATTATTACAATTAAATTAATACTATAAAACATTTTAGTTTTGAATCACTTTTAATTATATAAACACTTCTCTTTTACGTAAACTATAAAATTGCAATAACTTTGAAGATCGAGCGATTTTATAGGAAAATATAGACTAAATGTTTCTTGATGTTTGAAGGCTTGGTACTTTAACTTACACAAATGTATTTACTACATAAACAGACACGCTTGTTTAAAACAAACATATTTTTTAAAATATTAGAAACCTATGTAATTATTTTTTTAAAAACATACTGGTTTTTTTTTCGTCACGAACGAATCACAACGAATTTATTTTATACAATTTATATGATAATAATATTAATAAAAACGATGATTTAGCGACATTATATTTTACATGTGTTTCAATAGAGTCCAATTCTCATAGCAATTTGACATACTTCGTTACTGTTACTTCCGTGATGTAGAGACAATAAGAACAAATTCAGGTTCAGTAAAAAAAAACCCTACAAAAAATGTTTCTCTAAAACTATTTTCTTCAGGTAGCCTTTGAAACAATAGAATCGTAAAACTTTAAAGAATTTCTTGCAGATGCAAGTACTTATATCGTAAATGTCCCGGGTAGGCATAGCAAATTGACATTGAAGACAATGGGCCGCGCGAAAGCCTCATAAAACTACAGAACTCATAAACCCCTGTCCAAAATATTTACTGCGCGTGACAAATACCCAGTTTCTTTGTCTTTGAGATGTCTTGCCGATTCGACGTGGTCAGTCTAAGAAGTAAACTTCTCCGTGACGTTCGAAAATTTAATAATGGGTTATAAAAATCGTAAAGTTAAATAAATTACTTAAAAAAGACAATAATAATAATAATCTTAGATAATTTACTCCAAGACAAGTAATAAAGTAAATAGATATTCCAATTATATTATGTAATTTACTCTTAACCGAAAGTAGACACTTGTATAAATCTAGTGTTCTGAACATCCTTTTTAACCGACTTCAAAAAAGGAGGAGGTTACTCAATTCGACCGTATATTATTTTTTTATGTATGTTCGGGGATAACATCGTCGTTTGCGAACCGATTTTGATAATTCTTTTTTTATTAGAAAGGATCTCCTTTTGAGATATCTATCCTAAGGGTGGTACTATGATAAGGAAACCAAGATCTGATGATAGAATCCCAGAGAAATCGAGGGGAATCCACGACAATCATAGTAACGCCTAGGACGTTTGTTAATTATTTTCGTCTACTTACGCATTACTTGTCGTTGTCGGTTTTGATTGAAATTTGAATTGAAGTCTGTTTTTTTTCGTTTGCTAGCGAACACAGTTATCGTTTTCATTCCTAAAATCTTAATAAATATATATCTAACTTTCCGTTTTTTAAAATAAAGTAATAAAAAAATGGTAAAACGATTATAAAATTATATTCAGTTGTAACCAAAGTTGTAATTATGTAAGGAAATATTAAGTTGTAATCAGCAAAATAAATTAAAAAAGGGGATATTGATTTAATCTCATATGCATTGGTGGCCTTGGAAAACTGGGGCTGGGAAAACGAGAGGCGTCGTACAACAACGTAAAAAAACTTTACTGAACTGTAATAACATATCAAGGTCCAAATGCTGGACAAGGGCTTGTTCTTCTATGTAAAAGAGGATTACTGAGTAATCACCTACTAATGCTTTTACTTAGACGGACTTACGGGCGACTTGGTCCCCAGTGACTATGGCGTCTGCAACGTCGCCAGTGTCAGTATCTCAAAATGACAATAGCAATAGCTACGGTATATATAATGAATATGGATCTGTCAGTTTAACTTTTTATAATCTACAATGCTGTTAGACTGAGGACTGATAAAGTTATGAAATTATTTAGTAAATAAGTGTGTATTGTTTTCATAGTTAGATGAAATCCAAAAGAATACTTTTAAAATGACGCTTACAGTAAATTATTTTAAATTTTTAAACTAATATAATGTTATTTTGGTATATGTACCGTTTATACATCCATAAGCATTTAGTAATAAGCTGTTATTTTAGTATTACAAACAGACACTCCAATTTTATTTATTTGTATGGATAGATATCTTATGAATAGTTCTCTATAACTAAAATATTAAGAAATAATTGTAATTGAAATATTTTGATATACCTCTTAGTGATTCAGAGAACTATTATCGATATACCGTGAAAATTAAGGTCATAAAGTAATCCATGGATCAGTGAAGTAAGAGGCGATAGCACGTGCCGGCGCACAAAACATTTATGATATTTAAGAGTGGTCTCACACCGGCCGTGGGCGACCGAACGGTATAAAAAACTCGAGTTGTCGTTTTACTTCGAATCGTTAGTTATAAAGGCGAGTGCGATCCGATGGCCGATGACTGTGAAAGTTCACACAACAATTTAAAATTTTAACACCAAGACACCGATGCGAACTCTCATTAACTCGTACGTCCCGATATATCGCTAACTGTTTTACTGTTTTCACGAATTATTGGAAAAATTAATAACATGCGCCTGACTTGCCACCACGACGGCCACGCAGACGGCTGGCATGCGAGGTAAAAAATTAGGTTCAATTTTGCAAGTCTTTCTATGTTTAAGATTATATCATATAATTTACTTGTACATGAATTCGTAATTTACATAAAAAATCGTAATTTTTAGTACTCGGTTAGAGTAAGCTAAGAATCTTCCAGTCATTAACGATAATATCCTAGAATATAAAAAAATAAGTTTTCTAAGGTTCCCAAATATAAAATATTTACAACCACTAATAAAAACGTAAAAACATTTTCACATTTCCATCGTAGCTGGCCATAAAAAAAATTCTACAATGTAACGTATTCTGTATTTATACTAAACCATATCATCAATAACTTAATAATTTCTCATATTTACGATAAAACCAAACATTTCGTAAACGGCAATTTTTCTTTGCATTTATGAAAAAAAACGACCTCCATCTCGAATGTCATTTGCACGGCGTGCCGTTGAAAAAGCAATTATTTCAATATCAGGCCCGCGCACCCAGCGCAACAAAAACCGTAGCGAGCACGCGCGCCGTGACTGACTCAAGAAAGTTTCGGAGACGTCGCGAAGGACACATTGAACTGTCATTGAACGCGGAGTTGTGACTTTGTTTGTATCTTGAATACGAAACATTTGATAGGCCTATGTTTTATCGAATTTTGTTATAGTTTCTTAATAAATATGTTAACAGTATTCGCTATATCAGATATTTACGTACTAATTGATTACCAGTTCCATTAACAATGACTGTCGTGGGTTCGATTACGATACTTTACCTAGTTAAGCACGTTATACCATAGGATGCGGTCAATATCATAAACACTCTACAATTATCATCATCCAACCAAAAAAAATCATTCACCAACCTAGTAGTATAGTAGCCTGTTAACCTAAACTACAAACATCCTTCTATGAAGAGAAAATACCTGTCAGAAACAATATATAAAAAGGATTCTTAGGATCTTAATCTTCATATCATGAATATTAATACACAAAAAAAAGAACAATTTGTTTGTATGACTGTCGATTATTTAAACCCTTTTTGTATTTGTAAGCCTCAAGGTATGTCACATGCTAAAACATTACTACTTAATATATATCAATGTCATTATAGTATTATGTTAAGTATAATTCAAACCGTACAACCGTAACAGTAATATTAATAGTGGCTTGATATATTAAAAAGATTTACTTCGGTAATTGAGTCGGTTTATATACAATTGGAAAATAAGGTGTAGATAAACTCCAGTAGAATTAATAACATTATTATTTTTTTAGATACCTAGTTTAAACTGATAGATAATTTTGTTATTGTTTTAAAAAAAAAAGTTACATTGCACTGGATTTTAATATTAATATCATTGTAAATTATAAGGCATTTAAAATATTATTTATTTTTGCCATTAATCGAAAAACTGTTATAATAAACACATATCAAAATTACGTATGTGCTAGTATTTTAACTATATAGGTAGATACGCATTACCTAATCAAAATATTATTTGCTTATTAATAATCACACGAGTAGGTACATTACACAGACCATAGAAATACTTTATACTGCTCCGTGGTACATTAGGAGCATTCTATCAGATTTATTAATACTTTGACATTTCAATTATAAACTTAAAAAATATATTAAAACACGTACTACTAAATACTGGTACCTACATTTATTTTTGACTTGAATTAAAGAAATTGTTATTTGCTTTTTTTTTGTATCTGTCTGATGCTACGTAATAAAAACCTTTAAGAAATCGTTTTCACTCTTTTAACTTAAATAAAAAAGTTATCTTGTAGTTAACTAGTCTAAAATTGGTTGAAAATTTATTACAAATGTAAGAAACATCGTTCATTTAAGAAATATTTTTCCTAAAATTTTACAGGTAAACAAACAAAAAAAACACAAAACTTATGTATTTTATTTTGTCGCCGATATTATTTTAATTTCTGGTGTTATATAATTATAACTCTACCCTCTGTTCTTTACCAAACGATTAATGTCACACTGTGGGGTAGTCTGTATCACTGTGGGGTAGTCTGTATCACTGTGTAGTAGTAGTAGGTATGATTATTTTTTTATATTTCAATAAAAACAGTTTCTGGGTTTAATCGATAACCGCTTCCCGTTTCGCAATGAGATCGGTCGAATAGCTTTTGCGATATAGTAAGTGTATATATAGTAAGTGTAACCTATTACTTGTGTATATTTAGATACATATTATAATTGCTTTCTAGTTTACTTAAGATGGTTTCCTTGACCGTCCAGCTACCGGCACAATTATTCCTATTTTAATATACCAATTAAGCAACTGCAAAATCGGTTTGCTAGTTTAACTATTACTCGATGCAAGTATTTGAGCTCGTTAAATGAAACCTTAAACTTAGACTTTTGACTCTGGAGTCTCATATTTTAAAAGGCTGTCAACACTTACCTACATTGAACATAATAGTTGTTTTGTAAATACTGACAGTTTATTTTATTTTATTTAACAATTTTTTATACGTACAAGATTATACACAATATTTTGTCATGGAGACTCACGTATAATGGGTGTGCTTATCCCTGTGAGAGATTTCTTCCAGCACACCCAAGTTTATGAGCGGTAAATGTAAAAATGTAGCTTAAGTTTATATAGGTACTCAAAACTTGTTAATTTAATCTATCTCCGGACTAGTATATTAAAATTACTAAATGGATTCAACATTTAGTATTTAGTCACTAACTTATTTAGCTAAGCATAAGAAACACTAACGCACAATAATAATAAGTTATTTTATCACAATCCATACCCTTTTGTTTTCTAACTGACCACCCACTACGATGTGATAGTAGAGCTTAAAATATATGCATTAAGATACATTTTTGCGTGACAATTCTGTCGTCGATGTCAAAGCAAACAAAACAAAATCGATGATTTTGTACAAAGTGATTCAACAATTTCTTGGAGTCCATTACGTTATCTCTGCCGCGTACCGGTTTTAACCCTTATGTTAAATTTTGATTTGTATTTACTCATCCCTAAAACTTTTCGTTTCTTATGGTTTTAAGTTTTACGCAATCACAAATTTAATTTTTGTTTTACTGATTTAAAAGGGACTTATGTTTTTCACGCTAATATTTTTGTGAAAGTACCTATTAATAATTTTGCCATAGTACGCTTTTTTGACTAAACAACTTTTGTAGATTTTAACATGATATCCTTTGATTTGTCAGAATAATGCGAATAACGTTATAGTAGGAGATCCGAACTAGACACGAACTTCACCCATCTGTTTAATGGATGAAAATTATTTTAGAACTAACCAATGAAACTAACCTAATAAATCAAAACACGACATGTGTATCATAAGTTTCCAAAGAGTTGGATTCACTGCTGACCAACGTGATTGCAGCATCAAGTCAACATTTCCATAAAATTGTTATTTTCACGCCTGTTTCGGCATAAACTGAAATTATTGTGTAATTATGGAAAATATATATATATGAAATTGGGCTATAATTTCTTTTAGGACATTGGTGTCTTTATATGTGTTTTTGCGTCACTGGCCAAAAAGATTATAGTTATTAATATTTAAAAAAATAAACTTAACCATAACCCAACTTAACATATCTTACGCCACGTGTCCATCTTTATTATTTTTAATATTAGTACTTTTCAAGTACTTATTTTTTTAAGAATCGCTAGGAGAAAGAACAGGACATTTATTTTTAATTATTTTTAATAAATAACGTGTAAAGTGTATTCCCAATTATAGACGAATACAGATAAATATCGAAATAAAACACGACATAAAATTAAACAAAAATAAAGAGAGTTAATGTATATAATCATTACATATTATAAAATAAAATCGCTTCCCGCTGTCTGTATGCTTAGATCTTTAAAACAACGCAACGGATTTTGATGCAACTTTCTTTCGTAAATAGAGTGATCCAGAGGAAGCTTTATATGTATAATACGTGCATAATATAGTAGGAGAACACTGATAGTTTTAGAGGTTTCTTATGTGATGTCGTAAATAAACACATTTCTTTTGCGCTTACATTGTAAATATTTATTTACATTTTATATTTAGTATAGCATTGCACCCATGTGAAGCCGGGACGGCCCGCTAGTGTGTAATAAAACTATTAATAAACCAAATTTTCTAATCTAACCTTTAAATCTTACAATGTAAAATTTTATTATATGTCAATCTTTTAACTTCGTTGCAGTAAACAAATAGGTATTTATAGATTCTGTTAAACAAAGACTTAATGCTCGACCGCTGGTTTTCCACTCTGATGCCTACTATTGAATAATTGTAACGAACAATAAGCTTCCGCAAATCTGTTAGGTTTTTATTTTACAAAAACACAAACCACAAGGTTCGTTAATACAATTTTTATTATTTCCCCGAGATTAAGCTTTTTATTATATTTTTTGCATTCAATCAATTAATATCTATATTGCAGTCGATAACGACCCGCCGTTGTATATTTATTTTTGTGCTGTAATTGTTTTCTTGTTTTGTTGTAAAATCAAAAAATATATATACCTATATAATTTATTTTATTCTCATATCAAATTGATGACCATTATGTTTCATTGGAATATATCCAATGACTTTTATGTTTTTGTTAATATAAATAACTAACCTTTCTGATTGATTAATATTAGTCTAAGATAGGCACTAGACACGATCTTCCCCCATCTGCTTAATGGATAAAAATTATTTTATATCAATAAAATTATTCTACAGCTAATTTAGTATGTTAAAAATAAACTTGCGAAAGCATTGGCTGAAAAATTCCTGGACCGGCAATATTATATTCACCAACCCCTATTCAAACCAGATATTAGCAGATAATCCTATGTCATCGTATCCTTAATGAAACAGTGTTAATTTTGATGTAAGTTTTATTTATTAGGCATGTATGTGAAAATAGCTAGTACCTATCAATAAGTATATATCAATATAACCTATTTATACCTGCCAATCCAGTATTTCTAACAGGAAAATAAAAGACAACCGAAACTTTGTATTTTATAAAAGCTTCATCCTGTCGAACTATCGAATATAATTTATCAACAATGGACATATACGGCATTTGCCGTGTTGCAGACGCCATGGTAAAGAAAATCGCCCATGGCCATGGAGCCCAAAAAATCGTCGAAATATCCGTTGTTTCAAAATGAGAATTACTGTAAGTCCCATATAAACATAATTGATCACATGAAATAAAATAAATAAAATACAACTTTATTTTTAGAATTTTACCTCTTACTTATACCTTTAATATGACACGTTCATATTACTTAATGATTGTAATAGCTTCATTTATTCAACCCTATTTTTACTTATAAAGATATCCATCTAAAACGTAATCCTTTCATAATAAATAACATCGATTTAATAGTTGCAATAAGATCCAGCATAGAAATATGTGTGAAGTCGATAATTCAGCCCTCTTTTTGTTAAGTGACAAACATTTGTGAGTGTCACTCGAATGACAATGCAGGCGTGGAGTACGCCGAAGCCTCTACTACGGAACTTTCTAGCATTCGAGTATTTGCCAACACTATTAGAAACAAAAACATTACTTTTAAAGCATAATTGACTCCACTTACAATAAAATCAATTACCCTCCGTTGTTTAATAGACCACAAACACCCTTGGCACAGATTGTTACTGGAATCACGTCTTGAAATTGTCTTATTATACCTATTATTGTTTATATGCAAAAATACAACTTAAAAGTAGTTTTATTTTTAGTTTAATGAATCATAACTGATAGTGAATGTATAAAATATTTAACTGAGTACTATTTTTACTGTTAACTAATCTAGTGGCTAATGGTAGGGCCGAGGAGGCTGTGCTAACGGTAAATCGCAAGTATGTCGCCCGCCAATCACTACAGGCAGTGACGTCGTAAATTAAGGCACGCTCACATGTACTTTAAATTTTACACAAATTGTAATATAATTACACGATATATTTTTTTATTTACTCTACGAATAAGCCATGGATTATCGAAGCTTGAATCATCACATCGGTTATTTTATTTATAATCTAAACCAGTGTATATTTTCGGTAAGTCTCATAATTATAATGGTTTAATAATTTTTGTAATAAAATTACCAAGCTATTTATTAATTATTGCATATTATTAAAACATTACCGTCTACAATCTTTATTCCCTATGCAGCTGTTATTTGGTTATTAAATGAATACAAATAGCACATGTCAGGTTACGAATAATATAATATGTTCCGAAATATTCAAACAAACATTCCCATACAAACGTTGTTACATTTTTTACCCACGTTCCATTTCGCTAGTGTGCTTGTGGACTGTCATCACGAACGCGTCCGACTTGTAAATTATGTTCTAGAAAGTACATTGACTTAGCACTCATTCGTTCTAGATTTAACACTTAAAATATTATTTATGAACGGCGTTTATGCGTCGTATATGACAAATTCTAATGTACTTATGTTTGAATGATTAGTTGTATGACTTTTTCCATGGGGTCAACAGGTAATGTACTTAGTTAACAAGATACTCAATATGACAAGCACTAAATGCAGACCAAATAAAGAAAATGTTCAAAGTTCCGATTATTTTTGAGAGTTAGTCAAGTGTTACGTCTGAGCGATGGCCGCGTTGTTTATTTATATAAATAACAAGTTAACAGATGTTTCTTATGCGCTGTGCTTGTTAAATTATATTTTACTTTTTAAAGATTTTTTTTTGTCGTTTAATGATACGAAGACTAACATTGACGATAATGTTGGCTACTTTAATTATTTATTGCTTTGCGTGTATTAACTTAATAACAGATATGCCGAGTAATTGATATATCTAGTAAATAAATAATTATAACTATATCCGAGGGATTATTTTCGAGACGCGGATTTCTTGTATAATTTTATTGTATGTAACGTTAATTTTAATACAACGTTTTAAAGCTTATTAATATAAAATACTTTACAAACAAAGTAATGTTGACTGACCCATGTGTTAAGATGGCATTATGAATCTATAACATTGTGGTGGTTTTTAATATTTTCCATTTGTTACGAATTCGCATATTACTTTAAAATAAAGCCACGTTATATTTTTTTATTAGTCATGTCAGAGCATTTGAATATACATTCCGATCAAACCTAAACTACAATAGAACCAACCATTTTGCAACGCAATCACAATCATAGTCGCAGTAGCAACGTTATCGAATAAATTCGTTCGAAAATGTAAGATGTTGTAAGTGTTGTTAGGATTTTGAATACGAACTGTTATTGCATTAAGTGAAGGTAGGTGAGCCTCAATAAAGTCCTTGTGCATATAACACGCTGTCACCCACGGAAGAGAAAACGTCAGTGAGAGACGTCGAACACATGAGATAAATGTTAAACGTCGAATCGTTACCAATGATCATAGGATGTGTCTACTGGATAGTACATTATTATTGTTATTTATTTCTGATAGCTTCATGTGCACTGCTATAATTTAGTTTATGGGTGTCTACATACACATAGAAAAATGATAACAAATTGTTCACATTTCAGGTACTTGACATTTCTGCTTCAAGAAATAATCGCAAGTATATATATATAGCTACTAATAAAACCAATCTAATAGAGTTTACTTGGGTTTACTGGTGTTAAATCTTAATCTTTCTTTTCTTTTTTTAAAGAAGACTACGAAGGCACATATGCTGCAAAACTACAGTTGTAGATGCAGCGAATTAAATAGCTATATATAATGATTTATTACGATGATGATTTATAAGCGTACGGGTCACCTAATTGTAAGCGATTACGGCGACAGCGGCATCGCAAGCGCGTTGACGATCCTACACCCAAACTCCCCAGGAGCACTGATCACCTTACTCACCACAGTAACACAAGAAAGCAGTGTTATTTAGCTGTAATCTTCTGTAAGGTCGAGGTACTTCCCCAGTCGACTGCTCCAAATTTTTAGCAGGATAAATCCTGCTGCGCCCTACCATTGAATGAGAAATGTGTTTTTATTACCCTTTTTAACCGACTTCAAAAAAGGAGGAGGTTACTCAATTTGACCATGTATATAATATAATGTAATATAATGTTCGGGGATAACTTTGTGGTTTATGAACCAATTTTTGATAATTCTTTTTTTGTTGGAAAGGAGATATTCTAAGTGTACCATGATAATAAAACCAGGATATGATGATATGATCCCAGAGAAATCGAGGGGTACTGGGTGTACCGACTTTTAATTTAATCGAAAGCCGATGTTTATCATGTGGTGACATTAAAATTTTACCGAATGTGATTACAACTTTTGGAGTAATCTTTGATAATGCGTATTTACTTGATTATTTTTTCGTCTACCTACGTTGTATTACTTGTCGATGTAATTGAAGTCGGATTTTTTTCGTTTGCCAGTAAACACAATTATATCTTTTATCTTTATCGTTTATATACATACAACTTAGCAAGCAGATAATTGTCATAAAGGCAGATTTTTAATTTAAAAAACGCATAAAAGAATAATATTTCTAACAATTTTTACTAGTAACAGTGATGAAAATAAAAGAATAACCCTATATTTCAAATATCGAATAATCAAATAATATTTAAAATTGAATAATTTGATTATTTTATTACAAAATTCAATACTTGAACCAAAGACGGTTTTGTTCAGCTAAGAAATCTCATCTAGTGTCCATAGATCGTAGGCGCGTCAATCAGCTGCGTGCCCAACGCAAGTCTGACAAGAGGTTAGCTTGCCGATTCCTTAATTGTCTGACGTTTTGGTGTCAAATTCCACCGAACCAAATTGCTACTTAAACGAACGGGGTAGCACATACTTAGATAGGCTTCGATTGCCAAACTCTGAATATCAGAACTTTAAACCATCTTTATAATATTACATGTTATTTGAAATTGTGTGTATTGTCATAGTTTTCACAATATCAACATCACCGCTGCTTTCGATATTGCATTTTCTATGACTGATTCACCTTTTACCGTTATGACGTCGATGACAGATGTTGTAATTAACCTTTTACCGTTTTTGTCACAATAATTGGGTATCCAGAAAATATAAGTTTTATTATGAAAGATGCTATTTCACATCAATGTATATATATGCCTATACCTGTAACTACTCATGAGTACAAAAAAAAATCGATTCTTATGTTTAGTTTTATTGTAAATATCTATGTTAATATGTCTTTTATTAAGCAATAATTTAAGCGTTATTGGTACCACATTAAAATCTAAATGTTTATTTTTAAGATAAATGGGATTGGCCGTTAAAGAGGGTTTACGAATAAATTACGTCAAAATCTATAAAACGTGCTTCAAAACAAAATTATTTTGAAAAGGGTATCTCATTCACACATTAGTGACGCTACTCGCCGCGTCCGACGGTAATTATTAAAAAGTTACGTCCTGATTCTGGACACCTTTTTTTTATATCATTTAAATTTGGAGTGTCGTGAGCGTTAAGTAGTATTTATGCGATCCCCAACAGCGCGGAGGCGGTCGGCCAAGGAAATTTGGAAGCAGTTGGAGGTGCGTAAATTTGCTTTTAATTTAGTTAAGGGTTATCACAAATGAGATTCATGTCTTACAGATTTAATACGATCATTAAATTAAAAACGATATACTCATACGATGGTTACATAGACAGAAAAATGATATTTATTTCAGATTTAATATGATGTGTGTAAGAAATCTTAATTAACTTAATTTATAAGTTATAGAACGTTTACTTACAAAATATGTTTGTTTCTATTTCTACTGCATTAATCTCCTTCAAAACATTTATTACAATATATATACACTTATGACACTATATCAAACTAAGCTATCCATAAATCACTAATAGCAACTAACTCAAATCCGCAGTGTGTTATATCCACATTATTTTGCCTTCCTTTATAACGTTAAACATTATAAGGCCAATCTCACCTCCCGTGATATAAATCCTCCTTGGACACTCAGGAGCGGATCGCCAAAGCTAATTCTGTTGTGATTAATGCTTCTTGCACATTTCCACTCTAGCTCGTGCATGCAAATTTACTTGCACACAATAAAATAAATACAAACAAAATGATACCGTATTCCTATGAAATAGGGTATTCTAAATGAAATTCGAATTCGAATGCAGAGAAATAAATTGGTAATTTATAATACGTACGACTTAAAAGTAACTCGCTACTGCTGGTTCGCGTTTCTCACGCAACTACTAACAATTAAATAATCCTGCATGTTATATGATTAAAACACTGATTGGTTACGATTATACTTAAAGATGGATCCTCTTTTCGTTTTTGGTGTAAAATTTTACGAACTAAGTGATTGGAGTAATGAGCCAGTGACGTGAGATCTTTAGTAAGTTGAAAGCCTTATTATAAACTTCTGGATTTAAGATTACATTATGTTTAAGTATCGACTGTGCTTTAATTTATAGTGTGTTTGATTATTAAATGGTAGTTTGTTCTTCCTCATCAATATATATATATGTATAATATAATCCAATAACTTATTACCCGATGTTGATAATATGTTTGCATTAACATCAACGTTTTGCGAAAATAATAATTTACAACAATATACCACAATTAAGTACATTAGTACAATATAATAGTACTTAAGTTAACAGTGATGGTTACAAGAATGAACACAGATGGAACTGCTGGATGGATGGTTGCAGTGGTTGGCTTGTATTTTAACCAAGACTAAGTCACATTGTCGAATGTTATTTATTATAAAAATAAAAAGTATGCATTATTGTAATATAGGAGACCCATTGAAGATATGTTGAAAAAGTTTTTAGGAGATTGCCATATCCAATCAAGCAATCGCGAGCGTAGTCGCGGATACAGATAGTAAGTATAACGTATAAAAACACAAGAAAAAACTGTTAATTAAATATGTTCGCCAATTAGGTTGTGTTTAAAATAATACCTGTATTTTGTTATTTTAGTTTTGATAGAGTTCCTCTCAATCAACATAAACAAGTTGATTGATCTACATTCCGAACAATTCTCTAATTACATAAAAATTACGAACAAACTCTATAGCATTTTCCATTATTCACGTTCACATAAATGAAAATATTATAAAACATATAACTTTCATTTCGCTAACAAGATTCTTTTAATAGCGTAATAGATATAAAAGAACAATAACTTAAAATAATTACAGTGTAGCTTTAATATTAATGGCTTTTGAGTATTAATTATAGCATCTGTACCGTGAGTTGTACGTAACCGATTATGGTTACCGATGTCGATTGTCGATCCGACTATTATGTAATCAATCACTCAATCTCGATTCCTATCAACACATTACTAATCGATTAGAAAACACACATTTCGTAAAAGTTCTACCTATCTACAGAAATTCGTATAAATTGCTTAAAATCAAAAGCTAAATTATAGTCCTAATGTCCGATTCGCATGACCAACGGTTACGTCCGCCTAATTTGTTTTATTTTTTCTATTTGCTGCTTTATAGGGCGGTTTGAGTTTAACAGTACTATGTCAGCACGCGTCGGGATGGTTACGCTAATCGCTGAGGTAATTATTGAGAGCAAATGACTTCTTTCGTTTTGTGAACGTTTTGGTTCATTTCACACGGTTATTTATGATTGAAGGTACTGAATGCACGAATGTGTTATAAAAAAGTTTTATTTTGTAAAACTCATAATATATTAAACATGTATTTGTAAACCAATATATGGCTCATAAAAAAAGTTTTCTTTCTTTCTAAAACTAACTTCTTCTTAAACTTATTAAATATTATTGTGCTCAATTAGATACTTTTCAGATTAAGATGATAAATGTTAGTAAAAAATTTTTTCGTGAGAAATGAAACGCACCAATGAACACCAAGAAATTTATTTTATTAACATTACATCTGATTTTATCACTTATTAAATTAAATAATATTATAAATATAATAAATTGACTTATTCCGTCAGCACAATAACATCTTTTTATTACCTTTCACTGCAGTAATTAATCGTTGTTCTGAATTATATTTATATTTAGTCTCATATAAATTTTTGGACTTCAGATATTTTTATTTATTTTAGTTTGAAATAACTATGATAAACACAATTTTCTCTGTTCTGTGTTTCTTGTCCGGCAGTGTTGCGTTCCTGTTGGTGAGTAAGGTGACTAGAGTTCCTGGGTGAGATTGGGGATAGGGTCGGCAACATGCTTGCGATTTTTCCGGTGTTGCAGACGTTTATAAGCTACGGTAATTGCTTACCGTTAGGTGACTCGTAAGCTAGTTTGCCGACCTAGTTATATAAATAATAATTGTGTTTGCTCGCAAACGAAAAAAAAAAACTGACTTCAATTACATCGACGAGTAATACTCGTACAACGTAGATCGACGAAACAATAGTCAAGTAACTACGCGTTATCCAAGATTACTCAAAAAGTAGTTATCAGATCACAATAAAATTTATATGTGACCATATAAAAAACATCAGCTTTCGATTAAATTAAAAATTATTAAAATCGGTACACCCAGTAAAAAGTTATTGCGGATTTTTGAGAGTTTCCCTCGATTTCTCTAGGATCCCATCATCAGATCCTGGTTTCCTTATCATAGTACTAAACTAGGCATATCCCCTTTCCAAAAAAAAAGAATTATCAAAATCGGTACATCCAGTAGAAAGTTATGCGGTATAATACAACGTAGATCGACGAAAAAAGCGTCAAGTAAAAACGCATTATTAGATATAACTCGAAAAGTAGTTGTTAGATCTCAAATAAATTTAAATGGGACCAATTGACACACACCACCTTTCGATTAAAATAAAATTTGTCGAAATCGGTCTATCCGGTCAACAGTTCTGATGTAACATACATAAAAAAAAATACAGTCGAATTGAGAACCTCCTCCTTTTTTGGAAGTCGGTTAAAAAACTACACGTACTGTGGTTGTACCTCCTGGGAACAGGATTATAGAGGTGTACTAGGATTTGATTATACAATTTTTAGATTGCCAGTGAAAGCTGGATGAGGATTGTAGAAAATCGGGATATCTGGCGCGAACTTGGGAAGGCCTAAATCCAGCAGTGGACTGCAATAGGCAGAACTGACTGACTGACTGACTAGGATTTAACATACTATCAGAGGTGAACCGGACAGTCCCCATGGAGGAGAAGTCTGGCCTTTTCGCCGAGGCCAGCCTGTCATTGGAGAGATTCTGTTGCATGCAGATCCGGGACCCTCCAATTAAAGTGGCTAAAGGCTCCCGTAGGGGTTTGGTCAGTGCACCCCCAAGTACTGAGGCCGAGATACGGTCTAGGACTGCCTTCCCGGGCGTCCTGGACCCGGTCCTATCACCCGTAAATAGGTTCCCCTGCGATACCAAAAAAAAAATGATTTAACATACTAAGGGTCATTAAACAGTAAATATAAAAGTAGCTATCGCTACTTTTATATAAATTAACTAGCTGTGCCTGCGGCTTCGCCCGCGTTGAAATCAGTTTGTCACAAAGTTTTCCCGGCAAACTTCCAGTGAAACTCTTATCAAAATCGGCTTACCCGTTCTGTAAACCTTCCTCTTGAAGCCCTCTCTCCATTGGTGAAACCGCATGAAAATCCGTTCAGTAGATTTTGAGGGAATCGATCACATACGCTTTTGGGGACTTTGTTTTATAACTGTGGCTAACTGTTGCCCGCGACTACGTTTGCGTGGTTATGAAGATACGCATTACTATTATGATGTTTAACGCAAACTTTTTTTTATTTCAGTCACTTGAAATGCTTATCAGACTGGGTAACTTTTTAAAAGGCACAATTTAGTATAATTTAGTTGTTATTTTTATATAATCTCTCTATACACCACATGTTTAGTTTTATTTTCAGGCTGCAGTATAAATAACCTATCAGGCAAACTTATAGCTGCTGTATATGTTTCATACAAACTATCAACCCCAATAAAACGCCCTTAGCGGTGGAATATCGCAAAATCCGTTCTTAGCGGACGTCTACTAACTATAATCTACCTCCCTGCCAAATTTCATCTTTGTCCATCTTGGATGGATGGACCATCCAGCGGTTTTTGAGTTCTCGTGATGAGTGGGTCAGTGACCTTTCTCTTATATATATAAGTATATATATATATATATATATATATATATATATATATATATATATATATATATATATATATACATATATAGATGTATTATTTGGACACTTCCTCACCATCTATAGAGCATACATTTTAAATTTCAACTCTCTTACTTCAAAAACATAGGACTTTCATACAAACTTCCAACCCCCGTTTTATCCCTTTAGGAGTCGAGTTTTGTAAAATCCGTTCTCAGCGGATGTCTACGCCCTATAAGGAACCTACTTGACAAATTACAAGTTTGAAGCTGCTATAGTTTCGAAGATTTTGTGATGAGTGAGTAAACCTACCATCCTCCGTTTTAACCCCAAAAGGGAGTTGATTTCTAAAGATACATTATTTAGACACCTTCTCACCATCTATAAAGCACACGTTTTAAATTTCAAGTCTCTTACTTCAAAAACATAAGTTTTTCATACAAACTACCAACCCCTGTTTTACCCCCTTAGGGGTCGAGTTTCATAAAATCCGGTCTTAACAGATGTTTACGTCCTATAAGGAACCTACCTGCCAAATTTTAAGTTTGTGGCTGTTATAGTTTCGGAGATTTCGTGATCAGTGATTCAACCTACCCTCTCCCGTTTTAACCCCAATAGGGAGTTGATTTCTAAAGATACATTATTTGTTCACCTTTTCATCATCTATAGAGCATACATTTTAAATTTCAAGTCTCTTACTTCAAAAACATAGGACTTTCATACGAACTTCCAACCCCCGTTTTACCCCCTTAGGGGTCGAGTTTCGTAAAATCCATTCTTAGCGGTAGTTTACGCCTTATAAGGAGCCTACCTGCTACATTTCAAGTTTTTAGGTGTTATAGTTTCGGAGATTTCGTGATCAGTGATTCAACCTACGATCCCCCATTTTAACCCCAAAAAGGAGTTTATTTCTAAAGATACACTATTTAGACACCTTTACACCATCTATAAAACTTACATTCTAAATTTCAAGTCTCTTACTTCAAAAACATAGGACTTTCATACAAACTTGCAACCCCCGTTTTACCCCTTTAGGGGTCGAGTTTCGTAAAATCCGTTCTTAGCGGATGCCTACGTCGTATAGGGAGCCTACCTGCCAAATTCCAAGTTTGTAGGTGTTATAGTTTCGGAGATTTCGTGATGAGTGAGTGACCTTTCGCTTTTATATATATTATAGATTATAGATATAGATTATAGATTTAAAATAATATGTACATTTATATGAAGGTATATTTGAATAACAAAAAGTTGCTTGATTGAGAAAATAGTAATAATACCTTCTTGGTTCGTGATTGACGTCTCGTTGAAACCAACTAATGTAATTATATCTTATAGAAGATAATTTTAATAGACGACAGCACTATTGCATTGCCGGGTCACTGCTAGTTGATGCCGTGATATCGATTGCTGGATCTAGATAACAAGTAATTCTGGTAATTTATTTAATGACACGTCATTTATTTGTCTCCCTTTAAGAAAATACTCATGAAATGAGCAAAAACTTAAATTAAAGTGTACAAAAAATTTAGCAAATAATAATACTTAACTTACGGTTTATCTTTTGGTAAGTACATAATATACACATAGGTTACAGGTTGTTTGTTTGCTACAAACACACGTATTACTTGCCTTGAACAAATTAAATTAAAACTATGTTATTATAAAAATAAAAGTCATAATAGTTTTTTTCAATTTCTTCTTAAATTTTTTTTTCTTAATTGTTATTAAATAATTATTAAATAGCGGTTACTATTAGGAAGACTATTTTGAGATTAGAATTACACATTTTAACCGACGCCAAAAAAGGAGGAGGTTACTCAATTCGACCGTATATATTTTTTTATGTATGTTTGGGGATAACTTCGTCGCTTATGAACCGATTTTAATAATTCTTTTATTTGGAAAGGATATATCCCAAGGGTGGTACCATGATAAGGAAACCAGGATCTGATGATGGAATCCTAGATACATCGAGGGGAACCCTCGAATATCGTAGCGACGACTAGTGCGTTTGTCAATTTTTTTCGTCTACTTATGTTATCATATTTGTCTATCTAATTGAAATCGGTTTTTTTCGTTTGCGAGCAAACACAATTATTATCAATATAATGGAAAAATATATAAAAATATAGTGTTTGATTTACCAATAAGATATTAGACATTATTAAAAAAACCGGCCAAGTGCGAGTCGGACTCGCGCACTGAGGGTTCCGTACAAACAAAATTATTAAAAATATTTTTATTATAATTACTAGCTGTACCGTGCGCGCTTTGCTAGGCTTTTTTTAGTAGTACCAAGTCAAAAACCTTTGTGGGCTCATACACAACACTTTGCTGAAGATCGGGACATGATCAAATACATAGCTTACGGTTCTATAAAGGACATACAGACAAACATTTATTTTATATTTATAGATGATGTAGCTAAAAATTTATGATTTTTGCAATTTTGCTTTATCTATGTTATAAGGCGTTGCTTCGTATCAAATTTCAAGATTCTGAGTTCACGGGATGTACCGTGTAAGTTTTGATCCCTTGCAATTATTTGCAGAACAAAAGCTGTATCTTTTGATTGCATTGGTTTAGAAGTTTGATTTTTTCACAGATCCAAGGAACTATATATATACACAAAAATTAATTATATTAAAGAAACATAAGCAATATAAAAATTACACTTAAATTAAATTATGTTTTTAAACCGTTAGCTAACCGAAACTCGAAGCTTTCTAGTATTGCTGTGTATCCATTTTATAGATTTCATTCATATTTACTATTCTAAAAAGTATAGCAATAGACTAGAAAGAAAAAAAAAAAACCAATAATAATTCAAATAAATTGTTACCGCTGTAACTGTACTATATTTGATTTTGCTTACCATGCACTACTGACCTGCCAATCAATATTAAAATATCAGATGCATTCATAGATATTAGTGAAATAACTTTAGGTAAATTAAAAGAGTTACGCCAATTTTAACATGGATTGGTAATAATATTAACATTTTTTTTATTTGTATATTGTTTAAAATTGTGTGCTATATGTGTGTTATTAAGGTTGATTTTTATTTATATTTGCAAACAATTTGCTGAACAATGTACGAAAATCGACTACCTGGCATTACCTTCCTAGAACGCAGTAATAGCGAACGCTGTAATCCTCTTCTACGGAATGGCGATCGCAAAAGATAAATTGAAAAATTTTAACTAGCCATAGGGTTGATAACGCTTAATTTATTATTATTATTATTAATTAATATAAATACTTTTAATAGCGTCAATTTAAAAATTAAAATCAAATAAAGATTTCATAGATCACGCAAATTCTATCGTACAGTTTTTTTCAGAATTAAAGCACTGTTGTTTTTATTATTTTCTAATTATTATTATTTTTTTTTTTTTTTTGAGATCATTTGGTACTATTGGACATCGTACAAACAAATTAAGCAATATATTAACAAGTTTAAAAAAATCTATTTTTTTTTAATCATTAATTGTGTATAAAATAATATATAAATTTCTCTGAACAGCACCCCTTGTTTGACTGGATATTTTGTGCGATCACTAATCACCGGAGTCGGGCGTCACAAAGTCTGTCGAAAGCCGAAGCTCGCCGGAAGGATTACTAATTTTTTGCAGATTACCGACCGTAGTTACCTGAGCCCTGAGCTACATGAGATGTATTCTGTTTACTTGTCTCATGTTTTGTGTAACTTGTGTAAATCGTAAGTATAGAACTTCGTTGTTTTAAGATTAAATCGATAAATGTAACAAAAACAATTGTGTTAAAAAAGTATTTTTTATTTTACATAATCATTGTCTTAAATATATCAAATAATATAAATTTTAACATTTTTAAAGAAAAAATTCTTTACGCGTGCTCTATACAGGATATTATTCAGTAGTTTTAAAACTATTTTCGTGATACCGTTTTCCTAGCTAGGTAATAACAATTTATTATAACTTTTTAATTTCACGTTATATTCCACTTCTTCCCTATTAAAGTTTCTTTAAATTTGATTCTATAATAAGATATAATCGAAGAAGTTATCGTATACAAAATCTAATGCTTCAAAAATATTTTACGATTCAAATTACATGTACAACAATGAACACGTATTAACTTACAAACATTATTACATAAAAACCATTCAGCCTGTGCCATGAAAACATCCCACTGCTGCATGGACCTCTTCTTCCACTGCGGATTGGTGAACATGTTCCCTACTATGAATAACGACCGGTATCGTGTATTATAACACTCGGGACCAACGGCTTAACGTGCTCTCCGATGCACGGGAGACATAGACAGACACCGGAAAGATATATTTGTAGAAATGCAAATATACATCCCGAGCGGGAATCGAACCCGCAAACCGTCGGTGTTTTAGGCGACTACTTGCACCAGAGCGGTTGTTACACACTAGAACATTATTACACAAGGCAATTATTTGTAAAGATATTAGTTTAAATAAATTTCAATCAATGAATGGAAAAAATCGTAAATCTATTACTATATGTACAGGAACTATATATTTTATATTTAACTGAGGTAGGGCACAGCAAGAAATTTTCTGCTCTAAATATGGATCAGCCCGACTGGGGTAGTACCACGACGAATGGAAAAAATCGTATATCTATTACTATATGTACAGGAACTATATATTTTATATTTAACTGAGGTAGGGCACAGCAGGAAAGTTCCTGCTCTAAATATGGAACAGCCCGACCGGTACCTCGAACTTACAGAAGATCACAGCTAAATAATATGGTTTTCAAGTAGTGTTGTGTTCCTGTCGGTGAGTAAGGTGACCAGAGCTCCTGGGGTGAATTGGAGATGGGGTGGGCAACGTGCTTGCCTTCTGGTGCTACAGACGTCTATAAGCTACAGTAATCGCTTACCATCAAGTGAGCCGTACGTTTGTACACTATTTGCACAAAAAAAAATTGTTTGGTTTTATAATTTACATTGTATGACGAGAAATTAATATACATATTTACATATCATAAACAAGAGTAACAAGTAAACTTTTAATAATTTTTAGGATTATCACAGAAACATATGAAAATTTGAAATAATTTTGTGTATATATATAACTCAGTAGTTGAAAAAGACGTAAGTTCACATAGACTAAAATTAGTAATATCTGACAGAAGAAGTAACTTAATTCTCATCCGCCGAATGTGGTTAGTTCTGCTGGTAGACGCTATTTGACGAAAAATGTAGACAAGAAAGCCTTTTATATTTAAAAATTAAATTTAGATATTCACGGGATGAATTTTTGGATTCAATTGTTTCTAGTATTATGATATTTTTGCAAATATAAAGAAATGTTATTAATTATTCCTTTTTGGTTCACAATTGTTGTATAAGGCGCAATCTATATTTTACCCTGAAAATAATTTCGAAAGCAAACGTTTAATAAAAATCTTTCAAATTAAAATTTCGTAACATTGTAGTAAATTAATACAAAGCAAATAAAGTAATGCAGCTATAAATAACAAATATAAGTGTTTTATACTTTGTTTTGCAATTCTTTAAGTCGAGTTCAAAACGCATAAGATCAGTTTCTGCTCCGTCAAATTAATTTTACCGAATTTAGTTATATTCAAATTATTTTAAGAGTCTAATGGGGAAACAGAAAGTAAATTCTATCTATTGAAAACCACTTTATATCGGATAACTAATCGAAATTTTACCAGCAATCGGTGAAAGAGTCCGTCCCATGTATATCCAATCCTTTTACTGATTGTGGTCTGCCCACCTCAAAAATATCACGACAAACATCTGCATGGCTTAAATCGTGTATATAGCATATAATTATGATGGTCCAATATGCGACCAATGCGTTAATAATTCTCTTTGAAATTGTTGCTAAGTATTATTCGTCATAAAATAATAAAACTAGATATTTTGTTAGCATCAGTCCAACATACGAATGTATCTTTATTATACGTTTGTATGGTAATAAATAAATATTAATAAAAGGCTACAAGTTAACCCAACCTACACAAAAACACAAAAACTCATTGTGTATTAATAATTTACGCTGAAATGCATGAAAATATTTTATGTTATTTGTTATATTATATTTCAATTTTGCAGCTCTTTCTTACTAGGATTTTGTGACGCGGTTGTACCGCTTTTTCTTCTTCTTCTATCATAATACCGTTTACCTTTGATAACCGTAATTTTTAGCTTTATCTGTCAAAAATACCTACGAGATTGTTTACATCCTGAATGCAATAAAAATAGTTGGAATGTCCGAAGGTATGACAAGATAGCAACCAATTACTGCACTCGTGGTGTTTATCCGAGCTCACTCATCTTAGCGTTCAATTCACACCATCATCTCACAAGTGTCGGGGAAGACTCGGTTGTTGTTTTTTTGTAAATTACGACTTAATCCATGAGCGGACAATATTTTCTCCTATCACAAACAATAGTATAAACAATTTAAAGTTGAAAAGCTAATGTTCTAATATGCTAGACACTCTCCAAAATATACAATAGTTTGTCATAGCGATGATCTGCCAATGCTTTAATCCATGTTATAAAAACATTACAAGTTTTTTAATTATGTCTTAGGTAAAAAGGTAATATAGTGAGGTATTTAATTTTTACAAGTAATAATTCTAATTTGATTATGCACTTTAACATCAATTCAATTTATTCTCATTTGAATAACTGCCTATCTTTATTTCTCAATACAAAAATATAAATATTTAACTGTTATCAATCAATTGACAGATAACTGAAACATTAATTTTTAAAACTTCTTATATGAAATGGAAAATGTTTCTCTCTAGCTATAAATTTTATCTACAATAATCGCTAAATCTTATTACTTGTTCAGGAGTTGCATGAAGCTTGTCGTTTTGTTGGCTATCGGACGATGTCGAACGTCGGCTCGCATCAAAGACGTCGCCCCACGAACCAATGCGCCCGCGCCGGTGACTCGGCGTTTTACCTTCGAGTGCGATGTAAAAATTTTCCTCGTACCTTCGGGATCGTTGTCTCGGTGTTTTTATTATAACCAAAAGCAATAAAATAGAAATCATAACAGAAAATAATCTAATATATAAAATTCTCGTGTTGCGGTGTTTGTAGTTAAACTCCTCCGAAATGACTTGACCGATTCTCATGAAATTTTGTGTGCATATCAGGTAGGTCTGAGAATCGAACAACATTTTTTTTTCATCCCCCTGTATGTTAAGGGTTATCCACTCTGTCCACAGGTGTATCTCAAACTTCAATCATCAAACTTCAAGTGGAAATGGATGTATAAATTTCCTAAATGTTTTCTTGCTTCAGCCTATCGCAGTTGACTGCTGGACTTGATCTCTCCAACTTTCCAAAATCCCAGTTCTCTGCAATTCTGACCCAGCCTCCACCGAATATCTTACGTAGATCGTCGGTCTAGTGGACCGAAGGGCATACCACACTGCTTTTGCCAAAACGTGGTCTGCACTCTAGAATACGTCTGTTCTTAATGTCATCGTCCTATGATATATGTTACCCGCCTAGTGCCACTTTATGTTGCTGATTCTATTTAAATATTTACTATTGGTAAAATCGTGGTAAAATCTAAAAATTGCAATTCTCGATTAAAATACTTACTAAAAATCTATCGTAGGTATCTAGAATAAATAGGTAATCATTTCAATTTATTACAATTAAAAATTTAGTTATATAAAACTGTGATGTTTTAGTCAGCTCACTTAGATTGTGTTTTTTACGTTTCTATTGAAGAATATAATATACAATCCATCCCATTAAGTCCTATATTTCATAAAAAATATAATAATAAAATTCCTCGATTAAAAAAATCGAGTCCTGATCCACTTAGCTTCTCAATTACATCGGATATCCTCACATAATAATTGAAGACTTCCTCCCGTTACGCCCAAACTAGGTATGTTTGTCTACACAAAAACTCCTTATTCTTCGAAGATTAAATCTTTCAACGGATTGACTGGAGCGTCGGTTTCCGCTCTCAGCTATTACTGATTTCTACGACAAAATGTAATGATCTTTATGTCGCAAAATTCTTGAGTAAGATACTCAAGAATTTTGCAGCTAATACAGTCATAGGTGCTTTTTTAATATTTACATCGTTGCAATTTATTTTAAAAATATCTTTCAAAAAATGTTTTATCGTAGTCTTAGATAGACGAGTCATTATTTTTATTAGTTACATAATATAATATTTATTTGTTTAATATTAACTCATAATCAATTTACCTCAATTAAAAATAATAAAAAAGTAGAACGTGTTGAGTCCTATATAAAGTCCAATATTTTACTTACTAGCTGTGGCATAATGTTTCGCTCGCGATAAATTTGTCTACTAAAACACGCCGTTACTTTATCAAAACGATTGCTTATAGGGTTATAAGCCCACTCCTTAATTGCCAAGATATATTCTACACCAGATTTTTAGTTGATTATAGAATCACATTTGAGAAAACCGCTTCCAATTTCATGAAGCGGATTTTGTGTGATGCAGTAACAAGCAAAGAGATAGACGAAAATTCAAAGAAATAATTTTTCGGCATGTATTGCTTCCATAAAGACCCGTGTAATTAATTTTACTAAATAGCTCTGATATAGGTACAGACAAAAGTCACTTAAAATTTCGTCACATGTAAAAATAATAACCAGACTTTGATATCGGATAAATTATATTTTACTTTACGTCACTTTGTTTATTTAAGATTATGTTAGGGTGTAAACTAAACTTAAAATGTGTATAAAATATGAGTACATTATTGTATACATGTTAAATTCAGTCAGAAAATGTCCGCCATTTTGCTCCCGCGCAGATGCACGTGCAAACGGTGTAGACTTTCTAGTAACCTAACCCCGCCTTTCGGTCTCACGGCGCAAAAAACTGAAACCGTACACCGGCAGGGGGAGTGTGATCCTGTTCTAGATGGAGGGGATAGAGCACATGAGTATATGATTTATGTTTAGAAGTTTGATATTTTGGAATTTGAAAAATTTAGAGAACAACGTAATCTCGTGGATTTCAGAAAAAACTATTTTGTTATGACAGTTATAAATTATATTTTTTAGATATGATTAAATCAATTATTTTCCTTATATCAATAACGCGATGACGCGTTGGCGTAACGGTCACAGCACTGGTTTGTGGCTTTTGCACTGGCGGTTGCGGGTTCGATCACCGCACATGACAAACATTTGTGTTGGCCATACAGATGTTTGCCGTGGTCTGGGTGTTTGTGCAGTCCTTGTGGGTCTCCCCACTTTGCCTCTGAGAGCACGTTAAGCCGTCAGTACCGGTCGTTATAATGTATACCTGACAGCAATCGTTACTCATAGTAGGGAATATATTCGCCAACCCGCATTGGAACAGCGTGGTGGATTGGGCTCTGATTCTTCTCCTACACGGGGAAAGAGGCCTATGCACAATAGTGGGATATTGCAGGCTGAAACGTATATCAATATCAAAATTTCATAGGTATTATCAATATCTAACACGGATTCTGTGACGGTTTAGTCCTATGAATTCCGATTGTTGTCAAACAAACCTTTTTCATTGATTGTATCACAGTAGGACCTGTATCTCAATCAAAGGAAACAAGCATAATAAGCTATACTTTAAAAAAAAAAAAGATTTACCAAAATTTGTGTCACCAACCACAATAAAATCAAGTGCTCCAGTACAATACCAATGTTTACTACACATAATTACGTTAATCGTCTCCACAAAAGACACCAGACAAAATGTCGGCTACTATTGATATTATAACAATATCATGCTTTTTAAAACCTATCCACTGTTCGTTGAACTCCGCTTGCGTAAGCTACCCAACAAAAGTAGCAAATCGAAGGGTAAATAAACTAAACGTTAAAGGTCTTGGTAAAAAGGTTGAATTATAAAGAGCTATAGTGAATTGTACACTTGTAAACTCGCTTTGTTGGGCGGCGCCTGCTATTATGGTCTGACAATACAACTTTTGTAAGAAATGTTTTTAGCAATCTTCCATTCATGAAACTGTTAGATGCGTTTTGTAGCTAAAGCCCTGATAATAATGTAACCTGTTGCGATCCGTGTTTGAATAAAGTTAACGAGAGATTTTATTGATCCATTCGATACACGAAGATACAATAAAATTGTCGTCTTTGCAGATTTGGGTCACAATGCGCAACCTGCACAGGAATATTATTTGAATTGATTTTTTAAAATTCTTTTCAACTTATTTATTGAAATAGATGAAGTATTTTATAAATATTTCTCATGTTCAATGACCGGTTTTTTTATCTATAACATGACATTCGATTCAAGTATTGTCTTCATTATTAAACACTTTCTTATTAATAAATAGTTTTCCAGTCCACAGTCTAGTTTGCTGTGTGGTTACGGCAGTAAAGAATATAGCCACCCCCTCTCTTCCCGTGGGGGTCGAAAGAAGCGACTAATGGATAACACAGTTCCACTATCACCTTGGAACACTTTAGATAACCATCCAATTGTTGGCTTTGAAATACATAGGCCGAAGACGAGCAGCAGCGTTTTCGGTGCAACAAAGCTAGCCCTGCAGTCACCAACCCGCTTGCTCAGCGTGGTGATTGTGGTCAGCTCTGGTCTGGCTAGCTGTAGATAGGAAGTGATGAAGTGATGAAATGGTCTTAAGCTGTTGAAACATAAAAAAATAGTTGGCATGTAATATGCTCATTAGACAGACAATATTAAAAATTACCTCGATAGTATTTAGTTAGATAATTTTTTTTTTAATTATTATTACAGCCTATACAGTCCACTGCTGGACATAGGCCTCCACAAGTTTACGTCAAAAATAACGTGAACTCGTGTGTTTTGCCCATAGTCACCACGCTGGGCAGGCGGGTTGGTGACCGTGAGTTAGATAATAACAACCATAAATGATTGCTTTATATTTACAGTTATAGGTATAATAATATGTAATTTGTAATGACACTAGATCCGTCTAGAATAACTCATTGGCTACAATTTACCCCGGCATCTCTCGGGTAAAGAACTTACACCGATGAAAACGCGAGACGCAGCTACATATATAAATCTGTGTGGTTACGGCATCAAAGAATATAGCCACCCCCCCTCTTCCCGTGGGTGTCGTAAGAGGCGACTAAGGTATAAAATAACACAGTTCCACTAACACCTTGGAACTTAAAAAGCCGACCGATGGTGAGATAACCATCCAATGGTAACTTCAATGGTATTAAAAATATACTTACTTATTATTTAATTTATACAAATATCAAATCTACGAATTTAATGTCTTATATGTTCCATATATAGCATATGTTCCAAATATAGCAGACTAAATAATATAACGTTAACAATTATAAATCATCATTCCAGGAATTATTCGCAATATTTAAACAGGCCTATATACCGAATACCGAACTCAAGCATCGTGTAATTCTATGTACACATGTGCGCAGCGGTGTGCGTGTTCACGCATGCGCGGTAAGGAAGCTGCGCGTGAGATCCGCGACGCAGCTGCGGCGGCCAGGTGTGCCACCCCTCGCCCCGGCCCCGCTGTACTGTCGCACACTCATTTATTACCTCTGAGATTTATAGCTGAGTTACGTAATAGTTTTTATATTTTCGATATTTGTTTTTGGAAGAAAAACATTTTTAAAACTAGCTGTGTCCCACGATTTCACCCGCGCTAATTTGAGAACAAAAATAGAATATAACCTTTCCTCGGTAAATGGGCTATCTAACACAAAAATAATTTTCAATTTGAACTAGTTGTTACTCATATTCACGCGTTTAAACAAAAAACAAACTATTCAGCTTTATAACATCAGTATAGATGAAGATTTATATTTATATTTTTTATTTTCCATGAGATCTAGAATTAAAGAAGTCAAGGAAAGTATAAAACATAACATGTAGCCTATTTCAATTGTACTACAGTTTTAAGTCAGCTGACTTAAAAACAAAAATGGAAACAAAATTGTAATTAATATAAATTACGAAAAACAAAAATTTTGCTAACTAAACATGCATTTCAAAGTTCTAAATAGCATTAAACTTGAAAATTGTGACTACAAATATACACATTTATTAAGAATAATTTTGTTAAAAATATGTAGGTACACGAGAAATAAGTTTCTTGGCGACTGTACTTCCCTACCCCCAACTAAATCTGTGAATGCTTGCGCAAACCCGCTTCCATGACACAAACAGTCTGTCAAGTATCGTATTTATTTAAGCCAATGTACGTTAGGAATATCTCCGTACTTTATGGCTAAGCCCTCATGGGGCACCGGTCCCGCGAGTAATTATCCTACATGTTTTTATATCTGATTTTTAGTGAATTATTATTTACGGTTTGAGGACTACAGTGTGTAGGAATTATAATGATTCCAATGTCTGATGAAAAGATAATGTACACTTGTTTAACAAACTTTGGTTGGTTTTATATTAAGAAATAATAGACTTTTGCTTTATTGGTTTGGTCAATGAGAGGATGAAAAAGTTATTGCTGCTTCGCCTAGCAAAACAGCAGTTTAATGAAATAAGAAATAGACGCATCGATTGTCTTATGTTGTAACAATAATAATTAAAAAATGTTTAATTCCAGAAAAACGTCAAGTAAATCTTTTGCTTCAATTAATATATGGTACTACAACATTAACCAAATAGGCATACAACATGAATAATACCTAAAATTAATAACTCTCTAAATTTCAATGCCCTCGTTCTCATTTAGTTGGATTTTTTTTATCGCCAACACACTGAATTCTACGAAAAGTTTTTTACAAATACTTCTGACCTGATTGTATACGATGCGTCTAAATTGACCTCGTCTGATCGGAAGGTGACAATGCCTGCAATGATCGGTTTCTGCGTGATTTCGTGAGATGCAATCTCAAATCAACAATGAGCTGCGAACAAATTACTATTTCTCGTAACGTTTTTTTTAAAGATAACTTCTTTTAATTTGATGCAAATATACATACTTTTTGGTGGATTTATTTCTTTGGTATTTTATTAAAGAGTCACATATAAAAATTCGTAATCAGATATTTTTTTCCAAACTGCGTTTAAAATGAGAGTTATATGTTTGACCTATATATACTATTTGTGTTCAAATTGCTAACAATTAAAAACCATACAACGAACAATTGAATTGGATATATGTATGCATGTTTGTATATACGTATGTATGTATATATATGTTGTACATCATTAGATTCGTTTTGGCGACGAGTGTCACTAGGTACATTAAAATATAAAGAATTATTGTGACGGATTTGGGGAACCATATTGAAGGGTTTAAGAAAAGAGATCGAGTTATGTATCAAAATAAAGGGCTTAAAACGATAAGAAAAATGTATACAACTTTTACGCTCAATGTATGGCAACTTTTGGATGCGAAATATTGACTGAATTCATTATAATCTCAATTGCAGTTTTACATTTAATGATATCGTCTTTTGTCTATCTGAAATAAATTCTTTTCGATCATCTTATGCTTTATATTTTGCTTATTTTATTGAGGCACGTATGTATATTGTGGTTAAACTTAAATTTTTGGTTACTTCAATTTGAATTTGTACATTAAATTTCTCTCACTAACGTTTTTTGGTTTGAAGTTTATAGTTATTAAATAGTTTTATATTGAAATTGCGGAAGCACAGTGAGGGATTCCTTAATTCGATAAGCGATTAGGAACGTGCGAGTGAGGCCACACATCACCATCTTTCTTTTGGATACCAAAAGCATTTTGCTATTTACGATTATTTTATAAATTCTATTTATTTCGAATACAACGAAAAAAATTTTCACTTGCAAACTAAAACAATTACATTGTCTATTAAATAAAATAACAATATAAATAAAAGATAAAGATAAATTAAATTCATATTATGCGTAATAGTTCTACGGGTATGAAGTCCTTGTTTTGTTAGTAAACTGCAACCAATTATTATTGTGAGTGAATGAAACTTGATTTATCATACATATCTTACGATAAATCGTAAATAATAAAATTTCCTAAAGAATGTATATCACGATGCATCGCGGGCGCACGGCGATTTGTCGCATTTCACGGCGCGGCCGCGGGTCACGGTGCGGGGTCACGCCATCATGTCACGCGGACTTTCGACCAGCCACGATATACCGATATCTCACAATTTGCCGTTTGTTCCGATCTAGATGAGTTTTGATGCGTTGATCGAACTACTTTTACATTATCCACAAATCGATGCGAAACAAAATGACTATTATTTTGACGATTATATATATAATATGTTTACTATGTGTATTGGATGCCATCTGCACATATTTTGATGCCTACTGTAGCAAATAAATTTGAAAATCTACGAGTATAAATATTCTTGGTGTTTCTTAAACTTATTCGTGTCTGAATCGCTAAGCAAATTTCGAAGAACCGGTATAGAGATAACTAGATTAATCTAGAAAAAGGATACGGACTAATTTTTTAAGAAAATATCAGTAAAGATTTTGTATGAAGTAATCATAATTTAGTTTGGGCTACAATAATTTATCACAATTATGTTTAAAAATAAATTTGTGTTTTAGTTGTGTTTCACAACGATGAAATTATTATATACAACCTGTACAACCAACTGATATAGCTACATATTTTTCTAATAAATATACAATCCCACAATTGAACCTACAACCGACAAAGCAAAAAGCAGGACCACTGGCACTGCACAGGCACTGACCAGGCACCAACGGGCTAAATAAAGTTAATAGGTACAATGTTTAAGGAAAAACGTTGCAGTATTTTAAACAACTTGCTCTATTTAACACGCATAGCTAATACTCATACTCGCTCGCATCCGACCAACCTAGTGATTCCGTTTTCCACAGCTGAGTGAGAACGCGCCTCACTTCCGCTTCCGGAGCCGCGCCCGCGCAGCATCCGCAACCACCAGACCGACGCGATCAATGCCTGTGAGTATCATTTTAGTACCTGTTCTCATATATATTTATCACTTTGGTGTATTGTTTTATTTTCAGATAAATCTTAGTTCGTTTTTATCTTACTGAAACTTAATTTCAAATTCATTAAACTGTTCCTTTAATTTGAAAAACAGGAAATAATATATTTTGGTGTAGATTATAAAAAGTATCTGCCCCTACATGATTAAAGAGACATATACCAGTGATATATTAGGTATTACGATGAATAAAATATAATATTGTAAAAAAAAAACATATCTAGAAATACGTAAAAGACTTTCAACAACAATCGCAAATTAAAAAAAAAACGTAGATTACGAAAATTAAAAAATTATAACTCGAGTGCAATTTTTCTATCTGATGTCTCAGATCGTAGATAGTATGTGTCAAATGAGCTGAGCCGTCGGATGTCTAGCCATTAGCTCGTCCGCCTTGACGCTTCCGACGCGGGAAACAATGTCCTGACGTCATCCGTGTCACGTGGCTGTCATCGGGGTATATCCCGTTGCAGACGTTCATTTAACCTATAGATAATTAAATAATCGATATGTGTGTTAGCTTCATTGATAAAACAATAATTATAAAACCTCTGAGGAGTTCATCAGAGTTCGTTACACATAATTTTTCCTTTTTACTTTTGAAGTGTACATTTATAAATGAGCTATTTTAAAAGTGCTTACTATCATGCAAGATATATGAGTATATTTACAATTTTAAAGTAATTTATAGAAAATTTGTGATAAGAGTAACATTTGAGTATAATGCTGGTTTCAGAAAAATGTAATGAAGAAACATTCCGAACCGGTCGCAGCTTTTTGTTATTCTTTAAATTGTAAATATATTTCTAATAAATTAAAAATACTACAGCAAAATTTTTATCTCTTATTTTTTTTTTATAGAATGATAGGCTTGCGTTTGACTACTATTTCATCTGATGATAAGTGAAAATGCTGTCTAAGATGGAGCACGTTTATTTACAAGTATTCACTCGAAACTTAAAGATCGCCAGGTTATAGTTTTCCGGAATTAAGTTAATCATTGCAGAAAATATCCTTAAATTTCTAAATTATACTTGAACACAGGTAAATGTCGACAGTATTAGCTATTATTAAGAAAAATTACGAATACATTTGTACAGCTATTATACATAATCGTCACGTCAATCTTGCAATATTTACAAATCATTACATCGACGTAACAATATCTCAATATTAACTGCTAGCTGAAAGATATTCAGCATAAAAGACGCGGAGACGTTGATAAACGATGTAATTGGAATTAGTCGTATCAAACCAAAGCCGAGCCGTTATAGAAAGTGTGATTAGATTCAGTGAGGCCATACGCACGTGGAAATTTATTACTAGGTATACCAGCGTTTTAATTCGCGGTTACTCATACCTATAGAATAACATTCTCTTATACAAAAAAAAAAATATGATAAAATTTGGATTAAAATGTTGCCTGCCTTTAACTTGGGCTGTAAAAATGCCAAGATTCATTCAAATTTACTTAGTACTTCATAAAGTAAGGCTGATAGACTAATTCCTCGGAGGGGACTTGTCACTCCCGAGCGTTATCACCGCGATGCTCGGCGACGACGAGTCCTGGAAGGCGATGGTCTCCCTCTGCGAGACAGTAATGTCCTAGAAGGAGAATGATGAGCGGGTGCAAGAGGAGGCTGCCTACGAAGCCCCCGTCCGCATACGACGAACGGGGGTGCGTAGGAGACGCTACTTGATGCGCCTCCAGTAACGCACCTGTGCCCGTGTCGGGCCGGGATAGGAACCCGGTCTTGCTAGACATGGCGTCGTCGGGATTGTTCAGAGGTGAGCCGGATAGTCCCCATTGGAGGAGAAGTTCCTTTTCGCCGAGCCCAGCCTGTCGCTGGAGGGATGCTGTTGCCTGCAGATTCGGGACCCTCCAATTAAAGCGGCCGAAGGCTCCCGCAGGGGTTTGATCGGTATTGCACCCCCAAGTGCAAAAACAGTCTAGGAATGCTTACCCGGTCGTCCTGGATATCACCGGTAAATGGGTTCCCCTGCGATACCAAAAAAAAGGCTGACACAAAAATTACAGTTTTAGTTTCAGTATCATTTTTTTATATATATATTTAATGAACTGATTTGAATACATCACAGTTTTATTACTAGTAGGTATAAGTATTGTGGAGTCCCAAATAACATGACTGATTGTTGTTACAAGTCAATAAACATAAATGTAATTAAAAGACTAGATATTAGTAAATTATCGTAATTCAAAAATAAGTCATTTGATTGCTTATCTATGTTAAATTTGTATTAAGTCTTTAATACCTAATTGTAATTTGTGAATGATAAGTTTTCTTCTATGAACTCGGACGACCGCAAATCCGTATGAGTGATGTTCAATTGTCCATACAATCGACTCTATACTGAATTAAACTGCGATTGCATGTTGTCGATTTTTATCATAGTTTAATCCTTATTAAAGTAAAGCCAGTCGTTAATGATGTGGTTTTCCGGTCCAACGAGTTAACGGCGTCATGGAGTAACCGCACATACCTGTTTATCGACACCAAATAAGACCACTGGTAGCTTGTTTTTAGGTGCTTGGTGCTAGGACTTTCTAGGTATATTTATTTAAATGAGTAGCAAAATCATCTTCTCTCATAATATGTTCTAAAAAAACGAAGTGTAATAAATAGTAATCTCATTACGTCACATTTTAAATTTCGTTCATTTATATTTAAAAAAAAATATTACAATCTTCCAAAAATCGTAATCAAATATAGCTAACATTATGAATTTTTACATGTTCGTCCATAAATGTTTATTAAATTGTCCTTGTAAGCGGTTATTTCAGATGAACCATCAAACAAAATTGCGGGTATTATTAATTGTTAAGAGAGCAACTGTTTATCTCCACTCGAGTCCCAAAAACATCATTAAAAATCAATTAGTTAAATACGTAATATTACTTAGAAGATAAGTTAGTGATTCTTGAATGCGGTAAAGGTATTATTGATAAAAGGTACTTTAATAGCAAACAAATATACGCTTTATTCTGTACGTACAATACATAGGTACGTAGGTATGTGTACCTACTTGAACTTATTACACAGAATAACTATATACACATAGATATACAACTGTGTATATTAATTTAAAAATTTATGAATGAATGCCACTCATACATATATAAAAGCTATGTACGTAGATAAGCATACTAATATTGCTAGTCAAGTGACTATTAGACAGTAATTCGAGTGCAAAAAACTTAGTTGTTAGTTATTGATGTTCTAATAAATGTTGATAGGCACAATCAAGACACAATCTAGTTTCAAAATGTCATTTGATCTATTAATTACTCTAATACGCAAGAGCATGAAGAGTCAGTGGTCAGTGGTCAGTGAGGATAGATCAGCTGGTAGCTCACATAGCACGCGCAGCCGCATCCTGCGAGATGAGACGCGGCTTCCTGCGCCGCGCGGTTGCACGCGCTACTGAGCGCGACCGGAGAACAAGGGCAGAAATGGACCAAGTTTTTATTATATAATATATTAAAAAATATTAATTTTTATCTATGACTAGCTGGCCCCCTTTACGTCGTCCACACATAAGTTTTACTTTATCATGGCCTTGAGTGATTTAAGGTTTAAACTAATCGGGGAAAAGAACGCTATCAACGCCATTTCATCGTACTTGAATGTATTCTGCTTTTTCTAAAAGAAAATCGCAATTTGCATTCTGACGTTTTTCCACTTACTGACTTTTAAAAACGAATAGAAATTACTCATTATTTTTAATTAATTGCTATAAAACCATCATTTTTATAGTATTGTAATTAAAATGTTTAGATCATCCTTAAGTAAATCCACCTACTGCCTATCTGCCTACTAACGAAAAAAAAAAATTAAAAATTCAATTTCACGTCGGGATATATTTAAGGTGGGTTCAACTTATTCTTGGTATCTACTTGTATAGTTAGTATACATGTGCAAACAATAAAACATCTTAAATAATGTAAGCATGTTATTATTAAGAAGGATTAGATTATAATGTTAATATTTACTAACATAAATTATTTAATTTTATTATTAAGGAATATATAATGTCATTTTACTATGTATAAATTATCCAGTTGTCATTCACCCCGACCTCCTCAGACAGCACGTCGGTATAACATTACGCGTACCGTCCGGACATCACGCGCGCACCGTGCAATCTCGTTTGCGTATATTAATTAGATACACCTAGCTACTTACAGCATCATTGGAACCTACCACATAACTCATTTAATGCATAAACTTACCGAAACAAATTACTACTTCTACGATTAAAGAATATTAAATAAATTAACAAAAATATCATCACAACAATGAAAAACTTGGATTAAGAATGTATATTTCGATTTTTTTTTTTTTTTTGCATTTAATTTCATAAGACTAGTTATCTCGTTGAAGTCTTTCTCGCGTTACTTTCAAAACACATGTTTAAAGACAATCGACAGAGCCTTGTTAACGTTTGATGCTAGAACTATATTAGAGTAATGGAATTAATTATGGTACTACTTAATACGTTAAATATTATACATGTTCCCTTAATTTAATAAATGTTTTATGGAAAATTTGTATTTAATGACATTTACATAATCATCGTATTATCTACGAGTATATCGATTCTATACATCTAGGTATACATATAAATAAAATTGGAGTCTGTTTGTAATATTAAAATAACCGCTTTTTACTAAATGTATATGCATGTATACACGATACATATACCCAAATAACCTTTTTTACAATTTTTGTCTCTCTGTCTGTCTGTCTGTTTGTTCTGGCTAACCCCTGAAACGGCTGGGCCGATTTTGTCGGGACTTTCACTGGCAGGTAGGTACCTGATGTAGTAAGGAGTAACTTAGGCTAGTAACGTAGTAAGAAGTAACTTACTTTTATTTTAGAAATTTATTTATTTTATAATTTTGCAAAATGAACTATAACTGAGGTAGGGCACAGCAGGAATTTCCTGCTCAAAATATGGAGCAGCCCGACTGGGGTATTACCGAAGAAGATCACAGCAAAATAATACTGTTTTCAAGCAGTATTGTGTTCCTGTTGGTGAGTAAGGTGACCAGAGCTCCTGGGGGATTGGGGATTGGGTCGGCAACGCGCTTGCGATGCTTCTGGTGTTGCAGGTGTCTATAAGCTACGGTAATCGCTTACCATCAGGTGAGCCGTACGCTTGTTTGCCGATCTAGTGACATAAAAATAAAAAATAAAACTTTTTTGTTAAATTCCACGTGGACGAACTCGCGTGCACAGCTAGTTCTACTATAAAAATAGATCTATGAGAATAAGATAAGTTGTGATTTCAAATAACAAAAGACTTTTTAATAATTAATTCATTAGTTAAGTACATACCACCCCCTCTCTTCCCGTGGGTGTCGTAAGAGGCGACTAAGGGATAACAAGGTTCCACTACCACCTTGGAACTTAAGAAGCCGACCGATGGTGGGAAAAAAATCTAACCGCTGGCTTTGAAACACACAGGCCGAAGACGGGCAGCAGCGTCTTCGGTGCGACAACGCTATCCCTGCGGTCACCAACCCGCCTGTCCAGCGTGGTGACTATGGGCAACACACATGAGTTCACCCATTTTTGGCGCGAACTTGTGGAGGCCTATGTCCAGCAGTGAACTGCAATAGGCTGGAATGGTGATGATGATTATGATGATAAGTACATAGTGTATTAATAAGAAACAATAACATTATGACGATTACTCAGTATAATTTTAATACAACCTGTGAAATATAACAAAAAAATTTTTGCAGCTACATATTTCACTCAATACCTACTATTGAGTTTGGGATCTCCTAATAACACCAGGAACTAAGAAATTACAAGAAATAGTCTGCCTATTTATACAGATCTCAAAATTAAAATTATTAGGTATTTATGCTCAGGGCAAACAAATATGATAGGTTAAAATCACAAAACATGAAAAACTCTTCATTCAAAATTCACGCGAACAAAACCTTGGACACAAAAGCTCGCATTCAATACACTTAATGTGTTGCACCTTACACTTTACACTTCGTACACAATAACTTCCACACATCAATATCTATTATCGATACACAAAATCATTATTCATTAATACGATAATTTTATGTAAATTCATAGCACGCGTCTTAGCACCTTTTTATTACGAGCTTCGCCGTCATAATATTATTATAAATACAAAAGTTCGCTGTAGGGACGACACACAAAATAAAAATTTACACATTAATGCGTCAAATTCGATAGTTATGCAAAATTTTGTGTCACATGACGGTATTCAAATATTTATATCATCATTTTACGTTCGCGGTCATTGAACTTTGATGTCGGATACAATCATCGCAAAAAATACTGACGTGTGCGTAAGCGTGTATTCTTTTTATATCTACTTTTAATATTAATTTGTTGGTTATTGGATAATGTAACTGCACTTTAAATAATATTGTGGTTTCTTCAAAGATACAAAAAATCGCATAATACTCTAACTCTCCTTCAACTGAGGTAGGGCACGGCAAGAAATTCCCTGCTCAAAATATGGAGCAGCCTAGTAAATTGGGTAGTACCTCGACCTTACAGAAGATCGCAGCTAAATAAATGGTTTTAAAGCAGTATTGTGTTACTGTTGGTGAGTAAGATGACCAGATCTCCTGCTTCTGGTGTTGCAGACTTCTATTAGCTACGGTAATCGCTTACCATGAAGTAGTAAGCTATACGCTTGTTTACCGACCTAGACAAAATAAAAAGCCGTGAGCAATCACGGTGTACTCGCTTTGATAATTATGTATACATTTGGATAAATGTGATTTTTTCATTTAGGTATTGATACAGCATGTGCCGAAATGATAGCTTGTTTGCGTAAGCAACAAAAAATATTATATGCTTTTTCTATTATTAATTCTGTTCTAACTATTTTTGTTTATTCCATTGACAACAGGATAAAAATATGTAAAACAGCTTTCATAAAAAAATTTATGTCCCACTATACTTAGGTAGGAATATCCTAAACATTATAAATATTCGTTTATTTCTAACGAAAGTCCAAACATGAATCCCTCATTTAATGACAAGATTTTAAGACCTATATTAGAGAATTAGAGATTATTTATCAATCAATGAAATCAATGTCAATGAATAAAAGCCACAACTTCCGTCACTATCCTACCAACTTCGGGAAGAAGTCACAAAAATACTTTCTTATTAACTATGCATACATTATGAAGAGCCCTATTAGCATAGCTGACCTTATTTATCAAAACATCAATAGTTTAGATCCAGCAATGATGAATAAGTGCCTGGTTCGTTAAAAACTTGTTACTTTATTTTGCATACATTAAAACGCGTACATCTCATACGTCATAATAATATAAAAATGCATAATTATAAAAATTTTCATTCACAAATTAGTCACGGATCTTTATACAAAAGAGTACAGGTGAATCAAAAACAAACGCGGTTCAATGACTGTTCGAGTATCATTTGTGTACGCGACTGTAGTTCTTTCAAATGTGCCATTGTAACTTATTGTGTTATCTATCGGTGTAAATTGTTCAAAATAAACACACAGTTTAAGCATTGTAGTCCTTTGTGTTCTATTATGAACTTTGAGTATAATAAGGATGAGCGTAGACATCAGGCACGACTGTATTCTAATAGACTTGCTTAAGAAAAATAATTTTTACAATATAAGTTTGTACAGAACGTAAATATAAACTAAAACATTATCTTTTCATGTTTAGAAGATCTGTAGCGAGATGCTAAACGTATAGATTGTCATTGTTTTTCAAATTGTCGCTGGTCGACTTGTCTGCGTTGGTCTTAAGATGGCAATGAAAGGTTTTTATGTAGTCATTGTTGGTTAATTAAGACGTCGTTTTGTAGTGTTTTATTGGTTCTGTAGGTCACCGGGTGAGTGGGTGTGTCTGTTTGTGTCTCATGCTGCTAAATCGGTTCTTTTGTTGGTGAATATAATTGTACCGGTTATACATTTTATGTAACTGCTTGAATTGAAAGTGATCGGAATCATCTGTTTTATTATTATGATTATATGGTTTTTGTTTATTAATATTATTATGTTTATTTTGTTGAAATAATGAGTTGAGGTGTGATATCATTTTAAATACAAATATGTAAAAAAAGTATGTTTGACACATCTAATAACAAACTACCGAAAAAAAAAATTATTTATTTATTCTAAAAACTTTTTTAATAATGTCTTACACATTTAGTTATATATTTATTTTTTTGTTATTTCGAAATTGTATCAACCAACTTCATAACTAACCGTTTTGTGATCTTCAATTACGTATAATTTAATCGTAGCGATATCGCACGAACACGTGTTCCGATTCACATAAAATCTGCGCAAGAAATAAATACCGTCGCACACGAAATTATTTCTACCATGAATGAATTTTATACGCATTTTAAAATATCTTTTCACGTGGGATTTATGATAGCGAAACCCGTTCGAGGGGTGGTCCGACTTAGGGTGTCGGCGAGGGGTACCTTGGACCCATTTTCTTATATATTTTTTTCTCCTTGACAAACCCCAGCTGCTATAATACGACATGTTATAAATAAAATCGCGATTTTGACCCGTCACGCGTATAAGGGATGCTCGTTATATTCCATGTCAGATTGATTAATCACTTTTATTATTTATGGTATTCCCTAATCTGTTGTAATAAGGTTTGGTTTGGTATAAATATTACTTCTTAACGGTAAATACAAAGTTTGTTTTGCTTTACAGATTCGACACAGGACGTCCTTTCTATTTTGCAAAAATTACTGCTGAGCCGAACTGGAACTGTTTGAATACATATGTTATGATGATGTTTAAATACTAAAATATTTTAGATCGAATTTTATAAGGACAACATCGATCAATAATTTCACCGAACCCCTCTTTGTGGTGTTATTAATAAATATTTAGCGCATATTTAATTGCATCCCCAATGCTTAATACTCTTCCGTGGCATCGTGGGAATTACCCTGTACCCCACTCTTATGCAACCCCTAGCCAATCCACTTACCAGCCAACCGAACTGTCGTTTAACGCTTTTCATATACCTAAAAACAATAGATATGAGCTATTTCCATTACAATAAATACTACAAAGCTATAAGAAATTAGCTAAATATATTATTTTTCCATATTATTAACCGACTTCAAGGCGGAGGTTATCAATTCGACTGTTTTTTTTTATTGTATTTATCTTACCTCATTACTTTTCCTTGTTTTTTAGTTATTTTTTAATAATTCGTATTTACTTGACTATTTATGGACGGTCGATGTAATTAAAGTCGTTTTTTTTCCGTTTGTGAGCAAACTTAATTATTAGGTTAATATTTCATCGATAAAATTAGTTATTTAAACTGAAACTTTATTATAAGTAGGTAATAGTGGAATGCGGTACTCCTTTCATTTTATTAACATTGTCTACACAATTAAAAACAAAAATGAAAATTATAAAATTAATTTGCCAAAACTTAATTAACTAATATATCTTAATTTACTAATGTGATATTTTTTTTTTTGGTACAGTTACCACACAAAGGCTATCGTAACATTATTATAACGAAAGTAATCATTTCGGATAGCACAACCGATCGGGTGTAAAATTACATCTACGAAAATAAATTAAACAACAATCACGTAATACCATCTTATTACGTTGAAATGTCGTTATGGAGGATAAAGCTTGCTACATCGGCAGCGTTTTGCGCAAGTATTTTACGTTTTTTAACGATTGCTTTTAGTTTTTTTACACATTACTTTTTTTGGTTTAATATAATTAGACATAAAATTGTGTTCGTTAATATACTATTTTAATTGTTTTGACGCCGCGTTGGCGCAACGGTCACAGCCATGGATTGTACCTGTTGCGCTGGCGGATGCGGGTTCGATCCCCGCACATGACAAACATTTGTATTGGCCATACAAGTGTTTTCCTTGATCTGGGTGTTTATGCAGTCCTTGTGGGCCTGCCCACCGTGCCTCGGAGAGCACGTTAAGCCGTCGGTCCCGGTTGTTATCGTGTACACCTGATAGCGATCGCTACTCATAGTAGGGAATATATCCGCCAACCCGCATTAGAGCAGAGTGATGGATTAAGCTCTGATCCTTCTCCTACATGGGGAAAGAGGCCTATGCCCAGTAGTGAGATTGAGAGAATTGTTTTTAATAATGTCTTAATGTTATTGATCCAGTTTAATTTACAAATTTTGTGAGGTTTTTCTGTGAGAACCAATTTGATTTTGTAGACACAGCTACATTAATAAACGTACAACAGACAGTTGTATGTAAAATTGATCGATCTCGTGATATATTTACAATGTAATTTAGTTTATCAAAGTACAAAACTTAGTATTCTTTTTCCGCTTCACGTTACGATATAACCAGGCAATAGATTTATTTTTAGCACACCTAAACAAGTTTATAATAAACAAGCTGTCAAAAAAATATAAACGTTTTTCATTATTAAAGCCTTAGTAGTTTAGAAGGAAAGTGCATAAAACTAAGCTTTATAAAAGTAGTGTAGATTAAGAACACCTGTCTGGTTGTAGTGAGCCTTAAAGTCCCTCATAACAAATAGACCGAAAATAAACTTTTAAAAGCACAAATACGCGAAAGTAAAGTTCATTGGAAAGATAAAGTAACGAGAAACAGTTCTCGCTTGTTTGATATCAACTCCTCGATTAGTTTAATGTTTGCAATAAAATTGCAAAAAATATTGCTTATTGTTGTACTTCACTTTGAAATACGAGTATTTAAGTGCGTCATGATGTTTTAAATGTTTTTGATAACATATTAGGAAAATTTGAAAAACATCTTTTTTTTTAGCTATTTGATTATTACTTTAGGTACACATCAGCATAATAGACTGAAAAAATAATTAGCATATATTATATCAATATAAATTGTACATAAATATAAATTGTCAGTCGTAAGTACCTACATAATATATATCTACTTAGATCCCACTATATTTTAATTTTAAGCTGGTATATTTTAGTTTCAACCATACATACAGGTCGTTAATGTTTAATAAAATCAGATTTACAACATTTTATGTCCCAACGTACGCAAATGACCACAACAACACATAACTTAAAGAACGAAGTTTTTTATAACCAAACAAAAGACGACTAACCTGCAACATTAATTGTAACTCCTTTGACGTAAACCGGCCAATGGTTCACAAAATCATCCCTAACATTCGTTCGCTAGAATTATTGTAATTTAATAACCCGGTCTAAGACTCGTTACTAACCGGACTGGTGGTTCTTGCATTAAGCTCTATTCACTTGCGAAATCACACAATTGATCACTTGTCTGTCGGTCATTGTCAACGTTCTATGGCATATGTAAATTTCGTCGTCGCAAAACTGTTTTCACTCATAAATTGGTTGAGTATTATGTAGATTGATATCAAATCACGTGTTTATAAGGAGAAAGATTTAAAGATAGTCGTAATGGTTCAGTCTTGTTTAACTTGCTAATCATTTGTTCAGGTTGTAGATTTGACGATAAAACTCGCCCTTATTTTGTTTTTTTTTTCCATTCGTTTGAGGTATTTAATAGGAGGGGAAAGTGAGGTTTTGTTTTGTAATTATATTCATAAAAATGTATGAAATTATATTACTAATGTATGTATTGAGTTTTAAGTGAGTTGATTGTGGAAATGTGTTTTATAAATGTATAATTAATGCCTTAATCTTGATTTTTTTGATCACTCAAATGTTCATATTGTTGTAAATTTTATTTGACCAGTCATATCAGCTTACTTACAAAACAGTGTAATAAAATTATGAATAAATATTAAATCTCGTCAATAAAAAAGTCAAGGCCATAATCAAATACAAATACTAGCACCATGTGATAGCACGTAAAAGAGGTGACCTTGCCGGATTATGATAAAAAAGGTTCATTTACACTGCAACTGTTATTTTGAATGAAGTCATTGTGCGACACACACCCACACGCGACCTAACAGGTGTTGCATTGTTATATGCAAATTACACTTTCCCTCTCAATCTATACAATTTTTGGCTGCAATGATGCTACAAATGATTGAATTAAAATCTGAATCACTGCAATATAAAAAAAATATTAAAAAGTTCCGTAATTCTGTATACATAACTTTGTCCGATTTTTTTGTAAAGAAAGTGCAGAAGCTTATAAATTTTTCTAGCGTATTTGTATCGAAATTTATTTTGCGTCTAGACGAAACTTTACAGAGGAATAGTGTCAACATGATATTCATAGTATTAATGATAATAATAATAACAAATTCTTTATTGTACCAAATACTTTACAATTTCTTAACCCCCCAAACTGTGTGACAGTTTGTGCGCGGACTTATTATTGGTCGTATAAATAATAACTATTGATTATTTAAAAATTACATTACTAAATTAAACTTTATTTGTAAAGCCTATGACAAAACACTGCGGAACTCGAATAGAACACTTGACTCTAATAAAAATTCGCACTTTGTGTGTAAAAATTTCACACACAAAACTAGTTACGTTTTTCACAATTCCACAATATTTTTGATCGATCTAGCCTACGATACACCACTATATATCTCTGAATTAATCTAAATATTTGTTAGCATGATAGTTACAATTATATAGCTACTGCATTAAATCATTCTGAATATCTAATACTCTCAAATATAGACCTGAGTCGTAGACATACAAACTGTTTAAAGAGTCCATAATGAATACGGCAATCAAAAAAACCTTGACTAACTCTTCCCCTACTATCAGACATCGTCGTAGTAGTATAAAACTTCAGCCGCTAAGTATAAGTTTGACACGAGGAACGGTGAGTTAGTAGGCTTTGTAAAGAACCGTAATGCGAAGTACGTGCGAAGTATCAATTTAAGGAACTTACGAGTTATATTCGCAATTTCAAAAGGGTCAAACTCGTATTCAAATACCTAGTTCTATTTAAATACGAAGGTCGGGCGGTCATTATCTATCGATTTAGTTTAGTAACGTGACCGTTACGACTATTAACGTGGGAATCGAAATATAATACAATTTATACGAAGACACGGTAGCGACTTGTTTAATAGTTAGACAGTTTTAAATTAGTGTGTAACTAGTATTTTGTGAGTGATTGTTACATTGCTTAGTTTTTGGAACGAAGTTCCTTATCACGAGGTACACGCAATGAGCGGGATGGGAGGGAGATCGAAAAAAGCGTAACAAGACTTTTTCTCGACACTTGTTGCTATAGTATAAAATTAGATCTCAAACGTGTGTGACATATTTTAGTTACCACAAACCAATTATTACTGTGATTGAAAACGATTAATAAATATATCTTAACTTTTGTTTATTTTTATAATAATTAATGTTTATAATATTAAAAATTATAATAAAAAATTAAAATTTACACAGACCCTGAATTTTTATTTGTTATTAACTTAATTATCTTCCATCATTCAGTGTTTATTTTATTATTTTTATTTTTCTATATATTTCATGTACAGTTTTGTGCTTTTCACATATACTCTTACATTGAATCATTGTATAGAAAAAATATATTTTATTATACATTTTTTAAATTTTTTCAATTTAACTCTATTAACTTTATATTTTACAATATAAATTATAACTGTACAGCAAACGTCTACCGAAATGCGAAAGGAACTTCTTACGAACTCGTTATACTAATTTTGAGTTTTCTTTTTAACAAAATTACAAAAGTACATAATGTAATTATAATGTAGGCCTAAAAAGTTACGATACGGATATATGTATATACCTAAGTTGTTTCAGTTCAGCTGCAAGAACAAACGTTCTTAAGCGTAAAGAAGGAGTATGAAAACCTTATGTAAATAAACTTAATAGGTAGGATGTTACCGCTAAAATGCTCATGTTAAAAATAAGAGTAATTAACGTATCGAGTATCGTGAAAGATGAAATATTTTAAAACAGCGTTGTGAAAAAACAATACGGGACTTAAATATTTTCAAATATTTTAAAGTTTAGGGTGATGGAATAGGGGTTTGAGTTCCTCGTCCGCCATCGTAAATGGAGGATTCTCCGACGGGTGTTGTGTCTGGTGGGCTACTGCCCCGACGGTTGTTGTCGGGTTCTTTTATACATTTTCAATATTCGAATAACTTTAATATCGCGATGTAGGATACGTCAGTTGTTAGTTCGTATGTTGCGAGATAGATGTTGCTACATCACTCCTCTCCGAGACCGGATGTTGATACTAGCAGGTTGAGTCGTCCATACATCTTGTGATGCTTGCCGGGCCAGTGGAATGGTCCACTGAGTCGGAACCAGATGCCGCATAGTTCACGGTGGGTCGGAACTGTCTGCGATGATTTTGCAAATGCTCCAGTGACTCGGAGTGCAGTGCTGCGTAGTGGCTGGCTGCTGCGTCGACCAGGAGAGAAGTGCGTTTTTGCTTGCTGACCGACCTAAGTGCAGAGATTTGTGCCAAGGTCACTGAGAAGGCTGTGGATAATGACCAGGAATGCGCGTCCGCCGCATGCTGTTGGTCAGGATACCCGTGATGTAACGTGTATACCGATAAATGTCGGTATAAATGTAAAATTTTTGAAAATGACATATTGTGTATATATTATTTGGATTGCGGAAAACCGGGATGTCTGGCGCGTACTTGGGACGCCTATTTCCAACAGTGGACTGCAATGGGCTAAACTGACTGACTGACTAACTGACTGACATATTGTGTGTAATCGCCGACGATTCGTTACGATTTATTAAAAAATGTAAATTTATCTAAAAAAAAGGAAAATAAATATTATTTTTATTAAAAAATATATATTAAACGGATAATTTAAACTAATTGATTAATAAATTTAATAATATTAATTAATATGGCTACTGATGTTATGTAACCTACCTTTGTTGGTTTGATAACAAATTCAGTCATGACGGCTATACATTTTACAAGTTTCATAGATAAACAATGTATCGTATGTAGGACGCACCTGATACAACCGATGTCATGTTGACGACATTATGTGGAAATTAGTATTTCAAGTACGTACTACTTTATTGAACAATTATATTATAAATACTGTATTAATCAATAAAACTGTAATAGAATTTATTATTTTTTAAGATTGTTACATTAATAATAGAAATGCACGAAACAATTAGATAAAATAAAAAAAGCAATAAATAGGATACTTATATTAACTAAAAAACGTTCAATCAATCAATCATTACAGCCTATACAGTCCACTGCTGGACATAGGCCTCCACAAGTTTACGCCAAAAATAACGTGAACTCATGTGTTTTGCCCATAGTCACCACGCTGGGCAGGCGGGTTGGTGACCGCAGTACTGGCTTTGTCGCACTGAAGACGCTGCTGCCCGTCTTCGGCCTGTGTATTTCAAAGCCAGCAGTTGGATGGTTATCCCGCCATCGGTTGGCTTCTTAAGTTCCAAAAATGACGTCAATATTATATATAATATAAACTATAATAAATTTCATTAAAAATAAAAAAAAAACGTTAATACATTCTTATTTACTTTTTTGACTTTTAACAGTAGACTTCTGTTGACGAATTCAGTCTTGATCCGGATGAAAAATTTTTTTTTTCTATCATTAATTATTTTTAGATGTTATTAAAATAGACCTCCTTTGAAAAATTTGAAATAGATGAAAAATGATATAAAACAACCTCGTATTTTTATTAAAAAACTTATAAAATAAATGTATATACCTACCTATGTATACCTACCTACCTACATACTAAGGTGGGAATATCCTTAACATATACATATTCGTTTATTTCTAACGAAAAGTCCACATACGAATCCCTCAATTAATAACAAGACTTAAAGCCCTAAAACTATATATTAACTAGTTAACTATATATATTAACTAATTACTATATATTTCCATTCTTCGAAATGTATACCAAAGTACTATGATAATTCTCAGTAAGACTAAAAACTTCGCGCTGTATAATGAGTGGTCTCTCCCGCCGCGCCTCCGAACCCACAAAAACAACTAGTTACATGACATGTTTCTTTAACGGCATAGAAAATCATAATATATTATTAACAAAATTTATCTTTATTTTTTATCTATAAATAATTTTATGAGAATTTATTGTGTCATTTGATTTAAATTGTATTTAAACTTCCACGTTTGTAATAATAAATAATAATAAACACACACGTATTTATGACGTTTTATAATCGACTTATCAAAAAAATCTTAGCACTTATTTATTTATTTTATTTATTTACACTTTTTGCACACCAACACAAAAGTAACATAAGTTTAATGAGGTTAAAAAAATAATAAATTTGTATTAGTTGCAACAGGCGGCCAAATCGCTAAAGCAACGATTTCTTCCAGGCAACCTTACTTGCACTTGTGACTCTTCTATGTTATTCTTAATACTTCGTAATATTATACAAATATTTGCACAAAGACAATTACCTCGAACAAAAGTAATTTTGTCACCTATACATCAGCGTAGTAAGAGCGAAAGCAATTTTAAACGTCACTTAAAGTCATAAAACTAAGGCAGACTATACTGATTATATTTCACAATCATATTTAAAAGTGCAAGAATTATATTTTTTTAATCGAACAACGATGTCTCATAAACCTAATTTTAACAATCAAAAAGAACCATTATACAAGTTCTCGGTCCATGTTGTGTTGTGATGCAAGCACAAAAAAAAAGTATTTTACAGCTAATTAAATCTGCCCACATAGAGTGGCGCAATTGGCCCGCCTCCACGCTAATGCTTAGATCATTTTAATTACGGAAATGAGGACAGAAAGTTTTTATTGCTATTTGTTTTATTAAACCTTATATTGCATTTTGTTTGTAAAAGTAATTAATTACTTTGAGCGTTTTATGCCTTTTATAATTATTTCATTACAGTATAATTAAGTGTAAATTTTGCGATTTAATCTTTTTACCTTAGTAATAGGTTAAAGAAAGTGATATAACCTGTCTTTAATTGTGACATTTTACTTTGATTTATATATACCTTGACAGAATCATTTAACACTAATGTTACGCATGTTATGAATACAAAAAAAAAATCTAACTGAATTCCTCTGATTAACGATATACATTAATTTGCAATTATGGGGATTTTTTCCAGGTGGCACATTTCTTCGTGGTGATATCTATTAGTTGACATTTTGGAAATTGTACAGTAATAGAAAATGCGATTTCCTCGAGCAAGTCGCTGCGTGCGCGTAACAAGCGCTCGTCAACACCTACCGATAGCATCGCTATGACTGGCTGGAAATTATTCCGAATCGTAATTACGACGATTATTCACGGCTGGCCGGGGGCGGCAGCCATTTTTCAACAGTCACCGTTCTTAATTATGAGCCACGCTGGACGGCTGTCGAAGCTTTGAGCTGCGCCGTCACCTCGGGCCGACTTTGCTTTGCTAGCCGTACTCCGTTGACGGGGACGGATCGTATTCTTAAAACAATCGATATTTTGTACTGTTAGTAGTAGATACTTAATAGTTAGTCGTTATCATATCACACGATTGCTGGAAATGTTAACTGATAGATCTAAGTTTGTTGTTTATTATTTCGCTATATTAATTATGAACTGATTTTATAATGTACTAACACTACTAACGTAATACTAACCTTATTATATAAATAAGCTACTCATTTTAATATTTTAAATATCATTGATAAAATCGTTTTCATTTAACGATTAATTGTAAAGCTCAAGAAATAAATTAATATATCGAATGTTTTGAAAATACACCAGAAGACGCAACTCCACACGAGAACTTGACTAGTGTTTATTTATCGTTTTTGAAGGCTTTGAGAAGACAGATGGAATGCTGTTTTTTATTCGCCGGGGAGGTGTAAAGTAGGAAAAACAAATTTTAACATAGTATCTTATTATATGACATAATTTGTTATGTTCCTTTCCTAATACATAACCTATCACAACATGTCTAATTGAAACTTTATCGCATTAAATGTTGGCACATTGATTTTTATGTTTAGTTATTTCGTATGTGAAGTACTAACTTGATGGAATTATATTAATTAATTAGGCTACTGATAGGTAGTTACTATGTGACCTAGCCTTATTGAATTCTTAATGAAATTTGCAGTTGAAGCTATTTCCTATTCGACTGATTGTGTTCGTTTTAAGCATCTTATGTTTATTACTGCACATTTTAGCTTGTTTTTCTTTATAATACTTACTACTGGATGCCTGCAACCTCTGATAGAGATAAAAATGATAATAATAATATAATATTGTGTCAAATTTTAAGTTCAATAATAATTATATAAAAATCTTTTAAGCTTGAGTTGTAACTCGCTTTATAACATAATATTAATTAGAATTTTAAAACCGTTGCCTACATATTTTTAACCTTGACAATAAAAAAATTACAACCAATTATAATTATAAGTTATAAAATAAACAAATCCATACATCATCGTAAGTTTTGTATGATATTGAAGTTTAAACTGTTAATAGTGCAAAAAGTTGATATAAGTTAACTAATTACAAGCGAAAAAAGCCAAACGCCGTAACGTCAAACAAGCCTATTTATATTTAAAATAGGATAACAGCACGATTAAAATTACTACCTCGCCAGCAAGAAACGACTTCTAGATTATAATTGAAATCGCCGTTTGGTCATGATTGTAGCGCGTACGGTTGTGAGGAAAATACATTTAAATAAAAATAAATTAAGCTGTTCGGTTAGCTAACGTATTTATAGCGCAGAATGTTAATTAAAAAATATCTTACTTTCCAGACAATTTTAAGTATGTACATTACATATGTAATTTTTTATTATTGTAAGATAAAGTATACGTCTATTATGTCCGAATAAAATTGATTCTCGAAGAACATGAGTAGACACTCAAAGAATAAAACTATAAAAACTTTTATCGCTGATACTGTCCTTTATTACTTATCGATATACAATATTTTATCCGCCAGCCCGCAGTGGAACAGTGTGGTATATTAAGATCCAATCGGTCTCCTACATAGAGAAAGAGGCCTATGCCCAGCAGTGGGATGTTACAGACTGAATCGATACAATATTCTATGTATGTATATGTTTTTACGTAGCATTAAAAGTAGTAGAGCCATAATAATTATGGTGGAAACTAATATTTGTCAATAAACATAATTTCATATGATTTCAAAGCTCATGTTTGCTTTTTGAAAACAATATTTTTATGTCGGTTTTCACTCGAGTGTACATGGCGGTTCCCGGGCGTGCTGACGCCGGCGCGTCTAATCGGCGTTTATTGGAGAAAACCGATTACTCTCCAACTAAAACCGTTTCGACATGTCACCAATGGGATTGACGAATTTTACCGGACCACTGGAGTCCGCTACTTTAATTATATCTCTCGACTCTTGTTTTGTGCTAGTTACATGCTTTCGATATTTACGAAAACTTTTAGACGCTAATAGTTTTTTTAGTTAGGCTTGCATTGCAAAATTAGCTGTCAATCTTAATATTTAAAGTTGTGCTTCGTTATTTAGGTTAACAAAATTAGTTTAGGTAACGAAATAATAATGAGTAAATACGAAATAAACTAACTTGTATGTTGTAACTAATCTACACCTAATTATTTCTTAGGTTTATTATATGAGTATTATAGTAAAACATAATATACAGTATCAACAACAACCTTAACTATAATAAAAAGAAGAAGAAAGCCTAATGTAATTTATATTAGTTTAGTTAATTAATAAATTGCCATACACACACAAAATGATAATATGATAGGCCGTGCCTGGCAGGCGTGAGCCGCGTGACGAGCGCTTTCTTGTGAAAACTACAAAAAGTAAATTATATCGACGGAATCGATTGTTTGATTGATGATGAGTGAGCATTTTTTAATTTATTTCGAGAATTCGTCCACACCTCTTGGGGTCAGACCTTGTAATATAAGATTAGGTAGATTAAAGATTCTTTTACGTGAAATGTTTATGCTGCGTAGCATTTACTTATAGAGGAACATACTACATACATATTTTTAAGCTGTTTCTTGCTATGTTGAGTCTATTTAAGTAGCTCTATTCAGGAAACATTACATTAAAAAATACTATCAACAAAACAAAATTCTCGAAATCGTTTGTAACGAAATTTAACTGACAAAATGGTTGAACTCCGTAATACAAAATCCCAGTTATTTTATTGTAACAAAACGAAAACTCTTCTTCGCTTAAAATGAAAGTAGATACGAGTAATTACTCGATGACAAAAAATATACAAAATAAAATACAATACCAATTTAAAAGCGAGCAAATTGCGAACAAACAAATTAAATTCTATTAAAACTTCTGCTGTTCAATTCGACGGAACCTAAAATAAAAATATAACGGTTGCATCGGGGCTTTTTTTAGTAACACAATTTTTTGGCTCAGGTGTCTGTGGTATCTATTAATATTAATTGACGTTTGTGAAATTTTTGACTCTAATATACTAAGAACAATGACTGTGCATTGTTGCCGTGTAATAACTGCGCGCTCGATTTCTTTAACAAAAAACCATTAAGTGTTTTTACAACGACTTTTACCAAATTCCTATAATACTGTTAAATTTAAATAACACACAAATTTATATTACTAAAAAATTTCTCGCGTATCAACTTAACATCATAGTCTCCAAAATAAATATAACTTATAAACATAAGAACTGTTTAAAGATTAAACAGCTTTGTTTAAATAAACCGATTTTTTTTCACGCCATATAAATCTGTTGAGTGTGAACTATAAAACATCACAATTTTTATACAAGTAGTAGTCAAAAATGTTATTCTACCCAACAAGTTGACTGAGTGAATAGCCTTTGAGAGAGCAGATTATGTATTTATTTATAAAAATGTAATTGAAACAGTGAGAGATAACTAGAGTAATTATAAAATCAAGCAAAGACAGGTCGGTCTCATTTTATTGCCAAACTTATTTCAATTATCTTTAATAACCAGATATTACGTTAGCACGCTGTACAATATAACTGAAAATAATGTATGATAAAATGTTTCAAATTAAAGCAATGAAAATATTTAATTTGTTGGTATTCAATATTTGTTATTTAATAATTTGCTAGTCGTGGTTGCCTGTAAATGGACGTGCACAGTGTGAGAGTTCGTTATTACGTTATTACATATTTCTGCATATTGTTTTCTACTTATTTTTTTATATCATTAAAGTAAATCCCAAAATTCTGAGTTAAAAAAGTGCAAAGTCTTATTACTAATAGTGATCTCTTACAGACAACCCGTATCAACAGAGGATATATTAACAACACGACACTATTTGGTCAAAGGAACAAATAAATAATATGTAGTTCAATAATCTTGGTTATTCAATCAATTACTTATATAAATTATTTAAACTATATATTATATACCTACAGCACTCGTATATAAACCTATTAAACAAATATAAACTTTACTAATAATACTACTTTACTTAATAATTACTACTTGTGCTTTTTAATATGAGTATTTAGGATGAGTAGACCTTAAAATGTTTAGTTATAAAAATTATAACAATATATTTTACATATTAATTATATTTACCAAACGTTGTTTATAAACCCTGTTATTTCCAGTCGTACCATAACAGTGACTTATCTATAATTGGATTGCAATAAATCTTTTATCATATTTTAATAATATTTAATATTAGTTCATGATAAATTATTTAATACAAATACATAACACTATCGTTTTTATTCGCCTCAACACACACACACGCACACACACAGCACACACACACACACACACACACACACACACACTCACACACACTTTAGCCTTTCGCAATCCACTGCTGAACATAGGCCTCCACAAGTTCCCGCCAAAAATGGCGCGAACTCATGTGTTTTTCCCATAGTCACCACGCTGGGCAAGCGGGTTGGTGACTGCAGGGCTGGCTTTATCACACCGAAGAAACTGCTGCCCGTCTTCGGCCTGTCTATTTAAAAATTTGCAGCTTGATAGTTATCCCGCTATCAGTCGGCTTTTAAAGTTTCAAGGTGGTAGTGGAACTATGTTATCCTTTAGTCGCCTCTTACTGCACTCACGGGAAGAGAAGGGATGGCTATATTATTTATTGCCTTAACCGTTGTTCGACTCTAACGTAAAATAAATTTTAGTATTTTCTTTCTATCTTTACATCCCGTGATTGAAAATGGTTTATTCACAACGGTAAAATAATATGAATGTAGTAGAGTCGAAGTTTTCTTGTAAATTTTAACCGAAGGATCGTGAAATTGACATTTCAAAAGTTATTCAAAAATTTATTTTTTCTTTTTAATAAAAATACATGTAATAGGGACACGCGTATAACTTAACAGAATAACATTTGTGATTGTGTGATTGATTTATTCAGCCTGTATCATGGTACTGCTGGACATGGGCCTTTTTAACCGACTTCCAAAAAGGAGGAGGTTTCTCAATTCGATCGTATATATATATATTTTTATGTTCGCGGATAACTTCGTCGTTTATGAACCGATTTCGATAATTCTTTTTTGTCGGAAAGGATCTCCTTTTGAGATATCTATCCTAAGGGTGATACCATGATAAGGAAACTAGGATCTGATGATGGCATCCCAGAGAAATCGAGGGGAACCTTCGAAAATCATACTGACGACTAGTGCGTTTGTTAATGTTTTTCGTCTACTTGTCGATATAATTGAAGTCGGTTTTTTTCCTTTGCTAGCAAACACAATTATTAACTGTCTTCCCAAAAAGAAGAGAGTTTTCAATTCGATTGTATTTTTTATGTATGTTATTTCAGAACTTTTTACTGGGTGAACCGATTTCGATGATTCTTTTTTTAACCGAAAGGTAGTGCGTGTCATGTGATTCGATTCAAATTTAATTGAAATCTAACAAGTACTCTTTGAGTTATATCTAATAATGCGTATTTGCTTAACTATTTTCTCGTTGACCTACGTTGTATTATACCGCAAAACTTTTCACTGGATATACCGATTTTAATGATTCTTGTTTAATCGAAAGCTGTTGCTTGTCTTGTAGTTCTATTTCAATTTGATCGAGATATAAATAATCGAGTAAAACTACTTCGGTTCGGACTATCGATCAAATAATGTTACACGGCCATATATACTATAACGTAGTGAGCTATATTATCCACTAGAGGTCATCAGTTTATTCCTTACCAGTCGATCCGTGCCCACTTCGTTTGGCGTTAAGTTTTTATCTCGCTCGCGTATATTTCTCTGACTTGATTTACATATACTATTATTTTTCACTGAATTTTTTGTTCGATAAAATAAAATATAGCTTATATCACTCCTGAATAGTGTAGCTTTCTGTTGGTGAAAGAATTTTCATGATCGGATCAGTATTTCCGAAGATTATCCTCTAGAAACAAAGAAAGTCAGAAACTTTTCCTCTTTATAATATTAGTATATATAAATAATTTTGATGATTCTTGTTTTAATCGAAAGCTGATGCTTGTCTTGTGGTCCCATTTAAATTTAATCGAGATCTGATGACTACTTTTTGAGTAATCTTTAATAACGCGGATTTATTTGACTATTTTGCGCGTTCACTTATGTTGTATTACTTGTCGATGTAATTGAAGTCGGTCATTTTTTTCGTTAGCGAGCAAACACAATCATCTCCTATACACTATACACTCCTATACACTAGAGAAAACGCACCACTACACCAGAACGGTCGTCAATCGCTTCATATCTATAGGTCGTTTAATTTGATATCTATAGAAAACATCTTTAAGTTTTGCATTGTTAAAATTGTATAATATTACAAAATTACAAAGAAAAAGGAAAATAAAATCAAATTTGTGTATTGCTATTTCTTTCATGTACTGTAAAGTATCCAAACTGTGTAAGTATGCAAAGTGTGTGAAGTATCAAATAAATAAATACACATATTAGAGCCAAAGAACAGTTATAATTATATATTAACGTTATTAATTCTAATAATATTAACAAAATACAAATTACCACCATAAATAATAAAATTAGATTATCAATTCGAAAAATCAATTATAAAACATATAAAACGGATCATAATTCAATTAATTTGATATTAAATGTTCCATTAAAGTAATCATATAACAAATGATTTATATGATTTATTTTAACGTTTAATGTCTAAACGTGTTAGAAAATTAATCAATATTATGTTACTTAAAATACCACTTAACGTCAGATTATCTTGGCCTGTCTCATTGACCTTCACATTTAAATAACGAGTCCAGGAAACAAATTAATTTATAATTTAATTTTTAACAATAGAAAGTTCGTAAATTAGATTTCATTTAATTATTTAAAATATACCTGATAGAATTTTCAATGACTTTTTAGTATCGTTGAGTGTAATGTCGTACATTTTATTTTCCTCAGAATAATTTTATTTTTTAATTTTTATTTTTTTTAAATGTGTTTAAAACCATACATAGATAGATATATGACATTAAATACATGTACAAAGGATGTGGTTATCTCTAGAACAGATCTTTTGCAGCAATAAGTCGCCCGGCATTAAAATTTTAAGAAGTTTTCTATTTTTAGTGATATTAATTATAATTTATATATTGTTTTTTATTTGATTCGCTTATAAAGGAAGAAATCCGTACACGAGTAATAGTTAGTTTAAAAAAGTACAAACCATCGACACGGTTGAATCAGTAAGATCTTTTACAATAACATTGAATAAAAAGCCCAGGACATAAAATTAAAAATTTTAATTACGTTAAATAAAGATAATAATCGTCCATAAGCTCGGTGTTTTGTTTTACGAGAGTTATAAATTAAAAGAGGCGAGTGCACGTGATTGATCGTCGAGTTCATTGAAGTCGTCACGTTATTTACGATATTTCATTATGTATCAGCACCTAGCTTCACATAAACGTAAACCCATTATAAGAAGTAGATACGATAGAAGTGGCTTTTATTTTCGTAATACACTAGATAACACGGTTAACTTCGTACTTCGTACCGTCATATTATCATTATTTTTCTATTCAAAATCACATGAAGAAAAATTATCAAATTATTATATCGTTAGTAAGTTATGGAAAATGGACATATGTACGCACATATGTTACTTTTCCGAGATTCATTTTCATTTACCTATATGTAGATTATATGACCAGGTAGCGGGGCATTTTTTTCTCATTTTATTTATTTATTTATTTAAGTAGTGGTTCAGTTTTCTGAAATGGTCTTACATTTTACGCACTATGTTTATTTTTTATTCCGTAAGTCTTTTACAAAAAATTAGAAAAATTAAAATTAAACAAGATAAAGGTGTAAAAATATGTTGTATATTTGTAAAAAAATATACTAATAAAATAAAATAATCTACAGCATATTAGTAGCTTTATAATAATAATAATATTGAAATGTACACAAAGAAAAAATTTATGCTGGTTTCAGAACATTTTTCATGCCATCATGTGAATATTGGACTTATTTGATTATTATTACTTAATTTTTTACACATTATCTTTTGTTAAGTATTATTTATTTTTAAAAGCATACAATGAACGCTTTTTGTTTATTAACTACTTACTACTACTACTACTAACTTATGTACGTGTACATTAGCGAATTTAAAACAAACTATAATATAAATAACGGCGTATTGGCGCAACGGTCACAGCGTTGGTTCGATTCCTGCACGTGACAAATATTTGTATTGGCCATACAGATGTTTACAGTGGTCTGGATGTTTGCGCAGTTCTTGTGGGTCTCCCCACCGTACTTCGAAAAGCACGTTAAGCCGTTGATCACAGTTGTTATCATGTAGGTACATCTGATAGCAATCGTTACTCATATAGTAGCGAATATATTCGCCAACCCGTATTGGAGTATTGGAGCAGCGTGGTGGATTAAGCTCTGATCCTTCTCTTACATGGGGAAAGAGGTATAGACCTCTTCTTTTGGGCATAGGCCCAGCAGTCGGATATTATAGGCTGAAGCGTACAGGATAAATAAATATAGTAAAATAACGCAATCATAAAACAACATATATCTAATCAGAAATAAATTATTAAAAACCACATCAAATAACAATAAATTAACACATTTTTATCGCTTTAATTCGTATACATATATCATATTAAACTGTTCGACCATAGAATGTCCATTCTAGTGAAACGTGATCATCACGCAAGTCAGGTAGCGGACCGGTGCGTGCGTGTTATTAAGATTGTAATTTTAAATGAGCCCTTGTTTTAATTGAGTTATGGCCAGTGTAACGCCTTTTAACTGATGTGTTATTTCGACTTAACTAATGCAATCGTTTACATTTTTTATACTAAACGTACTACGCAATTCTACCCGATATGAATTAATAAATGAGTGATGACTTTCTCCCTATATAGTAAGTAGTGCTGTGGGTAATTTTAATTTTATTGTTTCTTTTTATTGTTTTGTTTACATGTTTTTACGAATCTTGGGTTAAGTTGTTACTGATATGTATAGCAATGAGTGTGAGATTTTATGTTTACCGTATCATGTACCAGTGTACCTATATAATTGTGTTTGCTCGCAAACGAAAAAAAAACCGACTTCAATTACATCGACGAGTAGTACAACGTAGATCGACGAAAAAATAGTCAAGTAACTGCGCGTTATCAAAGATTATTCAAAAAGTAGTGATCAGATCTCAATAAAATTTATATGTGACCACATGACAAACAACAGCTTTCGATTAAATTAAAAATTATTAAAATCGGTACACCCAGTAAGAAGTTATTGCGGATTTTTAAAAAGTTCCCTCGATTTCTCTGGGATCCCATTATCAAATCCTAGTTTCATTATCATAGTACCAAACTAGGGATATCCCCTTTTCAACAAAAAAAGAATTATCAAAATCAGTACACTCAGTAAAAAGTGATTGCGGATTTTCAAGAATTTCCATCAATTTCTCTGGGATCCCATTATCAGATCCTGGTTTCCTTATCATGGTACTAAACTTGGGATATCTCCTTTCCAACAAAAAAATAATTATCAAAATTGGTATATCCAGTAGAAAGTTATGTGGTATAATACAACGTAGGTCGACGAAAAAAGCGTCAAGTAAAAACGCATTATTAGATATAGCTCGAAAAATAGTTGTTAGATCTCAAATACATTTAAATGGGACCAATTGAGACACACTACCATTCGATTAAAAGAAAATTTGTCGAAATCGCTCCACCCAGTCAAAAGTTCTGATGTAACATACATAAAAAAAAATACAGTCGAATTGAGAACCTCCTCCTTTTTTGGAAGTCGGCTAAAAACAGAATAAAAGCGATGAGTAAAGTACGTTGGCGTAGTTTTCAGTGCAGGTCACTTTCACTACAAACTGCAAATTCCAGGGGTTGCTGGATAGATTATCGTACCAAGTCTAAGTGTAATCAAATTTATTTATAATTATGTACGTTTATTACAAAAAAATATCTATATCAGCCGGCAGTTACAACAAGGGCATTTTTTTAAACGCCTCATACTTTATGGTCTCACATAAATGCCCAGACCACAGCAACCATCTGCACAGCCGATACAAATGTATACCATACGCGGGGATTGAAGCCGCGATCAGCGCAACACAAGTAAGGAAGTGCTTATGACTTTGCGCTAACGCGTTGTCAAATTAAATTGCCTACCTTAAAAATAAACGACCGTGTCTGCATACTAAAACACAGTATTTATTTAGTTATTTTATTACTTATCTAATTTATGTTGTGTTTAGTCCATATCATTATCCTTTTTTCTTTTCTTTATAGATGGTGAAATGCAGTGTACACACTAGCGCCGCCACCCAAGGGTGACGGGAGTGTGGAGCTCCCAGCCTAATGTGCAATGCCAGACTATCGACCAAAATCCACATCTTTTTTCGGCCGGCACCTTAGTGGGGATGCCATGGAATCGTTACTACGACGCCCCCGGTAATGGCCTTTCGGCCCCATCAGAAGGGACGCTCAACCTTTCCAAGTCGGTCCCTCCGCCATCTACAGGAGGGCGACGAGGTCCAGGAGCTACTCACCACCTGAGTTCAGGTGACCGTGAGGTCCAGCCCGTCCTCGGCCACCGGGCTGCACCTAGCAGCACCGCGGAAGCTGCTGGGTGCCCAGCGATACCCGGCCGGCATGCGCTTGCGCACCTTAGAGCGAGCAGACGAGCGAGCCCGCCCACCCCGTTTTCCACGTGGGGGAAGGAATACCGACCCCCGCGTCTTCACCTTGAGAACCCGAGCAGTATCCTCACCTGCTGGTTTTGGTCCACGGGGGTCCGAAGACCCCCGCAACCATCCGCAAGCGGGCGGCGTTCCTCTATCCGCCACCTGGGGACGTGCCCAGTAGGAGATCCAGCAACTCTCTTGGGCCATATCATTATCCTGTCTCAGCATATAAGTACCTAAGTTATAAGCTGTGCAGTCTTCAAATTATTCTAAATTTATGTAGGTGTGTTAGGTTAATGTATAAAAAATCTACTTCTTTAAATTTATTACATCAGTATAGGCTATACAGTAACTTTTACTTGTGGAATATTTTCTTCAATCGTTAATTTTGTTCCTAATTTTTTTTATCTCTAAACTTACCTGTACCTATGTGTTACATTATATGTAAGTATATTATGATCTTCTATGATTTTATGTTAAAATATGTCATTGTGAATATGTGTAGTGAATCCACAAAATCCTCTAGATTTGAATTCGTTCAGCGATATGAACAGATATGAAAAATTGCGTTTGTTTATATACACTAAGTTAATGAAATCGAAAAGCAGTAATCATAAAAATGACATATTATGATATTTCATAAGTCTGTAGTCTAGTCGTTAATTCAGCAGATTACACGCCGTGAAACAATACGTTCTCACGGAGTAACGTACGTTTATTTTGGACGCGCGCTGCCCACCTGTAATAACGTAATGATATTCCGTTTCTTTGTAACGCAAGGAAGTACCTTCTCACGGAAATGAATTGTTTCAGATGTGAGAAATATCAATAAATACGGTTGCATGTTTCCGTTCAAATTCATGATTTCACTTACTAATCTATATTCGGACTATATAGATTTTGGAAAACGAATACCAAAGACATCATCTCAAGACGAGTCCTCCAACCAACTTGGTATTTTCATCGTAGGTCGGTTGTGCTAATCACGTTATTTAGATCAATTTTATAAGTAATGAAACATAAAAAAACGAGTGATGGCAAAGTTGTAGGTAGTAAAAAGATCTACTACTACTTTTGTGTTTACACTTTTTTCTCATAACCTCAAAATTCATGTGAAAAATTCAAAAAACCAAGTTTTTGGTTTTTTATTTTTATCTTTTACAAAATTCTTCGTTTTTTACAAAATTTGGTAAAACTTTACCCCTCCCTACTACTTTCCGGCCTCAGAGCGCCGTTATTTTTTAACCGACTTCAAAAAAGGAGGAGGTTACTCAATTCGACCGTGATGATGGGATCCCAGAGAAATCGAGAGAAACCCTCGAAAATCCGCGTAACTTTTTACTGTGTGTACCAATTTTGATGATTTTTAATTTAATCGAGAGTCCATATTTATCATGACCCAAAATAGTCAAGTAAAACGACTTTCTCAAAGATTACTCAAAAAGAAGTCATCAGATCTCGATCAATTTTTAAAAGGGGCCCCCAAAACAAACATCAGCTTTCGATTAAAACAAGAATCAAAATTATTCATAAAAATTTTTACTGGGTGGACTGATTCTTCTTTTAATCGAAAGGTAGTGCGTGTCATGTGGTCCCGTTTAAATTTACTTGAGATCTAACAACTTCTTTTCGGGTTACGGGTTACGTGTAATAATGCGTATTTGCTTGAGTATTTGTCACAAGTGGAGCAGTATAAATAGATACCATGTAAAATTAATTTATAACAAAAAAAAAATACACAAATTTTTCGTTGCAGGTATTTCCTTAAACCGTTCACTATTTGCGTGGACGAAAAACCGAGACGTCATTTAATAAATCACCGAGTGAAATATTGGTGGACGGTCGAGCGGCGACCTCACTTCCGAAACCCATCAGAGATGGGCCAGCAGAAACAAAAAGGCGCTGCCGCCGGTTCACTTCCGATTGCACTGCCAGCGCTGCCACCGCTGAAAAATTACTAGTGAGTTAATACATTATGAATGCTTGGTGTAGTGTCCCGTTTGAATTGCTGCACGAGTAATTATTGCCGTGGTTCATTTTATTCGAATTTCGAATGTACATGAATAAAGAATTTGAATTAATTATCGATATTTCTTTCGATATTTTTTTTTCTTAATAATATTTTTAATAATAATAATAAATCTTATCTTACCTTACTTGTTTTCAGTAAATTAAAAAAAAATCCTTTTTAAAATATACACACTGCTTTTAAAAATACAGTCTGGCCATAAATACTGTCACAGTTAAAAATAAACAAAATATTACATTTGCATTTGGAATCTGTCACTTATAAATAATTGTTCATTGTGATTTCTCATTTTCGCGCCAATACATTGCAAAATATTTTGTGATAGTGGGGTGATAAAGAGAACCGAATCGCTGTGATTTTGTATTACACAAAGTAAAATTTTTAAAATTATCCATACGCTTGGTTCAAGTGTTTGTGTTTTAGAGAGTTTTGGATATAGAGTGTGGCTTCTTTAAATATAATGATAATTTGGAGTCCCTAAAACAATCAATACGATTGGTAGTGAAGAATTAATTTTCCTACTGATCTAATCATGATGATTGCAGCCAATGGAGATCACTTCGAATAAGCTTTATATATATTTTAATGATTTATATTGATGTATTAAACTGACGCACTGTAATAGAAATAAATGTTACGTGCAATAAAAAAAAAGTTTTTTTCTTTGTAACAATATGTATGGTAAGGCTACGTATATATCTAAGGTTATAGAGATAACTTTTTGCGAAATTTTAGATCCTAGATATATTTTATTATATTTTAGTATCTAATATATAAAATTCTCGTGTCACAGTTTTCGTTGCCATTTTTTTATGATACAACATTAAAAAATACATACAACCCTAAATTTCAACCCTCTACCATCAACCCCTATTTTTAATAGCGTTTAGCGGCAAGACAACGATTGCCGGGTCAGCTAGTATATGCATATATATATATATATATATATATATATAGAGTTATTAGATCCCTTATAACATTTATAGAAAATAATACAATTATGTAAAATAATAGTTGTATCCACGGCTTAGTTCGTGATTACTTAATCTGGTTTAGTACCTACACCTTAATCCCCTATGAAAGTATCTTTCACACCACAATGAAAAAAATTCAGTGTCTTTATACATAGTATGAACTCTAATCACGCAAAGTTTAATTCGAATACATTTAGACATTTCGTCGTAATGTGATCGCAAGACACAGGAAAAGGAAAAATAAGTATAATATACATGTATTTATCATCATAAAACAATTTTTTAAAAGATCTTTAATGTCCAGAGCTGAACCTGTAACAGTTTTATAAGTAAGGATATTAAGTACAAATATAAAGTTGAAAAAGACAGAAAAGAGAAAGCAATAAACTATATACCTAATAGCGTTGAGTATATTCATCGTCATAATTATAACACATCAATGCTAAAGATAAAAATTGTTAAGTTGTATAATACAATGTGTTTTGAACCTATTTAAGGGCTAAAAAATGTCAAAAAGGCTACTCCTACTAATTTTTTGTTTACACATTAACACTTTTACGCGTCAAATGTATGTAGGTACGTAAATCGCTTGTTCGTTTTGCATTCAATTCTTTTTAAAGGTGTGATAACCCTAACGTTTGCCATTTGTCAATGTACCAAGTTACAATCATTATAAAAACACCTAATGAATGCGCTAATTCGGTTAAAGGATAATAATATTCGCCAAAGTGATGTCCTTCAAACCTTCCGAGAAGTTGACGCATGGTTGCTTAAAAATTATACAATTACAACTTTGTAACGTCGAGTCGCTTGAGGAACGAAACGGTTCTTTCTTTTGTTTTCGCCAGACTCACGGACCGAGTCGAATCAACTTGGCGACTATTTGTTTTTTCTAGCTCCGTTTCCATGTGTTTTGACATTGTCCTTTTGTTTGACGTGAATTTTTTCGTATCCTTCGTCTGTTTAAGGTTATAAATTAATTTTGAATAATAGGTGACAAGTGTGGACGTAGCTAACTTTGTCGCTGACTTGGGTTACACAATACAACAGACACAAGATGATTGATATATTATAGTACTAGCTTCGTCAGCGACTTCGTCCGCGTGGAATTAAAAAAAAATGTTCAGCTCGCAGAGTTACAAAATAATTAATTATATCAAAAGTTTCAAATCAATCGTTTCACTTTTGTTTTACTTTTGTAATAAAAAGGTTACAAATATAATGTCTCTGCTCTATAAATTTTTTATCCTGAAGTCATCATGGCTGGGCGGCGTTTGGCCGGAGCCCAGGCGTGGAACACTCACGAAAGGACTGGTCCACAAGTTTAAAGTCTCTCAACGTGCAATAGACCGGGCTATGCTTGGGGTTTCTCTCAAAGATAGGATTAAAAATGAGACTATCCGCGAGAAAACGAAAGTAACACGCAGCCTCAATTTAAACCCCATTGAGCATACATGAGACGAACCATACGAAAATACCGCATTTTAAATTATTTTACATTTATTGAAAATAAAAAGCTGGAATCCATTTTTTTAACCGACTTCCAAAAAAGGAGGAGGTTCTCAATTCGACTGTATTTTTTTTTTTTTTTTTTTTATGTATGTTACATCAGAACTTTTGACCGGGTAGACCGATTTCGACAAATTTTGTTTTAATCGAAAGGTTTTGTGTGCCAATTGGTCCCATTTAAATTTATTTGAGATCTAACAACTACTTTTCGAGTTATATCTAATAATGCGTTTTTACTTGACGCTTTTTTCGTCGACCTACGTTATATTATACCATATAACTTTCTACTGGATGCACCGATTTTGATAATTCTTTTTTTGTTGGAAAGGAGATATCCCAAGTTTAGTACCATGATAAGGAAACCAGGATCTGATAATGGGATCCCAGAGAAATTGATGGAAATTCTTGAAAATCCTTAATAACTTTTTACTGGGTGTACCGATTTTGATAATTTTTAATTTAATCAAAAGCTGATGTTTATCATGTGGTCACATATAAATTTTATCGAGATCTGATAACTACTTTTTGAGTAATCTTTGATAACGCGTAGTTGCTTGACTATTTTTTCGTCGATCTACGTTGTATTACTCGTCGATGTAATTGAAGTCGGTTCTTTTTTCGTTTGCGAGCAAACAGAATTATTATTTTCATTTAAGGAACTTTTAGGAATATTGAAGAGTTTCCAACTTTTCACCCTTTACCTTTACGGTCCAGTGTATTATAATAGCTTATGTTATATATTTACTTGGACGATATATTTTTTCTACGAATTTTTAAATTAATAATTATCATATAATAGTATATAAGTAATGTGCAACAAATAAACTTTAAATAAATGGTCATTTATGATACGATTTTCGTAATTTACATTGTAAGTTACGAGTAAATACTGACGACTAATGCCCACAGTAAATATTTTTAAGAGTAAGCTATAACAATATAGCAATCCTGGTTACGTTTAACGTCTTCCAATTACAGTCTTCACTCGTTTTAACGATTTGTTCGAGCATTAACTATTCCAATTTTATGTTTGCTTCGGACCTGATGCGAAATGCCTCGACTGCGTTTATGTTTTTCAAATAAATATTCAAAACATAATTATATAAAATACTAGTGTTTTGGTTTAAGTGCCAATAAAAAACAATTTAGATTTCAACAAAGGTACAGAGCGTGGAGGTGCAATACCGAACATTGTTGTAGAATATTTAAATGTTTGTGCTGTGCTATATCGTAATCACACTTCTTATGCGATTATTTTGAAGACTTATATAATAAAGATTTCAAATATTCTAGAAGCTAGTGCAGCGTGCAGTTACGGGTTTGAAATGTTATTAATTTAGATCCGTCGGATTGCAACCGGCCGTACAACCTTTGTCTCGCCCTTGGCGACTTACGAATTTTATTATCTATGGCTTAAAATGATATATGGCAGTTCTTAAGTGGAGAATCATAAAATATTTTCTGTTTGTGAAATATTTCTGAAGCAATAAAGCAATAATTCACTACGGGACTACAGGGAAGATGGCGAGCTTTATTTGCCATCATAAACGGACTGTTTATGGGTACTTTTTTACCGATTGTGGGTCTGCGTACGCACCTTCACATAAACGTTTTCAACATTATCGGTGTTAGAAAAAGATAACTTTCATATTGTTTTCTAATGTTTACACGAATTTCACTCATTATAATGAAACATCCTTTTTAGATTTTATCGCGGTTTATTAAGTTTTTTAGGTGCCCGACATATCGGATACTTTACAGCAACCATGGTCACGGGAGGAGTTCTTCTCTCCCCCCATCTAAAAACCTTAATAAACCAGGATAAAATACGAAAAAGCTGTTTCATTGTAATGAGATAACTTTCACCTTTTTTAATAATATTACAAAAGATCTTACCGCTTTTAAAAATAAAAATTAGTTTTTTTTACTCGGTAATAATTATTATACCTATATAAATATTACAAATGTTTTGATTGCGATATTTTCTATATTTGTTTTTAATAAATATGTCAGCAATAGCACTGTCGTACGCAATTAGCAAGGAATTTATAAACAACACTTGCACATCGTTCGATAGTCAACTACCCTCATTCGTTATATTACTCGAGTTATTCTGACGTGTATAAAACGAACGGTGTCACCTCGGCTAAGGCAGTCTTGGCTCTGGCTTGGCACGATACATTTGTTGTATCCTGCTAGTAGCTTAACCTAGACTCATTCGATAATTAATTTGTGCATACGAATTAATTGTTACATATTATGGCGGATAACTCGAACAGTGAAGGTGAGCGTTGATGCGCATCTCAAAGGAGATCTCCTTAAACCTACACCTGGGTCGCAAGTCCTAGGCACTGCTCTGAGTTACTCCCTCCGCCACACGATACGACCGATACGTCGAAGAGCGTGCACGAATACACGTGTTCGGTGTACGTTATAATTTTGTTATAATCTTTTTAAGTACTACCTACATAATATTGTAAAGAGTGCGAGTATGACCTACGCCCGCGCCCTGCAAACGTAGAAAAGGACCTTCCAATCAGTCGAAAGACTACATCAGAAGTGGGATAAGATCCACCCCCACTTTCAAGATTTAACTAATTCAGTTAGTTACATTGAACGAAGAAATGTCTCTCTTCGCTTCCGGTATGGAAGCTATTTCAGAAAATAGCTGAAGTTATAGGCCCACTTCCTGACGATACATCTGTTTTTAGCGAGTGTGCAAGTTAGTTGCAATATTTTGTGGTGATTAGTGGGTACATCGATCATCGTTTTATTTTCTTTTATTAGTGGGTACATCGGTATTTTAGTTCTTTTCGGTCGTTCTGTAATATTCTTATCGGTTAGTAAGCTGGTTGGACGGGTTTTGTACGCCCGGGCCATGGGTAGCTGGTTGAAGGGGCCTTGTACGCCCGGGCCACGCTACAGAGTGAGGGTGAAGGGGCCTAGCACGCCCGACCCACGGTTGTTAGCTGGTTGAAGGGGCCTCGTACGCCCGGGCCACGCTACAGAGTGAGGGTGAAGGGGCCTAGCACGCCCGACCCACGGTTGTTAGCTGGTTGAAGGGGCCTCGTACGCCCGGGCCACGCTACAGAGTGATGGTTAAGGGGCCTAGCACGCCCGACCCACGGTTGTTAGCTGGTTGAAGGGGCCTCGTACGCCCGGGCCACGCTACAGAGTGAGGGTGAAGGGGCCTAGCACGCCCGACCCACGGTTGTTAGCTGGTTGAAGGGGCCTCGTACGCACGGGCCACGCTACAGAGTGAGGGTGAAGGGGCCTAGCACGCCCGACCCACGGTTGGTAAGCTGGTTGAAGGGGCCTTGGACGCCCGGGCCACGCTATAGAGTAGGGGCGAAGGGGCCTAGCACGCCCGACCCACGGTTAGTAAGCTGGTTGAAAGGGCCACGTACGCCCGGGCCACGCTATGTCAAGAAGGGATGAAGGGGCCCAGTACGCCCGACCCGCTTGTGCATTACGGTCTCAGCGTTTTGGTCAGGAATAGCCGAACAGTTATTAATGTCACTCGTTACTGTTGTATAGGTCGGGAGGAGTAACGCTAAGTTAGCGGATGCACGACATGGACGCACGAGGTCGTGCGATTGTCAGGGTTGGCCGTGTCAGCAATAGCACTGTCGTACGCAATTAGCAAGGAATTTATAAACAACACTTGCACATCGTTCGATAGTCAACTACCCTCATTCGTTATATTACTCGAGTTATTCTGACGTGTATAAAACGAACGGTGTCACCTCGGCTAAGGCAGTCTTGGCTCTGGCTTGGCACGATACATTTGTTGTATCCTGCTAGTAGCTTAACCTAGACTCATTCGATAATTAATTTGTGCATACGAATTAATTGTTACATATTATGGCGGATAACTCGAACAGTGAAGGTGAGCGTTGATGCGCATCTCAAAGGAGATCTCCTTAAACCTACACCTGGGTCGCAAGTCCTAGGCACTGCTCTGAGTTACTCCCTCCGCCACACGATACGACCGATACGTCGAAGAGCGTGCACGAATACACGTGTTCGGTGTACGTTATAATTTTGTTATAATCTTTTTAAGTACTACCTACATAATATTGTAAAGAGTGCGAGTATGACCTACGCTCGCGCCCTGCAAACGTAGAAAAGGACCTTCCAATCAGTCGAAAGACTACAAATAAAAAATAATTAATAAAAAACATTTTAGCAATTACTGGACTTTGATTGTAGTCCACGTAGTCATACAGGCATTTAGGATTGTCTAGCTTCACCACCTCTTCCGCAAGACGTCGTGCGATGGAGGAAAGTGGCTCGCGATTACCTCTTCCGAAAGTGGTCGGCCAGCCTGGAGAATCCAGAGGTGACCCGGCAGCTGTTGGCAGCGATTCGGCCCTGCCTGCGTGACTGGGTTAAAAAGAGACACGGTGCGGTGTCGTTCCACTTGGCACAGATATTGACTGGACACGACTGCTTCAGCCGCTACCTGTGTCGAGTGCTGAGGCGGGAGCCGACGTCATCGACATCGCCGAGTGTCATCACTGCGACGTCGGCGCCGAGGACCCGGCGGAGCACACGCGCGCGGACTGTCCAGCGTGGAGTGAAGTGCGCGCCGCCTTATCGGCAGTTGTTGGGCTGGATCTCTCTCTGTCGGCTTTAATTAGGGCTATAGTCAACAGTGAGGAAAAATTTTGCAGCATTTTTACAGTTTCCTTCTTCTGCAAATCCATAATGCTGCAGAAAGAAGCGGCAGATCGGGAGCGAGAACAAGACCCAAACTCGCTCCCGCTTCGTCGCACACGGCGCGGTCGGCGATGCAGGGCCTACGTGGCCAATCTGCTGCCATAAGGCCGGACCAACAGGCGATAGATAGGCGTTAATAGTTATTATCAACAGAATGTATAATAAATTAATAAATAATAAAGTTATCTCTACACAACATTATCTGCAAACTTTATTAATTTTATATATATACCTAAGCGTTCATATGTGTAGGTATGTATGTTAGCGTCAAATTTCATACAATAATGCAACTTTTGAAACCTTAACTTTTAAATAACATTACGATAATTACGAGTAGAGACGTGCCGACAACATTGGCCGACTAGCCGATAAGTCGATTTATCGGTTGAAAAAAAGGCGACTTAGTCGGCCATGCCAATCACAATGCCGGATTGTTGCTTTTATCAGCAAGTCAGCGACGAATCGCCGACAATTGACCAACAAATCGCCGACAGTGGGACGACAAATCGCCGACATGGCGGACAAATTGCGGACAAATCGTCGACTAAATAGGCACTTCTCTAATTACGAGTAATCTATTTAGCCTTTAAAAGAAACAGAATTCCACTATGACAACATTGTTAAACATCAACACATGTCATGAAGTTTTAGTTGACATCATTATCTTAAATCTATCTAATACTATTAAACGAGCAATAATTGTATGTATATATATACATATATGTACTAGCCGACCCCGCAAACGTTGTTTTACTATATATGTTTTTAACCCCGTTTATCCCCCCTATAACTTAGGGGTATAAAAAATAGATGTTGTTCGATTCTCAGACCTACCCAATATGCACACAAAATTTCATGAGAATCGGTCAAGCCGTTTCGGAATATTTTAACTACAAACACCGCGACACGAGAATTTTATATATTAGATATATCTATATCTAGAATAGATAGATATATTAGATATATCTATAGAATCTGAATCTCGGAAATAGCTCCAACGATTTTCATGAAATTTAGTATGCAGGGGATTTCGGGGAAGATAATTAAATCTAACTAGGGTTGATTTTAAGAAAATGTTGTTTTATCCCAGTTTTTAGACAGTGAAAAAATGGCTACAATATCGTTAGAATACGGAGGTAAAAATCGCATTCGTTAATAAAGTTCCACACAGTTTCATCAGACCACAGTTCAAATACTCAAATTTCTAGATCGATTATTCTTTTTTTTCTAATTGCACTCGTTATTTTTTATTTAAATAGCCTGTTCTTATTTTTTATTATTATGTTGGTATAATCGAAAATATTATTCATATTTTATCATTATTATTTTTTAATTAATAATTTTGATTTTTTATATTTACTTATATTTTTTATTATTGTCGGTAAAAAAAAAATATTAATAAATACTCTTTATTGTACACTACAAAGAAATGTTACAAAAAGGGATACATACGAAGAAAGATGTATAAAGCGGTCTTATCGCTAAGAGCGATTTCTTCCAGACAACCTTAGGGTATAGGACAAGGCATATAAAATGAGAAGCGGTAGGGAAGTGTACAAATAGTTGATAAAGAATTGGCATGGAGTTTACAAGTTATATGATATAAAAATAAGTAAATATACTACATATAATACATATAATACATATATATACACATGTAATACATATATATACACGTAATTATATATTCATATAAACACTACATATACATTACATACACCATATATACCATATTATTCATATTTTATAAATATATAATTCGTATTTAAATATGATTTCCAAAAACATGATTTACTAAAAATACTGAGCTAGGCTCGGTCACCCAGGTACTTTATTTTATAGGGATATCTTTAGCAGCCCGTTAGCTCACTATACACTTGCTTTTTGCTCCTGGGCTTGTGGATTCGATTCCCGCCCCGATTCTGAGTCTGGTATACTCATTATTTGTAATCATATTTATCGAAAAAGAACGTTGCTAGATATAGCTATGTCCGGCTGATAAGTCTACTGTTACCTTTAACACAAGCATTAAGTTACTTATCTTAGTATTAGAAAATCGTCTGTGTATATTAAAACTATTTATTTATTATACATATAAAAACAGTCAATCACTCATTCAAATTATAGATATGTTTAGACTAACGTTAATCTTATCTAAACGGTCGGTCAAAATGTCGGCAATTTACACTTCGTGTGAAACTTTGGAAGTGTCCACGGGGGGTTCCATTAGTCAAAGTGATTAGTTTTCGACGCGTTTATGTTTCAATGAGATGAATAATCGCCGGCAACAGTGACAAATGTGCTGGTTGCGCGCGCGCACCTGTGGAGGGAGATAGGTACTTCTCTTTCAAGAAACCGCTCCATCATCATAATCGATGAAGATGTATATGTATCCATTCTAGTGTTACCATACATAGATTATATAAATACGTTATAAGATTAGTATTACTCATGGAAAAACACTTAATTCTTTCTTTTTATAATTTTTAAACGTTATATTACAATATTATTTGCTTTACTATAATATTACCTGCATTCATTACAAATATTTTTGACTTTGACGACGCATTTGGGCAACGGTCGCAGTACTGGCGACCGCCAGCGCAACAGCCTTATGGCTTGTTGTTCAATCCCCGCATATGGCAAACATTTGCCATACAGATGTTTACCATAGTCCGAAGGTTTGTGCTTGTGTATTGTGTGTTTCCGGACCCCCGACACAGAAGTAAATCCTAGTGGGAGCCTTTGAGTGTGACACGTTTTTTAATATAATTTTTCACGTAATAAGCGACATTCTTCGCACGGTTCACAGTCATAACTATAATTTCTAATCCATACCATTCCAGAAGGCCTAGCCAAGTTACAAACGTTTCGTATCGAACGTCTTTCTACAATCGTTGACGGCTCGGCGTAAGTCATTTTAAATTGGTAGCCAAGTTGACACGACTGAGTCAAACGCTCATTCTACAACATCTTTTAGAAAAAACTAATACTTTAGTCTATGATGAGCGTTTTTACGAGCGTCAAACTAACGTCAAAGTCACAACGTCGTAATACATAAAATTACAAATTGTTATTAGAACTATTGAAAGCCATTAATCCTGAAGAAGAAATTGTTATTAACTTATTGTTTTATGCGTAACCGAAATAAGGTAAAGTTCTTATATTTGGTTTATTATTATTATATCACAGTGTTAATTTTAAACATTACTGTGTCTAGAAAAACTCGACATGTTATGATAACATGATTCTGAATAGGAATGAAAAATATCTTGGAAGAATATTAGGTGTTAAATCTTTGCAATTTTAATTTTAAGAATTGGTTAGGACTTGTTCTTATCGTTTCGTTAGCTGTCATGTTCATTAATTTTATTCATTTTCTCTTTTCTCTTAAATTGTAATTTACATTTTCAGAAATATTGTACTGCCATGTATATAATATTATATGTGGATAACGGCGCTGATAAACTTTTATTATGCAATTGTTTGTTGTCCTAAATAAAATAAAATAAAATCCTAAAAATTAAGTGGTTTATATGATGGAATATAGATCTTGAGCAAGCCCAGAACAGTTCGCAGCTTTACTGGAATTCATGGAAAGGAAAAAAAATTCCACAAAGAGAAAAGGAAAGGTTGTGATTAGAATTGCGAAAGATAGCAATGGAAGAAAGCCGAAATGTAATTTTAAGTCGTTTAGTTGGTACTAGACAATTTGATGCAAATTTTACCATTTTTTACAAGTTGAGACCATCATCGCTACCTCCGACAAACACTATTCCTTAAAATGTCTAATGTAGTGATAGTGGTCTCAGCTGAGGGCTATATACAATTTCAAATTGCCTGCAATATCAGAGGAACAATTAATTTTTGTTTGTATATAACAAAACCTATTTTAATTTATACTTAAAATGTAATAATGAAACTAATATTTATGTACAATAACTGTAGCTAATTGATTTTTATGTAAAGTAACAAATAATACCTAAAATGTAGGTTTTGAGTGAATTGTAAATAAAAAGTATTAATGACTGAAAAATCCTTTCTTTTCAACTGTGCATGCCACGAATATCATCAGTGTTTTAATAAAACAATAATAAACTTATTTGTAATAATAATAATGTTTTATTAATTATTTTATATTTACGTAGGTACATTACAATGAACATAAAATTAACTGGACATTTACAAAATACTATTAATAACTTATTAATCATATGTAGGTAAATGATAAATTAAATATGAAGGACCTACATAAAAGTTACGTACGACGTACGAAGTTAAGTACGTCGCGTTGGCGCAACGGTAAATGCACTGGCTGTTGCGCTAGCGGTCGCGGGTTCGATTCCCGCTCCCGACAGACATTTATATCGACCATATAGATGTTAGTCGTGGTCTGGGTGTTGTGTTTGTGTATTGTGTGTGTTTCCGGACCCCCAACACAGGAGAAAGTCCTACTGGGGGATCCGTTGAGTGTAAAGCGTTTATTAATTTTTATAAAAAAAGAATAAAAGTTTGTAACTAGACAATGTAAATAAAATCTTACTAATTAAAATTACTATAACCTATTCAATAATAACTCAGCATGGCTCTTCCAAAATCATCATGGCTAAATGCTGCATATAGTTCAAAATTATCGTAAATAAATAATTCTCGGTCCTAACACAACTCTTTCATATTATCATAATAGACGCCATTTTTTAACGTTTACTACTGGGTCTCGGCAATCTTTTAACTATCGTTAAAAAATTTCGATATCGTTTCGCTGACGCTTGTCAAAACTGTAACATGGCTACCATTTGTATGGGATGTAGTGATCGTCGTTGTAGAAACGATTCCGTTCGACGTTGTAACATTTTGAACAAGTAAACTTGTCTACGAATTTTCTATTCGTTTGTTATGATCACGTGACTTTACGTTGAGATGATGTCATTCCTATACATTTGGTTAGTTTTCTAATAGCGTTATCGATTGTAGATTGTCAACTTGGCTAAGCCCCCTGATCCTTTAATAATTATTATTATTAAAAATAGTTAATTGAGGTAGCGTACAGCAGGAAATATCTAACATAAAATTTGGAACAGCTTGAACGGTGAACAACCTCTGCGTTACAGAACATCACAGCTAAATAGTACTACTCTCAAGTGGTGCTGTTCTCCTCTGGTGAGGAAGGTTAGATTCCTGGAGAGTTTCGGGGATAGGGCAACCCGCTTGTAACGCTTCTGGTGTTGTAGGCGTCCCCTATGGACTACGGTTTCCGCTTAACATCAGACGGACCGTAAGGTTATTTACCACCTTAGTTGTATAACAAATGTTAGGAAGTAGCTGTTATTATTATATTGTTTATATAATAATCGTGTTTGCTGACAAACGAAAAAAAAACGACATTAATTACATCGACAAGTAATACAACGTAGGTAGACGAAAAAATAGTCAATTAGTTGTAATCAGATCTCGATAAAATTTAAATGTGACCACATGATAAACATCAGCTTTTGACTAAATTAAAAATCATCAAAATCGGTACACCCAGTAAATAGTTATGCGGATTTGAGAGGGTTTCCCTCGATTTCTCTGAGATCCCATCATCAGATCCTGGTTTCCTTATCATGGTACTACACCAGGAATATCTACTTTCCAACAAAAAAAGAATTATCAAAATCGGTTCATAAACGACGAAGTTATACCCGAACATACATATATCCTTTCTTGAAGTCAGTTAAAAAGGTGTAAAATTATGACAAGTTTTCAGTAAAATCAACGAAATCCATAAAAAAAAATATGCATATAATTTTTTAAACTTTCATGATTACAAAAACTATGATTTGTATATAAATACTATATGTGCCATGGTCACAGTTACATTAAAAATAATCAACCACAAAAATGTTCAATAAAAATAACCCCATTATATATGTAGACTAATTATATCTTTATATTCATGTAAATAATTCCCAAGTGTCTCAAAATCGAAACAATATTTTAAACATCAACTGCTCAATCGATATTAGCAGAATATATCGATATTCATATTATTTCACAGCTCTATGATTGAACGTTGATTGAGTTCTTTGAGTCAGACCGCCTTCCACCGCGCAAGATTTACAACGGATGTAATAGCTACTGCTTTATATTATTCCTCGAGTTCTGAAATAAACTAGTACTGACTGCGAATACCAAGTATTGAAGGACAATATCATAAACATTATACTGCAATAGCACTTGTAAAACAGTATATTATACAGGACTGATATAAAAGTTTCACTAATAAATAAAAATATTTTTAGCTATATATTCTTACGTCAAGAATTTTTAAAGTAATTAATATTTAATACCAACTGACCCAAGAGACATTGTCCTGTCTTCCAATTTGTCAAAGAAGTTGATAAAATTTCATTTAAATACGAGAACAAAAATTATATTCATAAGATCATTATATTATTATTATTTCACGTTATAATTAATAAAGATTACGTTGAGACCATTTTTATTTTTATATATTACTAATACCTTATATATGATATCGACTAAAACAAAACCCATATAGGCTGACTGACAGTTTACCAAGAATACATAATTGTAATAAGATTATATATACGTACATACGCCTGATACAATTTCAATATGTGTGTACTGTGTACTTAGTTATATTGACTAGCTTGTTGGTGCAGTTTTCAGTGACTCTTAAATGCCCTGTACAAGATTAAATTATTTGTCAAATTTTTGTTGTCAAAAAGTGTGTAAGCTTTTTTGACATGTTTGTTAAACAATGTAAATGTTTGACGTGTTCGATGGAAATTTGATTGACGCTATGTTTGACAAACCTGTTTGATAGTGTGCAACTGTGTTTGTCAAATAAGATCTCAGTTATCGCCTTGAAACTATGGAGAACACAACTTCAATGTTTGTGTGTTCCTTTATAATTATAATGATAGGAACCGGAATGCTCAGGTTTTTGTAAAGTTATATGCTTTCCATAAACAGCTCCATAAACAGCTCCCGGTCACCAACCCGCCTGCCCAGCGTGGTGACTATGGGCAAAACTCATGAGTTCACGTTATTTTTGGCGTAAACTTGTGGAGGCCTATGTCCAACAGTGGACTGTATAGGCTGTAATGATGATAATGATGATAAACAGCTCCAATGCAGTTATCAAACTTCCGTGTATTTCTAAATTTTCGTGCCAAAATTTTCCAACTTACTTGTGTTTTGGGTATCTGATAGTAAAAATATTTATTAATATTATCTAATATTTATATTTATTATATATTTTTTGTTTTGATTTCTAGGAGTCCTCAGTTTATTTAATCTATGGGTTTGATCGTATGCGCTTTTGTTTGATGAAAACATAAAGTTTGATAAACAAAATTGACAAAAATATTTGACCGTATACAGAACTATTTAGCCGTGCTATAATATATACTTATATACAAAAAAAAATATTCATCTATATCTAATACCTAAAATGCAGGCATTCAGGCACTTGCCTATCTTAGGAACGGATGAACGTGTGTGTATGTTAAATAAATTTTTATTATGTGAGCATAAGTCACTCGGGCATAACTCGCGCATGATGAGACGGACCGGCATTAACCGCAGCTTCATAAATCAAAACATTCGTGCTGTGATTTATCAAAGTTGGACGATACGCTCAGGTTTAACTCTAACACCTGTCAGGTATCAGTAATTAGGATACTGCGCTAGAATTTTTGTAACATAAAATAAATATTGTTGTGTACAATATATATAAGTATGTCATTTTAATTTTGTGACAATTTTGTCTAATAGAAGCACACTGTCTGTTTCTAATGTAGATAATTTTTACCTACATATTATTTACCTAGATATTTTATATTTTCAATAAATGTACATAAAACTAATACATATATAAACACATACTTACATAAACAGACTCGAGACGAGAAGCAGGATTCAATTCGAATGCAATTATATTAACTATAAAGTTTTAGCTTATTGTAAAGAAAATTAATAAACAATACAACCATTTAATAGAAATAGATAATGATTATATAGATATAAGAGTTGTACATTCACGTATAATTTACCTACCTCCCAAATCATTAAACACTATTTAAGTATTTCGGAGTGCGGTTACCGCAAACCCGGCCGCGGCCGCACGCCACACAACACGATGATGCTGCGTTTTTTCACGTGCCGGTCTCATTTGTAAAATGTTTTATACCTTTTTTATATCTATAAATATTTTTATGATACATTCCACACTGCCATTCGATCGATCGTAATCAGATTAATATTCACCATGCGCTCGCGTTTCGATTTTAATAAAAATAGGAGTGACCTGACACCATATTATAAATTAGCTGACAAATTCATTTTCAAATGAGGTAAAATGGTGCAAAGTTGTATCAGTGACGTTTAAATCTTTTCGCCACATAATTGTTATATATTTTCGTTTTATAATCATCAATCATTACAGCCTATACAGTCCACTGCTGGACATAGGCCTCCACAAGTTTACGCCAAAAATAACGTGAACTCATGTGTTTTGCCCATAGTCACCACGCTGGGCAGGCGGGTTGGTGACCGCAGTACTGGCTTTGTCGCACCGAAGACGCTGCTGCCCGTCTTCGGCCTGTGTATTTCAAAGCCAGCAGTTAGATGGTTATCCCGCCATCGGTCGGCTTCTTAAGATCCAAGGTGGTTGTGGAACCTTGTTATCCCTTAGTCGCCTCTTACGACACCCACGGGAAGAGAGGGGGTGGCTAAATTCTTTAGTGCCGTAGCCACACAGCACTCGTTTTATAATACCTTTTATAATCTAATAATAGTCATAAGATCTCACAACTAAACAAATTTTTACCAATTTGTACGAAAACCCTCTTGTATCTCTTTGTGTTCAAAAAACCACAATTTTATTGTAAATTAACATGTTTATATTGAGATTCATTTGGTTCGTGGTCTTGTAAAATATTTTTTCTTTATCTTGGATATTGTATTTATTAAAACTAAATCTTAAGAAATGGTAATAAAACGCGTTTTAAAGCAGCTGAACTTTAATTTCGAGTTAGGTCCAGGCAGACTGGATGTCAAAGTTATGACGTGTTAGATTGATTATCGGATGGATGTTAAAATACGTTTTATGACTTCAAGGCGAGCTTTCTGTGTATAAGTATCTTAACAGATTCGTTACTGGCATTGGTTATGCTCAGCTCAATAACCGGTGTACTTTTTTGTTTTCACCTTTTTTCATCACCCGAAGGAATTATTTTTGCTCAGGTTTTATTAATCTTTTAACTCAACATGATATTATAAACGCCACTACAAGTAAACGGCTGTATTAATAGGTACAACAGCAGTGTAAATAGATGCAGTGAACTCTACTATCTTGCTAATTAAATTATCGTAAAAATTTTCGCTCCGAAGCTAATTGGTATGAGCAGTTAAACAATTGTAAATAACATTCTGTAATTAATTAAAATTTTAAAAACTTTATGTAGTTATATATAGTTAAAAATAAACTATTTTTTCCACTAAATTATAATGATTACATTTTGTCTAGTACATAATTGAGTCTTTCATTTACTAAATCAAAGTCAAACCTATATGTTTCACACAGTTATAAAAAAGCGAATTCTGCAAACAAAAATTTCATGTATATACCGCAAACATTATAAAATAAATAAATTCCCATATTAATCCCATCAAACGAAGTCCATTCGATTCCGAGGTAGAATTATTTAAAAATAAAACTTTCATTCCACTTTGACACGAGATCGACTGCATCGGCGACATGTGACCAGCCTCGACCGGAACAAACGCACGAGTTCAAAACACGCGCGACGGTCCGTAACGTCAAAATATTCCCATCACGTGCTACAAGTAAAACCAACTTTTAATCAACACGTAATTATGAAATTTAACATTAAATTTGAACAGTAATTAGGTTGTCTTTAAAGCTAGAATAATCATTAAAATTTGAGGATTTTAATCAGAAATAAACAAAAAGTTGGTGAAAAGTTGACAAATTTGTATGGGTTCCGTTATTTCGAAGTTAATTTATGTAAAAAAGATACGGCATGATTTATGTTGAACATGTGCGTTATTCAATTAATTAAAGCGGCCAAAACTCGAGGCTAACTATAAAATTATCTTCATCATCATCACTAATCATCACTTCAGCCTATCGCTATCGTTAAATAGGTAATTTAAAAAAACTTATAAAAAGAATTTATATTTAAATTTTTTATTTATTAATTATCATAAGTGATACACAGTATATATACACAGTATATATATTTACTAAATACTAGCTGACCCCGCAAACGTTGTTTTGCCATATATGTTATTAACCCCCTTAATCCCCCCCCTTATAACTTCGGGGTATGAAAAATAGATGTTGTTCGATTCTCAGACCTACCCAATATACACACAAAATTTCATGAGAATCGGTCAAGCCGTTTCGGAGGAGTTTAACTACAAACACCGCGACACGAGAATTTTATATATTAGATTTCTTGTACTACATACATTATATAAGTTCAACTCTTACTTCCTAAGTTTTTGAATACTTCTGCTTAAGTTTATATGCCAAGCTAGTGGTTACTCGGAAATCAATTTTTAAGAGAAAAATAAAATCAAATTCAAAGTATTTATTTGTAAGCATTATATCGGAACAAAACGTAAAGTAAATTTATAAAAGAGATGAAATATGATTACAGTAAAAATACTATAATCTTAAAGCTGTGTGGCTACGGCAGTAAAGAATATAGCCACCCTCTCTCTACCCGTGACTGTCGCGACTAATGGATAACACAGTTCCACTACCACCTTGGAACCTAAAAAGCCGACCGATGGCGGGATAACCATCCAACTGCTGGCTTTGAAATACACAGGCCGAAGATGGGCAGCAGCGTCTTCGGTGCGACAAAGCCAGAACTGCGGTCACCAACCCGCCTGCCCAGCGTGGTGACTATGGGCAAAACACATGAGTTCACGTTATTTTTGGCGTAAACTTGTGGAGGCCTATGTCCAGCAGTGGACTGTATAGGCTGTAATGATGATGATGAATCTGTAGGTTAAAAGTATTTACAAGAAAAGTGTCGTAGGAAAAAGTACTAGGTTTTGTAGTTTTAGGTCATTTAGTACTAAATAAATAGTTTTGGACTTGAGTTTCTAAAAAAGAAATTCCACTGAAACGTTCTATTGATACTATTATTTTCTTAATAAAAGGTAATAATTTTTAACAAGTAATAGTTCGTGTTACGTAATTTTTATAAAATTCTACATACTAAATATTATTGACACACTAATCGGTAGCGGATGTTGCTCCCATTTGATTAGGGAGAACATGCGCTAACGCAACATAGCTCCGTGATCCGAAACAAAATGTTACTTCCGGTTATGAAACGACCAACAGAACAGGTACTTGGTATGCTATTTATTTTATGTCGAAAAAAGTTATTGTTATCATTACTTTCCAACAATATTGCGTTCTGTGTCAAGTGTTACAACTGGCGAGCAAGGACGGCTAACGGCTGTGACGATATACGAGTAAGTACATACATATACCATCCGTCATCTTAATCCTAATCTCTTCTGCAACATTATACTTAGTCTTCCTTACGCACGCTTCACTTGGGGAGTAAGCTGGTAATGCGTGACGAAAACGTTACGAAAACTGTGAACGGAAGTTAAAAGTAAGATATAAATTAGTGAAGATAAAAAGAGAGAGAGTTACGTTTCGTAAGTTTTACTTCAGTCGTGTGGTCTAAAGCACTCTCGTTTTTTTTTAATTTCAGATTTATTATACATTATAATATGTACATATTAACAATTAATATAGTACCAGCGCAATAACAGTACATTTAATTAGGATAATGCATACATATTCTATGTATATTTTGAATGACTTGCCTATGCTTACCAATACTATTAGGTATAAGATAGATTCGAGTGATGGAATAATATTCGTAATTCTATATCAATGTAACATAATATTCAACAATACACGCAAGCTTTAATTGTAGAACATTTGCATAAGTAGATACGGTATACAACTGTGCGGTATTATACATCTACATGTAACTTTTCAAACTGAGAATGAATATTAAAAACTGTCAGCCACGTTTGAACGGAACATTAATTTATATAATCAGCAGTGAACAAACTCGGGCAAATATAATTGTAAGGGTCCACGGTCCACGGAAACGGCGCCCTAATGACACGTTCTAATACGACCACGCGCGAGGCATCCCACAATTTACCTGTTACGAATTAGACGCAACCCATTATTTAAGTATCGGTAGCTAGCGTGCATATTTATCGTTAATTTGATTTCTTTTACGAATTCGACGGCGCCATTTGGCCACTAATAGGGCCGTTCGTCTCATTGTAAAACGCAATTTCCCTAAACTCGAAAAAAGACAAGGTTCATAACTCAACATGAGTTAACCTGATTTGACGTGAGCTTCGTGCAATTGGTTATTTCTCATTATGATAATTCGCGGCTTTTAACTCTTGTAATATGTGAGAGCTGCGCTTACGGAGGATTACAAAGTTAAAGTAATGAGATGTTCTAAATGGTACTTATGAAAATTATGGTGCTCCGTTGAATTAGTTTTGGAAGTGTAACGATGCGCTTTTTAGGACGCGTTGGCGTTGTACCGCAATACTTAATTACGTATTAGTGGTGCCCGTCTCTCTTCACGCGCGTGAGACAGCCAGTAATTAACGATAGCATTTTAATTAAGTATACTAATATTAAGTGATTCAAACCATTACGTATAAACTTTGATTAATTTCTAGTTATGATACAAGTTATAGTAGGTCATGTTTAGTTTGAGACACGAGAAAATGTTGCATCCTTTTTTGTTAAAAACTCCTTTATTTTCTATGACAGCGATTTAAGATATTTCCAAACTATTTATAGTAAAAGTACGTAGCGTGGCTTCTTTTGATTTGACGTCAATGAAAACAAAATCATCATCATCATACTCAGCCGATGGTCATGCACTGCTGGACATAGATCTCCCTCATGAACTAACAACATTCGCGGTCCTCTATCGCCAGAAATCTTAGCTGTCCAAGAACCGATCTATATCAACGTCATCACCGCCATATAATGCCCTGAAACTTTACTAAGCAAACTTACCTTTAAATACACTTCAAACGACTGGACTCTGCTGTCTTCATAATCTATAAAATTATTTTATTTTCGAAACGAAATAAGGTAATTCTCAAACAATGATAAAAAGCAGGAGTTAAACTTTATAACTCCCGGTGCAAGACACTAAATATTTGATATTAAATAAAAATGTAACTGAGTCTTATTTATATCTCATTACAGCTAAGTAGTCTTGCACCTCCAACGTTTAAAAAAGAACAAGGTTTACAAACAAACCTATATGTACATTAAGATCCTAACAAATTAGACAAATCACAAAACAAGATTTTAAAAACAATCTTCGTGTTCTTTTTATACTAATTTAAATTTTAATAAGGGATAAAAAAGGGTAGAACGGTTATTAGTTATAATTAAAGTTAGTAGGTGAACATTTTTGTCCACCGTTTAATTTTCGCCACCCAATTCCAATAATCTCGAAGTATATTAACAAATAAGTAAGTGCATCCGATTCAACGGTTTTCCAGTAGGACTAAATTATGTATCCATCTGGGGGTCCGGAAATATAACACAAACATTAACCACGTCAGACAAACAACTATATGGCCTGTACAAACATTTGTTACGAGCAAGGTTCAAACCCACGACCACCAACATCAATAAAATTGATTTCATCACATTTTTTGCCATAATAAAGCTGCAGTAGATTTACTTCAACCTATAATAACGTAAATAAAGAAATTTACTCTCATTTCAGGTTCATTCAAACGATAAACAAATAAATTTAACATTAATAATCTTACTAAAATAATTAATTACTGATTTTGAAAACGTAGAAGGAACAATTGTAAATCTACTAAGAAAAAAAATTATAAAATATATTATAAAATAGTAGATCGGAATTCTAATTACCTAAGTAGCTCTGCAAACCTTATAATTTAAATTTTACCTTCCAATTTTGCATATAAAAATAAAAGAATTTTTAAAGCAACATCAAATTTTAGTGCGAAGCCCAGACGAGGCAGTACGCGAACGAGTTCTTGGATTAAAATTTTGCTATTGCGTTTGGGAATTTTTTAAGACATTTAAAACATAATTTTTTTTAAATCTTTCGCCATAAGCACAAACCTTATACTAGGACAGAAACTTGAATATTCGTTAGTAATACTTCTGCATATTTCTAAAAACGCTTGATACTTGTTTTTTTTTTTACTTGAAATAAAAATAATATACTACATGCTGTAAAACAAAACAATAGTGGGCAAAAGTATAATATGATGTATAAATTCGTTTTAATTATAATTAATTTATAAACTAACTAGCTGCCCCAGCAAACGTTGTTTTGCCATATATATTATTAACCCCCTTAATCCCCCCTCTTGTAACTTAGCGGCATGAAAAATAGATGTTGGCTGATTCTCAGACCTACCTGATATGCACACAAAATTTCATAAAAAACGGTCCAGCTGTTTCGGAGGAGTTTGGTAAATTGGTAACTAACATTGTGACACGAGAATTTTGTATTCAAGATTTAAAATGGATTAAAAACACAAGTATGGGTCTATTGCTGTAATTTTTAAAAGAAGTATAAAATTGTGTAATATTATATTTCAAATCATCACCGACGTATTAAAGTCTTCTCCAAATACCTTATTACCTACAACAATTTGTTGAAGTGCTATTTAAACTTTTTCCGTAATAATACTGTTCATTTACGGAGTACACGTTCCCTGATAACTTCATATCTAAGTAATCTTGAAAATGTATCGCGTTTGTCTCATAGTCTAACACCTTAGTAAGTTATTAATTAGAAGTTTCATTTTGAACTTTATATTGTAGTTATAATACATTATAATAAAGTTCATATTAGTTTTAACTACTCAGTATTTTCCGCCATGACTAACATTGTTTTCAAATACCACCAATGGAACCCCGCATACCCCAAGAAATACTCATAACTCAGGTTGGGAATCGTTGATCTATTGAATAATCGTGATTAATAAGTTACTTCATACGCAAAATGTAACATCATTGTTGCTAATTTATACCCTCTAACGGCATTTTAAGTGACCATTTATCAAAATTATACCCTAGATTTTATTATAATGATTCTATAAAATTATCGAAATTACATCTTTCATTCAGCGCCTTAAATTATTCTACTTAAAGCATTACTATGCAGTTATATTATATCCAATATAACTTTTAAGTTCTTTAACACTAGTTTCGACCTGCGGTTTTATTTGCGCTGGAAGATGTCTTTAAGTCCTTGGATTGGGGGAACGAGGCATCAACGTCAAGGGTGAATACATCCCTCACCTTCGTTTCGCCGACGATATCGTCATCTTTGTGGAGACGTTGGATGAGTTAGGCCAAATGCTGGCCGGCCTAAACGAGTCCTCCCGATATGTCTGAGTGTCTGTCGATATGAGTCTCTGTATGAACTTGGACAAAACGAAAGTTATGTTTAACAACCAAGTATCGAGACCGGTATCGGTAGATGGTACCCTTCTCGAAGTTGTTCGGGATTATACATATTTACCTAGGCCATACTATCAACTAGGCCACAACAACTTCGAGAAGGTGGCCGATAGGAGGATTCGGTTGGGCTGGGCGGCATTTGACAGGCTTCGTCGAGTCTTCACTTCGAAGATTCCGCAATGCTTGAAGACAAAAGACTTCGAGCAATGCGTCCTGCCTATGTTAACATACGGAGCCGAGACGTGGATACTGATGAAAGGACTGGTCCACAAGTTTAAAGTCGCTCAACGTGCAATGGAACGGGCTATGCTTGGGGCTTCTCTCAAAGATAGGATTAGAAATTAGACTATCCGCGAGAGAACGAAAGTAACCGACATAACCCACAGAACTAGCAAGTTGAAGTGGCAGTGGGCTGCTCATTTATGTCCCAGGACCGATGGTCGTTGGAGCAGACGGGTCCTGGAGTGGAGACCGCGTCTTGGCAAATGCAGTGTGGGATGTCCTTCGGCCCGTTGGACCGACGATCTACGTAAAATTGCCGGTGTAGGCTGGATGAGGATTGTGGAAAACCGAAATGTCTGGCGCGAACTTGGGGAGGCCTACGTTTAGCAGTGGACTACAATAGGCTGAAATTTAAATAATTAGATAGCCCTAAGATATGATTTTTTTCTAATCTGACTAAACAAACAAACAAATGCGTCGAATTTATAATATTTGTGTATTTTTTTCAACAATTATTTTATATCCCTGTGCGATGAAAATACCTACAGTAGTACCTATACGGTAGTATCTATACGGCAATACCTATACGGTAACCTATACGGTAACTTATACGGTAACCTAAACGGCAGTACCTATACGTCAGTATCTATTATAGTAATAATCGCGTAGAAAAACTTGGTTTTTTTAATGTTATAAAAAACAGTATTTTGATTGGACATAGATAATATTAGTAGGCTTAGATGTGAGCTAGTAACAAAGGTCGTCATATAGTATCAAATGAAGTTTTCGTTCACACTTAATCGATTATTCATAATTATACCTACGAAGCTTTTTACTGTTTTACTTCTGTTATGTTATTTATACATCGATACAAATAAATATAATTGGAGTGTCTGTTTGTCATATTAATATAGCCGCTGTTTACTAAATGCATATGGATGTATACACGCTACATATACCCAAATAACATTTTTACAATTTTTGTCTTTGTCTCTCTGTCTGTCTGACTGACTGTCTGTTCCGGCTAATCTCTGAAATGACTGGACCGATTTTGACGGGACTTTGACTGGCAGATAGCTGATGTAATAAGGAGTAACTTAGGATTCTTTTATTTTAGACATTTATTTATTTTATAACCCTGAGAACTGAACAACCACGCGGACGAAGTCGCGGGCACAGCTAGTAAATGACTATTATAATCAATAATCGCCTCACACTCAAAACAGCAGAGTCGGATATAATAATATTTATTTAGTCCAATATAATTCCTAGTCAGATATCCGAAAACACGCACAAAACAAGCACAAGCGCCACAACATCTGTATTGCCTTTACAGCATCTGTCGTGAACGAACATCGAACCTGCGTTCGCTTGCAAAATTTTGGGGCCACTGCGCTAACGCATCGTCAAATCAATTAACTAGATGGGTTGAAAACACAGACATATTTTTTCAACTTAGTACAAATAATATGTAGGTATATCTCGTACCTACTCTTATAATTTAAAAACAAAAATCCAATAATCTGTTATTGCCCGTCTGTCATTCACGGCTGTTAGAACCGTAACTTATATATAAATGGATTTTTAAGGTATATATATCAAATATAGCAGCTGATCTTCACAATTATATAGTATTTTACAGTGATTTTGAATATTACACCAATACACACACCATAGGTATATATATATATGTATATATATACTGAGGTTGGCATTTTTTTTTCACATAGCACTGCCATAGGAATTTTTGAGTAATAGACTGTGTTACTGTACATTCTTACCAAAACTGTGCATAGTGTGCCAAGTGTTACCGTAAATGATTCAGTATTTTTATCTCGAAATAATAAGAAACATCCACGTTTAAAAACTTTCGCATTTATAATATTTATACATATTTAAAGGCGAAACAATCCGTGCGATGTAGACAGTGTGTCTCGTCGATACATCCATGCAAGTAGGGTATGAATGACCGAGGCGCCCCGCTGGTTGTGAGTTATGCGCCGGGCTCCCGGAGTGCAGCCGCTGCCTTCACACCTCCGCCCGCGTGTGGTCTCGCGGTTTACGAGCCGGCCGAGGCTGCTACGAGCGCGCTTACCGCTTCATGCCACACTGAGCCATTTACAATTACCGAAACACAATATTTTTTCATCATATATAAATGAAATTAAAAATAAAATCATAAGCAAAATTATCTATATTTTAAGTAAAAATAGTAACATTATATGGAATTTTTATTTTTTTTACGTGGGGAAAATCCTCACCCCCTCCGATGCGGGAGCAACGGAGTGGTGTATCAGACTCCTACTAACTAAAAACCACCACGTGTGAGCCGAGCTCCGCCTGAGTGGGGCGAGGTGGGTTCGCGTTAGCATGTACCACCTCGCCCCGGCGGTTGGCCCGAATGTTTAACGGCGTTGGAGGCCAGGCCTGCCCGACCTCCAATGGCGGATTGCACCAATCAACCGAGCAAAGTTCCAGGGAGCCCAACACGACCCGGCAACTACTCCAAGGGTCCGTCGGACTGCACCAACAACCGAGCAAACTCCAGGAAGCCAGCACAGCCCGGCCCTCGGGCAACAGGTTTGCCGGGTTGCAGCAAGCAACCAAGCAAGCTCCAGGGAGCCGGTACAACCCAGCCGGCACATGGCGCTTTCGCGCTACAGGGCGACCGAGCGAAGCCACCCGCCCCGTCCCTCTGCTGGTTTTGGTCCGCGGGGGTTCGTTCGTAAGACCCCTACCACTCGCAGGCGAGTGGCGTTCCTTTATCGGCCACCTGGGGACGCGACCAGTAGGAGATCCAGCAACTCCCTTGGGACACCTATTATATTGAAATAAATCAACTTAATTAATATTGATTAACTTCTTTTGTGCTAAGCTTTTTCACGTTGTTTTATTATCTAAAGAAATATTTACGTAATTTTTTAAGCAATAGGTAAAATGTATTTGTGATACAATTTTTTTTAAATGAAGATATATGGCATAACCTTGTCCAAAGCCCACCTAAATCTTCCGCCATTACTAGAGTAGATATCCTGAACTCAAGTATTATAATATTAGTCACATTAGTGTGTCTACTTCACTTGGAAATTATTTTATATATCAGACTTATTACGGCCTGCCGGTATTCCTGCGAGATACGATACTAGCCGCCACCATTTTTTTTGGACAAGAACGAAATTCTAACGTTTAATATATTATGAGTAAAATGTTTCCACTTTTATTTATTTAAACACCCGTGAGTATGACTATGGTGTAGGTTGTATCCAGAAGCTATTTTATATTAGATTTCTTTTTTGCTTCTTAGTAGGTATACCTATCTTAGTGCATAAAAATTGAGTGTATTATATATACATTATTATTGAGTGTATTACATAATTTGTTTTCAACGCCTTCAACACATTAATATCTTTTAAGTTAATGCTATGATAATTAAGTATGTCTTCTTGTTCGACAAAAGTATTTTTTTACAAAGGGTAGGTTTTTGTAAACCTACCTGCTTTCTATGCAAATGTAACAATGCACAATAGGACAAATGTCAACCAGTATTTGGTTTAGTGTTTTTTCACTTACTTTAGTACTATTGTATAAAAGTAATTTTTGCGGTTAATTTATTGCTGTCGAAGTATTTGTGTCCATTCTAAAAAAATACTACAAAGCATTAAACAAATACTTCTCTAGCACTTTAAAAAGTGTACAAAATCAATATTAATTTGTATTTTAATAGATTTACTGCCGTATGAAATCTATAAATATGTATGCATTACTTCCACGTAAAAAGTTATCTAGCAGTCAAGTACGATGTAACAAATAATTTTGTAGCATTTACGACTTTATTTATAAAATTTTAAGGGTTATGATTTTTTTAAAAGCTTTAAGGTTTGCTGTACAGTAAGTCCGGTTATTTATCGCTGTCCCACTGCCCGGCAAGATTTATGCAGCCACAGGAAATTACCGCAGCGATTCTTTTATCTTAACAGTGAATATTTTATTCAGTGGTGGTCTTTATGGAGAATTAAAAATATAATAATAGGCTTGATACTGAAATAAAGAAACAAATACGTTATATAATTTTAATAAAGATTTTTTATTATAAAACAATATGTAAAATAAATAAATCGAGTGAAATACAATACTCCAAAATATGTAAAATATAATACATAATTAGTATTAATTTGTATTATTATTAACAAATGCACACTAGATTTACTTAGCAATCTAGTGAATAAATTAAGGTGAGGATATTTATAAACATTTTTAATACTTATACTTAAATAATATCTTAGATCCTTTTTCACCCGTTGTGGAAGAAGTTTATTTTGTAAATAAGTTAAGGAGATATGAAGATTGAATATATGCATAATATATGTTTCGCCTGAATTAATAAAATAAAATTATAATGACGACGCGTTGGCGCAACGGTCACAGCACTGGTTTGTGGCTGTTGCGCTGACGGTTGCTGACTCGATCCGGTGTGCGAGCACATGACAAACATTTGTATTGGCCATACAGATGTTTGCCGTGGGTTGGGTGTTTGTGCAGTCCTTGTGGGTCTCCCCACTGCGCCTCGGAGAGCACGTTAATCCTTCGGTCCCGGTTGTTATCATGTGCCCTAATAACGATCGTTACTCATAGTAGGGAACATATCCGCCAATCCGTATTGGAGCAGCGTGGTGGATCAAGCTCTAATCCTTTTCCTAACTGGGTAAAGAGGCCCATGCCCAGCAGTAGGATATTACGGGCGTTAAGAAAATAAAAGTTATAGATTCAAAATTGTTAATAGAAACATGCCATAAATATATATACCATGCCATAAAATACATAAATTAATTTTATGGTAAAAATTAATTTATGTATTTTAAGCATAAAAAAGAATAATATAGCATAAACTTTGAAACAAACCCTTAATGTACCTATAAATAAATATGCTTCAAATAAAAAAAATAGCATCATTTTGTCAAATGTAATTATATCATTAATCCACACTATAAATGTAAAAACAAAATCCAATGTAGGTGCAAAAAATGTATTATAAGTAAATCAAATGCTTGCTTATTACAATTAAATTGATAACGACAATGTCACTCTGTATAACAACATAAATTACATTTACTCGTACAAATATAATGTCAATGGCGTGTAATGACAGCTCAGAACAGTAATTGTTTATGCAATTACTAACATCAGCTTGATCTACAAAAAAAATTGAACATATACCTATATACACCTATACCACTTCCTGATTTATTGTGATTGGGACTTATATTTTCTTCGGGAGTCCCGGTGTCTAAGAGGTCATTGATTTGGGTATAACAATTACTGCAAATGTTTATAAATCATTCTTCACTCATCTGACCTGATGTTTGATGACAATTTTATCAAACAAAGAAATTACCAACATGGATTATATAATAGTCACTTGAATAAAAAATGTTTCAAACATATATTAAAATGTCCAAAAATGCATATTTTTATTTGACATGTACCGATCTAAAATAATACTTACGTACGTTGTTTAAATTATGAATTATTCATAAACATTTTTTTCATCCGTGCGTCCCGGACCTAATGGCGAGCAACGTGCGGGGGCGTCGAGTGCGAAAGATTTATTAAATGACTACTGTATTTACCTCACAAACTGAACAGCGTAAGCGAAATTTATTTCGTATTTAAAATAATTATCCTTTCGCTGTCACATCGGCTACTTGGAAACTATGTCTCTCGAATCTGTCTCGAAAAAGGTCAGCTTTTACTAAATAAAGCTGATAAATTTATTTTACCGTCGCATTTATAGAACCTATTTTCACCAGACGGTTTTAAACGTTTTGTTAATTATTATATGGTCACATAATAATTAAAGACAAAAATAGAACATTCTGTGATTCTAATCCAAATTAGAACGAATGACATTTTGCCGGACGTAACCGAATTTTATCTTGAAAAAAACGTCTTGATTCCGTAAAACATAACTACAAACACAGAATTCTTTTATAACTAACTTGGTTTATTGTAATTTAATTTTAGTACAAACATTTCGTATCCGTAAAAGTGAACTGAATAAAAATGTTTTGGTCTTCCAAAATATCACGGGAACAAAAAGGCAACGAAAGGCAGCATAGCTCAGGCAGCAAGATTAAGCCCCGTTCGTAGATCCCATTTGCAGATTCATTCTCTTAGATTAAGTTACAGCCATTGCTACATTGTGGCGTTTTCATGAGAACTTTATTAAACTCCTTCATATATTACGCTAGTCGCTACCCACGCTACTACACACGCGCTGTCAGCCGCGTAAACTTAAATGTTTATGTGTGTTTTGAATGTATGATAATGAGTTACATTATAAGAATATTATATATCATATTTATATGTAAAAAGATTAATACAAAAATCGACTGAAATGATAGATGTATATGTGACTAAGTAGAACTTAATTTATCAATTTTTTGTACCTATTTTGTTGTTTATAAAGGTTATAGATGAATAACAATAACCTATAATTCCTATAATAACCTAATGATAAAACATTAAGCTTAAGAATTTCAAATACGTCTTGAAGAAAAATATAAACCTCTGATAATACTACCACACTCAACAGAATAAGCAAATTAGAGAAGTATTTATTTGACATTGATCTACAGATTATATAAGTACTATCTGATTAAAATTTGACTTCACTCCTTCAGAGTACAGTAGTCAGGACCTATATTTTGCGGTTGACAATGTTTAATCCGTTAACATTGGTTTTGTTTAAAGTCGTGTTACGTTTATGGTAGTAAAGAGATCTACTTAATGGATGAAAATTATTTTATATAAATTTTAGTATATGTATTAAAAAAAAAATGGCGAAATGGCTGGCAGAAGAATTCCTAGCCAGGCTATATTTAATTTTATTAAAAAAATATTTTTATTTCAAAATACACCTATAAGTTTAAAGAATGTTTAATAAATAAATCTTACATCAAATTGAGCGTTGTTTCATCGCAATAAAATAACATAGGATTGTCTGCTAAATATCTGGTTTGATTGGCGGTTGGAGAACATAATATATCCTGATCAAGAATATTCCAGCCAACCCTTTCGCGATTTATCTTTACCATACTAAAGAAGATAATTATTTAATTTTATCCATTAATCAGGTGGTAATCATGTCTAGTTCGGATCTTAGACTGTAGTAGGTACAAAATAATGTAAGAAGAACAAATTGAGACCTTAAATTGGAACAACAAAAGTGAAGACGCGAGTCATCTAGTATATATATATCAAATATTGATATATTTGAAAAACCATTCTAGAAAAGCGTTCTAGGAAATCCTTTCCTCATATTTTTAGGAGCTTTATCTCTTTTAACACGTTTTGAACTTGTTGACTAGAAAGACTATATTTATTATCTATTACAGTTAGTACCTAAATAATCTATTACTGCATATGTAGGTACAAAGTTATACCTCAAAACCAACAGTAACAAGATTTTAATATGAAACATTATGACAACTAAAAACATTTCCAAACAAAAAGTTAACTAACATTTAAGCACTGTTCCATCCATTCAAATAATTTTATTTTCAGCCGCATATTATTATCGAACCCTATCCAATAAACTTCTTGTGATATGTCACAGAGAAATGATAAAAATGGGTGCAAGTTTCACGTAAGCGCGGTAGGCTGCAAGTTATCACGTTATGCTACCGTATAAACACTGCCAGACCTTTAGACTAACCGTCCACGAAAAATATCGCAACATTGAACACATAAATCCAAACAATATCCCCAGTTAACAATACAAGCTATTTTATTAAAAGCATTAGCCACGAGCTATGGACATGGTTAGTACATTATTGTCTTAGTATATCATGATATAGCTTTTAACTGGTAAACAAGCTTAGAAATCTTATATTCCGCAGAGGAGATGCAATCTGGACGCTTACAAATAACACCGAGCAATGTAGGCGCGATTGAGTTATTATATCTTCCTGTTAGGCTACTTGTTTTTGTAGACGGCGTATGTTTTTATTAATTACGCCCTATAAATAATAAATATTTTATGTGTAATGCGATCCGGGCGCAGGTTAGCGCGAGATGAGGCGCTCCGATACCACGCGGGTGGACTGTACAGTTATTATTCAACTTTTTGTTGTGATTTTTTACAACGTTCACTCATTTTATAAACTCGTGAAGACAATACAATCTGAGGTTTGAGCTTGAAGTTAAGTACTAGCACTAAAAATTTTATAGAATTATCTTTTGAGATTTTACGGTTAACTTAAAAATATTGATGTCTTTAACAGTTATCGACATTCTAATAAAATTGATGTTTTGATTATTTTATTAATCTAATAAAATTGATGTTTAATGATCATTTTCTCGTATGTTAAAGTCTAACGTAAGTCTGCTTACGGAATTTTATCTAATGTTAATATTTGTAACGCATCGTTACAAGACGTGACGTTGCAAGCTAAGGGCTTGTTAAACGCCTCTTTGTGCCATTCGATAAGCCTTCGATGAGTTTAAAATACAATTTCTCTTCTACCTTAATAATATTTTAAAGCTAAACATTTAAACTTGTGTTTTAATAACTCGAATATTTTTTTTACATATATAAAAAAATACTAATGAGTAAATATTAGTGAGGTACTTAATAAATCAATATATAAAATCTATATATAAATAAAAGCGAAAGGTCACTCATCACGAAATCTCCAAAACTATAACACCTATAAACTTAAAATTTGGCAGGTAGACATCCGCTAAGAATGGATTTTACGAAACTCGACCCCTAAGGGGGTGAAACGGGGTTTGGAAGTTTGTATGAAAATCCTATGTTTTTGAAGTAAGAGACTTGAAATTTAAAATGTATGCTCTATAGATGGTGAGAAGGAGTCCAAATAATGCATCGTAATCTATATATATAAAAGAGAAAGGTCACTGACTCACTCATCACGTGAACTCAAAAACCGCTGGATGGTCCATCCATCCAAGATGGACACAGATGAAATTTAGCAGGGAGGTAGATTATAGTTAGTAAACGTCAGCTAAGAACGGATTTTTTGATATTCCACTGCTAAGGGCGTTTGATCGGGGTTGATAGTTTGTATGAAACATATACAGCAGCTATAAGTTCGCCTGCTAGGTTATTTATAGTGCAGCCTGAAAATAAAACTAAAAATGTGGTGTATAAAGAGGTTTTATAAAAATAACTAATAAATTATACTAAATTGTGCCTTTTAAAAAATTACTCAGCGTGATAAGCATTTCAAGTGACTGAAATAAAAAAATAATTTGCTTAAACATATTATAACAATAAGTCCCCAAAAGTGTATGTGATCGATTCCCTCAAAATTTACTGAACGGCTTTTCATGCGGTTTTACCAATGGAGAGAGGGCTTCAAGAGGAAGTTTTACGGAACGAATAAGCCGATTTTGATGAGATTTTGAGTTTCACTGGAAGTTTGCTGGGAAAACTTTGTGACGCACTGATTTAAACACGGGCGAAGCTGCGGACACATCTAGTAATTATATATAAATATATTGTTATATTGCGGAAAACCGGGATGTCTTGCGCGAACTCAGTGAGGCCTTTGTCCAGAAGTGGACTGACTGACTGACTTGATATAACGCTTAAACAGATAGTCGATTCCGTGTTCATCATCATCATCATCTTCACTTTAGCTTGATACAGTCTACTGCTGGACAAGCCGCCTCCGCAAGTTCAAGCTCCTCATACGAGTTTGCCATAGTCACCACGAAGGGCAGGCGGATTGATTACCGCAGGGCTGGCTTTGTCGCACCGAAGACGCTGCTGTCCGTCTGAAGCCTGTGTATTTCAAATCCAGCAGTTGGATGGTTATCCCGCCACCGGTCGGCTTTTTAAGTTCCAAGGTGGTAGTGGAACTATGTTATCTCTTAGTCGCCTCTTACGACGCCTACGGGAAGATAGGGGGCGGCTATATATTTTATTGCCGTAACAACACAGGTATTTTGTCCAAATGAAAGTCCAGTAATAAAATAAAAAATAAATAAATAAATAAAACAACTACCGCAGCTGGAAGAGACTTCTTCTAGAATTATCTCTACCGGCTTTCTACATATAAATTATATAATGTGTATAACGCCTGACTGAGCGCAGTAGTCAGTGGTCGTCGTCCGGGCTACATCTGACGCCCGTTAGCAATAGTTTTCATCTATTAGTTTTGTTTCATTGCACATTGGAAAATTACTAAAATCGGAAACATCGATATTTTTTTTATTATCCGCTTAACTTAAACACGCCAACACTCCAACACGCTAATGCGCCAACACGCCAACACTCCAACACGCCAATACGCCAACACGCCAACACGCCAATGTGCCAATACGCCAACACGCCAACAGTCCAACACGCCAACACGCCAATACGCCAACACGCCAACACGCCAATGTGCCAACACGCCAACACGCCAATGTGCCAATACGCCAACACGCCAACACGCCAATACGCCAACACGCCAATGTGCCAACACGCCAACACTCCAACACGCCAACACGCCAACACGCCAACACGCCAATGTGCCAATACGCCAACACGCCAATACGCCAATGCGCCAACACGCCAACAGTCCAACATGCCAACATGCCAACACGCCAATACGCCAACACGCCAATACGCCAATGTGCCAACACGCCAACACGCCAATGTGCCAATACGCCAACACGCCAACAGTCCAACACTCCAACATGCCACCACGCCAATACGCCAACACGCCAGTACGCCAATGCGCCAACACGCCAACACGTCAATGTGCCAATACGCCAACACGCCAACACGCCAATACGCCAATACGCCAATACGCCAACACGCCAATACGCCAATGCGCCAACACACCAATACGCCAACACGCCAATACGCCAATACGCCAACACTCCAACACCCCAATGCGCCAACACGCCAACACTCCAATACACCAACACGCCAATACGCCAATGCGCCAACACACCAATACGCCAACACGCCAATACGCCAACACGCCAATGCGCACACACGCCAACACTCCAACACGCCAACACGCCAATGTGCCAACGTGCCAACGCGCCAATGCGCCAACACGACAGGACGCCAACAAAAATAACAAACCTGTTTAATAACGAACCGTTATTTATGATATTATATCTGTCCAGGTCCGGAAGAAGCCACTTCGCCATCTAAGGACATCGTTTGCCGGGAAAACTTTGTGACTCACTGATTTAAACGCGGGCGAAGCCGCGGGCACAGCTAGTAATAATATATATTGATAATAAAATTACCAATGAATAAGTGACACATTCAACTAAGTGCGTTTCCTTTCTGTTTCTGTTTACTCTCTATGAAATATAAAATTCGACCTCTAAAATTGTCTATTTACTTATGTAATTCGAATCAATAAATCAAGAACGCTATGAATTTAGCAGTTCAATTTACACCTAAAGCTTTACTGACAATTGAACTAAATTCTCAAAAGCTTCACAATTCACTCAAAACGGTTTCGTTATCTGGAAACTACAAGTTGCTGTAAATATCGGACGTATATGAGAATATTTTCATACCCTTATTATTGCTTATTCGTCAGTTTTCCGCGAAAATCTTAACATACCATTATACGCGAAACGATATTGCAATGGGGGGACAGTCCGTGACAAGCACTCCGGCCGGGAGCATGAGCGGGAGTGCCGATTATTTATTTTCATTACATGTCATTACTGTCGCTAATAGTCCACGCCGCACGACACAACAAAAATTATTTTACGTAGGTTTAAACGGTCCGGTTATTGAAAAAACTCGAAAGACACGTGCCTCGAATAAGTTGTCACGAAACTTTCTCGACGCGTTTTTTCATCTCACTTCAACATTTGGGCACATGATAATATGTTATGTACATTTGTATATTTAATAAAACTAGTAGTCGCCCAATGGTCGAAATTCGACCATAATTAATTTGAATTATAAGTTTGAACATATATATATATATATATATATATATATATATATATATATATATATATATATATATATATGTTCAAACTTATATGTTCAAACTTATATATATATATATATATATATATATATTTACTAGCTAACCCCGCAAACTTTATTTTGCCATATATGCTATTAAACCCCTTAATCCTCCCCTCCCCACCTTATAAATTAGGGGTATGAAAAATAGATGTTGGCCGATTCTCAGACTTACCCGATATACACACAAAATTTCATATAATAATATTAGTTATTAGCTATTATGTTTGCCATTCAGTAAAGACAATATCAATCTATTCTCAATATTATTGACACGTATGTGTCAAATACTATAATAAATATAGTATGTGTCATATTTTTTTCATTGATTTAATGTATTTTTATGCATAATTTCAAAAAACATTAGCATTCTGCACTACTTCTCTATTTAAACTATAAGTGTGCAAAATTTCATACGCCTCGGGAGCAAAGTTTTTGCTTCACGTATACATAGATAAAATTAAATTTTGACTGTTCTTTTTTTGTAGTCTTTGTAAATATTACTTAACTAAATGAAACTTTTTAGTTAACTTCTTGTAATAAGTTATTGACGTATGAAGTAAAAAAGTAACGAAAAAAGCCTGATAACATTTCAAAGAATATAAATGAAAGGAAATTTCAATCTTTACATCGATAAAACCATTTTAAATAATAAGAAATTTAAGTCCCTTTTAATCTCTAACGTATCGTAACCATTTCATCAATCGAAGGGTCTTATTAGCTACGTCACATTAGGACGGAGACCTAAGGGACGAAATCACATTCATCATACCCAACATATGTCTATATCAATCAGTCGATTAATGAATCAACCATCCATTAGGACACAGATCGCCCTATAGAAACTCTGCTCCTTTGATATACGTATTTTGTAATTAGTTCCTTGACTTATTAACAAATTGCTCCTTAAAATGTGGCTTGTTTTATGTAAGTGTTTCGTAGTTTACGCTTCGTAGTCAAATCATTCGTTTTATTAAGTTTTTCAATCAACCAATATTGTCAATAATCGAGCAATGTCGTAAAAAAAATCGAAAAATATTCAATTTTTAAGAATATAAAATTTAACAGCATTGTGTCCTAATTGATTCAAAAAAATTTTTTTTTATTGTTGCGTTGTTTTAAATCATATCATCATATCATAGGATAAATCCCAATATTAAACGATACTTGTGACTAAAAATTTAAAAAGACAGTAAAATAATGCGAAAAAGCTAGGAATGCGATCTTTTTATTTGTTACAAAATTCAAAACATATTATTTTGTTGTTTCAGAATCCATGACATGGGCTGCAACTGCAGGACTCGTTGGAGAAGAATGAAATTCGTACATTTTACGTAATCTTTCATAGATTAAAAAAATATTTGTATGTTAGACGTAGTGGCTAATCGTGATAAAATTAATAGGTATTTTTGTATAAACAATCTACATCCTGATTCACCTTTCATTTTCGCTCGATATTATTACTTATTGTTAGTAATATATTTATCGTAATTAAGAGCTGACTAGATTACGCACCAAAACACCCTCCATCGGTGAATACATGAGTTTTTTTCGACTACCCTCACAATATTCGTAAAATTGAATTTCTATGGTAGGTAACAATAATATGAACAATATAAACTTCGCAAGCTTAAAATAAACGCTTATAGATTAATTACTAATTGTCACAGGATATATGGTTTAACTAAGAGTTGGCGAAGCAAACGCCTTCGTCCTTAATGGAACTTTAGTTATTACTAACTTACTAGGTAGTACAATACATACTTATTTATTTTTATGAATTAAACTGCTTAGTACGTACTTGAACTTTCATTTCGTATTCTAAACAAAAATCATTAAACAAGTACAAAATAAAGTTAAAGAAAAAGAAAGAAATAAATAAAATAAAACAGCTTATGTAAAAAAAAGTATTATATTTTGTAAAAATATGTATAAAATGAATTAATTAGATTGTAGATAAGGAATTATAGAAATAAAATTATTTTCGAGAAATAACTGTTTTTTATTTGCCAATTTCGAACAATTTTTTGTAAATTGTCTTTTAACAAAGACTCGGAATAGTGTAGAACAACATCAATATTCTGAAAAACAAAATTTGCATGGACTACATAGTATTTAATTCGTTTGAAAATGAAAGTAAGGATTTATTACCATTATCCACCCACCCATCAGCCTTTAGAAGTCCACTGCTAAACGTAGGCCTCTCCTAATGTTCGTCACTCCGCCCGGGCCTGTGCCCTCTGAATAAACACTTTCCTGAATATACGGCTTTCCGCTGACTTCTTTAGGTCGTCACCGGTTGGAGGCCGGCCAGTGGTCCTTTTGCCGAGACGACGTGGTCGCCTTTCGAGAAACTTTCTTTCATTTTAAATACAAGATTTTTTCAACGCTACATGCGTTAAAGACGTTTTATTGTGTATTACGTGTTATTAAAGACGTTTTATAGTCGTTTTATATAAATACAAGGTTATTGGTGTTGTTTAGTAGTTTGTAAAGAAAATTATAATCTAGTAAATAAAAGGCTGAAATCAAAATGTGCAGCATAAAATCACATATAATGTAATAATATAGTATGTCGTACAATGTAATTAAATATGCTAGTACTAATGATCGTCGACCGCCAGACATATGTGTGACTCCTATTCTACAAAAGAAAAATAAATTAAAAGGGTGCAAAAGAAATTCAACTTTAATTACTTGCAACCACCGTTTACGTTAAAAAAAAATATTTTAACTCCTTATAATTTTCGAACACAAATTGTTGAGCATCATCCATTACTCGCAGAACTCCTAAACAAAACAAACTGTTTCACGCAGAACCGTCAATGTTCATTGTTTTTAGGACTATCAAAATTGCCTTGTTCAAATGTGGCTTCAGTTTGCGTGTGTTTGTAAGTTCGACATATGGATGTTGGATGTCAGGTGGGCCTCAAGGAGTCAAGGCACCTGTCATATAAAAATTGAAATAGAACTGCGGCAAAAGTTCTTCACGAAGACAAAAATTTGAATTTACTATGGTGATATAATTTTAAAGTTATAATTTAATTTACCAATTACTGATATGATAAAAAAAATTAGAAAAATGTTTTTGTTTTTTCTGGTAAGAAATTCGTTTGTATTGTACTCATTAATAATCTTACAATTAATTAATCACAAATATGAATATAATAATTGAAAAATTACACGTGTTCAAGTAATTTAACAATTACTTTACCTTAATTTTTGGTATGAGTATAGTTATAAAGTTCACAATTTTTCTTTAAAATAGGTAATAATCCACAAGTCGTGATATAGTGAAGCAATACAATCTCCCCCTATAAATAAGTTTACCTACAAATTGTTTAAATCAGGTAACTAACAAAAAGAAACTTTCTGTCTTCTTAGGTAGGTTACCCAATTACCTAAAAAAAGTCGTCTACCCTCGCATTCTCTCACATCCAATCACATACACTTCAAACCTGGAGCTTCACTGAAATTAATTTTTTAACGTATTTTATTAAATCTTTTGCTCTAGATGCCAATATTTTAGTTCACATCGTCGAATCTACTATCATGACCGATGCTATAATGCATGTTTCAGTCCATACTTTCAAACTTCAGTGGACATGTTCAAGATAACCACTGGCCACTGGTACGTTGTTATTCAATTGTCGCCATGAACGAAATCATTTCACAAAACTCATCTTGCGGACGGCGTGTGACGACATGACATGGATGTAAGAAACTTGAACATATAATGGAGGAGACATGTTAATTACTAGACTTCCTTCGCGGTTTTCCCCTCATTGCCATCTCCTTCATTACTTTGTATATTGTCGTTTCTTTAGTACTGAACTAAGTTTAAATAAATAAGGTTATTTCTTAAATCTTTCTTTTTTATGTAGTATTATTATAAAGATAAAATAATAAGACCCTTTATGACCGCTTGTTAGGCTCGACTACATACAATTTTAACGTGTATGCTGATAAATCAACTATCAAACTAAATTTATAGATTACATTTAACAACATAAAGTTTTGTTTTAACAACAAAACACAACAACAACAAACACAATCATCTAATAATAATTTAACACAATAAAACGTTTCTATGTATAAAACTTATACAATAAAATGAAAATTCCAAACATTTGCTTTATAATCTTGCAGATTTATATAATACCAGTATAAATTAATTTCATTGTTAATAATGAAATCAATTGCGTATTTGAGAGATGCTCGAGCGTCATTTCTAGTTTTTCTAGGTCACTGTAAGCAACGGCGGCGACGCGTGCCCGGAAGCGTCACGGCCGCGTGAAGACCGGAAATGGGCAGGATGACCGGATCCTATCTCCGCTCCTGCCTACCTGCCGCCATGTTGTGACGTCACTCGCGCTCGCTGACAGCATCGCCAGATTGTGTATATATTTGGGGCCTATTGTTATGTTTATATTTAAATGAGTATTTACCCAATATTTGTAGTTAATTAATCTTAAACTGAATCTTAAAATCGTTTATTTTTTTAAAGTGTCTTTAAATAATCGTATTATTTAATTTGTATATATTTAATGATTAAAACAATTTAAACACTCGAAATACGACAAAAATAACATTCTTCACAATCTCAGCCTAGTTAACAAATAGACATGACAATATAAAATAAATATTTAAACATAACAAATCGTACGTAATAAAGAACTGTAAAACCCAAATAGTAGGCTTACAACGTAACTTAAGTAGAATGAAAATTTTAAAGAAGCTATTTAAAATCTAGAAATTTTCTAACGGAAGCTCCCAAGCTTTTGAAAATCCGATGTTCTATAAAAATCTTCTAAATCGTAAGTCTCCGCGACGGTTCGGAGCCGGAGAATCCACGGTTATCATTGCGAGAGTATATAATTGTTGGCAATTTCATGTCTCCATTCAACCCATGAATGGCAACCATTAGGCGAGGCTCTCAGCGCGCCCTCCTCAGCTAATAAGTGCATTTCGCTCTACAGGACTCCTTAGTGCCATTTTTAAAAACTCGGTAGTTTTTTAAAAATGGCCGAAGAGACCATTTTATAGCCGTGAGCGGAGTTATAATGGGAATTGTTATTTAATTGACGCTATTAAGCAATTTAGTTAAGTAATTAATAAGATGCGACTTACTTTTACGCTTCTTTGCCGAAAGAAAAAGGATTCGTGTTAAAACATTTTTGAAACAAATTATTTTAAATAAAGAAGTACTGTTCGGATGTCCGTTTATTTAAAATTTAATTACATACTTAGTTCATATTTTAATTTGACATTTATGAATTCAATAAAGGTCAAATAAGATTAGTATACGAGTACATATTACGATTGTAATATAATAAATTGATATGCGATTTGTAAATAATAAATAAATAATAATAAAATGTTTATTTCATCGATAACCAACACATTACAATAATAACACAAAGGATGACTTCTTCTTTTGAGTGCAATAAGCTCCCGTGCCAGAAGGAGTCACTCTTCCATAACACACTCATACTTAGTAGAAAGTTATAAGACAAAAAAACTAAGCTTTACAGAGAATACAATTAAATAAAAGTTTGTGTGTGTGTGTGTGTTTGTTTGTGTATGTGCGTATGTGTGTGTGTATGTGTGTGTGTGTGTGTGTGTGTGTGTGTGTGTGTGTGTGTGTGTGTGTGTTTGTGTGGTTTTTGTGTATGATGACTAAGTATTTAGATATCCAAACCTATTTACGAAATATTCTCTGTACCTTCATAATTTTGAGTTTTAAGCTACGCAGTTACTTGTGGCTTACATTCGCGCAGAGTTAAAGGGTATATTTGTAGGATATTGTTACATTTATTATAGGTACAAATGGGATGCAAGGTATTGAAATTGTGATTGAGCAAATCTTGTATGTCTCTGGATTTTCCTAACAACACTAGTGTTTGTTCGCTTATTTATATTTTTATGGTTGAAGTTTGATTCAGTGTGTTTTTTATTATTATATGTAATATGGACAGTGTATCAGTTACGGTGTAAAGGTTCTGTCTTGAGAATCTACGTTTTTTGAAATAAGATACCTTTATTTGGGCCCTGTATGCTCTTTCTACCGCTCTTGGCTGCACCTTCCCGTACTGTGATACAATAAATGGAAATAGTTTGAGCCAGTATAAATTTTATTTATTAATGTTTTTGTTGAAATATGTAATGTATAATTTTCGTAATCTAGAGGCAAACAGCTCAATATGAGCATGCCAAGAAAGCCTATAGTCCAAGATGGCAACCAAATACTTCACATGTAGATTTAGCAAATTTATATTTCATTCTACTAATACGAATGTATTATTTTATATTATGTTTGTTCTTATCTTATACTCGTAAGTATGAAAATTCTCGTGTCACAATGTTAGTTACCATAGTCCTCCGAAACGGCTGAGCCGATTTTTATGAAATTTTGTGTGTATATCGGGTAGGTTTGAGAATCGGTCAACATCTATTTTTCATACCACTAAGTTATAAGGGGGCTAATAACATATTAGGGGGGCTATTAACATATTAGGTAAATCAACGTTTGCGGGGTCAGCTAGTAGATAATAATATAAAAGTGACATTAATTTTTTTTTTTAATAGTAAAAATAGAAGTTCAATACTCGGTCTTAATACGATTACGTCTTAAAAACCTCTTTATAAGCTATGTTAAATGATTTTTTATACAACTAGGTTGGCAAAAAGAGTACGGCTCACCTGATTATGGTAAGCGATTACCGTAGCTTATAGACGCCTGCAACACCAGAAGCATCGCGAGCGAGCGACAAGATTTTAACTGAGGTAGGGCACAGCAGGAATTTTCTGCTCAAAATATGGAGACGCCTGACTGGGGTAGTACCTCGACCTTACAGAAAACCACAGCTAAATAATACTGTTTTAAAGCTGTATTGTGTTTCTGTTGGTGAGTAAGATGACCATAGCTCCTGGGAGGGTATTGGAGATTGGGTCGGCAACTCGCATACTTCTGGTGTTTTAGGCGTCTATGAGCTACGGTAATCGCTTACCATCAGATGAACCGTACGCTTGTTTGCCAACATAGTTATATTTAAAAAAAAAACTAACATTGTGACACAATAATTTTATATATAAGATATATTATCATAAATTGTAATACATTGTTCCTTCTGGATATGTGTATTTTATTTAGTTCCTCAAATGACATGGGTAAGTATATAATTAATATAATATGGCCTTGGCATACTACGATCGTGCAAGCTCCGCCCATCAATTGCGGCTTCAGTATTCTCACTCGTATACCAGCTGCTGTATAAACGTAAAGCTTAATATTTACCGTAAAACATAACGAATTACTTTCATAAGGCCTTGTATTACATACTACAATTACATGTAATATTAACGTCAAAACTATTTATAGATACAAAATGTTCAGAAAGTTCACTTTCTTTCAGTGACTTGACGACTTGAGAACTAAGTTTTGTATTTCAGGTAGGTATGTATAAAATAGAAAGTGTTCACATGAATTTAAATATAAATTGTTGAAAACGATCATAACAATATAATTTTAAACATATTAAAAAATAATACATACTTATTAAAAGTTTTTATTTAACTTGCAATATATGTAACTATGTATATTTCTTAGGGTGGAATTATGCAACTAATTTTGAAAGCATACATCTTCAATCGATTGAGTTAAATTTTGTATACACGTTTAGTTTGAATACACAAGATGATAGATTAGTTATTTTTAATGCACTCCTACAGTACGGGGCTTGCTGAGAGTAACTCGAAAAATAAAATGACGTTAGTATCGTACAAGTAAACCCAATATGACAAACTTTTAAAGATGACGGGTTAATTTTTTTATGCTTTCCTACAATATGGGTATCAAATGTAAATACTTACTGAGGATACCAGACTGAGAAACCTGTCCGGCGATTATTAATAAGTAACAAAATAAATTACATAAAATTAAAAAAAAACAATGAAACTTCTCCTTTTAAACTCTTACCATCAACATATATTATAAATTCATTACACTTTTTGTGTGCAATAAAAGCTTGTCGCGAGATTTAGGTAGGGTTTCGATCGATAGACAAAGAATAATTTGATCGTAGTGATTTTATTTCTAAAATTTTCAAAGTAAGTTAATATGAGTACCCACTTAAAAATCGCCTCGTTCCTTTTTTTCGAATTATTGAAGAATAGTACCACGCCAATAATACGAATACTTAAGTAATAACCAAGCGTTCATCTGTCTTTCACTTAAAGTAATATTGCATGGCGGTACAGATTGTACGAGTGCCTAATTGGCAATTTAGCATATTATATGCCGTCATTTAAACCATATTCCGAATTTTTCAATGAGTATTATCCCTGACAATGGTGCAGACGAAGTAAGTCACGACTCGGTGTCCCGCAGGCGGCCACCTGTGCCCCTGTACTCGAAATATGTAATATTGAAAAATATATTTAATTTTTTTAATAACAACACTCATTACCAAACCGCAACATTATCGTGTACGCGGAATGCAGAGGTTTTTTGTTGAAACATTCATTACCAAAATTATTAGGAACTCTTTATGATACTTTCTTGCTGTGTCTAAGTCATGACATTTACATGAAAGGTAAAGAAAAAAATTGTAGAGGTTTCGACAAAAACTAAAACTTAAAAAACTAACGAAAATTAACGACGACAATTAAAACTTTTGGGAATACATTGTAAAACTAATTACCTCAATATTTTATCTACACATTACATGACATATATTTTTTATTGGATATACCATAAAACAAATATAATGATAATTATTTTCTTACCTTATATATTTTATAAATATTTTACTAAAAGCTTTAAAAAATATTTTAGACAAAATAAAGATTGAAGAATTGAAGAAGGACAATTAATTACCTTATAAAAACGAATTAAATATATATTTATTGCTTTATCAATTTAATCATATGTGTATAATGTTAATAAACTTAATATTACTATTATTCTTTATTTAATTTATTAACTATAAATATTAGAGATGAAACCGGTCACCAACCCGCCTGCCCAGCGTGGTGACTATGGGTAACACACATGAGTTCACACCATTTTTGGCGTGAACTTGTGGAGGCCTATGTCCAGCAGTGGACTGTGATAGGCTGAAATGATAATTAGAGATGAAACGGATAGCAGTTTAGCCGGATACCGAATATTCGGCCGAAGAATATCCGGCGAACATTGCCGAGGAGGTTTGTTGACGTAGCAAATGAAAACAACAGTCCAACCAGGTCCAACGTGAAAAAAGAAACGCGATATCATATTGTGAGCTTTTTTTATCTTTAGTCAATGCAAATTGGTCTTTGACTCTTATTCTTGGTGGGCAGTTAATGCTAAACAATACTCTTAAGAAAGTTTGCCAAAATCTACCCTTCAGCAGTGTGTACAGCAAAATACTTTTTTTTTTGAAGCTAGCCCTTTTTATGAAGACAAACTAAGCCGCTCTAAATGCAGATAAATAAATATTCATTAACTATAACTTGCCCTTAGTGCAATATTAATTAATTAATAAATGAATTAATAAACGCTTCATACTCAGCGGATGTGATATGAGGACTAGATAATTCATGTTCTACTGTTGTAGAATTATATTGTGATTAGGTGCTGATTGTATTTCTTAATTGTTAAATAAAGAAATTAATCACCCAAAATACACATTTTTTTTTAAATCTAGTATTCGGTCGGCTAGGCGAAGGTTATCCGGTATTCGCTTAGATATTATTCGGGCCGCCGGATAGTTACCGGATATCCGTTTCATCTCTAATGAATATAGTAGGTATATTTATATATAGTATGTATATACAAAAACGACAATATTTTTGTCTTAATAAGTAATTATACTAATGTTACTTGATCTGAAACATCAATACGTTCTTCAAAACCGGAATGTGTAAATTCGGTCGTCGTCAAATCACTCTCTTCTAGTTTTACCACTTCGCTTCGTACGAGCACGATGACGTAACACTGTATTGCTATAAAAATATTGTAGGCATTATACTTTAAAACAAATAATAGACTCGAAAATATTTCGAAATTTGTATTTTAAATTTTTTAAATTTATTTCCATTACCGATTCTTCAATCATGACAAATTATTGTTAAGTTTATAATTTGATAATATTCAGTGACGGCCTTTAGAAATTGACAATGGGGAAAGCACATTATAAGCACATATTCACACCAACTGAGGCCTCGTGCAACAACTTCAAAAATAGTATTATAGTTTATCATCTCTGTTTATTAATTTTACTATTATTATAAAAGCGAAACTTTGAATGGCTCAATGCATGTGGATGAAATTTAATTTTGATGAGTTAACACAAAAATACATTTCATCCTAGCAACTTCAATGGGATAAATTTTTGTTTCTTTCTCATCAAGCAATGAACATTAACGTTCTGGTTTGAGGTAGTTCCAGAGCCAGGGACATCTTGACTTTTATCCTAGTAGGTATTATGACAATGGCACTCTACATGGTCACATTTCAAACCTTCAGTTTTTTAATATATACTCATGGCATTCAAATTTTAATGCAAATGGTAAATGTAATTTTTAAAATTTGACACCTTTCCTCGAAGCGCTAGGGCATTCCTTGAGAGGGCCTTAGATTAATTTTAAGGTCGTCACTGATAATACTTAAATCATAATCAGATTTCTGTATTATTTTACTGATTTAGAAAATATATAGTCAATATTTCTTATATATGTTTATCGGTCAATCATTGTACTAAATATATATTTAAGAGTAAAATACTTCTTACCTATAACAAACAAAGCAATGAACACTTCCACGAACATTTTCCTAGATAACAGGAAGCTGGTTGTCACTAGAGCTGCTAACGTTGTGGCCAGCGCGTAGTAGTTATATAAACGCAACATCGAAATATCTTTCTGGAAAAATGTGTGACTCAATTATGTTTTTATTTTACTTCAAAAAAATATATTTATTTACTTATTTTTTATTTATAAATATTTATAAAAACACAATGTTTAATTATAACTTCAAAAACTAACAGAGTTTGATACGAGTAATATAAATATAATATGTTAATAAATTGAAATATAATCTTTAATATTAAAACTGTGTAACCGATTATTACCGATTAAGACCTGAATTACAAGAAAGATGAGAAAGAAAAAGTCTTGAACTAAATATTCTGTATTGGGAAAATGCCTCCTTGTCATAAAGGAAAAGCGTTAAAATTATAAGCTCAACTCGCCACGCTGCTCCACTGCCGGTTGGCGTACAATTTCCCTTCTAAGAACGACATTACCAACAATCAACGACTTTGCATTTTATTCGAGACATGGTATAAACTTAGAGATACCTAGATAAGACTAGACCAAAAACAAATATTTATATAAACTTTATTATCCATTTTAAGGAGAACTGAACCCGCAGCCGTTAGCGTTAATTTAATTTCCTCGCAACACAATCAGAAGAGTCGTATATATTGTAATTAATATGTAATTGTGTTTTTCATACCTGGTATCCAGCGATTAGAAGTAAGAAGTTTAGAATGATCCCCATACCGAGAATGCTAAATAGAACAGTAGACACCATGACATCGATTGAGATGTCGTTCGTTAAAGAAGCCTTTTGAATTTCCGTGGTGATGACCAAACATGTCACTGAGAGTACCGAGAATATCTGTAAACATTTTATAATCTATACCAATCTCAAAAAACACGAATCGCCAAAATGTAGGTTAAGTATGATCTGGCAAGGCAAACGGAGTAAGAGAGGTGCGAGCACACATTTTCTTTCACTCTTTCTTTCCTAGCCAGTTACGTTTCGTATATCTAAGACACAGTGCAGGCCTATTGTGCAGGCTTATTGTAAAAAAAGTTTTACTTCGGTTTTTTTTTTACATAAAATTAGTCATTCCTAATTCTCCCATCAAATAAGTTTCACGCATTTTAATTGTAATTAAAATTTTAGTAATCAAGTATTATTTCAATCTAAGTAGTTTTTTTTTCGATCCGTCATCCGCAAAAAACTTTTAAATTGATTATTTTGTATATACGCATAACTTCGAACGTCTGCAATAAATTGGATCATTCTTTTTTTTGTGTTCGAGCCAATGTCCAGGACAAGGTACATAAGAAAATATAAATAGAAAATCGATATATTCACAAGAACTATAGAGTCAAATAGGTTGGTAAACCTGCTTATAATAAAACTTAAAAACATTTGTGTGACTCATATCAGGTGAACAACATTTGTATAAAACGATTACTTTCATGTAACACTTAGAATAAGTATTACCTACAATGTAAATTAGGAGCTACATTTGCCAACAAACTGTTTTACAGTTTGGCAGAAGTATTGTATAAAAGCACCTTGTAAGACTTATTCTGAAATAAACATTTTTATTATTATTATTATTATTAATACTTATTACGAGTATTTTATAAGCTTTTCTTTTTTACCCCCTTATGATACTGTAAGTCTTTGTTAGAGCTTCATTACCATTATAATTTATGTGTGATTTGTTTATTTTTAAACGACTTCCAAAAAAGGAGGAGGTTCTCAATTCGACTGTATTTTTTTTTTATGTATGTTACATCAGAACTTTTGACCGGGTGGACCGATTTCGACAATTTTTTTTTAATCGAAAGGTGGTGTGTGTCAATTGTGTGTCCCATTTAAATTTATTTAAGATCTAACAACTACTTTTCGAGTTATATCTAATAATGCGTTTTTATTTGACGCTCTTTTCGTCGACCTACGTTGTATTATACCGCATAACTTTCTACTGGATGTACCGATTTTGATAATTCTTTTTATGTTGGAAAGGGGATATCTCTAGTTTAGTACCATGATAAGGAAACCAGGATCTGATGATAGGATCCTAGAGAAATCGAGGGAAACTCTCGAAAATCCGCAATAACTTTTTACTGGGTGTTTCGATTTTGATAATTTTTAATTTAATGAAAAGCTGATGTTCATCATGTGGTCAAATTTAAATTTTATCGAGATCTGATAACTACTTTTTGAGTAATCTTTGATAACGCGTAGTTACTTGACTATTTTTTCGTCGATCTACGTTGTATTACTTGTCGATATAATTGAAGTCGGTTTTTTTTTTCGTTTGTCTGCAAACACAATTATGATTGATTTTTTTGCGTTGTCTGCCAATCAGCAAACAAGTAAACTAGACAATCCGCGTCAGTTCATTCCCGTTTACATTTATTTCTCTATTTCTTGACTACTGCTATTTTCTGTTCTTGTTATACACCGACACACCGGCACTTTCTATACACAAACACATCGGCTTTCTCACCCAAATAGTATCTTTAAAAACTTATTAATAAATTTTGAAATAAACGCAACAAACAATCAACGTTCATACATCAAAAATATTAAATTATAAAAGATACACTAACAGTTTACTTACAATATTTAAATAGGCAAATAATATGATGCCAGGTCGTAGAGGCAAACAACAAAAACATCGATTGACATCGGGCACTTTTATTTTCATCTTCTGTAGTTTAATGTAAACAAATCAACGCATAACAATCTATACGTTCGCGTGCTGATATAAAACAATAATGACTGTACAAATAACGCGTAGAAAGGTAACTTATGAAAACGACTAGTATTTATATTAAAAGATAGGTACATATTAGTACTTACTATCATTAAAAATAATTGGGTTGTCTAAAAGAAATTAATAGCCATAAGTCCGACAATTTCACCGCACAATATGTACCTATCTTTAAATTGTTTTTTTTTTTTATTTGCTTTTTATTATATATAGGTGGCGTACTATACTGATAATAAATACATAATTATAAGTAATTAAAAACAGAAGAAATATTTATAGTTAATTATACGTACCTACTCAGATAACGGACCATACCATAACAATATATTCAACTATGAATTTAACTTATCGATACAAACTATACTTGTAATTAATTATGTAAATAGCACTTGCTACCTAAAGCTGCAACGCGCCAGGGGATTTTGATCAAGTGGAGAACTGACAACATTCAGACGCCTACAAAAACAGAAGTATCGTAACCTAGCTGCCGAGTATTCCCCTGACCCTCCCCAGTAGCTGGTCAACTTACTCACAACGGTCAACACTACTTTAGAACACTGTTAGCTGTGATCTTCTGTAAGATTGAGATACTTCCCCAGACGGGCTGCTCCAGATTTTAGCAGGATATATCCTTCTGTGTCCTACGTCAATAAATTCTTTCCACAGTTTAAATCTCAATCAAACCTAATCTTCACATTTTATAAAAATAGTTTACATACCTACGTTAATACTTAATAACCTTTCTCGTACATTGACACTTGATGCAATGTTAATTATTTCCAAACTATTTGTTTTCGCAACTCTACTACAGACTCATTGCAGATAAAACACATAAATCATACGAAATTGTGATTAATTTTAAATAATAAGATATATCATATCTACTTAATTACGTTTTCGTGGTTTTTTTAATTTATTCTGTAACGTTAGTCATAGTAGATTTCTAGAAAATAATAGGTAGGTACTTATCATAATTACCTATATGGTTCAATTTAGCATAATAATCCCAGTAAAATGAAACACGAATTCTACTTAGCAATAACAAAATCTAATCTCCAAATCTTTGTACTGGGGAATCCTTGTAACGTTTTCTCTCCAATCTATCAAACCATCAAAAAACCTAAGTATTTACATTTAATCCGAACTTCATATTACCAATTAAATGACATTTGAATATTTAAAGATAGAAGAAATAAGAGAAATATTACGATATCTACTGCTGAACCCTTCGCCTGTGTGGTCGAAAAGTCTGGCATAAACTTGATCAAATTATTGTTATTGCAGATATCACATCTTATTAAACAATCGCTTTCATACCCTGCGTAGGCGCATCAGCAATCACTCTTTAACTTTAATAACCACTAATAACATTTAACCATCGTATACTTTATGAGCCTAATGATTTGCTTATTGAAAGTTATTGCATAATTGAGCCACCCGTGCGACCCTCTACGGACTCGAGTCGATTATTTAAACAGTTTTGTTTATTTTTCTTTCAAGTGCACTGTGATAAAATCTTGCAAGGCACACTAGGTGCGATGTACTACTGCCAAATTTTGTAGATACTTATAGCCTAGTGGAGAATTATTTATTTTAATATTCTACGTCTGTGTTTTTAAAAAACTATTTTATCAATAAAGAACTGGAAAGGAGAATGTAAGAACTAAAGAGTATACCGGTTGAATTGTAAAGCAAGATTAAAAATCAATGCGTATATTTTTGTCTAAGCGTCGTGAAACTTATAGAAAAGTTACTATAAACTTTAGACACCATAAAATCAAAGACGGTCAATTAAGTTTATGGATTATTTTTTTTCGTTAAAGCTGCTAAAGGTTTTTTTAAACTAAAATTAACGTCATTATTCGCTGTTTGTGAAATTTCTACTGCTGGAACGGCCTCCTTCTCCGTGTAGGAGAAGAATCGGAGCTTTATCCACCATGCTGTTCTACTGCGTGTTAACGGTTATTTTCGCTACTCTGAGTAACGATCGCTATGAGATGTTTTTGATAACAACCTGACCCGAGCTTAACGTGCTCTTTGAGGCGAGGAGAACCACAAAGGCAGACACCTAAAATGGAAAGAAATATTTTTACAAATACAAATATCCCTCCCGAGCGGGAATCGAACCCACAAAACTGCTGGTGCTTAGGCCTTCCTGCTGAAAATTCCAAATAAAAAACGATAATTTGTATGGAAATCTATTGTAAACTATTGTGTGTTTGAAACAGGGATTTCAAAATTTAATTCCAATTTTCATAAAATTTTTATCTGTTCTCTGTTTTTGGAATTTTCAGCACGGCACTGGCACCACTACACCGAGCGGTTGTTATTAGTAACCATCAGTGTAGAAAAAAAATATTTGATTCGAAAAAGTGTCGAAATCACGACCATATTGAAACATTCTCTATACTACACCAGAACGGTATACTACATACAATACAAAAATTAAATAAATATAAGCAGATTGCAATTAAGTTCTTTTAAATACACATTTTTACATAACAAATTAACAACTAGCTGACCAAGCAAGCGTTGTTTTACCATATATATTATTAATCCCCTTAATCCTCCCCTTGTAACCTAGGGGTATGAAAAATAGATGTTGGCCAATTCTCAGACCTACCCGATATGCACAAAAATTTCATAAAAATAGGTCCAGCCGTTTCGGAGGAATTCGGCAACAAACACCGCGACACGAGAATTTTGTATATCAGATTATTCCTATAGAAATCACTTATTTAGCTTTTTGACTTACACTAATAATAATCAATATAGGTACAGTATTACAGTGTAGTACTTGTTATCTGTGGGTTTGTGGTAAAGTACTTTGAACATTGATTTTAAATCAGAAAACAAAAAGTTTCTGTTATATATAATCTTATTTTATATGAATAAAAATGAATTTTGCAATATTGGTGCCACGTAAGGTTATTATACAAAAAAAAAAAAAATTAAAACAAAAATTGCTTTATTTAATTTTTACTATTAACTTTTGATAGAACAAAGTCTGTACGGGCTAGCTGTAGCTTGTTACTGGTAAAAAATCAGGTGCCTGCTATTCTAGATTATAAATTTCAATACGAAACTTATCACAAACTTATTGTTCATAAAAAATATATAGCAGTTATGTAAAAAATGAAACTCATGTTATTTAGAAATTTTGTTTGGTATGTTAAGGGTCTGAAAGCCTACCCGTTGCTAAATTTACTGAGCTTTCCTTTTTTCGGCACGGTAGTGAAACTAAACGAAATTTTCTTTAGTATCGACGAATACTTAAAACCCTAAAATACATGCCTTCCATTACATGTTTATCTTTCAGTGAATGGAATAAAGCGTGGTATTTAGTGCGATATAGAAGTCGTATTTGTGCTACTTGCTTGGCCTACGATTTTTCAAGAATATTTCCATTTATAACTTAAGTCATAGGCGCTGCTTTAGCTGCTAGGTTGAAGGTTTTGTTCGATATATATTAGGGTCAGTTTTATTTGAATGTCCTACCTAAATTACTCGTCATCACACAGATGGTAATCATAAATGGTGCTGTAGCAGACTGTAGGTTGGTGAGTGTAGACCTAGATGATACAAACTGCTAAGTCTGGTAAGTCAGATAAGGTGGACAACCTGAAAATTATATTATTTGAGCTAGCGGACCCAGCCACGCGTTGCTGTGGCTCAGAAATTAAAATTTATTAAAATATATGTAAATTCTATATTCAAACGCGCCATCTATAATCAAGAAAAAGAAATACGGCATCTACCGGATATCTGTGCAACTTAGATGCCAAACTACTATCTTATAGAGAATTAGAAATACGGTGCAATCTACCGAATATCTGTGCAGCTTAGATGCTAAACCGATCTATTAGGATTTTATAGAACTAACCAATAAATATACACTAAAGTCGTAAAATAAACATTTAATTATCAATAACAAATATTGAGATCAATAACTGAGATAAAAACTACCAAACTACAGATACAAAGTTTGATAAAAATTGGTTCAGTAGTTTCGGAGTTTATCGCTAACATACATCGTGACACGAAATTCTTGTATATATTGGTATGTTTCTGCTTTCTTCATATTTTACGGGTAATACATATTTTACTATCAGCGATTCCAATCAACGGCGCAACGATCGAAAAACTCAACATCTTATTCCTCCCACCCCCTAACTGGTGACCCCGAGCATGAACATCGGCGCAACCTTCATCGTCATCATCACTTCCTCAAGCTTTCGAGCAACGAGTTATACAGCTAGCCAGAATTTACGGCTACTACGGATATCCTGACCACCAGAATGCAGCGGACGCGCATTCCTGGTCATCGCCCACAGCCTTCTCAGCGACTTTGGCACAGCACACTGCACTTCGGCCGGTCTGCAAGCAGAGACGAACTTCTCTCCTGGTCGATGCAGCAGCAGCCACTACGCAGCACTCCGACTCACTGGAGCATATGCAGCATCACCGCAGACAGTTCCGACTCACCGTGAACTATGCGGCATCTGGTTCCGACTCACTGGAACATCACTGGCCCGGCAAGCATCAGAAGATCTATGGACGACTCAACCTGCTATCGACCTCCGGTCTCGGAGGGGAGTGATGTAGCAACATCTATCAACACACTAACTACGTAATTAGAGAAAAACTTACGTATGCGTAAAACTTACGTGCTGTGTGGCTACGGCACTAAAGAATTTAGCCACCCCCTCTCTTCCCGTGGGTGTCGTAAGAGGCGACTAAGGGATAACAAAGTTCCACAACCACCTTGGAACTTAAGAAGCCGACCGATGGCGGGATAACCATCCAACTGCTGGCTTTGAAATACACAGGCCGAAGACGGGCAGCAGCGTCTTCGGTGCGACAAAGCCAGTACTGCGGTCACCAACCCGCCTGCCCAGCGTGGTGACTATGGGCAAAACACATGAGTTCACGTTATTTTTAGCGTAAACTTGTGGAGGCCTATGTCCAGCAGTGGACTGTATAGGCTGTAATGATGTAATGCTTACGTATGCGATATGCTACATCACGCTATCAGAGTTTTCAAAATGATTGAGTATATATACAAGAACCCAACAACAACCGTTGGGACGGTAGCCCGCCAGACACAACACCCGTCTGGTCGGAGGATCCTCCCTTTTCGATGGCGGACGTGATTGCTCACATCACGTTCCTCTCGCTACCAAAACAGCACTGGTTTGTGGCTATTGCGCTGGTGGGGGCCGGTTCGATCCGTGAACATAACAAACATTTCTATTGGCCATACAGATTTTGCCGTGGTCTGGGTGTTTACGGGTCTCCCCACCGTGCCTCAGAGACCACGTTAAGTCGTCGGTCCCGGTTGTTATCATGCACAACTGAAAGCGATCGTTACTCGTAGTAAGAATATATCCGCAAACCAGCACTGGAGCAGCGTGGTGGATTAAACTCTGATCCTTCTCCTACATGGGGATATAGGCCTATGCCGAGCAGTGGGATATTACAGGCTGAAGTGAGTGAAGCGTCGCTTTCCAATTTCATGTTCTGTCAATTTTTTTTTTACAAAAAGTCACCTCAATGATTAGTGTAGCAGTAACTATTAGCTTCAATCCAGATAAAATCAAATAGTTTATTCTGTAGTTCTACATAAACCATAAGAATAAAGTTAACTAAAGTTAACTTTAAACTTTTTAATAGCAACATTAAAACAGATCAAATTGTCAACATGACCATTTAGGGCCTGCTTCACTAGTTGTGGTTAATGATAACTGACAGATGACAGTATCCGACAGTAAAAAGTTTTTGATTCATTATTCTTTTTTACTATCTAATTCTACTATATTTATGAGATATTTCTATTCGCACATATTAATCTTAATATTGTAGTTTATTCATTGAAGAGAAACAAGTCCTACTGGCCTATTCTACCCACACCCCTCCCGCTGTCAATGTCTATTTTAATCGTCATTTGTCAAATGGCGTTATCCACTACTGGTGAAACAGGCCCTTAATATTTTAATCCTAGTACACTAATAAAATTGTAATTACCAAATCATTGCTAATTACTTAATTAGTTATGTAGTCTTGTCACGGCTTCTTTACTATAACTAATGATGCATATTGCATGGATGTCATTAAATACTTATATGTATATTATATTCTTAATCTAAAAAATCTTAGTTGGTATGCTATGCCACCGTTTTTTAGATTCAGTTTATATATGGAAAGTTTTTTTCTGTTACTCTTATAAAAGAAAAAAAAATACTAACATAGCAACATTTTCATACATTTGGGTTCTATGTTTTTATATCGCATTATCTATGCTACCTCGCAATCGCAAGTCTTACGTGAGTCGAATCGGTTTTTTGTGTCTTATAAGAACAAGTTTAAAATACAAGTAAATACACTAAGGTTTATACAAGGTATAATACACGCAAAAGTTATTTGCAGGTAATTTTTAAAACATAGAACTCGTTACCATTTTTGTATTCTTCTTTATATGTTTTGAGGTTATACCATCAAATTCCGAAACACTATTGTAAATTAATATGATTTTACGTAATAATTTACTTTAGGTGGAATATTTTAATGAATAAAATAAAAACACTAAATCTTTGGGCATGAATACAAAGTCTAGTTTTAATAAAAAGTTATTATTGTATGGTGTAACAACACAAAAGATTTCATTATATGTACATGTTAATTGGATATATTTGCCCTTTATTTACATTTGTATTTTCGTATTCCAATTTCAGAAATGGCAGCACAACTCTTCAACCGTATTGGCCAAGTTGGACTGGGAATGGCTCTTGTTGGCGGAGTCGTAAATTCAGCTTTATACAATGGTACAAAACCTTTAATAACTAATATTAAGTTGTTACTAAAGAAAAAAATTAACTTAATCTTCCAGCCAATTTACTATCGCACGATGGCTGAAAGAAAATTGTTCTAGATATGTCTACCATTGCTAACTTTTACAAATAACTTTACGGAAATTTTAAGTGCAATGAAAATTTATGTACAATTTACGAATTTTTATTTATTACATATTTATCATTGAATATGATTACAGTGGATGGAGGTCATCGGGCAGTAATATTTGATAGATTTGCTGGAGTCAAAAATTTAGTTGTAGGTGAAGGTACTCACTTCTTCATTCCTTGGGTACAAAAGCCTATCATATTTGATATCAGATCCAGACCCAGAAATGTTCCTACAATCACTGGAAGTAAAGGTAAGTAACCCTTGATAATCTTAAGAGTAAATTTTACCTAATTCATTTTTTTTAAAGAGTAACGCCGAGTTGCACGAAAAGAAATTAAAATTTAAGTAGTGATTAAACTAATTTAATCGCAAGAATTGTTGAAATTCTTGTGATTAAATTAGTTTAATCTCTACTTAAATTTTAATTTTGTTTCGTGCAACTCGGCTTAAGTCTACCAAATCTATGTGCTTAATAAGTGTTAACTTCACTTTGACTATAATTTATTAAAAACAAATACTATTTGAATTTGGAAAACGACAGTTCAAAAATGCTTTTGTAGCCTACTTGAGTAGAATAAATTTAGATTTTGAATTTATACAAAAACAAAATCTGAATACATTTTGACTTTGTAAAAACTAATAATTCTTGCTTACAGATCTTCAAAATGTAAACATCACACTCCGTATCTTGTTCAGACCTGTGCCTGATCAGTTACCGAGAATTTACACTATCCTTGGTATCGACTATGATGAGAGAGTATTGCCATCCATTACGTCTGAAGTTTTAAAAGCAGTGGTTGCACAGTTTGATGCTGGAGAATTGATCACACAGAGAGAAGTATGTAATATATTAGAATGTTAATTATGACATCTTTAAAAATGTAATCTTTTTCTTTATTTGAAAGTCACTAAGTAAAATTAATTACAATTATTGACCAATAAAAGAAATTTTGTAGGTATATACAATAACTATTAATTATCAAATATACTTCTGATAAAATAATCATATCCGTAAATTGACTATTATAATTTTCTCATAGAAGTAAAAGTAATATGTAACAATAAAACAATGCTGAATTAGTAAATTATGATTTTTTGTGTTTCAGATTGTGTCACAAAAGGTTAACGAGAGTTTAACAGAGAGGGCGGGGCAATTTGGCTTAATTTTAGATGATATCTCAATCACACACTTGACCTTTGGAAAGGAATTCACCCAAGCTGTCGAGTTGAAGCAAGTTGCGCAACAAGAAGCAGAAAAAGCCAGATTTCTGGTAGAAAAAGCGGAACAACAGAAGAAAGCCGCCATTATTTCAGCAGAGGGTGATGCTCAAGCCGCTGTCCTTTTAGCCAAATCATTCGGCACAGCTGGTGAAGGTCTAGTTGAACTTAGACGTATTGAAGCAGCAGAAGATATTGCCTACCAACTTTCTAAATCAAGAAATGTTACTTATCTTCCACAAGGCCAAAATGTACTGCTAAACCTTCCGGCACAGAATTAATTTAAAGCAAGTTTAAATTGATGGTAGATATATAAGGTCCACGAGTGCATTTGCATTATTAAAGTAAGAGGAAAGAATGTTGCATTTTGAAAAGTTCATATTGTTCCAACAGAAATGTAGTCGTGTATTAGCTTTATAAATTGTAATTACGGATTAAATAAACTATAATTTGTTGAATTTGGTTTTTCTTTGTAAACTAGCATAATTTAAAATTTACATAAAAATATATCTGGCTCCTGTGATGAGTAATATTAGTATTTACCCTTATAGAGTTATAATAAATACCCTTTGTGCAATTTTAGGGGGGCATTATCAGAAAAAAAATATGAAATTTTTTAGTCAAATTCACATACTTCTATCTGCTAGTTTCAGAAATAACTTTTTTGCAAAGCGATATAACTATTAGATAAATCGTGAATATAGATATTTGTCCAGTTCTCCCTTTGTTAGTAAAAAATAATTAGTAGTATTCAACACTATTTTTCATATATATACTTTTGAAGCCTACATAAATAAAATAAATTTTGATTTTGAATTTGTACAAAAACAAAATTTGAATGCATTTTGATTTCCTAAAAAGCAATAATTCTTGTTTACAGATTTTAAACTATTTATACTACTTACTTAATCGAATCGACAGCTGATGTTTGTCATGTGGTCACTTATAAATTTCATTGAGATCTGATCACTACTTTTTGAGTAATCTTTGATAACGCGCAGTTACTTCAGTATTTTTTCGTCGATCTACGTTGTATTACTCGTCGATGTAATTGAAGTCGGTTTTTTTTTTCGTTTGCGAGCAAACACAATTATTTTCGTCAACTACATTTAAAATTAAATTTTTTACCAAATAACGTAAATGTACATTGAAAGAGAATGTTTTACTCTACAAAAGAAGACACTCCAATTGAACCTAGCCCATTTAATTCACGAACAAGAATGTTTTGAAACCTTGTTTTTCGTCAACTGTAAATAATGATTTTCGAATAGTATCATTTGTAACAAGATGCACAGATATATTCACAATTCATTTGAAACAAGTACAAATAATAAAGATATAATTTAAAAAAATGGATTTTGAAACAGAGCACTTACTTAGCGACTGTCTGAAAGGCTTACTCCAACGGTCAATGGAACGGCCAATGGTCTTAGAAAAAAAACGAGATGGTAATCTAATTTACTACGATTTAGTCAAGAGGTGTGGCTCAGTTAAGTGACATCAATTCTGCTTTATAAAAATAAGGACCTTATTTTCATAACGCAAGTAGACAATAATATCCTGATCGTGATTATCAGTTATCACAGGCCATAAATTAATCGTATTTTGACTATTTAATGTATGTAGAAAATTCTCTGCGTTTTATATTTGTCAGAAAGGGTATATTATAATTACTGATATGGTGAAAGAATAAAAAGATTTTATTGAGGTAGGTAGCACAGCAGTAAATATCTAATAACCATCTTGGTCAAAATTTGGAGCAGCCTGACTACGGAAGTATCACACCTGTGGTAAGAGAGCCAGAGCTACCTATATAGGAAAAGGTAAGGGGGGTTAGAATTAGCAATGTGCTTGCAATGATCCTAATGTTGAAGGCACCTAGCTAGTATGTCTGCTTATCACCAGACACCATGTTGGTTTATCTTTACACTACAAAAAAAGAACAAAAATTTGAAAATTATATTTTAATAATATTTGAATATTCTTTCTTCATATCTTTAAATAAATAGATCTAAATTAGATTCTATAGACACTTCTTTATCTTTATCTAACAAATAGTCTTTTTGAATTTTGTTACAAAATAAATTCTCTTTACTGCAGGCTTCTTTTATATACTCTATTTCAGCATTATTTAAATCACCAGGAAGTGTTAATTTGCATATATTAACATTCACTTTAAAGTTTTTAATTAGATTGTCTACTTCTGTTTTAAAACTATCGCTTATTGTATTTGAGTTATCAATTTTATTTTCTATCAGGCTAACTTTACAACAAGAATCTCTCGTTTTAGCGAGGAGTGATAATTCAGCTACTATCTTTTCATTGTCAGGACAAAGCTCTAGAGCTCGTTTTAATCGTTTCTCTGCTGCATTAAACTCACCTATCATTCTTAAGGCCTTAGCACTCTGAAAAAGAACCTTTTCATTATTCCAAAGCCTATTTAACCTTTTCAGTTCGTTACATATTGTACAAGCTTTTAATGGTTGTTTTATTTCATTATAAGAGACCAATAAGTTAATGTACAATTTGATTAATAGTTTTTCTTGTATCTGTTCTTCATTTTCATCAGCCAATCGACATCTGTGTAACATATTGACTCCTTTCCTAAACAACTGTATTGCTGCAGTGTAGTTTTTTGTCTTATGTAATGTAATACCTGAAGCATATAACATTTTGACTTCACTATATACCCTGTTAAAGATATTAGGCTCAGAAAAATCTAATTTCCTGTAACAATAAATGTTCTATTAAAAAATATAAAAAAATCAAAACCAAATTAAATTGAATAACATAATTTTCTTACCCTTCTTTAGGAGTTTTGAAAGATTTTATAATCTTTATATAAAAAATACAGTCAGCCTTAGGTTTAATTCTGGGTGGTACACCCAATTCTCCATACATAACTACATGGGACAAAAGAAATACTGCCATCTCACCAACTAACATTGACTGTATGGCCATTTGTATACCTGGGAGCAAGCCATTTTCATTTAAGTTTACTACCTGAAAATTTTGAACTTAATTTAATAGGTTCATAAAATATATTTTTAAATCTAAAAAGAATGTGCATCTCCAAAACAAATATCACTGTATCTTTTAACCAACACATTTCAGATTTACACACAAACTTTCCATGCCAACTCTGTAGTCAGTCAACACACTTGAAAGATGATCATTGCTGTTCAATAAGTACCATAGTTTACTTGCTATAACTACGCATTGCACCTGAGAGACACGTGTTTATCTTTTGTGTAACTGTGTGATTTTGTTTTTGTTACTTGTCATAATATATATCGACTGTCCCTACGTATAATATCGAAATTGAAAAAAGGCACTTTACATTTTTTACGCTGAATGATTTGTTACGTATCGATAATGAGTATAAACTCATGAAAAATGTGATTTTATGTGTATTTTATAGCACTTTCTCTTTTTTCCTTTGAAAATATACATAAAAAGTAGTTTTTTCATGCAATAAAAAAATAAAAAAATTTCAGTTTCAATACTGTACGTAGGGGCAGTCGATATTAACATGTATATGTACTTAACGTTGTATTAAGTTATCATCACTAATCATTACATGGTTTTTAGGAGTATTTTAATGCCAGAAGGTCAAACAAACAATAATTCCTAAAATAATAATTTAAAAAATTACCATTCTCAAGTAGTTGGTACATCTATGTTCTATTTTAATGGACCCTAAATCCTGGCATCGCATTAGCTAAACCTTTAAAGATGGTATATATGTTCTTTTCATGTGATGAAGATGCTACAAACACCACAACTGATAAACCTGAGATATTATGTTCTACAACGAGACTAAAAGCATTTTATTGTATTGTAATTATATATTTTGTGGAATTATAATATAACTTATTATATAATTTAAACTCAGTGTTTTGTCAAAACAATAAAATGTTTACATCGTGGATGAAATCTAGACTATAAATCGCTACTTCCTACTTTCTTAAGAGACTGATGAAGAACCTACAGATAAAGGTTTGCATTACTGTGGCTTACGTTCAGTAAAAATAAAAGAATATTGTAGATGATGTATATCAAGTGCAAAAGACCTCTTGTGGTGAACATAAAAAAGATGTTAACTTAGTTGTTTGCAAAAACTATTAGTAATTATTGAGTTTTCCACTATTTTTCTTAAGTAGAGAGTGATTTTACCAAAATTCATTAGTCACTAAGATGAAATATTACAAATCTGGCCTATTTTTCGAAAAAAAAATTCATAAACTTTTTTAAATTCTAACATAACTCAACAATAAACAAATAATATTTACCTGCTTGTGTTTCGTTTATTAAATAATAATCTAAAATTGAACCGAAGATAATACGTATTAGTATAAAAAATTGTGCGCCTCTCAGGCACATATTTCTTTTCTGTATTAAAAAATCTTAACTTTCTAGGGTTTAAAAATATAGATATTCCTCTGTTCTTAAATTAGCCAACCTAATGTTTATATTTAAGGTAGCAGGTACATATAATATGAATCTTATACAATCCTTGAACGGAAAGCAAGGACATTGTCAACTGTGGCTACAGAGCAGTTGTTAACAATTTTGTTAATATATTTATTACCAATAGTCTTACCAAAGGTTTATATGACTTTGTATAGTCAAAAGGCTCTGATTCATTTTCCCAATAACCAGCAAAACTAACTGACACAGTCCATTCTTTGCCCAAAAGTTGCCCTCCGCCCTCTTCTAATATCTTTTTCTTAACATGTCCATTTTCATCCACTGTTTGTAATTGTTTCTCGAATTCTTCAAATGAAGTCACAGGCTCTCCAATATAATTAGTTCTTTTATCTTCATTATTATTGGTATCACCAATAAAGTCCATATCATTATAGTCTTCATTTATATGAAGTACTGAACCAGTTGTAAATAATTTGCTGTAATAATGTAAATAAAAATTTAATTGTTAACCAACAATAAATCTATTCTATTATTTCAAGCCTTTAATACGAATTATTATGAAAAATAAAAGTAGAAGTCTAGAATAATTTTATCACTATTAAACTAAGTTTTTTAACAAAATCAAATAAAATATATGAACACATACCCCAAGTCCAAACCATTTTCTAACGCTAGACTAGGCCCAGTTGTATCCATTTTATTGAGTTTTCGTAGAATTCTAAGTTACCTAATACTTTTAATAATTTTCATTAACTTTTGAGTGTTTTGACCATAGATCAGGGGGTGGACAGTTACATAGTAGCGTTGGGCGTTATTTAACGTAATCGGTTTCAGTAACTAGTTACGAAGCTAATAACCATGTACGTAGTTTCGTCGATACGAATGGAACGATTATTTTACGTACACAGTTTTATTAAAAACTTGACACAACGACCGGCGCATAAGCGGTTTACCTAATAACGTAACAGATTACTAATACTATACATTACAATACGCAGGTACGCTTACGCGTAGGATAAAAAGAGATGGCTATAAGTACTATAGGTGCATCTTTGTTTTCGAATATGCTCATGCGATTTTGTACGCAATTACTATGAGCTTAAGTTTATTTTAAGTACAGTTCTTTTAAAGAAATTTTAATTTCGATCGTGTTTCTTTTTAAATATTTTCGAATTTACTATTTAGTATTATGACAGTTGACGCGTTGAAGTATATACTAAAAAGTATGGGTTTTTTGTTGTATTTTTAATTATATGTATGTATCTCGAAAAATAATTAAAAACTGTAATACATAAAATCAAATGAACTTCTAAATACGCCTGCATCGATTATTATATCTACATCTATCATAAAAATCAAAAAAGTAATTTAAATAACATATTTTGCAGCCAGTCGTAAGCCTGGATGAAGTATGAAGGAAAGTTAATTTGATTATACTATCCATCAATATTAACGTACGTAACGCCATTCGTATGTATAACAATTTATAACATATAACTACTTCATAACCATAATACAAACAAAAGTAATGTAACTGATGCTGTATACAGAAATAACTAGTTACGAAAAATAAGCAGTTTCGAAACTAGTTACGCGTATCCACGAAACTACGTACAACCAAGAAGCGTACAACCGATTACACATAAAAGACGTTACGATCCACGACTAGTTCGTTGTGTCACCGCGTGTCAACAGGTCAGTGAACCTATAGTTACACATGCTGTAATAAAATTTTATAAAAAAAAATCTTATTTAGTTTGTTTGAAAGATCTTTTTTTAGATTTTGATGCCAGGAATTTTTTGATGGTTTGAAATACTCCTATAAGTTAGTATTACCGGTGGTATCAATTATCGTTGTATTATCATCCCCATCCTGTATATACATTTATAATTGACGGAATCATTTTGTAGAGGGCGCTAGTGTTTACAGTTAACAATAAAACCTGCAAGAGGGCACTCTTCTGTTTATGCAAGTTATTTTACTCTTTGCCATAGATTAAGATTAGGCTGTGACAAGAAGCTTCATGGGCTGTGGGCATGGCGATCTGAAATCTATTAATCGAAGAATCGATTCCTCTGACTAAATGAATCGATTTTTTTAAATCGATATGATGTACTGAATCGATTCAGTGAATCGATATTTCACCCTTGAAAATCGACATTCGATTTTTTCTGTTTTGGTAAATACCATAAAATTATTTACAATTAGCTGATAGTACTCGTAATATTACGATGTTGCCGCTTAAAGGGTTAATTACTCAAAAACTCGCGAAGTAGTATTCTTTGTATCCACTTTCTCAGTTCATTCACTATCTATCTATTCATCATATTTTCTCTTTCTATTTGCTATCACTCGCTCATCTCTTTCTCTATACACCCTCATCTTTTATGACAATGTACTCTTAAATAATTGTTTTTGCTCGCAAACGAAAACCGACTTCAATTACATCGACGAGCAATACAACGTAGATCGACGATAAAATAGTCAAGTAACTACGCGTTATCAAAGATTACTCAAAAAGTAGTTATCAGATCTCAATAAAATTTATATGTGACCACATGACAAACATCAGCTTTCGATTAAATTAAAAATTATTAAAATCGGTACACCCAGTAAAAAGTTATGGCGGATTTTCATGAGTTTCCCTTAATTTCTCTGGGATCCTATCATCAGATCCTGGTTTCCTTATCATGGTACTAAACTAGGGATATCTTCTTTACAACAAAAAAAGAATTATCAAAATCGGTACACCCACTAAAAAGTTATTGCGGATTTTCAAGAGTTTCCCTCAATTTCTCTGGGATCCCATCATCTGATCCTGATTTCCTTATCATGGTACTAAATTAGGGATATCTCCTTTCCAACGAAAAAAGAATTATCAAAATCGGTACATCCAGTAGAAAGTTATGCGGTATAATACAACGTAGGACGACGAAAAAAAGTGTCAAGTAAAAACGCATTATTAGATATAACTCGAAAAGTAGTTGTTAGATCTCAAATAAATTTAAATTGGACCAATTGGCACACACTACCTTTCGATTAAAAAAAAATTGTCGAAATCGGTCCACACGGTCAAAAGTTCTGATGTAACATACAATAAAAAATAATAAATAAAAAATACAGTCGAATTGAGAACCTCCTCCTTTTTTGGAAGTCAGTTAAAAATATTTCGATTTCACGCCTTACCTCCAAATGATTTTATATTTGTTAAAAAACAAGTTAATGTTCGCTGTTTTAAGACTGATGTAGAAGCAATAGAAGAAGCCACGCTATTAGTATCCGAATTATCAACATTTTGCGAATCTAGAACTGGCACGATGTCTAACGTCGTTTGGATTGGTTATCTATCTCTAACGCTATATAACGCCATCTAGTATTGAGTAGAGAGTTTCATGCTATCGCTGTCTTTGTGTGGTTTCAATGGTTGTCGCTAGATGGCGCTAGTTTCTTTGTGTTTCGTAACAATACATATAAATATGGAATTGGTTTTGAGTTTTTGGTTTTTGAGATTCAAACATTCCATTATTCCAAATGGGCAATCTTAAGTTGACGGAGACAACTCAGATTTTTATTTTTTGCTATTTCAATTTGGTCGTCGATTTTCTTCATTGTTCGATCAAAATTTTTTTGTTCCTATTTAGTTTTTTTTAATTGTCAAAAATTGACTCAAGTTAGCACTAAATATTGACTTTTCATTTTTTTTTTTGCTATTTCAATTGTACGTCGATTGTTATCTTTAAGTATCCCTTGAATAAATCCTAATTTATTTTTTTAATCAATACATATACAATTTCATTTTCTAATTTCCTATCCATATATTATTAGTTTTTGTTAAAATAAAATCTTGTTATGAATCTTTTAATTCAGTATTTTTTATAGGAAAATAAATATTTCCAACTTGTTACACTTTATTGTTGACCACATATTTTGGTTTTGAATAAAGTCATAGGGATGTTAATATGAAAGGTTAACTATAAAAAAACTGTAGTTGTATTAATAATTAACATAAAACTTTTCTGTTATACGTAAGATAAAAAATTTCTGTGACAATATACTAAATAAATAAAAAGACAATGACTTCTTAAAAAAACTAAATTTATTCATATATAAAGTAATAATAGTTTCTAATATAAATTTATGACCGCCGCTTATGTTTTATCGTCTGCCCAAGTACAGCAATATACGATGATATAAGATCATCCATTTTATAACCCAACGATGTTTCACATAAGATCTTAGTCCCACGAACAAAGTTGCCCATTGTCATGTGGAAGAACGTGTTCCCAGAGGACCAATTAGACAGTTGCGAAAATGGATATGTCACTAGTAAATCCTGCAATAATAATGAAAACACCTTATTGATATTCTTTAATACATATCAAATAGAATTTAAATAGTAAAAAGTAGCTACACTACTTTTATTATAACAATAGGTGAAGATTACAATGTAAAATCATACTTTTTCTCTCAATTCAAATTAAAGACATCAAATGGATTTTACTTACACGACTTTGGGGGTGTATTACACTGACTCCATTTCTATTAATTCCTATAATAACCATTTCTGGATAAGAAGGGTCTGACGTTTGCTTAACTTCAAAAAATGCTGTTCCAAACGTTGGTAGCTGATAAATTTTCCTTAAAAATTGTTCTTTCGCTTCCTCGATGGTCATAGTACCTTGCTTAAAGTAAGCCGCACTGATTGTCGATTTCCATTGCGAATTCGTTTGAATACCTATAATATCAGGTGGTATAAACTCTTCCAGCATATGCGTTATTTGAAGCAATGCAGATTGATCAGTGCCATATCTTGCTCTATAAATGAGTGCAGCTAACTCAATTAGATCCTGTTTCGAAGTTTTATGATAACCGCGTAAATACTTTGGAAGTTCTTGAGGGAAGTAAAATATTTGATCCGCATTCTTATCTCTGCCAGGTACAGTGTTAATCCAAAGCTTCTTCATAAAGAATATTTGGTAGTTCATCTGTAGTTGGTTCCCTGCTGAAATAAGTAAAAACAAAACATGATTAGAGTCACTTGCAAGTAAAAGTACAAATCAAACTTCATCTTTACTTACCTCCACGTATAGGACGTGTTTGTTTCATCCACTCAACTAGTTCATGAATAAAATCAAAGAAATAATAATTTTCTGGAACAGAAAAGACTTTATCTACGATCTTTACGAATAAACTAAAGCCATCACTATTTTTGAGATTAAGTCGTCCAGTTATTTGCTCACAAAGCTCTCTAGCTTTTGTAGATGAATCAACTTCGAAGGCTTCATCGGTGTCGTCGGGGAAGTATACTTTATGGTATATTTGCATACTTCTATGTTGTATAGCTTCTACTTCTACGATATATGGAGCATATATTCTTGGTCCACCTTTCTGTATTTTAAATATACGTTTTAAACAATCTTTTGCTATAGGATGTGGTCGTGTTTTTAAGAACTCGACTACTTCTTTTATTAAAACTTGACCACAAGCGAAATTACCAGTGGCAAGCCACATTAATTCCCATCCTCTCTCTTCGCTAAGTTGTATTCTATTATTTGTTAGTTGCTTTATTATTTGGCAATAAATTTCATCCCTCATCAAGGGCTCTGTTGAAGGTTTGAATATTTCATCAGTATATTCCGTAGCAGATCTCACTTTAGGAGTTGGCATATCACCCATATACTTCAATATAGCAAGGAAAGACGCAACCGCCATTTTAGATAGTTTCTCATCGTTTTGTAATTTTTTCAGTAGCGGTTTTTTTATTGGGTCACGGGTATGTGCCCATAATTCACTTGTAACTGCTCTTTTAGCTGTTGTTAATGTTGATTGTCTTGATATTGTGATATTAGTATCATAATTTTCTCTGAAGTTCTCCTGGGCAAACTTTTCAAGAGTATACATTTTTTTCCTCTGTATTGTGTTGTACTTAGAATGAACCTTCTTGTCAGTGTTTATATTTCCTTTCTTAAAAACATCTAGAACTGCAGGAGAAGGCTTTGATAAAGTTGGCAAAATATAAACTTGTTCCGTTGGGAATAAACCTTCTTGACCATTACATTCACCATGACCCCATGTTGCGCTCATTAATGTTTCCCCAGTCGATTCTTGCAAAAGTGTAATCAGATCGCCTTTCTTATATTGAAGGAATGATGCTGCATCACTGTAACCTTGGGAATCACTTTGAGTTATAACATAAATTGAACGTCTCTTTAATCCATCAATCAAATATATAATAAGAGAGCTCATTTCACTAGCATCAACACTCTGAAAGACAAACTCTTCTTGTTGAATCGTCCTTATTGTTATTTTTCCAACTTTATCATAGTCTGTGTCATCATCATAAGCTACATACGTAACTTCTGGAAATGATATTTCTAGGAGTATATGCTCTGACTGATCTACGATATATATGCCAGTCCAATTAACAGCAATGATAATGAGATCCTTATTAATTGTGTCACCCTTTATTTTAATAGCTTCAAAGAATCTTGAAAATAGCATTGGCCACTTAATTTTAGCAAAAATAACAATATCTTCTTTACATCGAAGAGGATCAACCAAAGTTTGTACGCTTTGAGATGATTCAAAAGCTTTTGTCACAAGATGTTCCCATTTCGTTAAAGCAACGTCATTTGATTGGATAAATTGATTTGGTATATAGTTAACTATTACTTTTCGCAATACATTAGGATCTAAACGCGGTCCATACTCAATATAATGTTGTTGTGCCGCTATCATAGCTAAGTCTTTTTCAACGGTGCAACGGTATTCTCCAAATTTCACGCCTTTGACTACCTGATGGTAAATTAAATTTGTTGCAACCGGGTCGACAGCAGGGTTGTGCCAAGGAGTAAATATCTCTTTCCTGTAAAACAAACGCCAAGGAGCGTTCTTTTCAGGTGTTCCCTGTTCTCGTGCAAATTGTTCGCATTGTGAAATCGCATCCATAATATGTTCCGTTTCACTTCCTAGCGAAAGAACCTTGTCGTACAAAGTTATATAAAGTGAAAATCCAAACGTATCAGCAAGTTCAATATTATCCGCTATTTGTTGACAGACTTCTTCAGATGTAGTAGCAGAATCTGACTGAACTGTTTTAATCGTTTCATTCATTAATGTCACCGTTAGAAGGATTGGTTTCTTTGTTTTAGTTGCTTGCAATTCTAGCCAACTAGGAGGCTGGGTACGAGGGCCATTTTTGAACGTTCTTACAAGTCTACCTTCACAATACGGGGCATAACCAGGCGGACCCATTCGTATAAACGAACGTAGATACTTAATAAATCGCTCAGAAGGTGGAAAACAGCCAATACAAAGAGAGAGTAATATCCAACCTCGAGCGTAAGAAGCTTTTGAAGGGTTATTAGTCAACTGCTTGCATAATTGGGCAAAGATTTCATCTCTGTAAAAATAATGAATAGAAAAATACTACAATTACTCAATCTAAGCATGTATAGGATTGCTAATTTTTTTTTATGTTACCTATAGTGCTCACTAAAAGTATTTTTTCAAATTTGAATCTCTAATGACATAAAAATTGTTTATATGGTTGGTCAAAGTCAAACACAATTATGAAACAAATATTAAAACATAAATCATAAAACCTCCATTTCATGTGAGCAGCGTGTACAAACGTCAAAGCCGATTAAAGCATACGAGTCTGCTAGTTAATAAAATATTTAATATTATTATAAATTTTTTTAAGTTTCACTCAAACATTTACCTCAATTCTTTTCTGATAATACCATGCCCAATAATAAAGTGAAGTTTTTCTAAATTAGAGCTGCGTCGCGAATTTAACCACTTGCTGTACATGTCGTTCGTCATATCATCGTTCACTAAATTTTTGAAGAGTTCTTCATTTAGTTTAGTTCGTTTCTTTAGGGTTTTTTGGATCAATTTATTATTACTTTGTGCTTGCTCTTGGGATATTATATCCTAAAATAGTATAATTTACATTAAAAGTACCATAAAAAGAATTTACGTACAAAATTTTGTAATGTAGGAAAACTTACAGCAAATTCTTTGCTCTTTTGAAAAGCTCGGCCAACTGTATCATATAATTTACTCATCACTGGTACGTTGTCTACTTTATCATCCGTATACTTGGGTTCTGACAGATCACCCATAAACCTCAAAATGGTAATCCAAATAGCTTGTGATGCCATTTTATCGATTGGAGATGGTAAGTCCAAAAGAGAATGCTTCAGTGGTTTTCGAGAATATTGATAACTCATATTCCCCAGGAAATATGTTGCGGCAAACTTTTTAAAATCAAATTCATCGAATGGTTCTTCTTCTGGTTCCTTTGGCAATGGAATAACGCTTGAAATCATTGGTTTTTCTACTGTAGTCTGAAATATATATTTTTAAATAGTAAACAATTTAAGAAAACACCATTTAAAACTTTGTACTGTAAGTGGTTTATTACTGAGAGCTAAATAAACTCAAAAATGTTTCTGTCTGTGGGAAACATTTTTAATAAAATAATAACCGATTTACCATGCCAAATCCTGTACCCCTTACTGTGCCCGCTGGCGTTGCAGTGTCTTTCAAAAATCCAAATACGTCATCAACATATCTATCATCTATTATAGTAGAGTTTTGAACATTACTCTCAGGAGCAATTTCTTTAGATATCCAAATAGATGAAATAAGATCATTATATTTCTTTTCATATTCGTCTTCAGCTGCTTTAATATCACTTCCAAGACTTTGTTTCTCTTTTTTTAATTGTATTAAACTAGCCTTGATGATGTGTCCCTTTTCTTTAACTAGTTTTCTAACAAGATAGCCCCTACAATGAGCTTGAAGATGTTTGAAGAACTTCCGCAAGTTAGTGAAAGTTTTTCTTAATTCTCTAGATTTTACTACTGCTTGCAATCTAAGATATCCTCTTCTCATTTTTAAGAACCTGCTTCTGTAGCCACGAGCTCGGAAATGCTTTTGAATTACAATAGCTGCATTTCGCAACCGCAAGTATTTATTCCTACAGATCATTCTTCTGATGTTAGCCTGGACTCTTATTACTGCCGTGATTAATACCTTATGTCGTAATTCTTCAAGCAAAGTATCGTGATGATCTTTGAGAAAGACTTTCGTATGTCCGAGCCGAAAATCTTCGTCTTTTAGTACTTGACCACAAATTTTTTGAGTAGCATTTTTACAATCAGTCTTTTCTGCCGGTGGTATACCAGGAACAACAAGACGGTAGCGATGTACAAACTCAGCATAGGAATATCGTATAGGATAACCCGCTTGTCTTATTTTTGCAGTTTCCATTAAGCCTGCATAACGAAGTTGTCGAACGCATAATGTTCGATCAAAAATCTACAAAGATTTAAAACTTAGTTAATTTTAAGTAAGAAGTATAACATAACATTATATGTTTTGACTTACTCGCGGCTTTTTAAGTTCGTTCGGTTTGATACATCGAATAAAGAATGGATGGCACGCAAACAAAGCCTTCATAAGTGCTTCCAGTGATGTTTTAAATTTGTGGCTTAAAGATACAACTTTTCGACTTCCGCTTTGAGCTGTTACAGTTTCCGCGGAAAACAAATTTCTTAAAAACATGTTACTGGAGTCAAATATCATCTCCTTTATGTCTGGAGTTAACATATCTCTATTTTTATCTAGAAATCCTGAAATTTTAAACAGTTTTTTTTTATATAATTTGAGCAGTTTCATTAATAAATGATTAAATGTATAAAAATAGTTTAATATTTATTATTTATTTTTATTTTATACTTTATTGTACACCACAAATATATATACAAACAAAGCATGAAGATAGTTACAGACAGTGAAGTACAATGGGCGGCAAATATTTACCTTTAACTTCATACTGGACATCTCCAGCAAAGTGTCTAACACCAAACTTGTGTTCATGAGTAGATTTTGGAGTGATATAGAAACTCTTGTTACTGTGGTTACTATTTAGTTTTGACAGCAGGGTAAGATCAGTGCCCTTAGGAAATCTCGATTCTTCATCAATAAGTGACAGTATATTCATAGGTTTCTGTCCAATTAAGTCAAGAATTTCTTGATTGTCAATATAATTTATATTTGACCAAGTTATACCTTCTTTGGCATATTGTTCTTGTTCAATTTTGAAAATGTGCCTTACAAAAAATTGTTGTAAATTTTCGTTAGCGTAATTTATGCACAATTGCTCAAAACTATTTGACTCAAAATTTTCAAAACCGAATATATCCAGAATACCAACAGAACCACTAGAAAGTTGTTCGTCTTTATGGAGAGTTTTATTGATCATTTCTACGATATATTCAAAAATATGTCCATATATTGCTTTAACAAGAGCATCTCGACCTTCCATCGCAGCGCTTGCTGAAATGGGGGAAACAATTTTTTCTCCGTGAGCTATTATTGTTTTTCGAGTAAAAGCTTCACATAAGCGCGTTTTGTTAACTCCAAGAAGCCCAGCTACTCTATTTGCATTTAATGCATCAGGCACTTCAGATGATTCAATATTGTTTACATTAAATGCCTTAAACTTAAGATTTCCTAAGTGCAATATTGCAGCAAGAAGACTAAATATTCCCCAAACATCGTTGTCAGAGAAATTTAGAACTTTGAAAGCAGACCGTATATCTGAAAATTCTAACGCATCATTACGACCATCACATGTAAGCATATTTCCGGAGTTCAAATATTCAAAGTCTGCTGGTCTTCCTAATTCTAATTTCTTTTTTTCATCAGCAGACAATCCAGTGACCATCGAATAAAATATGTGGTAGTTTCTCTCTCCTTTATTTTGCCTCACAATCCTTGATTTTTCTAGAAGGTACTGATCAATGTTTCCTCCTTCGATAACTCCTTTTTTACTAAAGTAAATGTTGATATATTTTCCAAACCGTGAAGAATTGTCATTTTTAACTGTTTTAGCATTGCCGAAAGCTTCTAAAATTGGATTTGTTTCCTGAATTTGTTGTTCAATCCACGAATGCTTTCCACTAGCCGCAGCAAGATATTGTAATAACAATTTTGTACTTTCAGTTTTTCCAGCACCACTTTCTCCGCTAAAATAAGTATTTTATTGGTTATAAATAAATAGGTACAATTCACACTTTTAAGGTGGTAATTAAGATGGTACAGAAAATGTATTTAAAATTAAAAGTGTATGTGTTATCTGAACTAGTTACCTGTATCTCAGAACTATAACTCTATCTCAGAATTACAGAAAAATGGAAAAGGGATGTTAATAACATAAATTTAACACAGCTTTGATTAGAGATCTGTAAAGTTTTATGTATATATTGAAACGACGTAAGTAATACATACCTTATAACAACGCATTGATTTGTTGACGTATCTAATAATTCGCGGTATGAATCATTTCCAATTGCAAATATGTGAGGCGGTATATCTCCAATATTTCTATCTTGATAAAAATTAATTTGATCCATCGTATAAATTGGTAATATCTCATATGGGTTTATTGCTATCAACATCGAGCCAGTATATGTCTAAAATTGTAGATACAATAGTTAATATCATTATTATATGTTATAAAACAAAGTCGCTTTCCGCTGTCTGTATGCTTAGATATTTAAAAATACGCAGCGGATTTTGATGCAGTTTTCTTTAGTAAATAGAGTGATTTCGGTGGAATATTTATACATACATATATATTACGTGCATGATATAGTAGAGGAAGCCAGGATAGGTCGCTAGTAATTTATAATTAGGTTTTAACACTCCATAGGTACAATAGGTAGTGTGGTAGGTCCTATGATATATACGAACCTTTTTAATTTTATAGGACCTTATAATAAAACTTTAATATTGTAAAACTAATAAAAAGCAATATTGTCATTTTATTAATTCTTTCATACTTACTTAAAGCATTCAAAAATCGTGGATTTTGTCTCTTTCATAAATATGCTGTATTGAAAGGGACACATGCCTTTTTTAAACGGGATAACATCTAATGTCACACAAAATTACACGTTATAAACCAAATTACATCTTAAGTTTCGTGCACAATTAGTGTATTGGTAAGTTTATGTTTAAAATCACATATGTAAAAGGGACTTTAGATTATATAAGTATGGCTACTTTCAGTGTTTCTGTTTTTTTGTCAATTTTTATGGGGTTTTATTTTTTTATGCATCAACGCAAATATTTAAGTATTTTTTTAAAGTATAACCTATATTAGATACATAAAATTAAAAGGTTAAAATCGGTTTCTAAAATGAGTTTAAAAAGTATCTATCAGTGATTTAATATCTCCAATTCATAATCATTTCTTGTGTCCCTTTCATAAGTACCTACCTAAATTCAAAATCTAAAAGCTTGATTGAAATCTCGAATCCAATCACAATACATACTAATAAAAAAGACAGCAGCTTACAACATTTAAAAGAACACTTTACAGGGGTAATAAAAAACTTACTTTAAAGTACAAAAACAAATACGAGCTCAGCACCGCTTTGATTGCGTGAAGTTAGGAGTAAAAGAAAATGCATTGGTGCAGCTATACAATTAATATGATGTTGATTCAAAATTGTTTTTATTTTACAAGTAATTAACGCTGTGTAGCTACGGCAGTAAAGAATATAGCCACAATAGATAGATAACACAGTTCCACTACCACCTTGGAACTTATAAAGCCGACCGATGGCGGGATAACCATCCAACTGCTGGCTTTGAAATACACAGGCTAAAGACGGGCAGCAGCGTCTTCGGTGCGACAAAGCCAGCCCTGCGGTCAGCAACCCGCCTGCCCAGTGTGGTGACTATGGGCAAAACACATGAGTTCACTCCATTTTTAGTGTGAACTTGTGGAGGCGTATGTCCAGCAGTGGACTGTATTAGGCTGAACTGATGACTGTAATGATTTAAATAACAATCAAACACAGTCGTGACAGGTGCGACAAAGCCAGCCCTGCGGTCACCAACCCGCCTGCCCAGCGTGGTGATTATAGGCAACACGAGTCCTTGCCATTTTTGGCGCGAACTTGTGGAGGGCCTATGTCTATGGCCTCTTCTACTTTAAAATATCGCCATAAATCCCGAAAGCTTGTTAAGTCGTCGGCCCGGTTGTTATCGTGTACACCTGATAGCGATCGTTACTTATAGTAGAGAATATATTCATCAACCCGCATTGAAGTGGTGTGGTGGATTAAGCTCTGATCCTTCTCCTACATGGGGAAAGAGGCCTGTGCCCAGCAATAGGTTATTACAGACTGAAGCGAGAAAATATAAAACGATCGTTTTAAAGGATATTTATCTCATTTGATATTGTTGGAAATTTTAATATGTTATTTTTCGTGTATATGCTCAAAAATAACACAACACCGTTAAATCGTTCTGGTGTAACGGCGCGTGAATCTAAATGTCGGCGGTCGCGTGTTCGATGTCCACTCGGGCCAGTTCTATTTGTATGTGTAAAAATATTTTTGCTTCTGGGCTGGATGTCTATCCTTGTAAGTCTCCTCGGTGTATTAGATAGCGCTAAAGCTGTCAATTCCAGTTGTTATCATAGACATCTGATATCGATTGTTACTCGTGGAACGTTTCGGGTAAGCTCCTACATGGCGTAAGAGACCTCTGCCGACCGATCGGTGGGTCGTTATGGCGTGAACTAATTGTACTGATAAATTGTAAATTGAGATAATGTTAATATAAAAATATTTACATAAATGAGTTGTTGATTATAGCGTATATGTAAATTTCTCAGTATTGTATATTCCTGAAGTTCTCCAAGAGTTATCATATCTTCGACGCTTGATATTGAAGTAGCGTGTAGTGGCTTGATAACATTTGTAACATCCGTTGAAAATACTTCCCCATTGTCGTCTTTTACTTGTATTCTACCTCCTGAACTATTAAGTATTTTAACAGCTATTGGGATCTCAAATTCAGACTTCTTTTCTGGTGTTAACCAAACATAGTCCTTAAATATAAAAAGTATAAAACTTTAAGTATTGGCGAGTACTAGTTATTATTTTTTTGCATTACAATTTAGTATGGGAACTTACTGATAGTTGTATACGGTCTGCCATTATGAGCCACTTATTTGTGAGATTCACTTATTTGGAAAATATTTTTGCCTTACATCACTATCACTGTACCTATTAAGGAAACAAATGAAAACTGCTATATTATTATCAATGCTCTAGATTATTTTATCACTATTGTATTGATAAATCAACCTTATCTGAAATATTCGATGATACCGTTATAGAACTATCATACAGAACCTGATTATTGTATACTACTTACATTATTTATTTACATTTCATTGTTCATTATAGAATTTTTTTTTAAATTATTTTATTAATTTTAGGGAATTTTGTCCTACATGGACACACCAGTCCCATTGTCACTTTTACAAAATAATCACAACACGCACAAAACAAACAAAAATACCTCAATTACTATGTTCATTATATATAAACCAACTAATATAATTTGATAGCTGGCATCCTGTCCTAATCATATAGGTATTAAGGTTCTAAAGATAAACAAACAAACATGTAATCAGTAAATACCATTTATTAAAATAACTCAGTGTTACAAGCAACTTAGACTAATGACGATTCCATATTACTTCTTTTTCTCTTCCTTATCTTTTTTATCTTTTGATTTATCTTCGGACTTCTTCTCATCTTTTTCCTCTTTCTTTTCTTTCTTATCCTTGTTGTCTTCTTTTTTTCCTTCTTCAGCATCTCTATTTGTTATTTTATTATTAATCAGATTGTGTAGAGCAATGATAGATCTTACTAAGGCAGCTAAATAGACTACGAGTGACTGGTCATTTGTTTTGATGTATAGGTTATCAAGAAAACTGTCACTGAATATGTCAGGCAAGAGATTGAATATATCCTGTAGCTGATAAATTATTTGGTGGTTCATGGGTAAGGAGCCTTGTCCGACTTGGACAAGGTAATCTCTAATTTCACTTAGTTGTGAGTGAAGGCCACGGAGGCCCAGTAATTGATTTGTAATACGTTGAGAGAGGCTGCCGACAGTTGTATCCTTTATGTCTCTTAGTAGGTGTTCAACACCTACCTCTTCGGCTTCTTCAGCTCCAATTTCACTGGGTACGTGTTCAAATGTCCGCGTCGTAGGACTGCCATCATCATGAACTTCCTCTACAGCTCGATATGCCTCTGTTGGCAAACCCAAGTCCTTAGGTTTAGCATCAATTATTACCAAGACTGAATTGGGGCAGTAACGTCTAATAAGTTCATTAATTGCAACATCATTCTGATGCAGTTTTGGACCCGTGTGATACCAACCAACTACCTTTTCACGAGCATTGACCTTTTTGAACATTCCATACATGTTTTCCAAGTAATCGTGATCAAGGAACCATACAGACTTATCCTTATCATCTTCATCAAAGGGAACTGTAATAAATAAAACACTTTGAGGTAAAGCTTTAGATTAGGTAAAACCGAATTTCGGGACCGTGGGGGGATGGGGGGGAGAGGGTGGGGTACGCTACCCCTGGTACCACTGCCACACCTCGGAACCCCATGGTTATGGAGATATCCATGGTTAAATGGTTTCCCTCCGCGCCTCCGCGGCACAAAAAAAACACTCTAGGGGTAGAACAGACCAAGACCACGTGGACAGTGGGGTGCTCCGATTCGGTTTTGGGTATTTTTCGAATTTCTAAACCTATATTCTAGCACGCAATGTTACTAATTTTATTAGAATATTATGTCTGACGCGTTATTTTGTTTAAAAGTGTCGATTTGTCGCACAATGCAAACAGTACGAGCTCAAAGGTATTATAATAGCTTTAAATTCTTCTTCTAACCTCAAAAACTTTAACCATGGATATCTCCATAACCATGGGGTTTTGAGGTGTGATAGTGTTACCTTGTATAGATTCCCCTACACCCTCCACCCTCCACACCCAAAAACCCCATAATTCGGTTTTTCTAATTCGGTTTTACCTAATCTAGATCTTAGCCCCATCGATATCTCCATAACCATGGGGTTCCGAGGTGTGATAGTGGTACCAGGGGTAGTGTTCCCCACCCTCCCCCCCCCCCATCCCCCCACGGTCCCAAAATTCGGTTTTACCTAATCTAGATCTTAGCCCACTTTGATTTATAAAATTCATTTGTTGTCAATTTAATATAAAGAAAATGTTTCGTACATTTGATGCCAATGTTTTAAGTTATAACTGAAAATGTAAAAGCTAAATAAGCAATAAGTATTGAAAATACATGTACTAAATTTCTTACTATACTTTGTTTAAGTACATATGTATGAACAAACTTTAGTGTTATAAATTAGTGTTCGATGGTATTACACATCTAAATATTAAAATTACCTGCAAAACTGTTTGATACATCTAAAACTCCCTTCGCCCTCCAACAGCCAAGGAGAACTCCGACGACACGCTTTTGGTTACCAATTTTACCCATTCGGTTGAAATGATCTACGACACTGAGTAGTACTAAGGGATGAACAACCACTTTTGTGGTCACGACTTCTTGACTTGGCATCTTGAATTATTTATTTAAAATCTAGTTTAAGCGATCTAACTGAATCGTACTTCTGTCTCAAATTTATACAATAGGAAACAAATATTATTAGAATTGAAATCTACAAATGACAAAAGCAAATTCACTGATCATCAACCAACTAGAATTTGACAGTCATTCTAAAAAAAAATATCGTATTGGCTTTGATTTTAACAGATAAATAATGTACCGTAAAATGGGGTGAATAGACACAACTTTCAACTTCAACACTGATTTTTTACATATTTTATATAGAAGCTTATTAATAAAACATCGTGAAATCGTGAGTCGTGTTGTAATATACCAAATATGAATCCCAAAAATTAGCGAAATCATGTCTATTATTTGTAAATTGAAAAAAAGTAGGTGGTTTCTATTTACCCGGAAACTGGGGTCAAAAGACACGAGGGAAGGGGTGAATAGAGAAAAAACATTAGGGCTGTCAAATTCAACTTTAATTTATTTATTGAAATAATAAGTAAGAACAAAGACAACATAAATGTATGTATATATTTTATAAATCAGTATATATATAAGTATTAAGTATTTTCACGAACATTTAATTAAATAATTTGGGAATATAAAAATGAGCAGTATATTTTACAAGCAAACAAGCTTAAAAAAATAACAAAATATAAGAATGTTTAATTCTAACATAAACTATAAAATTCTAAAAAAAAAACTATATTTGGTAAATAATCTAAGGTTTTCTATAAAATGAAATCAAAAATCACAATTGAAAATAAAATTGGGAACATTGTGATTATAGTAGCAATATAATTCACTTTTGGGGTTTAGTTTTGGAAATTAAATTGGTAACTTGTTATACTACCTATTTAATCTGAATCCATCAGAGCATTTAATATATCATCATCACACCTATAATAAGTGGGCCGCCTAGAAATGGTTTTCGTTGATGCTGTCTCAACAAATGTATTTGACAATGTTTTCTTTAATTCTGCATCGCTCAGAAGAACAATTCTTTAGGATACCTTTTATACTTCTTGCCACGAGGATCTGGTTTATAAATCCTTGGCATGGCGAACGCAATACGATGTAGTGTACCTGTTTGAAATAAATATCAATTATTTAGACTGATATCATTATTATTTACTGAACAGCAAATACAGATAATTATTTAATTTATTTTAATGTTTGAATTTATATTTAAAAAAAACAGATAACTACTTAAAATGGTTTTCTAATAATTAATTGATAATTATAATATTTTTTAAGCACGTAGGTAGCTAAGTATAATGAACTAGTCTACGATAGACAACCCTAAAAAACGTGTTTCTATTAACCCCTTTCTCGTTTCTATTAACCTCTCACTCGTATCTATTCACCTCTTTCTTCGTGTCTATTGACCCTAAAGGCGTTTCTATTTACCCCTTTCTCGTATCTATTCACCTCGAAATTGCAAAAAAATGCCTGCATCCTGATTTCACAAGAAATAAGAAAGAAATAATTGAATATTAACACTTACCTTTGTAATACTAAAAGATTAGAAATGTATCTTTCCAAATAAATCAATTCGCTAGGTGAAATCTTCAAAGAACTCAATATTGAGCAAAACTTTTCGCAAGGTCTAAAATCACTATTCACACACGTTCACTTTAACGGCTTTTTTCTTTAAACCATTAAACTTTACGTAAATTTGTGTGTTGTCAGCATAAAGGAAAAATATTGCCGTGTAATTAATAGAAGAAATAAACCTTCAATAATAAGCTATAGATAATCTAGAGATAAAATAATGAAACTTCCAGTTTTGTTTCTATTCACCCCGCGATTTCTATTCACCCCATTTTACGGTAAAGTTTAACCGCAGCTCAACTTGTGGAAGAGGACAAAGAGCAACACGGAGGGGAGTAGCCATTTACAGGCGTTCCCCTCTGTCAAGGTATAAGGCCAAATGGCCATATGCATACAATAAAACTAGTTGCAGCCGCACTGATCACTAGACTAAATCTAGTTGCGCGATTGAATCCACGTCCTTCAAAAAATGCCAAATTAGTCTGTTTTTGCTGCAAAAAAAGATCTGCCACGTCAAATTTACTAAAACATGGCGTTACCTTTCAAACGTAAATATTTTTCAATCACATTATTACTTGTATACTTCTTTTAAACCTTTTTTAAACTTAAAAATTACAAATATTATCGGTCGTGTTGACTCGATTTGTTTACCAACACAGGCTGCTCGCCCTCATACAATATGCGGATCGGTCGAGCGACTGATCGGAGTTTATTTCCGAGAAGTCACTGTCGCCGAGCGATAGTGTTGTTACCGGTTTGTTTGTAGATGGTTATCGATAAAAATGGCAAAGGCAAAAGAGGAGACAGACATATTTGAGATTTTGATTTATTTAAAATATTATATTGCTAGCTTTTTTTAATAAACATAGTTATATAATAAAATTGCATTAAATTAAATAAAATACACGTATTATGAGTATTAATACATTTTACTAGAATTACTTAATGTGAACTTCGACCATAATGTTTTATATAAAAATTTGGCAGGTTTTCTAAAAATCCAAATTTAAGGGATGCCATTAGTGCTACGCTCCCTATTCCCGATTCGTCGACATCACCGTGTACATCATCAACTCCTCAAAATGTATGTCAACTTTATTTTTATTTTTTTTTTTATTTTATCATTTTTTAGGAAAACTTACAGCTAGACAATTATTATATAGCTTTAGAATTACTACTAAAAGGCCAATTACAAGTTTTCACAGTTAGGTAGAAATTAAATAAAGTATAAACTTAAAGATATTGCGCTACAACGATAAAATCCATTATCACAAAGTAAATAATATTTGGTAAAAATATTTGCAACAGTATGAAACTCACATTAGACAACAAGATATTAATAGACTTTTTCAGAAAAAAAAATATTAATATTAAATTTAACCTAAGAATATAAAAACTAAACTTCATTAAAAAACCCGTTAGTAACAATTTGTTTTAGTTGTCTAGGTGATGTACAGAATAGGTCAACATCGAACTGCGTAGAAATGGCATTGAAACATCCACTCGCTCGCATCAGGTAGTTATTTTGCCTATAATTTGTTTTAGCTTCGGGTATATAAAGTGTGGCTGGTCGTCTACAAGAATATGGAACACGTAAACCAACAGCATGCAAAAGTTCGGAACAATCAATCGAACCGTTAGCGATCTTTATCAAATATACAAGGTCAGCTATACGCCGTCTCTCATAAAGTGGTAATATATGAAACTTTTTGCAACGGTGCGTATAATTTGGTATATATAGATTTGTACGGAATTGTATGTAACGTAGGAATCTTTTCTGTATACGCTCAATGCGTGTACTATAAACATTATACGCCGGATTCCAGACTTGTGAGCAATATTCTAAGTGACTTCGAACGTAAGCACAGTATAAAATTTTGAAAACTTTGATAGATTTAAAGTCCGCTGACATACGTAAAATGAACCCAAGGGTTTTTGAAGCTTTATTTACGATAGTGTTAATATGTTCGTCGAATAATAATTTGGAGTCGAATACTATTCCCAGGTCACGAATGGACTTAACCCGAGTTAAATCTGTGTTTTTTAACTTATAAGTGGATATGATTGGGAATGGCTTACGAGTATATGAGCATATAAAGCATTTATTTACATTTAAGTCCAATTTATTCTCTATACAATATTTTTCAAATCTAATAAGATCGTCTTGTAATAGCTGGGTACATTGATGAGACTTTATTGGGCATATTATTTTCATGTCGTCAGCGTAAAGCAAAATTTTGGAGTTATGGAAACACGAATGAATGTCGTTTACAAAAATATTAAATAAAAGCGGACCCAGCAGCGAGCCCTGAGGTACTCCAGATGGTATTGGCATGGGTAATGAGGTATATCCGTTAAGCACCACAGTCTGGCATCTGTTCCTAACATAAGATGTGAGCCATCGGTACAAGTTACCCCTTATGCCTATGGATTGGAGTTTACGCAACAGCAGTATATGATCTATTCTATCGAAACATTTACTATAGTCTGTATATATGACGTCGACTTGAGAGGGCTCCGACATATGTTTTGATATGTAGTCACTACACAGGACCAGGTTTGACACAGTGGATCTGCCTCTTATAAAACCATGCTGTTGTACTATGAAAGTATGTTTAAGGCACGCATATAACTGCTTATGTACAACTCGCTCCAATATCTTTGCAAAAAGGCAAAGTTTGGATATAGGTCTGTAATTCACTACGTCATCCCTTGGTCCCTTTTTGTGGATAGGAGTGATATACGCGGATTTCCAAATAGACGGCACCTCACCCTCTGTCAAAGAACGCCTAAATAATAGAGAAAGAGGCAGTGCGAGACTTTTAGCGCATCTGGTTATAAAGAAAGCTGGTATGCCGTCTGGACCAGCTGATTTACTCAGGTCAAGCGACTCCAACAGCCTACAAACCTCTACAGGATCAACCTCGATGTCTCCAATATCAGCTACTGATAATGTGATGTCCGGTTCGATAAAAGAATTGAAGGAGTTCTCGGAGTCAGCACTATTTAAGAAAGTCGAGTGAAAATAATCGCCGAACATGTTACAGATTTCTTTTCCACAGCCCGAGGAACGCTGTCCGAATCGCAGTACGGCTGGAACTGCGTTGTTCCGATTTCTAGATTTTATATAGGACCAAAAAGCTTTCGGATTTTTGGATATATTCCTCTCAATGTTAGTTATGTAATCAGTAAATAGACTTGATTCTAACAATTTCGCACGGTCTCTAAGAACTATAAAAGATTGTAAATCCGAACAATTATTATATATTTTATATTTTTTGTGATATTTGTATTTTTCTTTTATTACTTTTATAAGAGGTTTATTATACCAAGGTGGATATTTATTCGAAGGAAATATTGTTTTTGATGGAATGTATTTGTTGCGAAGTTCATTTAATATATCATAAAAGAATGTTACCGCGTTTTCTAAGGTTCTACTAAACAATTCGTTTTGCCAATTAATCGATTTTAATTCGGACGCAATAGCGTTATAATCAGCTGTATGATATAGGTATTTGGTATAGGGTAACGGACACAAAGTGTGTAGTTGAACAAAATCTGCCGATATAGTAAGTGCTGGGTGGTGCGAGTCCTCTGGTACAAGGGAGTCGTGGCAGCGCGTTACGGTTAACAAGCTATTACTAAATACTAGATCTAAGAGCCTATTGTTGGTATTAGTAACAAAGCTGTATTGTGACAAATTACACAGACTAAGATCATCAAATAATTCAGTCTGTACAGAGCTTTGAGTACCACAGGCAGTATAAGAGCCATCATCCGAAATTTGCCAGCTTAAATTAGGCATATTAAAATCACCAATTATAACAAATTTGTCGGAGGGGTTTTTTAAAATTATATCCGGGAGATTACTGGAAAAGGTAGCCAGTTGAGTAGAAAGTGAACTCTCAGTGCCCTGATTACAAATATAGGTTGTACATAAATGCAATTTGTACCTTACATTGGGTTTCCGGCAGTGAAGTGTTAAGGTTACCCAAAGATCTTCTGCGTTTGAACACCAGTCACTACGCGCCTCTGAAGCAAGTTCACGCCGAACCGCAATCAAGACACCTCCACCCAAGGCTTGATTGGTTCTTCCATAATCACGATCACGCCGCCATACGATGTAACGATCGTCAAAAAGTTCACTATCACTTATCCCTTGCACTAACCAAGTCTCCGTTAAGCATATAACGTCATAACAAGAGTTCATGCAAACGTTTCGATAGAAAGTAGATGTTTTCGTACGTAAGCCGCGGACGTTCTGATAATATATTATAAGCATCATTTATAACAGGAAAAAAAATAGGCATTGATAAGCGATAGTAAGGCATAAGGGGCAAGCAATAAATTGTAAGTATAATTGTATTATAATAACTGTGAATAGGTTTAACGCCACACAAAAGCAATGAGCAAGTTGCAAAAAAACAAATAAATAACAATAAAAGAGGGCAGTATATAAAAAGCGTTAGCAAAGCAGCAATAGGCGAGAGATAGGCAGTTGACCGAGCGAGATACGGCGATAGCGTAAGGCTATAGGAGGAAAGAGATGCGCGTGCGCCAAGCGAGCTACTATGTTGGTATGAAACCGGTATGCGAGCGAGTCGGTGTTTCTCAACCTTTTCACAAACGTTATTTTTAAACTTAATTATATAAACAAAAGTTAACATAAACAGCATCAAAGAAAACAAGGAAATTAAATAATTTTTTTTAAATCTGATTCTGATATGACACGGATCACATGTGCCGTGGGGTTTTTTCGTGCGAAAATCTTGCATCCTCTCACCCATACAAAGGCAAAATCCCGCTCTTTAGCCAAATTCTTTGCTTTATTCAGAAGCAATTTATTCTGGAGGGTAAGATGGTCATTAATAAATATACGACTTTCACCGTGGAGTCCAAGGTTAGCTGCCACAATAGTCCGCTTCTTTGCTGCTGCAACGAAATCCTCTTTCAAATATCTGCTGTGTACTGAGACAATTATAGACTTATTGCCCTTGTCGTTGCGCGTAGGAATCCTCGCAATATAATTTATGTGCTCTTTGGGGATTGAACAGCCAATGACGTCTCCAATCCTGCCAACTACTTCAAACAAATTCTCCGAAGGCGTAGATGGAACACCTTTAATCTCGATATTGTTGATCCGAGACCTCTGTTCATATTCATTTATACTGACTTCCAGCTTAGAAAACCGTTGTTGGAGTTGTTGAAGTTCTTCTCTAGTTTTGAGAAGGCTTTGTACCTCTTGACTGATCTCAGTGCAGCGGTTAGACAAGGCTTCTACAGAGCATTGTACATATTCAACGGAGGCCTTTATTGTTTTTAATTCGGCAATATCGGCCTGTATAGCCTGTATGTTGGTAGCAAGCTTTAAATCGTTTATTGTAGACTGGCATTGTTTGGTACAACAACGTTGCACCAAACGTATTGTGACATAATTATAATAGTTAAACATATGCTACGCGACACTTTTTAACCGACTTCCAAAAAGGGAGGTGGTTCTCAATTTGACTGTATCTTTTTATGTATGTTACTTCAGAACTTTTGACTGGGTGGACCGATTTTGATGATTTTTAGTTTAATAGAAAGCTGATGTTTATCATGTGGTCGCGTTCAAATTTCATCGAGATCTGATAACAACTTTTTGAGTAACCTTTGATAACGCGTATATATTACATATATTGTATTACTTGTCGATGTAATTGAAGTCAGTTTTATTTTCGTTTGCGACCAAATACAATTATTATAGATAATGATGTGTTCTACAAAGTCTTACTACATTATATATTTCTATTATCATTAGTTTTTGTAGCGCACGCAATATAAGGAATTTTTTAGGTTATTTTTTTATCCCTTGGGTTACATTATTGGAGTTTTAGTAAGGAGCCCTAATATTTTTGAAAATATAGTATAGCCTTTGTCGCTCAAGGATAGTGTAGCTTCTCAACGGTGCAATAATTTTTTGAATCGGTCGAGTAGTTTCGGAGCCTATTCAATGCTAACAAACAAACAATCAAATCTTTACTCTTTATAATCGTTTATTTTAAATGAAGATGAAGAGAATGATTTGTAGTATATAATAAATTAAGTCTATTTTTATAATAACACCTTACCTTTGTATCACTTTAAAAATCTTATTTCCCTAACCGAGTACTTGAATTTATCGATAATGCATATCGACAGTTGGTACAACTACGGCTGTAAGCAACTTGTCAGTGTAGTTGCGGCGTGTCATTATACTGTAATGACACAGAATGTATCTACGTGTGTGTGAAAAATGTAAGTGTGATTTTAATTTAGTATGTGTGAGTTTTGTAGCATAATAAACGAGAAACCAAGAGGAATATTGGTTTTATTTAACTGAAAGAATTCTACTAGACAAATATAATATGACTTAAATTAATAATAATAAATAACAAGTATGACAGTTGACACGTTTGGTTTTAAAAATACTACGGAGATCGTATACATGGCGCGGAGGTCGCATATCACCTCATTCTCCCCCGGTTCAGTTTTCACTCTCACTCCCATCAACCACAAAGTCCGCTAGGTAGGAGGGTAATTTTCGCGTCCTATTAGATCTCCTGGGGAGTCCAGGCCGAAGAACTGGCGAAGTCGTCGACGGCTCTCCTACACGAGGCGGTGACGAAGGAGCGATATTTTCAGGTGGAGGTGTGGAGTTATTTTCAGATAGAAACCTGAGATTATCATCTTCGGAGGCCATTTCAAAGTTATCGTCGCTGCTATTATCAGTGATACTGGGGAAAGGAGCCAATTGACGGTTTGATACCGTTGAGGTTTCGCCATTATCCCGTCTTATGAGAGAGTAGTAGGGATTGGTCTCTAAGAGCTCGGCTTCCTCGACAAGAGGGTCCGTTTTTGAAGAACGGACATTCTTTTTAAGTAAGATCGGTCCCGGTGTGAGCCAAGATGGCAGTGAATCTCCGTTCGGGGATCTTCTCGGGTATGTGAAAAGTTTTTCGTGCGGGGTAGCGTTTGTTGCCGTACACAGGAGGGAGCGGACACAATGCAATGCGTCCTTCAGAACTACTTCCCAATTTTCCACCGATAATCCCTTTGACCGAAGGCTGAGTTGAATAGTTCGCCAGAGCGTTCCGTTTAGTCGCTCCACTTGGCCATTACCCTGGGGGTTATAGGGCGTCGTTCTGGACGAGGCTATATTTGACTGTCGTAGAAATGATTTGAACTCTTCGGACATGAATGACGACCCTCTATCACTATGAATGTAGAGAGGTTGGCCAAATGTTAGAAAAAGATCTTTGAGGCAAGTAATAACGGTGGCTGAGGTCATATCCTTGCATGGGTAAGCAAAAGGAAATCGACTGTACTCATCAATAATTGTAAGTATATACTTGTTGGCTGTTTTAGATGGTAGTGGTCCTTTAAAATCTATGTTGATCCGTTTAAACGGCGACGTAGCTTTTATCAATTGACCCTTGACCTTTAGAAATCTCGGTTTTATTTCGGCGCAGGAAGGGCACGAGGTGGTCATCTCCTTCACATCATTAGCCGAGTAAGGCAAGTTTTTAGATCTTACCCAGTGATACATTCTAGTTACTCCCGGGTGGCAGAGTGCGTTATGTATTTCTTTCAACTTGTTTATATTCATGTAAGCGCATACGCGAGATAGAGCGTCCGCAGCAGCGTTTTCAGTGCCTGGTCTATAAACTATATCGTATTTGAAGCAAGACAGTTCTAATCGCCAACGTTGGATCTTCTCATTTTTTATTTTACTGTTATGATCTTGATTGAACATGAAGGCCACCGATTGTTGGTCAGTTATAAGAAGAAAATGTCTGCCGATCAGGTAGTGTCTCCATTTCTTTAGGCTCTCTACTATCGCACAAGCCTCTTTTTCGATTGAGGATTGTTTGCATTCCGAGTTATTTAATGTCCGAGAGAAAAAGGCAACTGGTCTTCCATGTTGAGTCAGAGTAGCCCCTAACGCGAATTCCGAAGCGTCTGTTTCGACTGTAAACATTTCATCATCATTAATGGCTACTAAAGCGGCTGCCTTGATATCTTGCTTGAGTTCTTCAAAACACTTGAGCGCTTCAGGTGTCAACGGGAAAGTTGTCACGCATGTAAGTGGCTTTATTTTTTCTGAGAAACGCGCGATCCATTTAGCGTAATGAGCAAGCATCCCTAGGACTCGTTTCAGTTCACTAGTTTTAGTTGGAGCGGGAAGCTCTAGAAGAGGTTTTAGTCTTTCCGGGTCAGGACTGATAGTATTATTTTCAACAGTATATCCAAGCAAATTGATTTTAGTCTTATTGAAAACACTCTTCCGTTCGTTTATAGTTAAATGATATTTATTAGCGGCGTCCATAAAGCGTTTTAAATTGTGGTCATGATCCCTTTGATCTTTGCCGCATACGGTTACATCGTCTAAGTAGGCGAACGTTCCTTCTAGTCTCTCTTCTGTTATGATGAAGTCCAGAGTACGTTGAAAAGCTGCAACGCCATTAGTCACGCCAAATGGAATGCGTGTAAACTGGTACAATTTGCTGCATGCTTCGAAAGCAGTATATATCTTTTCATTTTCTAAGATGGGTATTTGATGGTATGCGCTCTTTAAGTCGATTTGACTGAACACTTTGAATTTTGATACTTTGTTCACGACTGATTCTATGTTTGGCAAGGGGAAGGCATCCAGATCGGTGAATTTGTTTATGGTCATGGAGTAATCAATGACAAGTCGTTTTCGATGAACCCCTCCTCCCGCTACGAGGACTTGGGCTCTCCAGGGGGAAATACTTGTTTCAATGACCCCGTCTTCAAGTAATTTAGACACTTCTTCCCTTATGAAGTCCTCATCTTCCTTACTGTAGCGCCGGCTTCTCACGGCGATCGGTCGAATGTTCGGCGACAGATTTGTAAATATGGAGGCTGGCGGCACCGAAGCTCGTAACACGTTGCATATCTCTAAAGGTTCGCTAGGCCCACCAAAATTAAAATGAATGCTCGAGTGATGTTTAAGCAAGTCATGGCCGACGATGACGTCAGCACAGAGGTTGTCGACAACTAGAAGAGGCGTTTGTTTGTAAGTATGCTTATTCATTGTAATGGTAGCAAAGCAGACGCCTTCGACAAAGGAAACTTGATTGAGAGAAGCGAGATTGACTGTCTGCTTGCAGGGTTTTTTGCGTAGTTTCATTATGCGAGCAACACTAGCATTAATAAAGCTGACTGAACTTCCTGTATCGACGAGTGCATCAGCCTTGTATTCGTTGACCATGATTGGAATTGTCGCACTCCTAAGGCTCAAAGGAGAGGCAGCAGAAATAGCTCCACTGTAGAACTGGTTGTTGTTAGAGGTCGTAGGATCTTCAACTGTCGTGGAGTTCAAGTTGATATTGCCCGATCTACAGACGCTTGCAAAGTGTCCTTTTTTCGAGCACTTTTTGCAGGTGGCTTTGTTGGCTGGACATCTGAATCTTGGATGAAGACTCCCGCCGCAAAAGAAGCAGGGTTTAGCCGGAGACGGCGTAGTCGGAAAAGTTCGTGATGATGGAGCTGCTGCTAGATTTTCGGATTCCTTGTCCCGTGAAGTACTTTGCGATATGGCGGTAAGCTGCGTAGAACTGATACCAATAGCAACTGCATCCTTCTCTGCCGTTTCCAGAGCTACGGCTTGATTAAGTGCTTCTGAGAGAGTGAGTTTTGAGTTTTCTAGTAACCGTTCGCGAATCCTTCGTGATAGTAAGCCGGATATGAGAGCACTACGAATTGCTTGGTCTTCATGCTCTTGAGCTATGACGTCTTCGAATTTACAATCTTTCGCGGAAAGTCGGAGAGCTCTAATATAGTCAGAGATCGTTTCGTCGGCTCGTTGCTTGCGGTTGAAGAGAATGTGTCGAGCTAGAATAGTATTTTTCGGTTTGACATAGATGTCTTCTAGAACTTTCATCGAATCTTTATAAGTGGAGCATGTTTTGATATGCTTGTAAATCGATGCCGATAAGTGATTAACTAGCAGTTTATGCTTAAGGGAGTCTGGTACATCGTCGGTAATCTCTTCTGCTAAGAAGCTTTCAAATGTCGATTTCCAGTGTACCCATTTTTCATCGGCGTCCGCGACATCAGGCTCGATGTCAAACTTATCGGGTCGCAGATATCTCGACAGCGAAGACATGCTTAGTTTTTCGTCAGGCATTTTCAGTTAAATAAATTGTAGCATAATAAACGAGAAACCAAGAGGAATATTGGTTTTATTTAACTGAAAGAATTCTACTAGACAAATATAATATGACTTAAATTAATAATAATAAATAACAAGTATGACAGTTGACACGTTTGGTTTTAACAATACTACGGAGATCGTATACATGGCGCGGAGGTCGCATATCACCTCAAGTTTCGTAGTGACAGACGATTATTTTTGTGTGGGAATTAGATAAAGTGTGCATGTGTGTAATTTCCCCCCGCAAAAAATGACAGACAATTTTGTATCGGTAACAAACGCAATGGCTACTCCCCTCCGTGTTGCTCTATGGGAAGAGGATAAGCTTTAATGACTTGTCTACCGCGGAGTTGAATTCAACCCCAGATTATTTTTCTACACATATGTCACGATCTCATAAGTTTTGTATTCCGTAGTCTCCCACGGGGTTGAATTCACACCACAAATTTTGTCTCCGCAGTTTACCGTAGGTTTGAATTGAATTCCAGATGACTTACTCGTTTCGAAACCATATATGACAAAAATAGAGCTTAAAATAGTTTACAGCTTTATTTTAGTACATTTAGTACGAAATGAGACACCAAATGCAACAAACATGAATTCGCTTTTCACAGAAATTTAATAAGATTTAACCGGTCAAAGTCTATGCTCTGTGTTTGGATCAAGTTTTCTTCATCATTACAGCCTATACAGTCCACTGCTGGACATAGGCCTCCACAAGTTTAGGTCAAAAATAACGTGAACTCATGTGTTTTGCCCATAGTCACCACGCTGGGCAGGCGGGTTGGTGACCGCAGTACTGGCTTTGTCGCACCAAAGACGCTGCTGCCCGTCTTCGGCCTGTGTATTTCAAAGCCAGCAGTTGGATGGTTATCCCGCCATCGGTCGGCTTCTTAAGTTCCAAGATGGTTGTGGAACCTTGTTATCCCTTAGTCGCCTCTTACGACACCCACGGGAAGAGAGGGGGTGGCTAAATTCTTTAGTGCCGTAGCCACACAGCACTTTTTAGCAAGTTTTCTTATTTTCTTTATAAGAAAATTGTATACATATTACACCGATGCAAAGTGTATTTTGTGTACTTATTGAATATTTATAATGCTATTTGTCGCAAAATAAATAAACTATACATATAGTTTGCTTAAAAAAAAAATAACTATTCTACTTTCTCGCCCTATTTGGATATTATTGTCCAAAAATGTTGTTTATAGTTTTATCGTTGCGTTGTTCATCTTCAATACTAATTTTAATTAGTTTTCCGAAATGAACTATGAAGTACAAAAGCCCAACCTACGGCAATTGCTTTACAAGGTGTAATTGAAATGCCGTGACTCGAGCGCTCGCAATCTAGACCACCTATTTTCAAGTATAAAAAAGAAACTTTGCTGTATCACAAAATATTTCTTTACTGTTAGAGCTAGATAGATAATTGGAAAACAGAATAAGTAGAATCAACGACAAATGTATCATAATACTATAATTTTTCGACATGTTTTTGCACCAAAACCACTTTTTCTCCCTCCCTCTGAAACAAGCGCGATTTTATAATTGGTATACGCACGTGTACAACACTTTATACACGGTAAATTAAAGCGTAGTAATACTGTTCAAATAATATAATCGTTTTTGTTATAAGTGTAGAAATTTGTGACTTATGAGCAAAAAAACTACGTCTCAGCAGCACGCGCTTATGTACCGTTCTGCTGTATAGCTCTGTATCATTTTAGAACTAACGAACGTCGTACGAAGGTACGAATAACATCATCTCGGTCAGTCTGACAGTCGGACAATCGGACAGTGTGATACTCGGACCCATAGATGTACAGTGCGTTCACAGTTATTTTACCTCTAGCTCTTATGTTGGCCAATGTGAGCGTTATGTTGCCATATTTAGCTCACATGACTCCTTTATACGAAATCTTAAATTTTTTATATGCAGTTATTATTAAACTATTGGTAATAATATCTATGCCTATTTTTTCTTACACAATAACATTGTAATGTTTATAATAAAATCTTTTGTTTTCAGGATGGATGAACGCATTTAAATTTTTCTTTTTAAGAAATCAGTTCGGTTGTACGAAAATTGGTTTAGCAAAGTTTAATTTTGTTCTATTTGATATACAAAAGTAAAAATTCGTAAATTACACGAGCGTGATATATTAATTATTAAATATAAATTATAAACAGCCATTTGAATTATAAATATATTTTTTATTTTGAATAAGCATGATCCATGTGGATTGCCAATGATGAATAATCACTATCAGATGAATCTTCGGAACTGCTGTCAGATTCTGTATCAGACTCATTATTTAATTCTATTATGAACCTGTCCATTTCAGCGTCCATACACACATCTCTTTCACGAAGCTTGTCTTCAATGTGGCGCACATGTTCGCATTGTTTTTGCCAGTCTTCTGCAGTGATACTTTGAAAAGCTTCTTCAGCTAAATTAACTATATTGTTTGTTTCTTGTCCTACGTTTTTATTTGCTACTCGCCTTTTGACAAGACTCCACATAAATTCAATTGCGTTTAACTCGCAGTGATACGGCGGTAATCTAGCTACTTTGTGGCCATGAGCTTGAAGCATTTGATCGGCTTCATATATTGGAGCTTCTTTATGTTCTTTTATAATTTTATAAAGTTGAGCTTTTACCATTGTAGGCAGATACGATAACCCCTTATTTATGATCCAGTTTTGCATTTCTGCTTTGGTAGAGCTTAATGTTGGTGCCTTGTTTAACTTTACCGTGTGATAAGGGGCATTATCCATAACCACTAAACTATTAGCCGGCAAGTTAGGAATTAGTTTTTCCTGAAGCCATTTCATGAAATTTGTTTTGTTCATGTCATCATGGTAGTCACCTGATTTCGACTGGGATTTAAAAATTAATAAAGCATTTGGTATAAACCCCATTTCACCACCCGCATGAACAATTATCCATCGTGCACCAGCAGAATCGTTTTTTAGGACACCTTCATTTTCTATTTGCCAGCATTTATTCACTGTGTAAGACGCGTGAATATAAGTCTCGTCCAAGAATACAACAGGCCTACCTTCATCGCGATGTTGTTTCAAAATAGTTAAGTATCTGTATCTCCAAGCTACAATATCAGGCCTTTCCATAAGTAACTTCCTTTTTGACCTACATTTTTTAAATCGAAATCCAATTTGTCGGATAATTTTCCACAATGTAGTACGACCTCCACGAAAATTTATGTCAGTTTTTAACTCTGCTAAGTTTTCTCAAAGTCGGTACCTCCTTTCTGACGGTATACATTTCATGTATTTTATTTCGAACTGCACACAGATCAAAATCATCTAGTATAATTTTCTTTTCTTGCACGCGTTTCTTTCTTGGCGTAGAAATTTTTTGAGATGACTCGCCTTCTTTGGTAATGGTGCTGACAGTTTTTTCAGATATACCTGAAACATGAAAAAAAGCTTTATTTGATAGTCTAGGTATTTCTTAGCCTATTTCTTCTTAATAACGTCCCTACTTACGTTTAAGGTACAATCATTCGCTTCTAAAGGAAAAGTGAAGTACTAATTGTTAGTACAAAATAGAGTACAGCTCGGACCCTTGTTTATTTTATTATATATTAAAAACAAATAGCAAGGACATGAAAATTAAATATAGAATTAAAGTCAACTGAATACAAAAACTCGACATGATACTATAAAAATAATACATAACAAAACATCACAAAATATTTGTTGTCCTCGTGAAGGTAGACTTACAAAAAATACAAGCAGTCGAACATGCCTTGTGGTGTTAGCAAATCGAATATCATGTGACAAAACTATATATTATATTGATGGTGGTTATGGTTTAAATTAAAATAAAATTTAAGTTGGGTAAAATGTTAAAGACTGGTAACCCTATTTTACATACCTGTCATGGCGGCTACTCGTTGACGAACATTTCCAAATGGAATTAAAGGAGCATTATTGTCTTTTTCCCTTTCACAAAAATCACGCACTGATAATACAATATTTCTTCCGCTACTTTGAATCCTTTTCGGCATGATTATAGATGAAATATCACAAATATTACAGAAAAACGCTAGGTATTTCAAAGGACGACTCGAAAGTAACGCCAACATAAAGAAAACATATCATGACATCTGTCAGAGGTAAAATAACTGTGAATGGACTGTACAATACAAATTCGTCGGACCGCGGTGAACGTAGTTCAAGTAACATAGATAATACAGTTGATAGTACTGTTACACTGTATGATTAGTCCGATTAGGTCCGAATAGCGATTCACGTTTGGTACTAATACATTTCGTACCTTACTAAGTAACGTAACTTTTTAGTACATCGTACATGTGCTACCCAAGACTAGAACGCACCCATAGAGTATAGACAACAGACATTGACTTTACATATTGGCATTGACATAAAAATCAAAAATTTAAGAGCAAAGAGAAATATTCCAAATGTTCAAAAAACATTGATTACTAAAATAAACCTATACTATTTACCGCGCCTTCAATTCAAAGTTTCATTAAAATGAGTCAAAGATCTCTCACATTCGTCACAGGAAATATAAAAAAATTAGAGGAGGTGAGAGCTATTTTAGGTACAAATTTTCCATTAGAAGTTGTAAGTCATAAGTTAGACTTACCCGAATTGCAAGGAGAAATAGAAGAAATATCGATTAAAAAATGTCTAGAAGCCGCACGCTGTATAAATAGGCCTGTATTTATTGAAGACACTAGTCTTTGTTTTAATGCATTGAAAGGTCTACCTGGACCTTATATTAAATGGTTTTTAGAAAAATTAAAACCAGAGGGCTTACATCAACTACTCACTGGATGGGAAGATAAATCAGCAGAGGCAGTTTGCACATTTGCCTACAGTCCTGGTGATGGCAAGGATGTGGTAATCTTTCAAGGAATAACAAAAGGTACAATAGTTTCTCCGAGAGGTTCTAGAGATTTTGGTTGGGATTGTATTTTTCAACCTGTAGGTTATGACAAAACTTATGGAGAATTACCAAAGGAAGAAAAGAACAAAATATCACATAGATACAGAGCATTGGACAAGTTAAGGAGTTATTTCATAGATAATAATGGACAAATATAGATACTACTGTAACCATAAATAAGTGTATAAGTTTTTGTTTTTGCAGCTTTGCTATGAGGCAATGATGTGATATTATTCAAGTAATAAAAAATATATATATTAATTTTTAAATATTTATTTTCATAACCATTATCTTAAGATTTTAATGTTCATATTATTACAATTAAACCTAACAATGCTATATACTTTAGATTATTTGCATTTATATAAGAACCAGATGAAGTTTGTATTTCTGGATCCACATAAGCCTCTAAATTAGATTTATTGTAATTTTTATAATACCAATCATTGTTATCCACTTGTCTTGGCTTGTTGTTGTTTGAATTTATAAGATCTTCCGAAAACCTTGTTTTTGCCTCTCGATTAATAACGGGGGAATAATTATACCTTAGATCATAATGCTCAGCATGTGGTAAGTTTACCTTTGTAACAGTTGCTGTTCTATTGTAGTTCTTTGTTATGTCATCATTGCTTGGTAAAAGAATTGCCGATAGAGCAGTAGGTTGGGTCTCTATAAGTGGTTTATTTATCTTTGTTGTAAGAAGTGGAGGTGGTGTTACACTACTAGATTCAAGCCATCCTTGCATAGACATGTAATTATTTGTATCTGTGGTAATAATACCTTCTTTTTCTGTTGCTTGGGCAATAGTTATATTGGACTCCATTAGATTGTATTTACTTACATTAAGAGGGTCTGTGTTCTGTTCTTCTATATTTTTTGTCCTGTTGTATGTTATATGGGTACTATTATCATCACCATGAAATGCTTCTAGTTCATGAATCTCACTTTTAAGTTTTTTGTGTGTTGTACTGTTTGTGATTAATGTTGTTGGTGGTATATGTTCTAAAGTTACAACATTTTGTGTGACTTTATCAGTATTGTAACTACCAGAGGTACCCTCATTTGCTGCTACCGTTGTATATATTGTACTAATAGTTGGATCTGGCATAGGAATAAAACCATTTGATGTCTGTGGAAGCATTGGTGAGAATCCCCCTGTTTCAAATCTTGGAGGTTCTATTACTTGATATTTTTTTATATGTTGCTGATTATTTTTATTTTCTGACCAATCAATTTTGCGGCCAGTATTAAGGATTTTTTTCATGTCTATAGAAGGTAGTGGAACACCAAAAAATGTAAAACCACTGCTAGGGACTGGAACTTTTAAAGCAATACCAGTTTTTTTGTGAGTTGTATTTGGCATTGCAGCATAAATTGTTGGTGTATTACCTAAATGTGGCTGAGGTTTTGTAGTGTGAGTGACAGAATTGTTCATGTTTTCTAATAATGTTTCATTGTAAGGATAATCAACATACTCATCATAAAAATATTCAGATTCTTCAGGTAAAGGACGATTATTCAGTTTATTATTTTGATAGTTATTTTTAATCTGTGTTTCATAGTCTTTTATTTTGTCTAATGATGAAAAAATTTGTGATGTTGCTAAATTTGGTAATAATGCTTCATTGTCATATATTGCACATGATTTCAAGTCTTCATTGCTTAATGGTGCATTTGAACAATCTTTATTCGAAAACGGCATTCCTTTAACATATGTACCATCAGCACATTTAGGTCCGAGAGAAGATGATTCCGACAACCATGATTTCAACCAAATAATTGCACAATTGCAGATTAATGGATTACCTGTAAATAAAAATTAAACATTATAAGTTTTAGTAAAACAATAAAAAAATAAACATAAAATAGTTTTTAATACATACCATCGACGTCAAAAATAGCGATATTGTGCCTTAACTTGGCGAAATTATCTTCCGAAATCGACGTTAGTCTATTATTTCGCAATGACAAAATTTTTAGTCTTGGCATGTTATCAAACGGACGGTTACTGATATAACATATATGGTTACTGTCTAAATTAAGTTCAACAAGCCATTCCATGTATTGAAACGATTCTCTAGTAACTTTTGTGATTTTGTTAAAACTTAAATCCAGTACTTCTAATGATACAAGCCGTTTAATCCCTAAATTGTCTAAATTAATTAATTGATTATTACTTAAATTTAGATACTGTACCAACGGTAAATTTTCAAAGGCTCTTATTGATATAAATTGCAATCTATTGCTTTGCATCTCAATAATTCGTAGTTTTGGAAGATTGGAAAAGGCTCGATCAGGTATATCTATAATATGGTTTCTGTTTAAGTAAATAGAAACTAATTTAGGAAGATTCGAAATAGCTAATGAATGAATAATTTCTAGTTGATTATTTTCCAAGTCGATTGTTTCCAAATTTCTCAAATCACGAAAACTTCCACTGCGTATTTCGGTAATTTTATTACCATACAGTTTAATTTCTGCCAAAGTTTGTATATTGTTGATAACATCGCCATCGAAATTTTTGATATGGTTATTACTTGCGTCTAATATGTTTAATTTTGATAGTATGTTTAAAGAATTTGGTAACTCGTGAAGATTGTTTGATGAAATATTAAAAATTTGAACATCTAAACCCCTGTTTATAATATTGGGACTAATGCGATTTAATTTATTTTTGCTAAAATCTACTTCCAATAGTGCAACATTCTTTTGTATCGCAGTGAAGTCAAAATTCTCTACATGATTTCCATGTAAGTTAACTTGTTTTAAGAATGTAAGTTTGTCAAAACTTTTCGGATGGATACTTATAATTTGATTGTTACTTAAATCCAATACTTCTAACCGTTCTAGGTCACTAAAAGTATTAGCTTCTATTTGCCTTAGTCCATTTCTATTTATATAAAGTCTGCGCAAGTTGTGTAAAGTGCTCATACCTCCGTATGGTATTTTTTGAATACCATTATTTGAAATATCAAGAGTTCTTAATGAAGGCAAATCAAAATCCGGAGACGGGGGCAGTGGTAAATTAGTTATTTGGTTTCTTCGTAAATATAGTTCTTCTAAGCCTCTCGGTAGTCCTGGCAGAAATTCAACTAATCTATTCGAACTGGCATCCAATGCATATAAATTTGGCAAATTGCGGAAGGTAGCAGGATGCGTAGAAATCAATGCATTTCCAGATATATTTATGAATTCTAGTAAAGGTGTATCCATAAAAGTAATGGGATCTATTATTGTCAATTGATTGTTGCTTAGATCTATTCTTCGCAAAGCTGGAAGATTGTACAATAATTTAGGTTGTAATCTATGAAAATAATTGTTTGATAAGTCTAAGCCTTTTAAAGCAGGTAAGTTCCAAAACGGACCCTCATTCATATCATTTAAAGAATTATTACTTAAATGCAGCTCTCGTAATGAGGGCATGGCAGTAAATGAATCTGCATCGATAAACTTTATGTTGTTTCTGTTTAAATGTAAACGTTCTAGGCTAGGGTGACCTCTTAAAGCACCTCTTGGTATTTCTTGTAATAAGTTATCACTCATATCCAAATATCTAAGTCGAGGCAAAGCATCAAGTAAGGATCTAAATTCAGAAATGTGCATTATTTTGTTTCCAATTAAGGATAACTCTTCAACTCCACTGCCAGACTGTTGTAAAAATGATTCGGGATGTATGCGTATTATTTCGTTATAATTTAAGTCTATTACTTTCAATTTGGGTACTCTGTGGAAGGCTCCGTGATGTATGACATTGATGTTGTTGTTCGACAAATACAATGTTTCTAACATAGGATGATTAACAAAGGCCCCTTCACTTAATTTAGTAATCAAATTATGATTGAGGTTTAACTTTGACAACATTGGCAGGTCTCTAGTAGCTCTACCAATCATAGTTGCATCTGATATCTTATTATTGCTTAAAGATAATTCATTTAAATGCGGAAGTAATGAAAGCGCTCGCATGTGGATAGATCTGATACCACAATCGGTTATTTCAAACTTTCTCAATGTAGGCATATTAAAAAAAGCATTTTCTTTTATAGTATTTAACTTTAAACTTCCTTTAATAAATAAATTTTCCAGATTTGGTAAGTTCCCAATACTATGTTCATTAATACTACTTAAACTTTCCGATTGTACGCTAACATATCGTAGTTTTTGCATGTTGATCAAGGTGGGTATTCTTTTTAAGTTTTGTGATTGAATTGTTAAAGCTTGTAGGTTTTGTAGTTTCATCAAACTTTCTGATGGTAGACTTTTAAGATCATTTTCTACAATAAATATTTCTAATAAGTGCGGCTCTTGAGATTCCAGCCATGTAGCGGAGACTCGTTCTAAACCATTATGTCGAATCATCAATCTAAGAATTTTCACATTTTGAAATAACTTTCCTGGTAGAGATGGCAAATAATTGTTTTCAATTATTAGTTCATCGATGGGCTTTCTAATGTATTCGCCTATGCGTTGTACACCTTTTAAAACTTGCGGTAAATCGCTGTGCGTACACCTAAAATTAATTTACATTAGCGACGTTTTATTTAACAATAAAGATACAGGCAAATTATTACAAATTTTGTTACCATATCTGTATATCTTCTTGACGGTGAGTGCATATGCAGGGAAGTATTGTTTCTGGTTGCGGACATACTGTTTTTTGTCCTAACGCAGTTTGAATTATTAACAGTGTGAAACATAATAATATATTCTGTTCGTTGAACTCCATTCCTCATAGACTGTCATTGTATCATTTTTAAATGTTTCACTTTATCGGATACCATCTGAAAACAAACAAAAAATAATCATTGAAATTAATTCTCCATTAATCCTTTACTTATCTCCATTTAATCTTAGTAGCAACTGAAGAGACATTGTATTTTGAGAGAAAAACCAGACTATTCAACAAATAAAATATTTATTTTTGAAATTTTCTAGGCTACTCATTAAAAGCATTTGTAGGTACCATATTTATATATAGGTAAGGGGACATCCATGTGCTCAGAATGGAGGGAGAGGTCCAATGAAATCTTACCAAATCTCATTTAAAGGGGGGGGGGGGGGGGGGTAAATCGTAAATCTCTCCTGAACTTCAAAAAATATAAAATATTACAGATATTAAAAAGAAATATATTTTGAGTGTTCATTTTGCCCGCTGAAATAAATCTCATGGCTATTAAAATAATTTAGTTTTTGCTTTAAATTTAAATAAACTAACTATAGTATATACCTGAACAGTTTATTATTTTCCCAAATAATAAATATAAATTAAGTTTAAAATATTCTTAGCGTCAATCTCACGTAAGGGGAGGGGGAGCCCAGGCAAATCTCACCTAGGGGGAGGGGGTAGGGAGGAGTCTAAGCTGATCGAAAAATAAGTACTGCCTACGAGTATAAAGCTGAAGAAGAGTTTGTTTGGTCTATAAATTATTGGAACGAAGTTTTGGAACGAAGTTCCTTACGGCAGGTCTGACATTTGGCTGGGCGACCGAACTTAAAAAATGTGATACTAAAACCTCAAGAAAAATACATAACGGAAGTGACGTAATATCAGTCACACATCTGTATAATATGAAGTTCGTAAAACTAAAATATTACTAGTAAACTTTTTTTTTTAAATTATTTATGTAATTTTATACTGTCGACAAAAATAAATAAAGACACGTGTTTTTTATCTTTTTAATAGTTTGAATTATTATTATTATTTTGTTTGATTTATTTTATTTTACGGTATTTGTTATTTTCTAAAATACTAAATTTCCTAAATACTTTCATGTTATTCATTAAAGGCCAATCAACAAAATTAAAAAAAAAAAAATCAAGAAATAGAAAATATGTATAATATATAATATATTTTTTTAAAATTGTGTTGCTTCTATACTATCCAAAAGAACTTCGTTCCGACCTGGTTGTCCCATGACACCACATAATTTTTTAGATTTGGCCCTTATCAAGGAAAACTATATCTAGATTATATGACATCCACGACCAATAAAAGCGCTTTTTTTTTGTAAAAGCAAGGCCGGCCTGAAGCAGACAATTAATGTAAAAGCCAGTTTATCCATAAAGAAAACAGCGTATGGCAAATCAGGTTAAGAAATTAAAAAAGAAATATGTTACTAAATATAAATCCACGTATCTAATGTTTTTATTTTCTAAAATGTTGAGATTTACTAAATTCAAAAATTTAACTGTTACAAATAATAATTTACAAAACGTACTTTGTTACAATATCGTTTCCTGTATTTTAAATAATAGTATTAATTGTCTACTTTCGTCAAGGACGCAATGAAACAATAACCGTAAAAACAATGGTCAGTATACGGTGGTTAATTTGCACTTTCACTCCTCCCGCCATTGTTTGGATTTAGTTTATCTGTAAATTAATAATTTACGTCATTGTAACTGAGGATATACGGTTACGCAATAAAGTTATATATTGCCCTAAATATTGTTACAAAGAAGAAAACATTTTTTCTATTGCACGTAACATTTATTATAATTACAGAGTGTTAGTTTAATAAATTAATATAAAACCATTAAAAATATATTAAGTTTATTCGAAGTGGTCTTCATTGAGTGCAGTACAGTCCTTTAAACGTTGAGGCTAGATATCAATAGAACCACGCACTCTTTCCGTGGTAAAATTCTCCACTGCCACTTGTAGGTATAAATTGTTTTAGGTACTCCAAATTATCATGGCATTTAAAGCAAGTCATACTCTCTAAAACTGACCATAAATCTTAATCCAGCAGATTAAGATCGTGACTAGATGACAGCCAGTCTTCAGTTCTGATGAAGTCCGGACCGTTGATTTTTAACTAACATTGAGTGGATCAAGCTATGACCCGGCGTCGAGTCTTGCTGAAAGGATCATTCTTGGTTATTGTACATGGTGTTATTAAGGGGTTTAACTACCTTCTCAAGAATAGTATCTTGATACACTTATGTGCCCATGTTTTGATACCTTTTTCACAAAAATATGGCTCATTCAGTCTTTCATAGCTAACACCCAACCAAACTGTCACTGAAGTCGGATAATTGCGAAGCTTCCTTATAGCTTTGAGCATAATACGGTCATTTTAATAAAGTAAAAATTTTCTCACCTGGAAACAATTTTTTTTGTGACCTCCCTTTTCGTACCTTTTAAGTAGTTCTTTTGATTTTGCCACCCTGTACTTTTTTTTTTAAATTATCAGTTAAGAAATGACCAGTGCGTCTCATATAGGCTGCAAATCCTAAGTCATCTTTAAAATACGCAATATGGTTCTACTCGTAGGTGCTATCATTATCTTCCAAAATAAAATCGTGCTTTCAGACAGGATTTATTCGAATACTTTTCCTTACTACTTTGATCGCCTTTTTCGTACGAACACTACGTCGACGGCCAGATCTTTTTCTGTTGCAAGCAGAGGTTTCACTGTACTTATCAATACGGTACACAAACATTTGACTAATACCAAGCGAATGGAGAGTTTTAAAAATCGTATTCGGCTTCATATCTACTTTGTTTAGGTAATGAAATCACAGCGATTCATCATTTCAGCCTAATACAATCCACTGCTGGACAGAGGCCATCATAAGTTTGCGCCAAAAATGGCGTGAACTCATGTGTTTTGCTTATAGTCATCACGCTGGGCAGGCGGGTTGGTGACCGCAGGGCTGGCTTTGTCGCACCGAAGACGCTGCTACCCGTCTTCGGCCTGTATATTTCAAAGCCAGCTGTTGGATGGTTATCCCGCCATCGGTCGGCTTTTTAAGTTCCAAGGTGGTAGTGGAACTGTGCTAATCCCTCAGTCGCCTCTTACGACACCCACGGGAACAGAGGGGGTCACAGCGATTCGATTCTCTTTATCACCCCACTTTATGTAATATATCTTGCCCAACTATGTATTTCCTGAATTAATCTGGTGTCCAATTTTGAAGATTAGACATTTTTTATGTTTGTTATTAATTTGTACGTGTCTATATTAAAACGAAAAAAAAAAAATAATACCTACAACCAATAGTACCTAATAACTACCTAAAACACAACAGCTCATTTAGGTGTAGGTACACGCAAAACACAAAAGGTAATCTACATATTATCTAATGCAAATAGTCTCTTAGATATTCATATTTGCTATCATACCAATCTTGTTGACATCATTATTAATCGACTAAATATTACATTCGTTTCATAAATATTATGACATTCGGTAGTCACAATTACGCACTATGTGAAAAGAAAACGTTATGCCTGTACAGTATTTTAACGTAACCCATAATCACCCAACGAAACCAGTCACTTTGTTACAGTTATGCAGTTATATACACAGCATATAACTGTCATCGTGTTTTATGAAAAAATGTGTCTCCGCTGCGACAGCACTCATCGGAACCTGACATGTCGTCTCTCGTGAACCTTGTAAGTGTCACGGAACGAAAAAAAAGGAAAAGAGATGGAGATCACAATTTGTCTCTTGTTATTCAGGATATGTTTGCAGCGTTTTCTAAAAATCAGGAAGGAAACTTTGCGCAACTTAGGGCTGTTATTGAGGGACTGAACGAGCAGAATGCGGAATTGAAGAAAAGTATAGAACTAATGTCTGGTAAATATGATGAATTTTTGATACAAATTAAAAATCTTGAACAGCAAAAAAATGAGGATAAAAAAACTATAACGCACCTTGAGGACAGAATAGATTACTTGGAGCGTAAATCTAGATCAACTGGTCTTGAAATTAAAAATGTCCCTAAATTGGAGAACGAAACAAAAGAAAGACTCTGTAATGTGGTAAAAAATCTCGGTAAAGTATTAAATTTGGATGTTAATTCTAACAGTATTAAGGATATATACAGAACTAATCCTAAAAAAGATAAATTGCACAAACCAATTATTGTGGAGTTTAATACAGTTTTACTGAAGGATAAAATATTGCAAAACATCAAGACCTTTAATAAGTCTAAGAAAAAAGAAGAAAAATTAAACACATCACACTTACAATTTAATCAACCTGTAAATCCTATTTTCGTGACGGAGACACTAACGACTAGGACTCAAAAACTATTTTACCTAGCAAGGACGTTCCAAAAAAGTCACGGTTTCACTTACTGCTGGACTTCACATGGCGTTATTTACCTCCGTAAGGATGAAAATTCACCACAAATTCGTATAAATACGGAAGCAGATATTAATAGATTAAAAAGTTCAATATGACTAGATTTTGTAATAAACAACTTATTTTTGTATACCTTAGTTAATCGTAAGTTATCAATTTTCATTTATTTTTTGTTTCTAAGATGTTTTTTTATAATTATTTCACAGTCTACACACATTAACATTTACAATTACACAATTAACAACATTAAACTTTCACATTCTAAGTGCAGTTACTATGTATAATAAATGGCATTTCCTACTACTATTAGACAAGGGTTTACCCGTACTATTAATGGAACTTATACGTAGTATATTCTTTAATTCGATAATATAATAAAAATTTCGGAAGAAATTGAAGATATTTCCATTTCTAAGGTTTATGCATGCGATATTGATGAATGTAATAAATTAGTGGGGAACTCCCCTAATAGTTTTAAAATTCTCACGCAAAATATACGTAGCATTTATAAAAATATGTCCGATTTTGAGGTTTTGATTCATAGGTTGGGGATTGATTTTGATGTGATGGTTCTTACTGAAAGTTGGCACGGTAACTCTCTCTTTATACCTGGACTTAATAATTATAACTCATTTAAAACTCAAAACAACAAGAAACAAAATGATGGCGTTGCTCTTTATATCAAGGATAATTTGTCTTTTTCTGTAGAGGAACCTTCATTTCAAGAAGGCAACTGTTTAATTGCGACACATGGGAACGTTATTGCAATTATATCTATTTACAGATCGCCGTCGTATCATAACATTGATTTATTTCTAACATCGTTAAACATAGTTCTTGAAAAGTTGCATTCCTTTAAAAATATTTTTTTTGATAGGTGATATAAACATTGATATTAAAAAAACGGATTTAATTAGTGATAGATATCTAACATTAGCTGCTTATCACGGACTTTTTCTTGGTCATAATCTTACAACCCGCGAAGTAAGCGATTCTTGTTTGGATCACTTTTTGATAAGGACTAATTTCCCATCTTTAATTATTGTTCCGCAGGCAAGAATAACTGACCACTTTCCTGTTATGATATCAGTAAATATGAATGTAGATCGTGTCTATAGTACCACGAGTTATAGCAAAGTTAACACGCCTAATATTAAAACTGATTTGTTAAAAGTTAATCTTATGCCTATTTTTGCTTCTAATGATCCTAACCATGCTATTGAATATTTTGTTAATGTGATTAAAGAGGTTATTTATAAAAATACTGTCTCCATCACTTTGTCATCACGAAAGAGAATATTAAAACCCTGGATAACACCGGGCCTATTACGTTGTATAAAACATAGAGACAAATTACATAAAAAAACTAAACTTTTCCCTCTTAATTTAATCCTAAAAATATCTTATAGCAGATACCGAAACTTCTGTAATGCACTATTAAAAAAGGTAAAAAATAATTATGAAAAAAATGAGATAAGTAATGCTAAAAATGATAACAGAAAGTTGTGGAAATTAATAAAAAATAGGTTAAATACTTCAAACAGAAATAGTAATTCATCTATTGAGTTGTTAAATATTTCAGATTCGTCATTAAGCTCACTAAACGAAATTAACAACTATTTCATTACAGTTGGTAAAACATTAGCAGAAAAATCCTACATTCGCCAAAATAAACAAAATAACTGTTCATCATCGGTGCAGAATAATGAATCGCGATTGAGTTCTTTTGTTTTGTTAGACACTACTCAGGATGAAATAAGTCAATGTATAGGCAGCTTGAAAAATTCTGCCACTGTTGGTTGGGATGGTATTTCTAACATATTTATCAAGGAACATAAAGAGTTTTTAATTCCGCCATTAACACATATTTTTAATTTATGTTTGAATATGGGAATTTTTCCCACAATTCTCAAAAAATCGGAGATACACCCGATTCACAAAAAGGGAGACAAAAAATTACCTGCGAACTATAGACCTATATCTATTTTGCCCTCATTGTCAAAAATTTTGGAAAAAATTACAAATAATAGGCTCACTGTTTATCTAGAAAATAATAATATTATTTCGTCAACTCAGTTTGGTTTTCGTAGGGGGAAATCAACAGATGATGCAGTATTTACACTAACTGATTATATAAGTCAAAATTTAGATAAAGGAAAAAAAGTATTATCCATTTTTTTGGACTTGGCGAAAGCCTTTGACACTATTTCGGTACCCAAATTGATTTCTAAATTAGAGGTATTGGGAGTTAGAGGTAAACAACTAGAGTTGTTTAAAAGCTACCTTTCGGAACGTACACAATGTATACGTGTCGATAATTATGTTAGTAATTGTCTTCAGGTCGAGTATGGCGTTCCACAGGGTAGTATTCTAGGTCCTACACTGTTTTTGATTTATATCAATAACCTCTCTTCCTTGCTTTTTTCACAAGGTAAATTGATATCGTATGCTGATGATACTGCATTAGTATTCGTCGGTGATACATGGTCTGAGGTTTTTGCAGCTGCGCAGGATGGTTTTGATGTTGTAATTGAATGGCTTCAAAATAACAAATTAACAATAAATATTGAAAAGACCAAGTATATGGTGCATTCGATTCGCAACATTAATGGGCCGGGTGAGATCTACAAATTGATATGTCATTCCTGTGGTCGAGGCTCAAACTGCGCTTGCCCTTTTATTGGGCGAGTGGATTTTATCAAATATTTAGGTATTACCATAGACTGTAACCTTAACTTTAAACGGCATATTTATGATTTATCAAGTAAAATTCGAAAGTTAACTTACATTTTTAGAAATCTTCGAGACGTTGTTGAACCAACTATTTTAAAAAGAATATACTTAGCTTTATGTCAATCTATCATTTCATATTGCATTGTATCTTGGGGTGGAGCATCAAAAACAACTTTAAAATCTCTTGAGATAGCTCAACGCGCGGTACTTAAAGTTAGTACTTTCAAGCCACTTCTTTATCCAACGAATGAAATATATAAATATTGTGAGGTCCTTACAGTTCGACAGTTATTTTTACTTCATATTATCTTGAAACAACATTCAGAGCTATATAAATATACCAAGAAAATATTAAATAAGCGCCGAAATTATACAATATGTTCCAACAATCAAAAGTTTCGAACTGCGTTTATTCGTAAATTTTATTGTTACTTGGGACCTTTTATCTATAACAAAATTAATAAAATGTTGAAAGTTTCTTCTGACAATAGTAAAATATGTAAAACAAAAATTTTTAACTATTTTTTGAGCTTATCTTATGATGATACGGAAAATCTTATCTGCACTTAAAATTGCTAAAGTAAAACTAATCATTACTGTAAAAAACTTGCACAATCAGCTATCCATTATAGACAAAAGTACACACACACACCCACACACACACACACACACACACACACACACACACACACACACACACACACACACACACACACACACACACACGCACGCAGACACACACACAAAACAGCATGCGAGTACTTACTCTCACTTCGCTTATACTTAATAAAATATTCGTTAATATTAAGAAGAAAAAAAAAAGAGAAAAAAAAAAAAAAAAAAAAAAAACATATTTAAAAACATGTTTTGATGGTAAATATTTCCAAACTTTAATAATTGTCAACCTTTTTTGTTTTTTTCCAAATTTTGTATTTATAATCCTTGTTTTTTATTGTGTTGTCATCTTTGTATACAGATTAGTATTATTTTTGTATTCGCTATCTGAACGCAAATTTTGATTATGTAACAATAAACTAATTTTTGGGGAAGACACTGTGGCCTGTAACACAGCTTTTTTAAGCTAGCACGGGTCGCAGGGCTTCTTGATATTGTAAACTACATAATTTGAGCAAATAAACTATTTATTATTATTAATCACCCAACGAAACCAGTCACTTTGTTACAGTTATGCAGTTATATACACAGCATATAACTGTCATCGTGTTTTATGAAAAAAGTGGCCTAACAATAAGCTAACGTCAAATAGTTTTGCAAAGTTGTACAAATATTAAAAAAAACATACAATGGAATGTTAGTTTTACTTCATTTTAGGTATTGCTACTTATTTAAATTGTATATTCAAGTGGAACATATTTTATTTCATTTTGATATCATAGTCTAATAGTACCTAAAAGGTACCGAAAAGTTTGTATACATTTAATTTTTTTTTCAAGTAAAATAAATTAAAAAAAGTATCTGCAGGTCTACTCCTTATAATATTGTTAAGCAATGTTGCAAAGTTATCAAATAATCAATAAAAAGTTTTTATTTATGTAGTATGAATTTATAATTATAATTATAATTATGTATATATATATCATCTCCTTTGTCCTAAAGTTGCGTGGAAGAGATTGATTTTTAACAATAAGACCGAATTTTGTACGTATTTTCAATACAGTCCTTATAGTTAATGTTACTTTTTTTTCGTGGTTATTTATGTAGTATGAATTTATAATTATAATTATGTATATATATCATCTCCTTTGTCCTAAAGTTGCGTGGAAGAGATTGATTTTTAACAATAAGACCGAATTTTGTACGTATTTTCAATACAGTCCTTATTGTTAATGTTACTTTTTTTTCGTGGTGTGTAAGATTTAGATTATAGAAAAATAATTAACGAGAATTAGAGAAATTATTATTATATGTTTTACAACCTACATATAAATTGATCAATGTCTAAAAAATATCTACGTTTCTTCTTCTTAACAGTAATAACACAAAATTATAACATTTTCTCAACATCTCGATTCTAGATCGTGATTGCAGTCATCACAATTTCATGCATTTGAACATGTCCCCTTTACGAAGTTATATGCTTACCTAATACGACACTTAGATTTGTCCTACAAATTCACTGTAACTAATAATTATTTGCACGATAAATGGTATAGTAAAAATGTCTATAAAATTTCCATTGCATTTCAAAAGCTTCTTCGGAGCTTTGCAAGCCTAATTTTAGCTTATCGCTCGCTTAGCGTTGCTTAGCTTATCGTATTATTATTAATAAGTTCACGCCAAATATCAGTCATTTAAAATCCCCAATCAACTTCCGCCGGGAATCTTGCGCAAATCGTTTGTCTAGCAGCCTAGGGGGATGCCCTATACTTCGTTTACCGAAACTCTGTCTCCACTCCAGGAAGCGTCTGCTCCAGCTGCCTCAGTCTCAGCGCTCGTATGTCAATACAGATAAGTCGCATTTTTCGAAGACCTTCGTCTTTAAATATTGCGGCATCTCTTATGTAAAGAGGACAAGAAAAAGTTATATGTGTTTATGGTAAGAACACTAAAAACCATCGATCGTAAAGACCGTCGTCGGATCGACAGCATTACGTCTTTTCGTCAACAGTAAAGTTCGGCTAAAGAAAGAAACTAATATTTTTACACATACAAAAATCCACTTCGAAGAGGAATCGAATCCATGGTCGTCATCGTTCATGGAACTTTATCATCACTATAGCAAAACGGTCCTCTGCCACACCAATATGTTTATACACAGCCTATACTTATTTATTATCTTATTGATTAGTCTGTTCTATATCTAGATGTAAGATTATTATTTTATACATTAATTAACATTACTAAAATATCTCTTCGTTGATATTTATAATGTCAGTTGTACTACTAGAATGGTAACTTTTAGTTAATATTTCATTATTAGTAGCTTGCTTATTTTACTGAAATAATGGTATTTGCTCATCAAAATCGATATACCCAGTGAAAAATGCGGTTTAATTCGACGGAGGTCGACGAAACAAGAATCGAGTAAATACACATTATTAGATATAACTCAAAAGGTACTTGTCAGATCCTAATTGGCCACATGACGTGCACTACCTTTCGATTAAAAAATAATCATCGGAATCGGTCCACTCAGTCAAAAGTTCTGAGGTACATAAAAAAATACAATCGAATTGAGAACCTCTTCTTTTTTGGAAGTCGGTTAAAAGTTATTTACAATATTCACGTAGGTGCAATATATATATATCTTAATATATATAAATCTCGTGTCACAATGTTTGTCCGCGATGAACTCTTAAACTACTTAACCGATTTTAATCAAATGTGCACACCGTGTGCAGTTTGATCCAACTTGAAAGATAGGGTATATTTTGTTTTGATATATGTAATTATTATATTTAAGAAAAAAAATAAGGCGATACGAAGTTTGCCAGGTCAGCTAGTATATATATATATATATTTATATATTTGAGCATGTGTAATGTATATGCAGATGTCCGCACTAGGTACTCTACTTGATACGTAAATTAAATAGAGCAGCATATAGTATCTAATTGTGTTGGCTCGCAAAGAAAAAAAAACCGACTCCATTTACATCGACCAGTACTACAACGTAGGAGACGAAAAAATAATCTAAAATGTACAAGACAAGCATCAAGCTTCGATTAAAAAAATCATCAAAATCGGTGCACCCCGTCAAAAGTTTATTTATTTATTTTTTAAATAAATTACAGTCGAATTGAGAAACTCCTCTTTTTTTTAAGTCGATTCAAAATAAAAACCATGCTCCACCACTTTCCTCGTATAAAGATTTTCGGGATATGAGACAAATTATCATTGGCTGGTCTGCAGACGATTTAGACATTGTCAGAAAGACACTGTGTTGCCTAGGACACTCTTCAGGAAAACGCAGAGTTGCCGAAGCTCTGCGCCACCCTCTTGACCTCACTGGCTAGGCCCACAGGAACGACGAGTCGATACGTGTGGAGCCAGTTCGGCTACAGGAGTCTTTCGCATTTTAGAGCTATGCCACGAATGCTTGACGGAGATCCCATTTCGGGTTTCAAATGAAGTTTTCCTTCTCCAGGATCCTGATGATTTTAAGCCAGGTTTATCCCTTGGTCGCCTTTTACGACCTCCATGGGAAGAAAGGGAGTGGTGCTATTCTTCTCAGCCGACACCAAACGGCATAATAATATAATAATGCCATGTGAGACAAATACCTACTTATTAAAGAATGACATTAATGTACTACTATATTCATATTAAATATATTGAACAACTATTAAACGTAACATGAAATAAGTTCAGATACTTGTGTAGATACTGTGTCTTTTAAGTTCTTATCATTACAATTACAATAAAGTATTATTAAAACTTAAGACAAAAGTAGAGTCTCGATTTCGGTCTAAAAATTTAAATGAATCGTCAAAAGATTGAGGTTGATAAAGAGATAATCGTAAATTATATAAGAGAACGTTAACATTCAAAAAATCTCATTGCGTAATCTCTCGTCATCTCAATAATTAACCAATTAAAAGATATTTGAAAGACCAGAGATTAGTGTATTTTTTAGCATATTATTATGTTTACGTTACATTAGGTAATTAAGATACCATTACCTTTAATAACGTTAAATTCCTTTAGTTACAGCCACCAGTAATCCAAATACGACTAAAGTATGGTATATACAAATTACGTAATTCGGTGTTCACTTTCAAACAAACCCGGACCACTGAAGTCTTTGATAGATAAACACGGACTGGATACGAAGAGTATTTCGCATGCAAACACCAGACTTTCGGTTCATGGCTCGATGCGCACCAAGTAACTTATCTTTCACCATTGTAGCGCGTGCTTTCATACGTAACATTGTCTTCTAGAAGTAGACGTGCAAATGTGTAATATATTTGTTTTGTAAACACAAGAAGAAACAAGTGCGGATGCATAAAATAGTGCTGCTTAAGTTTATAATTTTTATTTTACTTTCATAATCAATATCTTAAATAATATTTTTTAAACTATACGTTCAAATCATAGGCCATTAAAATTCAATCATTGGCTATATACCAACCTATTTAGGCCAATGCAAGTGCCTGACATAAAATATCATATTATACCATACCATACCTTTTTATAGCAAGTAAACAAATCTTTTTTCCTATTACTATTAAAAAAGTATTAGTACCTATAAGAAAATATTTCCATGTAAACATTTTTTTAATAACACTTCTGGAATAACGTCTTTGTTATTCTATGATGTATTTATTGCTAAACAAAAGATTGCACATTTTAGATCAAGATTAATCTAGCAATCCAATGTGGCAACTAGGAATGTTCGTACAATAAAACGGATATATTATTTAATAGCTCGATTATAATTACTGAAATTACAAAGTTTGTAAATAAATTCTAAGTAACAATAATTAAATGATAATATCACTATACTATAAATTCTAATAAGTTTGTTTTTATTTATATCTAAAATAGAATCTTGTGGTTACACATGTTACAGTAAAAAATTGAGACGCTTTTAATCATCATCATCGAACCTAATAATTGAAAATTTTTGAATGCCAAGAGGGACATAATTCCGAGAAACATACTCAGAAAGATTTCGGTTAAAAGGCATTCAATACATTTTTTAAACCTAAAAAACTTACGTGTAGTAAATTTTGAACTTACAAGCCTATATAATAATAATCAGTAACTTTGGTAAGAGTAAAATAAACAATAAATAATTGTGTTTGCTCGCAAACGAAAAAAAACCGACTTCGATTACATCGACGAGTAGTACAACGTAGATCGACGAAAAAATAGTCAAGTAACTTCGCGTTATCAAAGATTACTCACAAAGTAGTTATCAGATCTCAATAAAATTTATATGTGACCACATGACAAACATCAGCTTTCGATTAAATTAAAAATTATTAAAATCGGTACACCCAGTAAAAAGTTATTGCGGATTTTCAAGAAGTTTCCTCGATTTTTCTGGGATCCCATCATCAGATCCTGATTTCCTTATCATGGTACCAAACCAGGGATATTCCCTTTCCAACAAAAAAAGAATTATCAAAATTTGTACATCCAGTAAAAAGTTATTGCGGATTTTCAAGAATTTCCATCAATTCCTCTGGGATCCCATCATCAGATCCTGGTTTCCTTATCATGGTACTAAACTTGGGATATCTCCTTTCCAACAAAAAAAGAATTATCAAAATCGGTATATCCAGTAGAAAGTTATGTGGTATAATACAACGTAGGTCGACGAAAAAAGCGTCAAGTAAAAACGCATTATTAGATATAGCTCGAAAAGTAGTTGTTAGATTTCAAATAAATTTAAATGGGACCAATTGGCACACACCACCTTTCGATTAAAAGAAAATTTGTCGAAATCGCTCCACCCAGTCAAAAGTTCTGATGTAACATACATAAAAAAAAAATACAGTCGAATTGAGAACCTCCTCCTTTTTTGGAAGTCGGTTAAAAATAAAAATGTGAGTGATTTTGAAATACGTGAGCTTTTCAAACATCGTATGTAATTTTTTAAACAACAGTTATTACATTATATAATAAGCACGTTTGTTATGACCACTAGACCACGAGGAACTTCTTGATATCCTATAGGTAATTTGCTTGCATAATATGGATAGAATTGTTCTCGAGCATTTAGCCTGTTACATCCCAATTCTAGGCATACGCCTCTCTCTCCACGTAGAAGAAGGATAGGAGCTTTATCCACCACGCTGCTCCACTGTGGCTTGGCGGATATGTTCCCTACTATGAGTAACGATCGCTATCAGGTATTTATGATAACATAAACCGGGACCGACGTCTCCCCACCGTGCTCGGAGGGGTCGGAGACCCACAAGGACCAACCGGATCCACACCGGAAAGAAATATTTGTACAAATAAAAATACTCATCCTGAGTGTGAATCGAACCCACAAACCGTCGGTGTTTTAGGTGACTACTCGCACCACTACGCCAAAGCGGTTCTGGTTGAATCGTCTATTTTTTTGTTATGCATATTGAGGACCTTATAATATTTTTTCGTCAATTATATTTCGACAAACATTTTTGTAAAGCTAATGTGCGATTCTATGTCCCTGTTGCAATCATAACTTTATTACCAAAATATAAATAAAAAAATCTTTACTTTTGACCTTGTTGACGTTAACAGGTATAACAAATTGTTTTATTAGCGTCAAGCCCACTAAGATGTACGAGTACAAAAAATAAAAAAAATAAAATTGTACATGCCCCTCTTAAAATTATAAAATTAAAGATTTGTTGTAGATCATAATTATGATATGATATCCGCATTCAAACCGGTTGACCTTGGCTTTTGCGAAATGCGCCGTCGAAAAATTTCGTCGTCAGCTTGATGTTAGATTTTTAACCGACTTCCAAAAAAGGAGGAGGTTCTCAATTCGACTGTATTTTTTTTTATGTATGTTACATCAGAGCTTTGACCGTGTGGACGATTTCGACAAATTTTCTTTTAATTGAAAGGTGGTGTGTGTCAATTGGTCCCATTTAAATTTATTTGAGATCTAACAACTACTTTTCGAGTTATATCTAATAATGCGTTTTTACTTGACGCTTTTTTCGTCGACCTACGTTGTATTATACCGCATAACTTTCTACTGGATGTACCGATTTTGATAATTCTTTTTTTTTGTTGGAAAGGAGATATCCCTAGTTTAGTACCATGATACGGAAACCAGGATCTGATGATAGGATCCCAGAGAAATCGAGGGAAACTCTTGAAAATCCGCAATAACTTTTTATTAGGTGTACTGATTTTAATATTTTTTAATTTAATCGAAAGCTGATGTTTGTCATATGGTCACATATAAATTTTATCGAGATCTGATAACTACTTTTTGAGTAATCTTTGATATCGCGTAGTTACTTGACTATTTTTTCGTCGATCTACGTTGTATTACTCGTCGATGTAATTGAAGTCGGTTTTTTTTCGTTTGCGAGCAAGCACAATTATAAATATTTACCTACTTCCGTACTTAAAGTGAGATATATATTAATAGGGTAATAGAATACATAATAAATATAGTAATATATCGTGATTTCTCCACCTACTAACATTAAGTATAAGTTTTGAGTGCGATCTTTGCAAAAACTACTATTTATAAAGCGGAACAAATTTAATAATGTTTATTTCAGTGATTTTTAACATTTCTAAGCGGACATCATTTCTACCATAACTATCTATAGGTACATCTATACAAATAAATAAAATTGGAGTGTCTGTTTGTAATATTAAAATAACCGCTTTTTATTAAATTTATATATATTTACATATGTATTTAATTATTTATATAATTTTTGTCTGTCTGACTGTCTGTCTGTCTGTTTGTTCCGGCTAATCTCTGAAACAGCTAGACTGATTTTGACGGGAATTTCACTGGCAGATAGTTGATGTAATAAGGAGTAACTTAGGCTAATCTTATTTTTTTTTAAACTGCGAACTGAACAATAACTATTTTGTTAAATTCCACGCGGACGACGTCGCGGGCACAGCTAGTTTGTAAATAAGTTATTAGGTCCTTACGTATGAAATTGGCGTTTTGTATGGTCGGAACATAAAGTCGATTTTTTATATATTTAATAAGTATATTTAATCAATCAAAGTATGTACCATTTCTATCTATCCACTTTTGACATTATATAGGTAGTTTATTGATACCTTGTTTATCTGTTTGTTTCCTAAACATTAAATAAATAAATAAATACATTTACTAAAAAAAACATTCGGGGTATCAATAAAATGTTTGAAGGTGGTTCGGACTGCCCCATCAAAGTTGAATTTTTTCTCTTGCAAGAATTTACCCGATTTCGAAAAAACCTGGTAAAAAATGGTCTTAGACATTCCAATTGAAGCTCCACTAATTTGATAGCCGTATTTTGTGCAGTGTGTAGTCTAGCGTTGTCCTAAAGCAGCAGTGGCCTAGAGCGATTGACTAGCCTTGGTAGTTTAGCGGCTATCTTTTTCATTATGGTTTGAATTTGCTGACAATAGATATCTGTCGTAATCGACTGGCCAGATTTAAGAAAGCTATAGTGAACGACACCGGCACTAGTCTTACGCTCACAAGTAACTTTTTTTGAGTCAATTTTTGCTTGAGTCGGGATTTGGCTGGCTCAGCCTTTACAATGAACGTTTCCGATTATTGTACATGATCCACTTTTCGTCATATGTAATTATTCGATTTAAAATTCCTTCATTATTGTGGCGGTTGTTATTGTTAATGTAACGCAAAAGTTCAAGTGCGTTTGTCAGTTTCCTTCACTCAATTCATGAGGTACCCACTTTCAAGTTTTTGCTTCAAGTGGATTAAAACAGTTTTATCAGTAACGCCACAGCCTGCAGCTAACTCGGACGTGGTTTGTGGTGAATCCGCTTCCACAATAGCCTTCAATTCTTCATTATCAACTTTGGTCTCCAGCCGTCCACGGGGCTTGTTCCGGAGGTAGAAATTTCGAGAACAAAAACGTTGGAACCAAAAACGCACTGTGTTTTCGTTTGCGACACCGCAGCCATACAAATCATTAACTCTTCGAGCCGTTTCAGCAGCACTGGTGCCACTGTGGAACTTGTACTCGTAAATAACACGATATTTCAAGTTTTCCATTTTGTAAAGTGAGTGACGCAAAGATGAAAAACAAAAGAGAAGAAACAATGAATTAGGTACGGTTTTTCAAACGCAAATGCATGAGTAAATAGCTGTATAAATTTGAATTTGGAATTCTTAACTACAGAGGAAATATTTGAAATCAAAGTGGTCAGTGCGACAAAACGCCAAATTCATATGTAAGGACCTAATATTATGAAATATAGTTTGTTGTAATGTTTATTACCTTACAGCAGTGAGGTATAAAACTACGTAGGTACTCAACGCAAGTCTATTATATATACCTACATGTTCAACACAGTCTTTTTTATTAAGTTTTTTTTATCTGTTCGAGTGTGTGACAATTTTATAAGACATCAATCAATCGATGATCTCAAAATAATTCAATTTCAAAGATACCGACTTCAATATTCAAGAAATAGTTATAATAGAATAATAGGAAAGATAAAGCCTTTTTTAAAGGAAGATTAAGGTAAGATTAGATAGAATTATCCATGTTTAATCTTTTTTAAAGTTGGCGCAACGGTCGCAGCACAGGTTTATGACTGTTGAGCTGGGATTGCAGGTTCGATTCCCGCACATAACAAACATTTATATTGGCCATACAGATGTGTCCTTGTGGGCTTCCCCACCGTGCCTCGGAGATCACATTAAGCCGTCGGTCCCGGTTGTTATCATCTATATATGATAGCGATCGTTACTCATAGTAGCATTGGAGCAGCGTGGTAAATTAAGCTCTGATCCTTCTCCTACATGGGGAAAGAGGCCTATAAAATTCAGACCTGTGCTTAAAAAGGAACTTTGTTGTAATAGAATAGGTAGGTACTTATTGTTTTTATGATACTTTGCAGTTTTTAACATGCTTAAAACATGTGCTTGTAGGTATGCTTTTTAATTTTTTTTTAAACGAAATAAGTATTTTGTACTAATTATATTGTATTAAAACGACAACATTGCCCTATTACTATCTATAGGTAGGTATTTGAATGTATAAAAACCACGTTATGTTAAGTAATTTATTAAACGCTGAGCAACATAATAAATCTGGTTTGAATTTTAAAGTTTCAAGGTCGTTAGACAATAGTTATTGTAAAAAAGGAGTGTCCTTTAGACTACACGACTGAAGTAAAACTTCTGCACAATAGGCCTGCACTGTGTCTTAGATATACGAAATGTAACTGGCTATGAGTGAAAGAGAGAAAGAAAATGTGTGCTCGCACCACTCTCTCTTTCTTCGTTCGCCTCGCCCGATCACACTTTTCGTAACGAATCGTCTACGAAACACACATCTCCTCAAGCATTTATTAGCTTACTCCCTAATTCAAGCATGCGTAAAGAAGTTTTACTTCAAAAAGTTTAAGTATCGGCTATAGAAAAATATATTGTCTGCTATCTCAACAAATAAATAAAATTGGAATGTCTGTTTGTAATATTAGAATAACCGCTTTTTACTAAATGAATATGGATGTATACACGGTACAAATCCCGAAATAATATTTTTAACAATTTTTGTCTGTCTGTCTGTCTGTTTGTCCCGGCTAATCTCTGAAACGGCTGGACCGATTTTCACGGGACTTTTACTGGCAGATAGCTGATGCAGTAAGGAGTAACTAAGGCTACTTTTTAACCGACTTCCAAAAAAGGAGGAGGTTCTCAATTCGACTGTATTTTTTTTTTAATGTATGTTACATCAGAACTTTTGACTGGGTGAAGCGATTTCGACAAATTTTCTTTTACTCGAAAGGTGGTGTGTGCCAATTGGTCCCATTTAAATTTATTTGAGATCTAACAACTACTTTTCGAGCTATATCTAATAATGCGTTTTTACTTGACGCTTTTTTTCGTCGACCTACGTTGTATTATACCGCATAACTTTCTACTGGATGTACCGATTTTGATAATTCTTTTTTTGTTGGAAAGGAGATATCCCTAGTTTGGTATCATGATAAGGGAACCAGGATCTGATGATGGGATTCCAGAGAAATTGATGGAAATTCTTGAAAATCCGCAATTACTTTTTACTAGGTGTACCGATTTTGATCATTCTTTTTTTGTTAGAAAGAAGATATCCTTAGTTTAGTACCATGATAAGGAAACTAGGATGTGATAATGAGATCCCAGAGAAATCGAGGGAACTTCTTGAAAATCCACAATAACTTTTTACTGGGTGTACCGATTTTAATAATTTTTAATTTAATCGAAAGCTGATGTTTATCATGTGGTCGCATATAAATTTTATCGAGATCTGATAACTAATTTTTGAGTAATCTTTGATAACGCGTAGTTACTTGACTATTTTTTCGTCGATCTACGTTGTATTACTTCGTCGATGTAATTGAAGTCGGTTTTTTTTTTGGTTGCGAGCAAACACAATTATTTTAATAACTTCTGCAGATTTTTTCAACCTTATTATTTTATTATTAAATCTTGTTTTTCAAACATTTTAAAAATGTCTTACCCCTCCTGAAAAATGCAGATGTCGTATCAGAGCCAGTTATTGCATGTAAAAATAGTGCATGATTTTGACACTTAGTAAAACTAGATAAACTTTTTGATAAAAAATTAATAGTTGTTTCGATTGGAGTTCGAGCACGTAATACGAGTAAGTTTGTCATGTGGTTTTTTTTCGTTTGCGAGCAAACACAATTATATTTTAGAAATTTGTCTATACAGATAAATAAAATTGGAGTGTCTGTTTGTAATATTAAAATAACCGCTTTTTAGTAAATGCATATGGATGTATACACGGTACATATACCAAAATAACATTTTTTATAATTTTTGTCTGTCTGTCTGTCTGTTTGTTCCGGCTAGTCTCTGAAACGGCTGGACTGATTTCGACGGGACTTTCACTGGTAGATAGCTAATGTAGTAAGGAGTAACTTAGGCTACTTTTATTTTAGAAATTTGTCAGAAATTTATTTATTTTATTACTCTGCGTACTTTTTTGTTCATTTCAACGTGGACGAAGTAGCGGGCACAGCCAGTATTTATATATAATCGAATAAACACACATTAATGTAGAGTGTTACTGAACTATAAAAGAAAAATGTCATTACAATTTAGTTATATAACTACAAAACTGCAGTCTGCAGTGTGCATTAAAAAAATAACGGGTGTGCTTTAGACCACATGACTGAAGTTCAACTTTCATAAATCTTCATAAACTTATTGGAAGACAAAAGGTTCAATAAAAATAAAGGAATACCAATATACACATTACACAGTTCGTCCTCAAAAAGTCTGTAAATTTTTTAAAAGGAATGTAACTGCTCAAATCGTTATATAATCAACTAATGTTCGTACAGTCGTATATGTAGGTAATTGGTGTAAATTAAATTACGGTTGTCATGCGCCAATATTGCCGATCAATCCATTCGTTGTGAATGATTTTTTGATACGCAGTATTTTCATAATGTGTTCATTTCAATAATTTAAAGAAATATATTTAAGTAAAATAAATAATCACCAGTAAACCCTCGAGGAAACACATGACATAATTATGATTTTTTGTTCTTCAGTAATTTTTGTACTTTGGTTATGGTTGTTATGTTGTTACAATGGTTCTACTTTGTCGAAATAAATCGTAATTATGCAATAACATTATATATGTAAAGGAATAAGATTCCTTTGAGTTTTTATATAAAGTATGGTCGTATGTTGATATACTTCTTTTATAGCAGTAGTGATATGTATTGTTTATGAAAAGATTTTGACACTCTATTGTAGTCAATTTAATATTGAAATTGGTTAAATAGCTTGGAATGCCGTTGTTTTTTTCAGGGAGGTTTTTTTATATTTTATTCTTTGTATCAAAATTTATAAAAAGAAATTTGTGAAATAACGACTTTGTTTTTTCATAGCAACACTTACTTTAATTTTCCGGTTCCAATTCTGAGTATTCAACAAGTGTCTTATATCTATATATTAAGAAAATAGTATTGTACCACTATAAGATAACTGTTATTTCACGTAATTAAAAATCAAGACATTCTGAAAAACACCGTCAAATATGAGTTAGGACAGACAGAATTAACGTACAAATTGCGTACGATCGTAGGGTACGATTGTAGATCGTACGTAGGTATGAAATTATCGTACACGTTTGGCATCACTGCCACTGAGATTGGAGGAATACAAGCTAACTGCACTTGTTAACCGACTTCCAAAAAAGGAGGAGGTTCTCAATTTGACTGTATTTTTTTTATGTATGTTACATCAGAACTTTTGACCGGGTAGACCGATTTCGACAATTTTTTTTTTAATCGAAAGGTGGTGTGTGTCAATTGGTCCCATTTAAATTTATTTGAGATCTAACAACTACTTTTCGAGTTATATCTAATAATGCGTTTTTACTTGACGCTTTTTTCGTCGACCTACGTTGTATTATACCGCATAACTTTCTACTGTATGTACCGATTTTGATAATTTTTAATTTAACCGAAAGCTGATGTTTATCATGTGGTTGCATATAAATTTTATCGATATCTGATAACTACTTTTTGAGTAATCTTTGATAACGCGTAGTTACTTGACTATTTTTTCGTCGATCTACGTTGTATTACTTCGTCGATGTAATTGAAGTCGGTTTTTTTTCGTTTGCGAGCAAACACAATTATTTTAATAACTTCTGCAGATTTTTTCAACCTTATTATCTTATTATTAAATCTTGTTTTTCAAACATTTGGAAATGTCTTACCCCTCCTGAAAAATGCAGATTTCGTATCAGAGCCAGTTATTGCATGTAAAAATAGTGCATGATATTGACACTTTGTAAAACTAGATAAACTTTTTGATAAATATTTTAAAAAATTAATAGTTGTTTCGATTGGAGTTCGAGCAGTGAGTAATACGAGTAAGTCTACATCTTTATCTATAACAATAGTTGTATTTGTTAAATTGAATTGCTCTATTGCTGTTTCAATTATCAATACATTTACCAATATATTTTCTGATATTTAATGTATAAGTTACACCGACCGAAAAAGCGATATTTTTACTTGTATGACAGCTTTTACATGGTGTACTTATACCTACATATAATGACGATTACAATTCTTTCAACGTTTTGAATCGTTATTTATCCCAAAAACGGTAGCTCTAGGGAAAAATATATAAAGACATTTTTTATAAGTAATTATTCGATCTACAATTTTTGCCTTAGCTATTTTATGATAAAGCTTACTGTTTTGCTGGAAATCGCGAAAAAGCCGTTTTTGTGACCTATGACCTTGAGTATTTTTTTTTCTAGGTATCGGATCGATGAGGACTTTTCACATCATATTCACATTTATAATATTCACATTTATAATAGTGTTTTGAACAATCCTACCAATTTTCAGCCAAGTATGAATTTTTGTATCGTCACCCCTATTTTTGGTCTAATTTGACCGGACTATTAACTTCGATTAATAATAGCAAACAAAAGACAATAGAATCGATGTTTCCGTTAAAAGGGAAATGTTGAAATTTATGAAAGTCGTTGTCGATAGACGTAATTCCTAAATGGTCCCAATGTGTTTTTGTGTCACTTCAAATATTTACAACTCGCGGTCGATTCTACATCATGTAACAATAAAAATGTCCAGTTATTGTTATGTAATTTCTGTACGTATCATAAAGAATATCTCTGGTTTGAGTAAAATCACAGATTAAAATGAAAATGAATGATCTGAATTGTCTGGTATAAAAGTTTTCATCCACTGAGCCGTTTTATCTGGTGGTTTTATAAATAAACAATAATTATAAAATCTATCTCCTAGCTAATCTGTGTTACAAACCAAGTAAAGCAAAAAGTAAAATTTTAATTACATTTATGTCTTACATAGGAAAATTCCTATTATATAAAATTTAATACCATAGAAAAAATATTTGCATTTATTCAGCTGTGAAACACACCCATCTCATACGCCAATAGAATTAACTCGTGACGTTGTTCACAACCAGTTTTCCAAATTAAGGTTCATTTTCGCATACATATTGCATACGTACAACCTGTTCTTGATATCAATCACTACACTTTAACCCTTCTCGTTCAGTCAACACGTAACAGTATAAGTCTGTCTATTATACCGTGTATACGTGTAACATATCCTCGTACTATTTCGTTATACAAATAGTATAGGTTTATTGAAATGACTTTATTAAGAAAAGCATGTTCTGCTTTAATTGTTAATGCAAGAAGATATAGTTCTAATATACAGAACAAAAAGCCCCCGAAAATTTTAATCACGGGTAAGTTAATTTAGGCCATTGGTCGTTGATCTTGTACAGATGTTAAAGAATTGAAAGAATAAATAAAATTCTTTAATATAGTGTTAAAGTAAACCATATGTTAAAACTAAATAAATTATTAGATTTAATTATAAATATTGTATACGTAATATAACACATTTATTTTATAAAAAAGACTATTTCATAAAACTCAATCAAGCGTTTCGTTGGGAAATAAATAAATGTTGGTATTTTTTTTATTTTTTTATTGCGTTAAATATTATGTATTATCTAAATTTCAAATAATAAATATGACATGATGTCGTATAAATATCAGTTATTGGGTACTTTCAAACATTAAATTGGTTTGCTCTAAACATCCTTGAGGATTTAGAGATGTGGTTTCGCAGTAATGATATCGGACCTGTATCGATGTACACATGTAAGACATATTTGTTTTCTTGTACAACGAGTTTTGAAATGCTTGATTAAATAGCTCGATATTATAATGTATCGAGATCGCAAAAGTCAATCCACAAACCATAACTTTTTTTTAGAAAAGTTTAGAAGAGTTAGCACCACGCAACCGTAGGATCTATAGATAATAAAAGTTAAAATTTTATTATGAACTTATTTATACTGTTTTAATTTTATTCAGTCGTTGTAATTTATTTTTAATAGTATAATATTTGAAAGCAAAATAGTTCTACGAACACTTAGATAATTGGTAGAGTGATCTTAACAGCACTATGTTTTGATTAAATATAAAATTACGTGCTCTAGCTGCAAAAATAATACACACAATTGAGAATGCTACTTGAGTATTTATTTATAAATAATAATATACGCATGCTATTTTAGCATTAATTTTGTAACTTGTCCACATGTTTGTTTTTTGCACACTCTTTTTAACACAGTTAAATTGTGTTTTTACTGGGACACTTTTAGTTTTATTTTGTTAGAGTCCTTCCTACATTTTTGATATTGAATTTTAATAATTTCGATCCTTATTTTATTTTTTAATTACTTGTGCAGTAAACTAGGAGTAATTTATCAAAAAACAGCATTCAAAAATAAAGTTTTGGAATGTAGAAAGTGGGTTTTACAGACCGCTGAAAATTGCCAATTTTCAACTCGCATTTGAGATCGAACGATTGGTCTGAGAAAAAAACTAAATAGTGATATTTGTAGATGATTATAATTATAAGTTATTTAATTTCTGTAAACAAACCATTTATTAAAATTAATAGTTTTCGAGTTTTAGGTAAAAAACTGAAATAAAGCAGATTTTTTTGCTTTTTGTAACGATTTTTTCAATCACGTCACGAAATTTTGTCCGCAAACGTCAGATTCGGATTCAATACCCCAAAATACGTATAGAATTAAAGAAATCAGAACTACGCCAAAATTTTCCCACTAGCGGTCCTTTAGAGTACAAATTGACTGTATTATTTTAAATTTCCGTAAGCGAAGAGCGCAATCGGAACCTTGTAACAAATAAGACCGTTAAGAAATAGACATCGAAAAATTTATATTTATTATTAGTATTATTATTTATATAAAATTTGATTTATTTTTTGACATTGGTACATTGAGTTAGTAGATAGTTTTCTTTTATTTATATACCTACACTTTTATCATGGTATTTGTCACACTACCGTTTTTCTCTAAGTAAAATAAATTTTCCAAAAAATTCGTGTCTATGCATTGAAATTTATTTTGCCACGTATTTAGGTAAACTTGAGAGTATTTGCATACCTCATCAAAGGAAATCAAACAATAACACGCAAAAAAGATTAGAGCAGAATTGCGTAATACACGGGTCTTTCCACCTTAAACATTTAAATAAACGTACGTCAAATGTGTTAAACTAGCTCAAATAGTAGATATTGTTGTTAGTTATACTGTTTGTTAACTCAATGTTTAAATATACCACTAAAATTTATAACATTAAACACAAATAACCGTATTGTCATAATAACAATTTCTATATTATTTAACTTCATTGGTAAGTACTCTATAAGAATTAAAATTGTTATTAAATGTGACCAAATAAATACTTATATAAAGGAATATATTCCTTTGAGTTTGTATATTTGTATAGTACCTTTTTTTATAGCAGTAGTAATATGTATTGTTTTATAAAGAGATTTTTGACACTTCATAATAGTCACATATAAAAGAAATATTTAATTTTAATTTTATGTATAGGAATTGGTAAATAGCTTTAAATGTCATTTCTTTGTTTTTTCGGGTAGGTTAAGGGTTTTTATAATTAATTTTGTGTCATATTGTATAAAGAAAAATTGTATGATAAAATCTTCGTTTTTTCAGAGCAACACATGGTATAATTTTCCAATTCCAATTTAAGTAATCAACTAATGTCTTATACTTATTTATTCATTTATTTATTTACACAGAAAATAACAATTTTACAATTATAGCAAATCACAAGTTTACAGTTTTTAACCGACTTCCAAAAAAGGAGGAGGTTCTCAATTCGACTGTATTTTTTTTTTTTTTTTTTTTTTTTTTTTTTTTTTTTTTTTTATGTATGTTACATCAGAACTTTTGACCGGGTAGACCGATTTCGACAAATTTTGTTTTAATCGAAAGGTGGTGTGTGCCAATTGGTCCCATTTAAATTTATTTGAGATCTAACAACTACTTTTCGAGTTATATCTAATAATGCGTTTTTACTTGACGCTTTTTTCGTCGACCTACGTTGTATTATACCGCATAACTTTCTACTGGATGTACCGATTTTGATAATCCTTTTTTTGTTGGAAAGGGGATATCCCTAGTTTGGTACCGTGATAAGGAAACCAGGATCTGATGATGGAATCCCAGAGAAATCGAGGGAAACTCTCGAAAATCCGTAATAACTTTTTATTGGGTGTACCGACTTTGATAATTTTTAATTTAATCGAAAGCTGATGTTTATCATGTGGTCACATATAAATTTTATCGAGATCTGATTACTACTTTTTGAGTAATCTTTGATAACGCGTAGTTGCTTGACTATTTTTTCGTCGATCTACGTTGTATTACTTGTCGATGTAATTGAAGTCGGTTTTTTTTTTTCGTTTGCGAGCAAACACAATTATATTATACAGGTTCTTTATTAATTTACATTAACAGTTAAAGTAACTAGTAGTACTATACACTCAATACGATATTAAGAAATAACTAATAGTTTACCGAAAATCAAACCTCGTCAATGAGTGAGTGAAATACCTGTATTACAGGTCATCAGGCTCGCACTACCACGGATCACTTAGCATACTGGTCGGCTGATCGCACTGTGACATAAGAGTAAATATCAATTTAAGGCTCCTTAAAAAAAGAAATAGTATGTGTACTTACGTGGGTGTATGTACGTATACGTGTGTATATGTGTGCGTGTGCGTTCGCGTGCGTGAACGCGCACGCGCGCGTTTGTGTGTGTGTGTGTGTGTGAGAGAGATGTGTTTGATTGGATATGTGCTTAGATGTTAAATTACATCCTCAGGACTTTCACTAAAATCAGTGTATTTCATTTAATTTAATTACGATTTTGACTATATATTCCATAAGTTTACCACTACTAGCAATTTAATATTTTATTATAATTATTGCTATATTGTATGGTACCGATTAATCTCCTTCGTGTCTTCTTCATTCTACGTGACATTGACGAAATCGTCTGTGCTAATTTGGCACTGTTGGAAGCCATTAATCTAAATGAGTAAATATATTATATGGTAGATATAAGTAATATAATAAAAAGTTAAAGAGTATAATAACATGAATGCTTTAGCTGCGTGAACTATATCTTATCTAATCATACATCTCATCTTACATCGTTGCTGTACGAGTTCATCTTTAACTCATATCGTTTAAACATCAATTTTTAACCGACTTCCAAAAAAGGAGGAGGTTCTCAATTCGACTGTATTTTTTTTATGTATGTTACATCAGAACTTTGGACCGTGTGGATCGATTTCGACAATTTTTTTTAATCGAAAGGTCGTGTGTGCCAATTGGTCCCATTTAAATTTATTTGAGATCTAACAACTACTTTTCGAGTTATATCTAATAATGCGTTTTTACTTGACGCTTTTTTCGTCTACCTACGTTGTATTATACCGCATAACTTTCTACTGGATGTACCGATTTTGATAATTCGATAATCGATTTTTGTACCATGATAACGAAACCACGATTTGATGATGGGATCCCAGAGAAATCGAGGGAAAATCTCGAAAATCCGCATAACTTTTTACTGGGTGTACCGATTTTGATAATTTTTAACTTAATCAAAAGTTGATGTTTATCATGTGGTCACATTTAAATTTTATCGAGATCTGATAACTACTTTTTGAGTAATCTTTGATAACGCGTAGTTACGTGACTATTTTTTCGTCGATCTACGTTGTATTACTTGTCGATGTAATTGAAGTCGGTTTTTTTTCATTTGTCTGCAAACACAATTATTGCAAGATAAATATAGTCTCAATATCTGTAGCATTACCCCACAGTAACAGGCCGTAAGACATAACACTATGGAAACAGCTAAAATATATAAAACGTGCAGTAGCAACGTCGGTCAGTTGTCGTACTTTTCTAACTGCGAATGCTGAGTCAGGAGCTGAGTCTACCATTCAAGGATGACAAATGGGAATTCCACTCAAGTTTTAAGTCCAAATGTATCCCTAAGAAAACTGAAAAAAAATTACAATTAATAGCAAGTTAGGATAGCTTTTAGGTTAGCGTTTAGGTTAGCTTATTAAAAATAATTTTTGGAGCCTCAAATATTGTCATTTAGTGACCTCTAATTTAAATACAAAAGTTATACATATATAATGGGTATAGTATACTAAATTATGGGTAGCTACTTAAAACTTTTTACATAAGTCCGCTCATTGCTAAAATATAAGGAAAATCGTTGAAAAGACCTTTTAATTTTAAGTTCTAAGATGTACCGTTGTTCATAACGTTGTTTCTAATTTATTTTTTATTTTTAGGAGGACTAGGACAATTAGGGGTCGAGTGTGCAAAATATTTACGAGCAAAATATGGAAAAGAAAATGTTATATTGTCTGACATTATCAAACCATCAAACGAGATTTTCAAAGATGGACCATACATTTTTGCGGATATTTTAGATTTTAAAGGTCTTCAGAAGATCGTGGTAGATCACAGAGTAGATTGGCTTATACACTTCTCTGCACTTCTTAGTGCCATCGGTGAACAAAACGTACCACTAGCAGTGAGAGTAAATATAGAAGGAATGCATAATGTTATTGAACTTGCCAAACAATACGGACTCCGTATCTTCGTACCAAGTACTATCGGCGCATTTGGACCTGATTCACCAAGAAATCCAACCCCAAACATTACTATACAAAGACCGAGAACTATTTATGGTGTTTCTAAAGTGCACGCGGAGTTGCTAGGCGAATATTACTTCCACAAGTTTGGATTGGACTTTCGTTGTTTAAGATTTCCTGGTGTTATTTCAAGTGACCCTCCAGGTGGTGGCACTACAGGTGTGTTTATTCAAATAATTTATCGGTAGATACTTTTATTAAAAACTTATAATACTGTTATGATCGTAAATTTATTCATAAAAGCTAATTTTTTAGTTTTTATTTTTTATTATTATATTGTTAGATGTTTATTTCTTTTTTACGCAATTATGACCTTGTAGCTTTGATCGAAACTTTATACTGGCTGTGATGATTGCGTAGGGATCGGCTTAAATTATAAATAATAATAGGCTTTATATAATTAAGTACTAAAAGACGGCCGCTCTGGTGTAATGGTGTGTGGGCCGTGTTGGCGGCGAATAAACACCGACCGTCGCGGGTCCGATTCCCGCTCGGAGTGGATATTTGTGTATATACAAATATTTATTTCCAGTCTGGCTGTTAGTCCTTGTGGGTCTCCACACCGTGCCTCGGAGAGCATGTTAAGCTGTCGGTCCCGGTTGTTATCATGTACACCTGATAGCGATCGTTACTCATAGTAGGGAATATATCCGCCAACCCGAATTGGAGCAACGTGGTGCCTTAAGCTCTGATCCTATGGGAAAAGAGGCCTATGTCCAGCAGTGGGATATTACAGGCTGAAGCGTAGGTACTAATTCATACAGAATCGGGATATGCACAGTTAAAACAGCGGGGAATAGTAATAAATTAATGAAAATTATCTTTTCAGATTATGCTATTGCAATTTTCCACGAAGTGTTGAGAAAAGGCCATTACGAATGTTATCTAAAACCTGATACCAGGCTGCCGATGATGCACGTAAAGGATGCCCTACGCGCACTTTCAGAATTCTTAGAAGCACCAAATGACTTACTACACAGAAGGGTATACAACGTCACATCAATGAGCTTTACTCCTGAAGAATTAGCTGACAAGATGATAAAACACATTCCAGACTTCACCATCACGTATAAACCTGATAGTCGGCAGGATATTGGTATGCCACTTTTTTAATAATTCAAAACAAACTATTTACAGAATTCAATTATGAGAATTAGTGAATTTTTCGTAACAAAGCATCAAGCTATCAATATATCGCCTTCTGATAAATCTACAAAAACAAAAAGAAAAATAACATAAATGGTCTACTCCATTTATTTCTTCTACACCTTCCCTTAGATACGCTTCGATTACGTTAAATTATTAGAAGTTGTCATACTAGTGTTTCAATTTTTTTTTATATATTTGTTTAATAACAAATATTATATGTATATATATAATATTTGTATAATAAAACCTTTATTCCGAATTTTCACACCCATGACTCATTTCATATTCATTATTTATTCATTTATAATTATGCTTCAACTACTAAGTTTATCATAATTTTTGTCTTACTTGAGTTTATTTCAAGACCTTTCGTCTTTTATCTACAAAAGTTTGTACCATAATTTCGAGTAAGTACTCTTGGGTTTTTCTCCAATATATTCAGGTCATCAGAAAATGTCGGATGGGTTAACGTGAAACATTTCTTAATTCCTAATCCAATTTCCTAAATATTTCCTCCAGTACGATAAAATATGTTGTAGGTTGTATGTTGTAGGTACCTACATTTACTTAGTACTTAAATTTTATTAGCTGAGTTAATAATTTCCGATTCCGATGGAATTAATATAGTACTCTATTAGGCACTTACTTTAAATTTAACTATTTGTAATGTGTTATAAAAGATATCGCAGTTATCTAAACTACATTTCTCTCTATCCCCGAGTTATTTTTAGAATCTACCTAGTACATGTAAGCTTTTGTAAAAGCTACCCCATTACTACTTATGATTGCGACCTATGAAAATCAGGCCGACCGACGAAATAAATATAAAAAGTAAATATAAAATTGATCTTTCGTCTTAGTCACATTTTTATATTTTTATTAAAATAATAGGTAAATCTTTGAACTTGGTTTTATTAAAAACTAGCGACCCGCTCCGGCTTCGCACGGGTATAAAATATAATTATAGCCTATGTCATTCACTGAAAAAATGATTAAAATCGATCCAGTAGTTTTGATTTATTCATTACTGCTCGTGGCCCGCACGCGTTAACTTAAGAGTAAAAGCCGGCCGGAACCGCCGCAAACGCTACGTACCGCGATTTTTAAATCTGTAATATCTTTGAAAATATTAATTTAAATCATATGCTGTAAAGGGCCATATAGATCTATATTAAATAAAAAACATATTTAAGGTATTTAATTGGATAAGGATTAATGCTGTATTGGTTAAAATCGCTTCGAAAATTAGCCATTATTTGTCGTAAAAAGTAAATGACAAAAAAAATGTTATTGTGAGATATCCATAAGAGATAGGTATATACCATCGCGGAGTTTTCTGTAGACCTTTTCAATGTGTACAATACTTAGTACATTATTTTGATAAATCTCGTAAGGTTCAGCCTGCGTTTGCAATTTAAGTGAAAAAATAATAATTATTTACGACAAAACATTAGAAAACTCAAATATAACAGTATTTCTCCACTATTTAATGGATGTTATTATACATATAAACCTTCCTCTTGAATCAATCTATCTATTAAAATGAACCGCATCAAAATGCGTTGCCTAGTTTTAAAGATTTAAGCGTACATACATGTGCAGGGACAGAGAAAGCGACTTTGTTTTATACTATGTAGTGATATACTACGGATACGGTAAAAAAATAGACTATCATGTTTTTAAGGTGTAATACTAGTTCGTAATTTACTAATTTAGACTTTTATTTTTAAAGCTGATTCCTGGCCACAAGAATTTGATGATAGCGAAGCAAGACGAGACTGGAACTGGAAACCTAACGTCGATTTAGAAAATTTAGTATCACTAATGGTGAAGGAAGTGAAAGAAAAAATAGTTGCTAATGGCTTTTAATAAAATTCTATAATGTGTGTTAGTGTATTTACTAAAATTAAACTTAAAAATACTATTTAAAATAATGAATATAATTTAATTAATGAATTTTAAAAATACTATTAAAATTGTTCATAAACAATTTTATTTACGCAACATGTAGTTGTAAAATATGACAAAACGTAATAGTAGTACCTATCAAATACTTAGAAATAATACAGATTACCGTGAGAATTTCAAGTATCCGATTAGTCAAACATAATTTCTATTATTTCTTGCCCCTAATACCTACCTAAATAAGTTTATAGCATAGCCTTTCGGATATCATGGGTCTAGTACATCCAGTATCTTGAAAACAAACAAAATTTGCAAGTACTGTTTTTTTATATAAAATTTTTATTGTGTCTTTTCGACTATATTATACATTTTTTATTTTTAAATTTTTACCAATGTATAAGATACGAGGGCGCGTTTTTATATTCGCGGAATAGGGAGTTTTGAGTAAAAATAAAAACACAAAATTATTTTTCCTTTCCAATATATTCACCTGTAAGACAATGATTTTTTCAGAGCTTTCAAGTAACTTATTTGTCTTTATCCTAAAAATATGACGAAACCGGTTCCTTAACCTCATCATCAATGGAAATTTTCTTACCACGCATTTTTTTTTTCATTTTTGTAAAGAGATAATAATCACTCAGGGCCAAATCTGGACTGTAGGGTGCGTAGCTCACTGATGATACCATTTCATTTTCATCAAGCATTACGAGTCAAAGTTTTGGCGAGTATTTTGGATTTTGTATTAATCTGCGGCGTTTACTACCTACGGCTCAAAACATCTACCAGCTTGAGGTAGAAAACCTCAAGCGGGTAGATGTCCTCGAATTTTATCTAATATTGAATGACATCCATATGCCAGTCGGGTTTCCTGCGTGACAGCGTCAGCCACTAGAGCCTCGTACTTTGGCTAACAGGATGTGCTACGCGCAAGTGAGGTAGACATTTGGGACGGCAAAGATGTTAGTTCCATACCCCTCACAGCCCAAAAGTTTAGTTATTACAACAAGAACAAAGGTTAGTTATTAAAAATCTAAATAAATAAGACAAAGTCGTATAACATTAATTTTTATTTAAGCATTTTTACATATGTAGACAATTTGTAGTATTTATAAATGAAATAGGTAAATAATTATGCTATCAATGCAAGAAAATATGACATAATTAGACTTTGAAAGTATTTTTTATGCCACTCATGTTTTCTTACATTTACGCATTTGACTTATTAAGACGTTTAATAAACAGTAACTCAAAGATATACACAGATCCTCTTTAATATCAACGCAACTAATGTGATGTTTAATAAACATATTTGTGAAAATAAAAGCTATACATTGATACAATCCACATGATAGTAAAAATAAATAAACTAGAGCACTTGTACAAGACCGTTCCGTGACATTGCCTTAACATCCGTCGTCATTTTAATAAGAAAAATGGCGCAAAAAGCCGACAGTTTTATACATTAAAAACACTTATAATAAAATTGGAGTAAATTTATACCATCAATATAATATAATAATACCGCGCAATCTATGTTATTCGACTCATTATTTGAAAATGACGTATATTTTCGATCATAATTTAGACATATCAATTGAAACAGTTTGAAGTTGTACTAGCAACTTTAACAGTGCACCATGAGAAAACGGTGGCGTGTAGATAGCAAATTTTTTGAACCTTATATTCATGTAGATGTGCATAATATTCACAATCAGTCTTCACTACACGTTACTATTATTTTTATTTATCTTATAGCGACAATGGACGTAACTTTAATTAAGTCTATTATCCCATCACCTCTACCATGAAACCATCTTTAACCCGATGTCAACATCTGCATGACAAAAAGAATTTAAAATTTCAAAATAATATGAGGCTAAAAATCTAGGAAAAAAAATATTATTATAAACTATCTGCTGTTACTAGTTGTGATAATTCTACCCATCTAAAAGCTTTTATTTACGTGATATCTATATTAAAACGTGTTATTTAAAATTATATAAAATAAAATCATAGATTCCATTATTTGCATAAATAACTTTCTTATATATATGTAACGTAAATAATTGCTGACTTTAAAAACTGTCAAACCAAATAATGAATTCTAGGAAAAGTTAATGTCACTTTTTTATATATTTTTAAATCAGATCACAAACCTCGTCGGAAATATCGAAATATTAATATTTTTTGACTATTTTCACTTATCTAATGTCTGTTGGTTTTAGGTAATGTAGCAATGGTAATAGTACTTCAATCTGGGTATCAGTAAAATAAATGCAACTATGGGGATTCCTGATTATAACTTTATATACATTATAAAATAATCTTACATAATAAACCTATATTAGTGACTATGTTAAATTCAATATTTCTGAGCCTAAGCAGCGTTTTAGGCAAGTTTACATCAAATTTCCAGCACTCACCGTATAAATTTGTATCACTGTAATTTACATATCACATAAAATAACAATATTACAAAATCAAATATATAAAAACTTACATAAATAAAATCAATTTAATAAAACAAAAAACTCAAAAATTTTGCAACATGAAACTCACTTCTACACCAAAGTTACAACAAAAACAATTAGAAAAAAAATGTGTGTCAGCTTTGACACGCGACCTGAGTTTACTCCCTTAAGAATGATGAGTGATTTAAAAAATATATATTTATATCTTGCTAGAAAAATACGTGGCGCGGTAAAACGTTACTCTCAAGGCAGGTCTCCGCTATATTGTTTCACACGATTTCACTTCCTATACCACGGGCCTTATATCGTTTCTTAAGGGGTAAACTTCAAAAAGATATTGTCGTAAACGACCGTAGCATTTGCCAGTAGCCAGCCAGGCTACATGTTCATACAGCTGCGTACTACACACAAAGGTTGTGATTAAATAATGGCTTTGTCGTATTCATGAAATTGTATGACAAATTTACAAAATACTTCAGTAACGTCAAAATTAGCCTTTTATATTTAAATGTTTGCACAAGTAATAATCTTAAGGCACTTTACTTGTTGGAAAATTTTCATAAAGGCTTATGGCACATATAAAACGTTATACACAAAAATTATGGTAACTATAATATATTACGTCAGTATTGTGCTGTTTAACATACATAATATCTGGTTAAATTAAATTTAAAAACAAATGCATTACTGTAAAAGGTAAATAAACATTTTGATGTTTTGATCATTGTTATAAATTTTTTTATACGAATTTTCGTGTTCACATACATATTTTTAATAATTGAACATTAAATAAAAATAATATTATTATTATTCAATTGAAAAAAAACTAGGCTTAACCAATAATTACAAAAATATACAATTTAAAAAATTTCAAATATCACCAAACTAAACTATGTCACAAATTGTGATTCACAATGAACCGCCTGACGAATAAGCAGATATCGTTAAAAATTACAATTATTACGTATGGCATAAAACATATTAAAATAGTTCTTAAGTACATCGGATTAAGCAAGTAAATAAGAAAAATGGAATAACATAATAATATAATGCTATGATATAACCATGTATACTGTAATAACTTAAAGAAACATTTCGTTTTACATATCGTCACAAGCTACATCCTCCTCTTTCGTTCAACTTTTCTTACTCCACTAATATCATACTATCAAGTTACCGATCCAACAATTAGGGCCGGTTTCACCGGTTGTGGACAAAATTTATCGTACAAATAAGTTACGATTAGACTTTAACAGCAGTAGGAAGAATAGGCCATTAGGACATGTTTCTTCTTAATTCCAGTTTTTAGTTCATATTTTTGAATAAAAAAATTGCATGAATGTAGTGGAATTCGCTGATATATAAGATTAATATATCAAAAACTTTATTTGTTAGATACAGTCATCCGTCAAACCGTTATCCACAACCAGTCAAATGAGCCTTTAATCTTTAACAAATTCCTAATAAATGACAAATATTATTACAAAGTCCTCTTTCTACCTTTCCATATTGTCATGGTAAGCACACAAACTCGCCCTGCTAAGTTCCTATTACCGTTAGTCATAACGTCGACTTTGAACCACGCATCGTATTTGATATTATAAGAATATACTATTGACTACAGTCAAATTAAAACAGTGGCAAGATTTAATTTTTTTTTTTTTTTTGGCCGATTCAGTTTTAATTCGCGATCACGGAGTTATAAGAATCCTTGAATAATAAACAATTACTACTTCTTTGTTTCAATTTTAATTCTTGTTTAATGACTGTAACATATATAAACACGCACAAATTTTAAATAAGTTAAATAATTTTAGTTTTGCACATTTAGCATTGTATATAAATTTAGATTCTTATTTACCCAGATTCTTAATTTTTTTTTTATATCTACAGTTAGTCTTAGAAAATATTTAGTTTTTTTATTAACATTATGTGATAAAAAACGCGCCAAAACAAAACTAACGTCTAATTTTGTAAATCCGTGTTCGTTGTACACGCAATTTTTTTTTTTAAAATTAAAATTGCCTTTAAAAATTATTAAATTTACATAAAGGTTGAAATATATGTATTTAGTAAAAAAAAAAAAAAATACTTTTAGAAGAAAAATATAAATACATCAAGTTCAAACATAGAACATTTTGTGATCTTATTTTTAATTATTAAATGCCAATTGTAAATAAGCCTACGTAATTAACATTTATGTAATCGTTGAATATTGCACATTATATTATGGCCGTTGACAATAATTGACATAGAACACATAACTTTCGCGATCACCACAAGTCACACTACACACATACATTAAATTCCATTCAAATTTATTTTTTATGTGTCCAAAATAATGTTCAATCAAAATATTGGATTACTCAAATATCAAAATTTAAATTTAAAATTTTGCGTAGTTAACATAATATGTATATAATTATGATAACATAACATATACATAATTATGATAACTAAAAATAGTTTTGTATTTTTATTACCTACGGACTCTTCACAAGCTAAATATACATAACCGGTTATCTAATGCGAGACCAAAATCTGATTATTAGTTGGTAAGCAACTGAATAAGATTAATACTTAAAAATTGTAAGAAAAAAAAACCTATAAAACGCGCAACTTCAATTAAATCCTGACGCAATAACAACTCTGACAATAATATACCGGTTATCCCTAAACTTAATAAAAGATGGTTGGCTTTTTAATTGATAATCTGTTTATAAAAAGAAAAATGGTTAAAGACAATAATAGTTATCGTCAAATTAAAAGATATTCCAAGGTCAAGAAGTAATAGGTCATGTTTTATAAACAAAAATTGTTTAAATCTCAATCGATGTTTGCAAAAATATCGGTTTTAATATTTTATAACAATTCAATTTTTGTTTATTCCGCTTTCATGTGGAGTTGTTGCTCTCTGTGCATATTTAGTTCTTTCAATCGTTGCCTTAGCTGTGCCTTCTTCAGATTTGTCATTAATTGTGTCGACTGATACAGCCACGAACCCTGAAAATAGTTTTAAAAGTTTTCGAAATAACAATTTATTTTCATTGTCACTTAATGCAGGCGAGGACAAATGCTAACAAAACGTTATATGTGTTTTAAGAAATATAAACTTAAATTTCCATACTGCTGACTGACATTTTAATATATTTTTTTTCATTTTTGTCATATTTAAGATATTTTTTTATACAAAGAACTACTTTGACCAGCTCGTTGGCGTAGTTTGTAGTGGCTCTGCTTTCTGCTCCGGCCATTGTGGGTTCGATTCCCATCTGAGTTTGGGTGTTAAAATTTTTATTTATTTACATACGTATTATGTGTAGGTAAATTTATCAAGAAAAAAAAATAATTTTAACAGTCGGCTGTTACATATTTTTAAATTATTACTGAGTATGCTATTATTTAGATAATAATATTAATAAAAATAATAATAGTCTTTATTGCACACCATTAAAAGATGCAAACAAAAGTAGTCAAGTAGAGGAAGATGTACAAAGGCGGTCTTATCGCTAAACAGCGATTTCTTCCAGACAACCTTTGGGTATAGGACAGGGCATAGAGAAGCGGTTAGCAAGTGTACAAATAATTGTTATAGATTAGCTAATATATATAGATAAATAAAAATGAATCGCCGAAATGTATAAACACACATAAATTCCGAATAAAAAATACAGTGGTACGGATTTCGCCGGATCATTTTGTTTCTTATAAAATTTGACATAAAATACATTTGATTACTGAATAAACAGACAACATTAAATTACATCATAACTATCTTAACACGCCTAAAATATCTATAATGGATTGTGTAGTTTACCATATCAGCCAAACAGGCTTAAAGACTTAGAAAACGAATTAAGGTCAATCAATAGCGAATAAAATTTATTTGTACGAGTATAATATAAATATTTACTTAATGTTAACTTTAATTACTGTAAGAAACTAAAAATTGTATATCCCTAAAACAGTCTGTTGATGCAGTTTAATATCCTTTTATTATTTTAAGTCTGTATATTCTTCTGTTTATTAAATTTATTTTTCGCAGGGGCGTAAAATAAACATAATTATGATAAGAGAAAGACTCAGTAGTTAAACTTGGAATGATTTTTTATTATTTATTTTAAAATAGTGATAGTGAACCTACAAGCGTGACATCTCGCTAACAAGGGCTTAGAAAGTAAACTAACCTATAGGTAAGGGATAAGTATATAATTATATAAATATAATATATAAGTGTAGGTGTGGGCATCTAAAATGATTGTGAGTGTATGTATACAAACAAAAAAAAATCCGTCAGCGTCTGACCAAGTCCTAGCTTTCCTAGGCAGTCACAGGATTGTCGATTTGTAGTTCGAATAATAAATCGCCTGTTGTATTATAACGCATGATGTTGAAAAAAGGTATGGGTATTTAGAGCCCGTGGATGTTAATTTAAAAAAAAAATAGTGATATTAGATGGTTATTTCGAAGAAACAGTTCAAAAATAAGTCTATTAATGAAAGTAATATTTTGATCTAAACAAATATGCACTGTTATAATAAACATTAAAAAAATGTTATAAATCAAGCATTTTGTACAAAATATTTAAGTAAAACATATTTAACTAACAAACTGTGTGTTACATATTATGTGTAACCTACCTTATTTACTATTTTACATGATAGGTATTTACTTTATTACCGCTTGGACTTTGAAATTAATTAAATTTTACGACAAAACAAAAACAACTATTTGATGCAATTAAAATAAATATTTAAATTATATTTGTCTATCTGAACATTATATAACATTAATTTCGAGTTGCTATTAATTTGATCTCGCAGTCCGCAAAAACTAAACCGGTTAGTCACATTGTTTTGTTTTAATTTAATTATGCTGTTGTAAAATTAAATACAAGCGAGGGTTAGTAAATTAAACTACACATACCACATACAATTTCATTAGTTTTTCTGTTAGTCAAATACACAGTTGTAAATCTACCTTGCGCCTAAACCTTTGAGTGATTTTTTTAGTATGTAGGTTAGAAATAAAATGTATAGAATAGCATGTGCGGCTTAATTTAATAACGCTTCAGCCTCTAATATCCCACTACTGGGCATAGGCCTCTTTCCCCATGTAGGAGAAGGATCAGAGCTTAATCCACCACGCTGCTCCAATGCGGGTTGGCGGATATATTCCCTACTATGAGTAACGATCGCTATCAGGTGTACATGATAACAACTGGGATCGACGACTTAACGTGCTCTCCGAGGCACGGTGGGGAGACCCACAAGGACTGCACAAACACCCAGACCACGGCAAACACCTGTATGGCTAATACAAATATACACATAGTATATGTATTTACGAATAAAAATAACTAAATGATACAAGTATTGACCTTGAACGTAAAAGGTATCATTTAATTATCAGGTTTATTGTAAACATTCAATTGGGGTCATACAGCATGGCGCCTTCAGTATAGCGTTTAATAAGACCATACTGAATGACCTCAGTAGGGTAAAATTCTGTAACGGGGACCCTGAAAGACATTAAAAAAAACGTATATGTACATGAACGGTGACTGACCGATCGATAGAGATAGTACAACAGGCAATTGATGTGACCACTGAACCAACCCGACATCTAAATATTATTTTCAATATAATTATTTGCTTAAATTGATAGTATGAAAGAGTTTATTTATTCTCATCAAGTATAATTTAATAAAAGAATTTAAAAAAAGAACAATAACATTTTTCTTTAAATTGGTATTATTCTTTAACTGAATGCTAAATTTATAAATTGGTATTATTCTTATCATTCATTTATAATAAAAAATCATTAATTGAAACAGTTTAAATCGAATGCATAGATAACATAGAATCATCTGACTATAGCGTGGCAATAATACGAAACTGATTATCACTTACCACCATTATCATGCAGTTTAATAATATCGGTATACAGAAGACTACAGATATGAATAAGCCCTTGCTGTCGAAGTATTGCTGCCTTGAAAATAGATTCCAGTTTCGCGCGGCCACTTCGTTTATGCTCTCCGAAAAGTATACTAGAAGCACTGTAAAAATATATAAAAATCGGTATTAATTTTTTAAGTTACAGATACATCTTTTTAACATTACATATACAGTTAAACGCACACTAGGGAATACACATGTACTAATTATAAGGTTTCACCTTCTCCGTTTGTACATTTGTAATACCTATTAATCAAATACCTACTATAATGAAATTCTTCGTGTGAGTCATTACGCAATGTCTAAGGCCTAACTGAACTGAAATATCGTTTTATATAGAAAGTCAAAGCATAATATACAGCCTCCATGCTCTATTTCGGTTTGACAGATAGTTTCCTACCTATCCCACCCGAGCCTGCAAAATTTGATATTTGTAATAAATAAAAAAAAACTATTCGATAGATTTCAATAGCTCAATTCACCTACGTTGTCCTTTTAAATTGCTCACCTTAAATTATTTAACTAAAAATCAATAGTCGTTGAAAAAAAAACATTTATTAATATTTAAAAAAGTCCATATCTTTTGATGTATCTGCTCAAGTTACATTTATAATTGCTCAAGTACAGTTTAGAACAGCTCCACTTTACTTAATTTTGAAATAAATATAAATAGTTTGAACAAATTCAACGTTTATATAATAGACAGGTAAGCTCTGTGCATGCGCACAGACAGCGGCTTTTAAGTGCTGCCCAAGTATATAGGAAAACCATAAAGACCAGAAACAATAATTTTGTAATAGAATCAAGTGCGGGAGAAGAACCCTTAGCCGTCAATGATGATCTCTACATTTTTAGTAACCGCTACACCAAATTGTCGTCAAACTCAAAATTCATTTACAATTTTTAAATTTGAATACTTAAAATATTTTACGATTCCATTGTTTCTAAATTCAACGTTTGTTTTGAGTAAATAATTATCGTAAAATTACTCGATTATTGAAGAAGGTTATTAAGACGAATAGGTCAACGTGACGAAGGTCATTTATGTGTGTTTGTAATCGATAAACTCAATAACTGGATCGATTTTAAAAATTATTTCACCAGTAGAATGCTCCATTTTTACTGAGTGACACAGACTATATTTTAACGGGAGAAAACGGAACCGTCAAAAGCGTATAATTGATTACGGAACCATGCGCGAATCATACGCCCGGTACTGGGGTACCAAGGGCGGGAAACTGGTATTTCCATATAATTATGCTTACAATATTTTAACTACTTAATTACAATTTTAGTTTAAGTTATTTAAGTGTAATAGTAGTATATATTACGTAAAGTACGCGCGTTACATCACAATTTTTAGATTAAAGTAATATATCCTCATACAAATGTTCAGTTAAATGTATCATTATAATAATCTAAACTAGACGTCCCTTTATTATTTTGCATTTTCTTTATCGAAAGGTTTTCTGAAACAGATGTCTTTTAGTGATAAGACCCCTACACTATTTTTGTGAACTTTTTTTTGTTGTGTAAAATGTATTTAACTATTCAACTGGCGCAATATTCAATGCCCCAGCAAACTGAAGTGGGTTCGATTCCCGCCCTGAGTCTTAAAGTAATATACCTATATTTATTATTTGTATGTGCACTCACTACAAAAAAAAACATCTATGCTAGGCGGCAGTTATCTACAACACAGGCATTAAGTTACCCAACTTAATTATTAAAGTTGATGGTGTGTGTATGATAAACATGGTTTTTATTTATTGTATAATTTGCTTAATTCAAACGTTTCAAAATAATATATAATATTTCAATTATAGGACCATAATGCATCATTTTACCTTTCCTTGTTACTCAATGACTTCATTATAATAAACCTACACAAAATTTACTAAATTAATAAATTCAAATTCGGAACAGTCATAACAATGATAATAAGTGATAAGAATGTCTAAGCTGACCAAAATAAAACCTTGGTGTTGAGATAAATAAAATATGTATTAACAAAACCAGTATAAGCCACTTGAACTGATTTTAATCATTAACATGATTTCAAGTGTATATGAATATACATATTATACACTTATCAATTCAATTAAATATTAAAATAATCAAACAATCTATATATAAAAATTTTGTGTTACGATGTATGTGGGCGATAAACTCCGAAACTATTGAACCAATTTTTATCAAATTTTGTAAGCATCTGTAATTTGATCCAACTTGGGAGATAGAGTAGTTTTTTCTCAATTGGACCCAATAGATGGCGCTGCTATCGGTATGTAAGCAATCAAATTTGGTAGCTATTTTCCGGGTAGGACAACGTCTGCCGGGTCTGCTATATTTTTATATATTTTAGCAAAAAATATTTTTTTTTTGGACTGATACTACTCAAAGCTATACTCACCTTATTTTATTAAGTGAATAACATAGAATTGAATTTAATTACCTTTCAAAAAAATATGTTTGTTGAGAACGGTTTGGGTCATAAAACATAATACTACAATACAATGACAAACTAAAGTATCAAGAAATAAAAACTTACATTTTAATATAATAAATGATTTGAATTAATTTTAGTACTGACTACAAGTCTTAAAGTGTTTATGGAAAATTAGTTCATTTATATTATTATTACTTAAAATCAATTGAATACCACTAATTGCCTAGCAAACTTATGAGACAATTCCAGAATTAATTAAATTTAAATACATAGTTGAAAACCAATTTTAAGCTGAATACATATATATGCATTCTTCCAACGGTTGCTTATCATTAAAAACAATGATATAGGAATTATTAAGCAGTTGTGGTAACAAAGGTCAAGAGCACAATACCTAGTAGTTAGCATAAGCTGTATTATTTATAAACAGCAATTTTAAGAATTTTTAATTTTAAATGTAACATAACATTTTAAAACTTTAATAATAAAAAAAATGCTTCACACTCAACGGCCCCCACTAGGATTTTCTGCTGTGTCCGGGGGTCGAGAAAAACACACACAATACACTAGTACAAACACCCAGACCATGACAAACATTTATATAGCCAATACAAATGTCTGTCGTGAGCGAGGATCGAACCCGCAACCGCCAGCATAACATCCAGTGCTGTGACCCCTGTGCCAATGTTTCAATCTATAATATAAAAATGAGTCGCTGAATGTGTTGCTAAGCGCAAAACTCGAGAACGGTTGGACCGATTTCGCTAATTCTTTTTTTAAAATATTCCTTGAAGTACGAGGATGGTTCTTACGGAGAGAAAAATTCTAAAAAAAAAAAAATTTAATTTCCTGAAAAAGTCTAAAAACAAAACTTTTCTATACTCCCATACAAAAGATTTGTGATAATACTTAAAAGTCAATTTGAACTTTAATACCATACGATAAAGTTTGTGTTAGGCGATACGAAGTTCGCCGGGTCAGCTAGTAGTAAATAAAACTAAGAAAATATTCCAAATTAAAGTAGGAACCCTATTAGGATCCCGAGGATCCTGGGACCTGGAAACACCGATAAAAACTCAGACTATGAAAAACATCTATAACAACAACTGTACTGACACATCATCTTACTGTTATAATTCTTTATATTAACTATTTTTTTTATATGTTCTTTTACAATCTCCATTTTTTGTTTTTAAACAATTGGTTGTGACTATCTTTATTAGAAGACAACTTAAATCTGTAATAATATAAAATCATAGTTTCTTCCTGATGTTTGATGTTATTAATTAAAAACAATCTTATAATATTTGTGTATAAAATATTTTTGTTAAAAACATAGATTGATGTAAATCTTGATTATAAAATAATTACAAAATTTTATATAATATTACAATCTATGTAATATAATTGTGTTTGCTCGCAAACGAAAAAAAACCGACTTCAATTACATAGACAAGTAATACAACGTAGATCGACGAAAAAATAGTCAAGTAACTACGCGTCATCAAAGATTACTCAAAAAGTAGTTATCAGATCTCGATAAAATTTATATGCAACCACATGATAAACATCAGCTTTCGGTTAAATTAAAAATTATCAAAATCGGTACATACAGTAGAAAGTTATGGGGTATAATACAACGTAGGTCGACGAAAAAAGCGTCAAGTAAAAACGCATTATTAGATTTAACTCGAAAAGTAGTTGTTAGATCTCAAAAAAATTTAAATGGGACCAAATGACACACACCATCTTTCGATTAAAAGAAAATTTGTCGAAATCACTCCATCCAGTCAAAAGTTCTGAAGTAACATACATAAAAGAAAAAAAAAAAAGAAAAAAAATTACAGTCGAATTGAGAACCTCCTCCTTTTTTGGAAGTCGGTTAACAAAATGAAACTGCTTAATAATCAATAATTAAAACAATAAAATAAAAAATTATTTATACTCACGTAATGTTATGAAAAGTATTATTTGAAAATTGCTATAATTCCTTGTTGAGAAGCAGGTAAAAGTGACCAGGACATGGAAAGATAGTAAAGCTATAAGCCAGGGGTCTTTCCATTCAATCTAAAAATAATTAAGAGCGATAAAATAATTTCCACCCCACAAGATAGAATTTGGTAATTATGTACAAAATCGGCCTCTAATTTATGGGGCTGGGGGGGAGAGGGGGTGAAGGGTATGTTGATCTGGCAGTAGAAATAGTTTTTACATATATTTGTTCGAAAATAACGTGTGAAAATCATGGAACGGAACATGAGTGCACTTCCCGCGGCACCGAAGTTAGGTAGAGTCAGAAATAACAAAAATTTAACTTCCCATAAATTAGAGGCCGGTTATGTACATAATAGCCCAGAATTTAAGATACTTTAAAATAATTTAATGACAAAATATGTTTAATATCTATATATATACAAATAAGTAAAATTTGTGTTCATATTTATAATATTAAAATAACTGCTTCTTACTCCATTAATATGTATGTATACATGGTACATATACCAAAACAACATTTTTTTATAATTTCTGTCTGTCTGTCTGTTTGTTCCGGCTAATCTCTGAAACAGCTGGACTGATTTTGACAGATATTTCACTGCTGATGGCTGATGTAATAAGGAGTAACTTAGGCTACTTATATTTTAATTTATTTTTTATTTTCATAGCTGCAAACTGAATAATAACTATTTCATTAAATTCCACACAAACAAAGTCACGGGCACACTACGGGTAACTAATAAAATCTTTACTTACAAAACAAGAACTATATGATAAAAATAGGGTTGATTACTGAAATTAATTTACTTATGTTAATATATTTTTTGCCTATATTAACTAACACAAATGTTTTTATATGAAATTTAAATTAAATTAGACGGTGAGAAAGATACTCAAATCACATAGGGCATAACAATATTTAAAATTTACATGTAGTAAATTGATAAAGTTATCACTTCGTATCACTAAGTATCGTTAAAATTGAAAGTATTTTGAAGGTTAACGGCACAAAAACCTTCATTTTTTTTTAATTATTTTTGTTGGTTACTAAAGAGCACAATTTATAGCTACTCTAGGTTTTCTTGTTTTAAATTAATCAACATAATAATGTGTTTTTGGCCTTAATGTCTTTCGTTTCGTACCTACGCATACTTTTTTCGAAAATTCATGTCGAAAAATAACAATATATGCCGCATCATGGGATGAAATTAAATACTTACACTCTTAATGTATGAAACGAAATCTGATATTTCATTTACTTCGATGAACCCTTCCATTTTTTGTTCAGTAGATGTACTACACGTATACGGTAATTATATTCTGTTCATTAACACAACACCAATTAAAATACAATTACAGTACTTGTAGGAGAGTTAAGCAGAAATAAATTTGACACAACAATAAATGATAACATACGATCAGTGTTGCAAAAGTGTAAAATAAAAAATCGGTATATTTGGCTCCGAAAAATCGGTAGAAATCGGTAGAATCTTACTCGGAGTAAAACAAAAGTATTTTAAGTCAATAATACGTTCATTTATTTAAATTTGTTCCGTTAAATTAAATCAAATTCTTTATTTGCATGAATACAGTTAATACATGAGGTGTTATTAGTTGCAATGTCTCATATAATCTACCTTAAACGGCCTGCAAATTTTTGTTCCATTTATAATTATAATTAATTTACATTACAGAAAGAAAGTACTCAAAAGCAATACGTTTTATCACTAAGAAACATTAATTATAGAAGTAGTCCATACAGGAGACAAAAAGAAGTAATTTATTTATTTTATTTATTTATTTTGTTAACAAAACCAACAGCCTTATTTACTGAACATATCACTCCTCTCAATCACACACTCACTCTACAATCTTATAGTAACCTAATAACAGGTTTTCCTTAATTATCTGAGCATGTAATGTTAACATGCCCTTTGATATATGCGAGCAGAACTCTATTACCTATATGACGTGTTAGTACAATTTGTTTTAACACACCGCGGATTTGAACGGTCATATTCGACGTGGTGGGAAGAATTTCGGGAAGTCTCCGTACATTGATTTTGTGTTACCGTTTTCTTTTAGTGTTACCGTATTAAGAATATTATTTTACCTTTTTTTTAGAAAATTATTTTACATTAGTTGAAAATTCAAAAATTCGGTAGATAGCACTGCTAAATCGGTATATCGGTAGACAAGGGCCAAAATCGGTAGATCTACCGATAAATCGGTAGCTTTTGCAACGCTGCATACGATAGAGAAATTCTCTATGCTCCATGCATACGACCAGAGTATATAATGGTATAGCAGATAATAAATTGCAACGTTAAAATAAAAATTATACTGTGAAACTAAAAAACAGTATATTGTAATTCTAATATATTAAGTTTTATTATTGAAAGTATCAGTAGTTCTTTGACAAAGTTATTTTAAAATAGCTACGAATGCCAATATTTGCGCAGAAAGTAAATAAAATCAATAAAATGTAGATATTAAGAATCATTACGTCTAAAAACAGCCCACGATCAAATGTTTTATTATTTTATTTTTTAACATTGGTTAGACTTAGAGTGTTAGACTGACTTAGAGTATATTCTATCTATATTTTTGTTGTCAATTTAAAACGTCAATACACAGGAAAGCGCGGGAACTTTGAAGTGAAAAGGCGGTCTTTTTTTTTTCAAAAATATTTTATTTATTTTATAATTCATTCACTGGAGTTTTTTATAAATAAATACTTATAAATTAATCAAGAGATGGGGAGAAGTAAGAAAAGGAAAAAGAAGGAGGAAGATAACGCTGAGGACGACTCGTTGAGCTCCGACTCCGAGTCCATAAAATCTGTTGAGCTAACAGACGCCGAAAGGTATGCCCCGTTTCGGGTAGCCGATTACGTGCGGCACTACCCTGAGAACGGGGGTAATTTTGACTATATTGTATTCCTGGAGAGTACAGAGGCTGACAAGCCAATCGGAACAAGAGACATGATGACACTCGCTAATAGCATAAAAAAATATAATAAAGGCGTGAAACAACTAAAACGCATTAATAAAAGTAAAGTTGGAGTTATCTTTGATAGACCTGCTTTTGCTAACGCGGTCTTAGGCAACAAAAAATATCTTGATGGGTACAAACTTAAAGCTTCCCTTCCGGCTGCCGCTACAGAGGTCACTGGGGTAATTTCTCATGTGCCTATAGAATTATCCAATAAAGAAATATATTCAGCTCTAACTAGCACGAAAAATATTATATCTATACGTAGATTTATGCGACGTGTAAGAGAAAATGGAGAAATAAAATTAATCCCCACAAAAACAATTTCTATAACCTTTTCCTGTCCCAATTTACCAGATAGTGTGGACCTCAACAGCTGGCGGTTCGAAGTACGGCAGTACATCCCGCCAGTAAAGCAGTGTCTAAAGTGTTTAAGATATGGTCATATTGCAAAATTCTGTAAAAATTCACAAAGATGCAGCATTTGTGGCGAAGGTCACAATTTTAAAGATTGTCAGACTCCTTATACTGCAGCCAGTTGCTGTCACTGCTCTGGCAATCACATTGCCATATCCCCTGCATGCCCTGTTAAAAAAGAAAAAATCCAGCTTAACAGAGATAAATTTCAGAAAAAAAGCTTTGTTGATGTTTTAAACAGCTCTCACTTTCCATCATTAAACAAAACTGATCAGTTCTTATCTCTTTTAAATTCCGAAATAATACTCAAATCTATTACAGAAGCTTTAGTAAAACTTATAACACTAAACAAAAATAATGAAATACCTATCTCTTCCCAAAATATTAAAAATGTCCTGCAAGATACATTAAAAAAGGTTACTAATAAATAATTTGTACTTTATGGATACTTTAAATATTGTGCAATGGAATGCTCAGAGTATTCTACACAATCAACATATTTTTAATTATTTCCTTTTGGACAAAAATATTCACATTGCGTTAATTTGTGAGACTTGGTTAAAGCCTTGTCAAAAATTTAAGATACGTCATTACAATGTAATTCGTCTTGATTCAGGAAACACCCACAATGGCGTAGCCATATTAATACATAGCTCTATTTCTTATTCTAAAATTGATACTTTTTATGATGACTCCATTCAAAATGTTGTTGTTCGTATAAAATACTCTAGCAACAAAGAACTTACTATCATAAGCTTTTACAGTCCAACTAATTGCAATCCTGCTTTTTCTAAATCTAAACTAGACAGGTTAATTAAAAGTTTACCAGAACCAATCTTCCTAGCAGGAGATTTTAATGGCCTAAACTCAGCCTGGGGCTGTTCTACTTCTAATTGTCGAGGCAAAGACATTCTAGAGTCTATCAATAACAATAATTTGGTTATACTTAATGACGGAAGTATGACCACTGTTGGTTCGCACATATGGAGACAGAATGCTCTTGACTTAACCATAGTATCACCTTCATTGGCTCTAGAGTGTGACTGGTCAGTACATGACGATCCCTTAGGCAGCTACCACTTTCCTGTAATCACAAAAATTTTACTTAATAACAATCATTACAATGCCACTCCTATTCCCAATAGTAGCTCACTACCCTGCTTCCCTAACCTGAACAACGTTGATTGGAACATTTATAATTTAAATGTCCAACTATTGCTCACTGAATTTTCTCTTGATACACAAGACCCCCTTCATAACTACACAAAATTTACAGATATTTTACACTCAGCACTGTGGAAATCATCTTCTATTTCTAAGCACTCTTTGGTTAATACAGCTTTATCTTCATGCTCTCCTTCTAACTTAAATAAAAAAAAAAAACTTCTTCCTTGGTGGAATTTCAATTGCACCAAAGCCGTATTAAATAGCAAAAACGCTTATTTGACTTTTAAATCTGATCCCACTGAGGCTAATTACATTAATTTTAAAAGACTACAAGCCACCAAAAAATATATTATCAGAAATGAGAGAAGAAACAGTTGGATAAAACTTTGTGAACAATTTAACAGATCGACTCCTATATCAGTCATTTGGACGTATATGCGAAAATTTAACAAAAGCTATTCTCCACCTTCCCATAACAACTCTGACTATTCTTGGATCTTTGATTTTCTCAAAAAATATACTCCAGATACTGTAGAGCCAGCCTTTAATCTTAATTCTTTCTGCCATATTCTTCCTAATCAAAATTTTATTATAAAATCTTTTACCATTGTCGAATTAAATTCTGCTATTTCATCCAGAAAAGACTCTACACCTGGCCTTGACTACATTTCATATAAAATGCTTAAACACCTGTCTTCTCAATCTAAACTAATTTTATTAAATATCCTGAATCTTCTTTGGGAGCATAATCTTATTCCTATGGATTGGAAGGTTGATTGTTTAGTACCTATCTTAAAACCCAACAAGGACAAGTTTAACTTTGATTCATATAGACCTATAGCATTGACTTCTTGCATGGGAAAAATATTTGAACAACTTTTAAAACAAAGATTGGAACATTTCATAGAGTCTAATCATATTTTACCTTCTAATCAGTTTGGTTTTAGAAGAGGCAGGTCTTCAAGGGAGAGCATTGCTCACTTACATCTTGATATTTATAATGCTATACAATCAAAGCAAGCTCTCGCTGGAGTTTTCTTCGATGTAGTTGGAGCCTTTAATAATGTTAACCATCATATTCTATCCACGGAATTAGCTGCGATTGGTTTACCTGTAAAAGTTATACAATGGATTTTTAATTTTTTGCACAGTAGGAAGGTGTTTGTTAAGTATAATAATAGACTTATTGGTCCAAGGCTTTCTCATAAAGGTACATGTCAAGGTAGCATTTTGAGTCCATTGATTTTCACACTTTATATACATAGATTAAACTTAATTCTAGGCTCTCATATATACAATTTACAGTTTGCTGATGATTTGGTAGTCTATTGTTCTAGTAATAATATAACTACCCTAAATCTTAAGTTAAACGAAGCTTTAGTTAAATTAAATTCTTATTTTAATTATCTTGCATTGGACATTAGCTTTGAAAAGTCTAAAGTCATAGTTTTTAATAAAGTAGGGTCTGAAAGAATTAAAATAAACTATAATAATATATCTCTTCTTATCACAAATGAAGTTAAATTTTTAGGTGTTATATTCATGAATAACTTATCATGGAACAAATATGTAGACCACATAGTTGATAGAGCTCTTAAGGCTCTTAATATTTTAAAGTCTCTTGCAAAAACATATTGGGGTTCTGATCCAAAAATCCTTCTTACCCTATATAAATCTCTTGTACGCAGTCATTTTGAATATGGATTTCTATGTTTTTCTGCTAATGACAAGTTGGTTAACAAATTAAATATTATTCAAAATCACAGCCTGAGACTTATCACTGGCGCCATGAAAACAACCCCAATTAATTCGTTACAGGTCGAGTGCAACATTTCCCCTTTACACCTTAGATTTAAATATTTGAAATACTGTTTTTTGCTAAAACTGTTTTCCATTAGTAATCATCCTCTAATTAAAAAGCTTAATTACTTACATAGTAAATATCCTGTAAATGCTCCATTAACTTCTAATAACCCATTTATTCTCTTCGAATATTCATTCATGTTAAATCTAAATAACCAACACAAAATACACAGTTCTAGCAATTGGATGTGTTACGAAAAGGAGTTTGACTGTCTTATTAATCAAATCGATATTATTATTGACCATAAGCTAAAAGAGCGCCAGGAAGTTTACAACCTCATAGCACAATACTCTGATAAGTTCAAACAAGTTTACACAGATGGATCAAAAAATGATATAAATGTTTCCATGGCCTATTATGTACCTCATCTGAAGTTTGGCCAAGGCGTCAGATTGAAAAAGGAGATATCAATATTTACAGCTGAAGCTCTAGCAATTACTGCTGCCCTAGAATTCATTAAAAAACAAACTAATCAATATTGGCTGATCATTACTGACAGTATGAGCGTTCTAAAGGCTTTAGATAATTATCAATTCAGTGCTAATACAAACTTCATCATTTTAGAAATAAGACATCTCCTTTATCAACTATCCAGAAGAAACTACAACATCAAATTATTGTGGACACCTTCACATATAGGAGTAAGGGGAAATGAACATGTGGACTTTCTGGCACGTTCAATTGTTGACAGTGACAGCGGCAGCCCTGTTGATGAGAATGTTGCCGTACCATACACTGATCTATTAGTTGCTATTAAATCAAAAATCCTATCTGATTGGCGTGATCTTTGGCGACAAACCTTGTTAAGAAAAGGATCTTGGTATGCTCAGATAAATCAAGATATTGGAAAAAGTCCTTGGTTTACTAAATCGCATCAACATAGAAGCAGAAAATATTATACAATACTATGCCGCTTGAGATTTGGACATTGCAGATTTAATGCACATTTGAATCGTATGCGTATCATTTCATCGCCCGTTTGCCCACATTGCACCAACAACTCTACACAGTCTTTAGATCACATATTTTTTGAATGCTCCGCTTTTAATCTGGAACGCCTCTTATTTATAGCCAACTTGTTATCAACTTCTGGACCAAAAAACGTCCCGCGCAATACACAAGATTTATTGACTAATTTGGATAACTATACTAGTATATTTGAATTTATTTGCAATACTATCAATGATATTTGAAACAGGATCAGGACCTTCATTCATCGGATGTGAAATTTTATTTTGATATTTCAGGCTTCGGCCTATTACAGACTTGGTTTCGACCTCGCCTATCACTTATAGACAAAGAAGAGTAGACGAAAATATGAAATTTCAGACTTGGTTTCGGCCTTACTCTACCAGTCATCGAATCAGAAGAACAATAAAGTTACTTCAGACTTGGCTCCGGCCTTTTGATATATCAGAACGAAACTTACAAATTCAGACTAGGCTGTATGGATTATAGTCCTTTGCCTTTCCCTATTGGGGATAAATTTTAAAACAACAACAACGTCAATACACAGGAAAGCGCGGGAACTTTGAAGTGAAAAGGCGGTCTTTTTTTTTCAAAAATATTTTATTAATTTTATAATTCATTCACTGGAGTTTTTTATAAATAAATACTTATAAATTAATCAAGAGATGGGGAGAAGTAAGAAAAGGAAAAAGAAGGAGGAAGGTAACGCTGAGGACGACTCGTTGAGCTCCGACTCCGAGTCCATAAAATCTGTTGAGCTAACAGACGCCGAAAGGTATGCCCCGTTTCGGGTAGCCGATTACGTGCGGCACTACCCTGAGAACGGGGGTAATTTTGACTATATTGTATTCCTGGAGAGTACAGAGGCTGACAAGCCAATCGGAACAAGAGACATGATGACACTCGCTAATAGCATAAAAAAATATAATAAAGGCGTGAAACAACTAAAACGCATTAATAAAAGTAAAGTTGGAGTTATCTTTGATAGACCTGCTTTTGCTAACGCGGTCTTAGGCAACAAAAAATATCTTGATGGGTACAAACTTAAAGCTTCCCTTCCGGCTGCCGCTACAGAGGTCACTGGGGTAATTTCTCATGTGCCTATAGAATTATCCAATAAAGAAATATATTCAGCTCTAACTAGCACGAAAAATATTATATCTATACGTAGATTTATGCGACGTGTAAGAGAAAATGGAGAAATAAAATTAATCCCCACAAAAACAATTTCTATAACCTTTTCCTGTCCCAATTTACCAGATAGTGTGGACCTCAACAGCTGGCGGTTCGAAGTACGGCAGTACATCCCGCCAGTAAAGCAGTGTCTAAAGTGTTTAAGATATGGTCATATTGCAAAATTCTGTAAAAATTCACAAAGATGCAGCATTTGTGGCGAAGGTCACAATTTTAAAGATTGTCAGACTCCTTATACTGCAGCCAGTTGCTGTCACTGCTCTGGCAATCACATTGCCATATCCCCTGCATGCCCTGTTAAAAAAGAAAAAATCCAGCTTAACAGAGATAAATTTCAGAAAAAAAGCTTTGTTGATGTTTTAAACAGCTCTCACTTTCCATCATTAAACAAAACTGATCAGTTCTTATCTCTTTTAAATTCCGAAATAATACTCAAATCTATTACAGAAGCTTTAGTAAAACTTATAACACTAAACAAAAATAATGAAATACCTATCTCTTCCCAAAATATTAAAAATGTCCTGCAAGATACATTAAAAAAGGTTACTAATAAATAATTTGTACTTTATGGATACTTTAAATATTGTGCAATGGAATGCTCAGAGTATTCTACACAATCAACATATTTTTAATTATTTCCTTTTGGACAAAAATATTCACATTGCGTTAATTTGTGAGACTTGGTTAAAGCCTTGTCAAAAATTTAAGATACGTCATTACAATGTAATTCGTCTTGATTCAGGAAACACCCACAATGGCGTAGCCATATTAATACATAGCTCTATTTCTTATTCTAAAATTGATACTTTTTATGATGACTCCATTCAAAATGTTGTTGTTCGTATAAAATACTCTAGCAACAAAGAACTTACTATCATAAGCTTTTACAGTCCAACTAATTGCAATCCTGCTTTTTCTAAATCTAAACTAGACAGGTTAATTAAAAGTTTACCAGAACCAATCTTCCTAGCAGGAGATTTTAATGGCCTAAACTCAGCCTGGGGCTGTTCTACTTCTAATTGTCGAGGCAAAGACATTTTAGAGTCTATCAATAACAATAATTTGGTTATACTTAATGACGGAAGTATGACCACTGTTGGTTCGCACATATGGAGACAGAATGCTCTTGACTTAACCATAGTATCACCTTCATTGGCTCTAGAGTGTGACTGGTCAGTACATGACGATCCCTTAGGCAGCTACCACTTTCCTGTAATCACAAAAATTTTACTTAATAACAATCATTACAATGCCACTCCTATTCCCAATAGTAGCTCACTACCCTGCTTCCCTAACCTGAACAACGTTGATTGGAACATTTATAATTTAAATGTCCAACTATTGCTCACTGAATTTTCTCTTGATACACAAGACCCCCTTCATAACTACACAAAATTTACAGATATTTTACACTCAGCACTGTGGAAATCATCTTCTATTTCTAAGCACTCTTTGGTTAATACAGCTTTATCTTCATGCTCTCCTTCTAACTTAAATAAAAAAAAAAAACTTCTTCCTTGGTGGAATTTCAATTGCACCAAAGCCGTATTAAATAGCAAAAACGCTTATTTGACTTTTAAATCTGATCCCACTGAGGCTAATTACATTAATTTTAAAAGACTACAAGCCACCAAAAAATATATTATCAGAAATGAGAGAAGAAACAGTTGGATAAAACTTTGTGAACAATTTAACAGATCGACTCCTATATCAGTCATTTGGACGTATATGCGAAAATTTAACAAAAGCTATTCTCCACCTTCCCATAACAACTCTGACTATTCTTGGATCTTTGATTTTCTCAAAAAATATACTCCAGATACTGTAGAGCCAGCCTTTAATCTTAATTCTTTCTGCCATATTCTTCCTAATCAAAATTTTATTATAAAATCTTTTACCATTGTCGAATTAAATTCTGCTATTTCATCCAGAAAAGACTCTACACCTGGCCTTGACTACATTTCATATAAAATGCTTAAACACCTATCTTCTCAATCTAAACTAATTTTATTAAATATCCTGAATCTTCTTTGGGAGCATAATCTTATTCCTATGGATTGGAAGGTTGATTGTTTAGTACCTATCTTAAAACCCAACAAGGACAAGTTTAACTTTGATTCATATAGACCTATAGCATTGACTTCTTGCATGGGAAAAATATTTGAACAACTTTTAAAACAAAGATTGGAACATTTCATAGAGTCTAATCATATTTTACCTTCTAATCAGTTTGGTTTTAGAAGAGGCAGGTCTTCAAGGGAGAGCATTGCTCACTTACATCTTGATATTTATAATGCTATACAATCAAAGCAAGCTCTCGCTGGAGTTTTCTTCGATGTAGTTGGAGCCTTTAATAATGTTAACCATCATATTCTATCCACGGAATTAGCTGCGATTGGTTTACCTGTAAAAGTTATACAATGGATTTTTAATTTTTTGCACAGTAGGAAGGTGTTTGTTAAGTATAATAATAGACTTATTGGTCCAAGGCTTTCTCATAAAGGTACATGTCAAGGTAGCATTTTGAGTCCATTGATTTTCACACTTTATATACATAGATTAAACTTAATTCTAGGCTCTCATATATACAATTTACAGTTTGCTGATGATTTGGTAGTCTATTGTTCTAGTAATAATATAACTACCCTAAATCTTAAGTTAAACGAAGCTTTAGTTAAATTAAATTCTTATTTTAATTATCTTGCATTGGACATTAGCTTTGAAAAGTCTAAAGTCATAGTTTTTAATAAAGTAGGGTCTGAAAGAATTAAAATAAACTATAATAATATATCTCTTCTTATCACAAATGAAGTTAAATTTTTAGGTGTTATATTCATGAATAACTTATCATGGAACAAATATGTAGACCACATAGTTGATAGAGCTCTTAAGGCTCTTAATATTTTAAAGTCTCTTGCAAAAACATATTGGGGTTCTGATCCAAAAATCCTTCTTACCCTATATAAATCTCTTGTACGCAGTCATTTTGAATATGGATTTCTATGTTTTTCTGCTAATGACAAGTTGGTTAACAAATTAAATATTATTCAAAATCACAGCCTGAGACTTATCACTGGCGCCATGAAAACAACCCCAATTAATTCGTTACAGGTCGAGTGCAACATTTCCCCTTTACACCTTAGATTTAAATATTTGAAATACTGTTTTTTGCTAAAACTGTTTTCCATTAGTAATCATCCTCTAATTAAAAAGCTTAATTACTTACATAGTAAATATCCTGTAAATGCTCCATTAACTTCTAATAACCCATTTATTCTCTTCGAATATTCATTCATGTTAAATCTAAATAACCAACACAAAATACACAGTTCTAGCAATTGGATGTGTTACGAAAAGGAGTTTGACTGTCTTATTAATCAAATCGATATTATTATTGACCATAAGCTAAAAGAGCGCCAGGAAGTTTACAACCTCATAGCACAATACTCTGATAAGTTCAAACAAGTTTACACAGATGGATCAAAAAATGATATAAATGTTTCCATGGCCTATTATGTACCTCATCTGAAGTTTGGCCAAGGCGTCAGATTGAAAAAGGAGATATCAATATTTACAGCTGAAGCTCTAGCAATTACTGCTGCCCTAGAATTCATTAAAAAACAAACTAATCAATATTGGCTGATCATTACTGACAGTATGAGCGTTCTAAAGGCTTTAGATAATTATCAATTCAGTGCTAATACAAACTTCATCATTTTAGAAATAAGACATCTCCTTTATCAACTATCCAGAAGAAACTACAACATCAAATTATTGTGGACACCTTCACATATAGGAGTAAGGGGAAATGAACATGTGGACTTTCTGGCACGTTCAATTGTTGACAGTGACAGCGGCAGCCCTGTTGATGAGAATGTTGCCGTACCATACACTGATCTATTAGTTGCTATTAAATCAAAAATCCTATCTGATTGGCGTGATCTTTGGCGACAAACCTTGTTAAGAAAAGGATCTTGGTATGCTCAGATAAATCAAGATATTGGAAAAAGTCCTTGGTTTACTAAATCGCATCAACATAGAAGCAGAAAATATTATACAATACTATGCCGCTTGAGATTTGGACATTGCAGATTTAATGCACATTTGAATCGTATGCGTATCATTTCATCGCCCGTTTGCCCACATTGCACCAACAACTCTACACAGTCTTTAGATCACATATTTTTTGAATGCTCCGCTTTTAATCTGGAACGCCTCTTATTTATAGCCAACTTGTTATCAACTTCTGGACCAAAAAACGTCCCGCGCAATACACAAGATTTATTGACTAATTTGGATAACTATACTAGTATATTTGAATTTATTTGCAATACTATCAATGATATTTGAAACAGGATCAGGACCTTCATTCATCGGATGTGAAATTTTATTTTGATATTTCAGGCTTCGGCCTATTACAGACTTGGTTTCGACCTCGCCTATCACTTATAGACAAAGAAGAGTAGACGAAAATATGAAATTTCAGACTTGGTTTCGGCCTTACTCTACCAGTCATCGAATCAGAAGAACAATAAAGTTACTTCAGACTTGGCTCCGGCCTTTTGATATATCAGAACGAAACTTACAAATTCAGACTAGGCTGTATGGATTATAGTCCTTTGCCTTTCCCTATTGGGGATAAATTTTAAAACAACAACAACGTCAATACACAGGAAAGCGCGGGAACTTTGAAGTGAAAAGGCGGTCTTTTTTTTTCAAAAATATTTTATTAATTTTATAATTCATTCACTGGAGTTTTTTATAAATAAATACTTATAAATTAATCAAGAGATGGGGAGAAGTAAGAAAAGGAAAAAGAAGGAGGAAGGTAACGCTGAGGACGACTCGTTGAGCTCCGACTCCGAGTCCATAAAATCTGTTGAGCTAACAGACGCCGAAAGGTATGCCCCGTTTCGGGTAGCCGATTACGTGCGGCACTACCCTGAGAACGGGGGTAATTTTGACTATATTGTATTCCTGGAGAGTACAGAGGCTGACAAGCCAATCGGAACAAGAGACATGATGACACTCGCTAATAGCATAAAAAAATATAATAAAGGCGTGAAACAACTAAAACGCATTAATAAAAGTAAAGTTGGAGTTATCTTTGATAGACCTGCTTTTGCTAACGCGGTCTTAGGCAACAAAAAATATCTTGATGGGTACAAACTTAAAGCTTCCCTTCCGGCTGCCGCTACAGAGGTCACTGGGGTAATTTCTCATGTGCCTATAGAATTATCCAATAAAGAAATATATTCAGCTCTAACTAGCACGAAAAATATTATATCTATACGTAGATTTATGCGACGTGTAAGAGAAAATGGAGAAATAAAATTAATCCCCACAAAAACAATTTCTATAACCTTTTCCTGTCCCAATTTACCAGATAGTGTGGACCTCAACAGCTGGCGGTTCGAAGTACGGCAGTACATCCCGCCAGTAAAGCAGTGTCTAAAGTGTTTAAGATATGGTCATATTGCAAAATTCTGTAAAAATTCACAAAGATGCAGCATTTGTGGCGAAGGTCACAATTTTAAAGATTGTCAGACTCCTTATACTGCAGCCAGTTGCTGTCACTGCTCTGGCAATCACATTGCCATATCCCCTGCATGCCCTGTTAAAAAAGAAAAAATCCAGCTTAACAGAGATAAATTTCAGAAAAAAAGCTTTGTTGATGTTTTAAACAGCTCTCACTTTCCATCATTAAACAAAACTGATCAGTTCTTATCTCTTTTAAATTCCGAAATAATACTCAAATCTATTACAGAAGCTTTAGTAAAACTTATAACACTAAACAAAAATAATGAAATACCTATCTCTTCCCAAAATATTAAAAATGTCCTGCAAGATACATTAAAAAAGGTTACTAATAAATAATTTGTACTTTATGGATACTTTAAATATTGTGCAATGGAATGCTCAGAGTATTCTACACAATCAACATATTTTTAATTATTTCCTTTTGGACAAAAATATTCACATTGCGTTAATTTGTGAGACTTGGTTAAAGCCTTGTCAAAAATTTAAGATACGTCATTACAATGTAATTCGTCTTGATTCAGGAAACACCCACAATGGCGTAGCCATATTAATACATAGCTCTATTTCTTATTCTAAAATTGATACTTTTTATGATGACTCCATTCAAAATGTTGTTGTTCGTATAAAATACTCTAGCAACAAAGAACTTACTATCATAAGCTTTTACAGTCCAACTAATTGCAATCCTGCTTTTTCTAAATCTAAACTAGACAGGTTAATTAAAAGTTTACCAGAACCAATCTTCCTAGCAGGAGATTTTAATGGCCTAAACTCAGCCTGGGGCTGTTCTACTTCTAATTGTCGAGGCAAAGACATTTTAGAGTCTATCAATAACAATAATTTGGTTATACTTAATGACGGAAGTATGACCACTGTTGGTTCGCACATATGGAGACAGAATGCTCTTGACTTAACCATAGTATCACCTTCATTGGCTCTAGAGTGTGACTGGTCAGTACATGACGATCCCTTAGGCAGCTACCACTTTCCTGTAATCACAAAAATTTTACTTAATAACAATCATTACAATGCCACTCCTATTCCCAATAGTAGCTCACTACCCTGCTTCCCTAACCTGAACAACGTTGATTGGAACATTTATAATTTAAATGTCCAACTATTGCTCACTGAATTTTCTCTTGATACACAAGACCCCCTTCATAACTACACAAAATTTACAGATATTTTACACTCAGCACTGTGGAAATCATCTTCTATTTCTAAGCACTCTTTGGTTAATACAGCTTTATCTTCATGCTCTCCTTCTAACTTAAATAAAAAAAAAAAACTTCTTCCTTGGTGGAATTTCAATTGCACCAAAGCCGTATTAAATAGCAAAAACGCTTATTTGACTTTTAAATCTGATCCCACTGAGGCTAATTACATTAATTTTAAAAGACTACAAGCCACCAAAAAATATATTATCAGAAATGAGAGAAGAAACAGTTGGATAAAACTTTGTGAACAATTTAACAGATCGACTCCTATATCAGTCATTTGGACGTATATGCGAAAATTTAACAAAAGCTATTCTCCACCTTCCCATAACAACTCTGACTATTCTTGGATCTTTGATTTTCTCAAAAAATATACTCCAGATACTGTAGAGCCAGCCTTTAATCTTAATTCTTTCTGCCATATTCTTCCTAATCAAAATTTTATTATAAAATCTTTTACCATTGTCGAATTAAATTCTGCTATTTCATCCAGAAAAGACTCTACACCTGGCCTTGACTACATTTCATATAAAATGCTTAAACACCTATCTTCTCAATCTAAACTAATTTTATTAAATATCCTGAATCTTCTTTGGGAGCATAATCTTATTCCTATGGATTGGAAGGTTGATTGTTTAGTACCTATCTTAAAACCCAACAAGGACAAGTTTAACTTTGATTCATATAGACCTATAGCATTGACTTCTTGCATGGGAAAAATATTTGAACAACTTTTAAAACAAAGATTGGAACATTTCATAGAGTCTAATCATATTTTACCTTCTAATCAGTTTGGTTTTAGAAGAGGCAGGTCTTCAAGGGAGAGCATTGCTCACTTACATCTTGATATTTATAATGCTATACAATCAAAGCAAGCTCTCGCTGGAGTTTTCTTCGATGTAGTTGGAGCCTTTAATAATGTTAACCATCATATTCTATCCACGGAATTAGCTGCGATTGGTTTACCTGTAAAAGTTATACAATGGATTTTTAATTTTTTGCACAGTAGGAAGGTATTTGTTAAGTATAATAATAGACTTATTGGTCCAAGGCTTTCTCATAAAGGTACATGTCAAGGTAGCATTTTGAGTCCATTGATTTTCACACTTTATATACATAGATTAAACTTAATTCTAGGCTCTCATATATACAATTTACAGTTTGCTGATGATTTGGTAGTCTATTGTTCTAGTAATAATATAACTACCCTAAATCTTAAGTTAAACGAAGCTTTAGTTAAATTAAATTCTTATTTTAATTATCTTGCATTGGACATTAGCTTTGAAAAGTCTAAAGTCATAGTTTTTAATAAAGTAGGGTCTGAAAGAATTAAAATAAACTATAATAATATATCTCTTCTTATCACAAATGAAGTTAAATTTTTAGGTGTTATATTCATGAATAACTTATCATGGAACAAATATGTAGACCACATAGTTGATAGAGCTCTTAAGGCTCTTAATATTTTAAAGTCTCTTGCAAAAACATATTGGGGTTCTGATCCAAAAATCCTTCTTACCCTATATAAATCTCTTGTACGCAGTCATTTTGAATATGGATTTCTATGTTTTTCTGCTAATGACAAGTTGGTTAACAAATTAAATATTATTCAAAATCACAGCCTGAGACTTATCACTGGCGCCATGAAAACAACCCCAATTAATTCGTTACAGGTCGAGTGCAACATTTCCCCTTTACACCTTAGATTTAAATATTTGAAATACTGTTTTTTGCTAAAACTGTTTTCCATTAGTAATCATCCTCTAATTAAAAAGCTTAATTACTTACATAGTAAATATCCTGTAAATGCTCCATTAACTTCTAATAACCCATTTATTCTCTTCGAATATTCATTCATGTTAAATCTAAATAACCAACACAAAATACACAGTTCTAGCAATTGGATGTGTTACGAAAAGGAGTTTGACTGTCTTATTAATCAAATCGATATTATTATTGACCATAAGCTAAAAGAGCGCCAGGAAGTTTACAACCTCATAGCACAATACTCTGATAAGTTCAAACAAGTTTACACAGATGGATCAAAAAATGATATAAATGTTTCCATGGCCTATTATGTACCTCATCTGAAGTTTGGCCAAGGCGTCAGATTGAAAAAGGAGATATCAATATTTACAGCTGAAGCTCTAGCAATTACTGCTGCCCTAGAATTCATTAAAAAACAAACTAATCAATATTGGCTGATCATTACTGACAGTATGAGCGTTCTAAAGGCTTTAGATAATTATCAATTCAGTGCTAATACAAACTTCATCATTTTAGAAATAAGACATCTCCTTTATCAACTATCCAGAAGAAACTACAACATCAAATTATTGTGGACACCTTCACATATAGGAGTAAGGGGAAATGAACATGTGGACTTTCTGGCACGTTCAATTGTTGACAGTGACAGCGGCAGCCCTGTTGATGAGAATGTTGCCGTACCATACACTGATCTATTAGTTGCTATTAAATCAAAAATCCTATCTGATTGGCGTGATCTTTGGCGACAAACCTTGTTAAGAAAAGGATCTTGGTATGCTCAGATAAATCAAGATATTGGAAAAAGTCCTTGGTTTACTAAATCGCATCAACATAGAAGCAGAAAATATTATACAATACTATGCCGCTTGAGATTTGGACATTGCAGATTTAATGCACATTTGAATCGTATGCGTATCATCTCATCGCCCGTTTGCCCACATTGCACCAACAACTCTACACAGTCTTTAGATCACATATTTTTTGAATGCTCCGCTTTTAATCTGGAACGCCTCTTATTTATAGCCAACTTGTTATCAACTTCTGGACCAAAAAATGTCCCGCGCAATACACAAGATTTATTGACTAATTTGGATAACTATACTAGTATATTTGAATTTATTTGCAATACTATCAATGATATTTGAAACAGGATCAGGACCTTCATTCATCGGATGTGAAATTTTATTTTGATTTTTTAGGCTTCGGCCTATTACAGACTTGGTTTCGACCTCGCCTATCACTTATAGACAAAGAAGAGTAGACGAAAATATGAAATTTCAGACTTGGTTTCGGCCTTACTCTACCAGTCATCGAATCAGAAGAACAATAAAGTTACTTCAGACTTGGCTCCGGCCTTTTGATATATCAGAACGAAACTTACAAATTCAGACTAGGCTGTATGGATTATAGTCCTTTGCCTTTCCCTATTGGGGATAAATTTTAAAACAACAACGTCAATACACAGATATCAATTTACGAGTTGCACGGATATTTTGTGTTTTTTTGGGAGTCAAAATAAAATATTGTTAAGTACATAGTCAACAAAAGACACGATACATCGTTAAATGTTAATTTACTTTACAAAACAATCGTTCGGGTGTATTTAAATGATTGCAAAAAAATATAATTAACTATAAACCGGCGAGTAAAGATGTTTAGTTTTATATTTACAAATATAGTGTACTATTTCATAGTTTATATCTTGAGCGGTGCTCAAGGGTATCAAGAAATAAATAGTTATAAGACGGTAAAAGAAAGATATACTTTAGATTTAAGAGGATGTTCTTTATTTGAGAAGCAGTGTTTACAGTTAGACGATGATCTCGATCTTTTGTATTGTGCTTTAAATACAACTCATAACAACAATACTCAAATCCCGTTTTTTTGTCAACATAAAATTTGGTCCCATCAAGCTGAACTACTTGATAATAAATTCCTTGAATACAAACTTAAACTACCATGTCAAGACGAAAGTGTTATTATGGACTGTCTGGGCATAAATTTAAACACTATAGACTGCTTATTGAAGAAAAAACCAATTTTAAAAAATAAATCTTGTTGGAGAACGGTAAATAAATTAGAAACACTGATCTTTAATGACTGGCAGATAACAGGAAATTTTTTAAAGAATTGCTTGGTTGACATCGAAGCACATAGTTGTGGTAGGATACCACCAGATCCGAAAAGCCTTTCACAAACTCAAACATTGATATGTCTGCAAAGTTTAGAAGACACTTTACGCCCAGAGTGCCAATCAGAAATAACTGCATTGAAAGAAATGAAATACAGTTCCTTACAGATTGATAAGATTGTCTTTGCTGCATGTAACTTGGACCAAAAGACCTTTTGCCCCGATGAAGTCCCTGATTCCCTACTTATGTATAAATGTCTTGTAAGACATAAGTTTGAAAATGGTGAGTATTAAAAAATAATCATTGTATAAAAAAGTTTGAAGTATTATAAAGAAGTTTTTTTGTTTTAGCCATGACAAAACGCTGTCAAGATCAACTTTTTTATGTTCAAAGAAATATGGTCATGAACTATAAAATGAGCAAAGGCTTAGTAAAGTCTTGTAAAGAAGACATTCGTAAATATCATTGTCGCAAAGGTGTAGTTGATGACAAGGGCGTTCGACTAGCACAAATATTACTTTGTTTAGAAAACGTAACAAGAAATGATAGCATAAAACTTTCACCAGAATGTGTTGCTGAAATGACAGAACACAGGAAGATGTTAATGGATGATTATAGGCTGTCACCGGAACTAATGCAGAATTGTGCAAATGATATAACAATGCTTTGTAGAGGTATTGAAGTTGGGGGTAAAACAATACATTGCCTAATGGAGCACGCCAGGCCAAGAAGACGTAAAGATAAAAGGATTAGTTTAGCTTGTCAACGATCTTTAGAGATATTAGTGCAAGAGACTGATCCAGGTGAAGATTGGAGGGTTGACCCAATTCTGCGCAAAGCATGTAAACCAGTTGTGGACAGAGCTTGCAGAGAGGTGAATGGAGGCAATGGCAGAGTAATGTCTTGTCTTATGGAAAAACTTGGTACCACTTCAATGACTAATGGTTGTGAAACTGCTTTGTTGCAAATACAGTATTTCATATCTAGGGATTTTAAACTCGATCCACAATTATATAAAGCATGTAAATTTGATGCAGTAACTCAGTGTAAAGCCAAATTACAATGGGCTGATCTTAATGAGTATCCATCTGAAAAAGACCCTTTAATACTGCCCTGTTTATATAATTATGCTTATAATTCAGAATTGAAAGGAATACTCAAGCCAGCTTGTGAACAACAAGTTAGGAGAGTTATGAGTCAACGAGCGGTTAGTGTAGATCTGCTTCCTGAAATAGCTGACACATGTATGGATGATCTGGCTAATCTTTGTTTTGAAAATAGTGGAAAAGGAGAAGAAATAATATGCCTACAAAATAAGATTAATGAGCTATCACCTAAATGTAAAGAGGTAGTGACCAACTTTACTGAAACACAAAGTGATCATATTGAATTAAATGCTATTATAAGCACAAATTGTAGAGTCCCTATTGAAAAATTATGTGCATCTGAATTAAAAAGTAAAAAAGATGAAGACAATATATTAGATTGCTTAATAAGACATAAAAATGATGCAGAAATAAAAGCTAATGTAAAATGCAGAGCAGCAATTGAACATGAACAATTAATATCTTTAAAAAATTATAGATTTACTAGAAAGTTTAAAAATGCATGTAAGTCGTATGTCATGAGATTCTGTCCAAAAGCACAAACAAAGGTGCAGATTGTTGTTTGTTTAAGTGAAATTATAAGAAACGATACTATAACCAGGAGGAAACACACAATATACAAAGAATGCCGACAACAACTGCGAAGTCAACTTTTTCAACAAAAAGAAAGTATTGATTTAGATCCAGATCTTAAGGAGGCTTGTAAAAAAGATCTACTAGAGTTTTGTCCTTCTGTACCTCATGCGGAATCAGCAGCCTTGGAATGCTTACAAACAGCAAAAGGAAAATTAAGTGAGGGCTGCAGAAAGGCTATATTTGTAGTAAGGAAACAAGAATTTACAGATAATGGTGTTGATTATCATTTAGTAACAACATGCAATGATATGATAGATTTATATTGTCACAACTTTGAGCCATCAGTTCTTCTAGATTGCCTAAAGGTGGGTTGTGTGAGAAGTATGTTTAATGTTGCCCAACTTTAATATTTAAAATTACATATACAAGCACCAATTTAAATAATATATTTTTGTATATATTTAAACAATTAAATAATTAACTTATTTTTCGATTTAAAATGTTTGTTTACCCATCTGTTGAAAAAAAACTACTACATTACCGAAAAGTAATGATCAAGATTATTATTGTCTTTTTATTTATAGGCTCATCGCTTGGAACCAGACTTTGATAATAATTGTAAAACTGTGGTTGTAACTAGGATGATAGAACAAAACCTGGATTATCGATTCAACAATAACTTGCAAAATTCCTGTAAAGGGGACATCAAAAAATTTTGTTCTCATATAATTGGTAAGTAAAATAAAATATACTTTGATAACGATTAAAGTACAAATACCAAATTGTTGTATTTTTTTTTTTAAGTTAACGAGCCACAAGATGTGGAATTACAAGGAAAGATGTTGTACTGTTTAAAGGAGAAGTTCAGGGAATCCAAACTTGCAAAAACATGTGAAAATGAGTTGGCAAATGTATTAAAGGAGCAAGCTTTAAATTATCGTCTTGATCCTCTCTTAGGAAAATTATGTAAAGCAGAAATACAAACAATATGTGCTGTCCCAAATGACTCTATTACTAATTCTGATGGCCAGGTAATATAGTAATACTTTGTACTTTCATCATTTTCGATAGTAAATTATATATTAAATAGTTTTACTAGGAAAGATTTTCTTTTCAATCTGTGACCTCATCAAAATCCATATCCTTAAATTCGTCATTCAACTCTTGATGTTATTTTCTTCTTTTTTTTTTTCACGTCTACTTTAATGCCGCGATTTCAAATATATTATATTTAGTAAGAGTAAAAATTAATAATAGTATAGTACAGGAAAGGATTACTTTGTTGTAGGTAGAAGAATGTTTAAAAAATGCACTATTAAATCATAAAATAGTGTCAGCTGAATGTGCTCATGAAGTCGTACAGATAATTGAGGAAACTGAAGTTGATATTGAAGCTGACCCCTTACTGGAGCGTGCCTGTGCTTTGGATTTATTAAAATATTGTAAAGATCTCGAACATGGAGCTGGCAGACGTAAGGCATTTTGTGTATATAAGTTTTAATTGTAATTGACTTAAATATTAAAGTGTACTACTGTCTGACCGACTACTATCTGACCCGAGTGACATTGGCCTGTCTAACGATCTTTCAAGTAAATATCTAAAATTTTCTCATTTTTTTCCTTTAAAAGAATCTGTAGAATATAATAAATCTTAAGATAATACCCAAATTGGTTCAGCCGTTTTCGAGTTTTACATTTAGACATTTAGCAAATCATGTTTATTATTTCAGGTTTGAAATGTTTGAAAATAATTCTTAATGATAGTAATAGAAAACTTGAAGCAGAATGTCAAAAAGAATTATCTAGCAGATTGGAAATGTATAGATATGTTGCATCAGTGAGTATTTTATATAGTTTAGATTAAAAAATATTTGTTTTTGTTTTAAAATTTATATAAAAACCAGATTGGTTTGAAGTTTTCAGTGGCATAGTCAATCAAATAAAAATATGATTATACATACTCATATCATATTTTGCATACGCAGCATATAATGTATTAAGTGGTGTAATATTCTATATGTGTGTATTTTTCAGTGTTATTCTGATTCTATGAAATGCTGATGTGTGGTAACATAGCTTAATATATGCACACAGTGCATAATTTATTTTAATATAAAAGTTTTTCTCATAAACACTTGTATTCATAAAAAAATTGTAATGATCTACATATATTCTTAATGTTTTCATACTCAGGGGCAATATTTAGTTTCATTTTATATATAAAATATAATAATGTATTAGTTTTGTTACACAAATATAATATTTATTCGAACACATAAACCACTCTATATATCAGTTGTGTTCAATGTCTCACAATATATGTATATATATTTAAAAAAAAAAAACAATTGCATGTGTAAGTTGTTTAATAAATTATCAATTCTTACTTTCAGGTAAATGTGATTGAAAATCTAGGAGACATGTATGATGGAATATCATCATCTCCGTCGAAAAAATACTTTCTAGTTGTAGGAATTTCAATTGTAGGATTAATCTTCATATTTGGTTTATATTGTGGTCGTATGACAAAAAGGGCTATGTATATAAAAAAGAAATAGATTCTAGATAAATAGTTTTATTAGGAAAAATTATTCTTTCCTCTCTGTGACCTCATCAATGTCCATATCTTCAAACTCATCAGTCGACTCTTTCTTGATGTTTTTAGGTTTTTCGTCTTTTTTCACTTCTACTTTAATATCGCCTTTGAGAATTTTCTGACTCTCTTCGAAAAACTGATTTGGATGATTAATGCCTAAACCGAAATCTGTTTTATGGACTGCATCAAAGTATTTACTGCATGCAATTTGGTAGTGGCCCTTCTTAGTCATGTCAACTATGTCATTGACTGCTGTAAAATAAATAAAGTATTTAGATGTCTGGAAAGTAAATAAATACAAATAAAATAAAAGTGTTTCATTACCCTCAGATTCTAATCCATATCCTTTTAATTTATTCTTCAAGATGTTTGTATCAGAATGACGATAAGGACAGCCGTGGCAATCACCTGGACCTACATTTGTATTAATGATTTTCAAGCAAGTAAATGGTGTGTAATTTTTCTTACTACCCTCTTTTCCATAATTGTATCTTATGTTATATGCATATTGTTTCTCAAACTTGTCTAATTCCATTATTTTTGTAAACTCTTCTCTCCAAAATCTCAGTGAATCTTCTAGTGTGACACCTATTCCTTTTAAATAAAGGCCATATTGCAATCTCCCACCGTGTTTAAGATGATGGACTGAACGTAACTGTTCATGCAGTTGCTTCATACATAGAGGAAATGATTTAATGGATAGGGAATCAATACTTTCAATAGGGATTGTCACCTTAGTGTCGCTAATAAAATCATTTCCAGAGTATGATTGATGCAAACCTTTCAGTAAGGAAACCAGCCTCTCATCCTGTTCAATTTCACCTAAATGGTGACACGCAATTGCCAAAGTTTGACGCAGATGCATCCTAAACTGTGCAGAAAGAACTGATATAAAATCTTTATGAGGAATGTAAGCATATCCACCACGAAGGTATACTTTTCTTGCTTTGACCAAGTCTAGAACTTCATAAAACTTCACTTTGTAGAATTTAAAGTTTTCTATATTTTGACTGCTCTGATAAAATGTTGATTCCCTTAAATATTTCATAAGCTCACTCTTTTCACTATCAGAAATGTTGGTGTAACATAGATTGTTTATTTTAAAAAAAGCATCAATTGCATCTGTCTTCATAGTCATAAACCTCATTTTGAACAACTCAAGCTCTCTGGATATAAACCAACGACGTAATTCCTCAGTTCTACAATAAGCTAACCTCAGTATGAAATGAGCTATATGATCTTTCCGTCTAGCTTCTAGATCTGCTTGCAGAGTTCCACAGCTAGATTTTTCACAAAGTTTTGCATAGTACTTTAATCCCTGATTCTTTAAATCGCTTATTACAAAGTCTGTCCATTCTTCAGAAAATATTCTTAGACCTTTTAATGTGGTTGCAGTTGCTAAACATCTTAACAGTGACAGTCTTTCTAAAGCTAAAGTTTCAAATTCTTGTAATGATATGTCATCTACAGGAGGAACTTTATACATTTGTAAATCGTGAGGATAATTATCTACCAAACTACCGGTACTAACTGTTTTTATAGATTTTCTTTTTATATTAAATTCCATTTCAAAGAGAAAGTTGTCACTTCTCTATTAAAACACTTAAATAATATATTGGATAAACATAAAAATCGAATATAACAAATTAACTGAACTGATTACTTTTTCTAATATAAAAAACTAAAACTTGGCGCGAATTTTGACGTTGACATTCCTAAATTATTTTTCGTTCAGAATTTTTACTAAAATAAAATAAATATTATTACCAAAGTGTAAGTTCAGAAAAATATTAAAAAATTTAGGAGTGATACCGAATTGGTTTCATATATAAATTATACAAAAAAAAACTTTTTTTCTATAAATTGTGTCGCTGTTTTTTATATACTTGTACAATCTGCTCGTCATTACTCATTGTCAATTAGCTGCCAAAGATGTGCCAAAGTCAAGTGACACTGTGACATGGATATTCGTGTCATGTTGGGTATTGGGCATTTGAATTTAATTTAGTCAAATACTACTTGTAAATTTATATTTGGAATGAATAATACATTGTTAGGATTAAATATGTTTGTTATAATTTGAGTTTATAAGTATATTAATTTATTTGTAATATCTAACATTATTAAATAAAGTTTAATAATATGGTTCCAAACAAGATGCATTCGTCATTAGATGACTTAGTTCAATACACACAATTGTTTAAACCCGTGACTACAATTTTGCAAGGAACAGTGCTACCCTTTTTGATCATTTACCCACTCATTTTCTATTGCTGGTTCTTCGTATACGGTATTGAAGAAAACTTTGAAGCAGGGTTTGTGACTGTTTCGGTAGTCGCTGTTATACACATTTTTATTTGCCTCTGTTGCTACTGGAGTGTTCACATTCAATGTTTCTTGTCGTGTACACCGGTAAGTTGAAAAATCACTAGCTTATCATGCTTAGAATTATAGAAAATATATTTAATTTGACATGTCATTTATAGGTTAAAAATCCTTTACAAGCGGAAATCGTTAAAGTAGTTCCAACTTCTAACAATGGCTTCTCTGAAATTGTTAAGCTTCATCACACAGAGGTAAAGTATTTATAGTTTGATCATGTTATAAACAAATAAAATATATGTATTAATTAATTTTGGTTTAATTTATTTTTTAGTCTACTAAAAAGGATGGTGCAAACCCAGATGTTTGGTTTATCTTTCAAAAGAGCAAATATGTTTATGATTGGAATAAGAAAACATTTCATACAGTTGAATTTCCTGTTAATAAAACATATGAGGAATATATTGAGTCTAAAGGATATGCAGATGAAGAATCCATTATTTTAGCTGAGAAAGAGTTTGGGAAGAATGAAATGATTATGGTAAAAATATTGGTTTTCTTTTATCAAAAAGTATTTGTTTATTTTTCTCTACACATTAACTTATACTATTTTAAGTATAATTGATGCCTGAAAAAGAAATCCTGTGTTTCAAGTCCACAGATTTTATGACAATTACTTAAGCTTTAGTTAAAGCTAAGTTAGCTTGCAATAATTTACATAATTGTGATATGATTACATATTTTCTTACAGTGAAAAGTTATTAATTTTTTAAATCTAATTGATTTCAGGTTGTACCTGAATTTATGGAACTGTTTAAAGAAAGGGCAACTGCTCCATTTTTTGTATTCCAAGTTTTTTGTGTTGCTTTATGGTGCCTTGACAAATACTGGTACTATTCCATTTTTACCCTTGTCATGTTGGTTATGTTTGAGTGTACCCTCGTACAGCAACAACTGAGAAATATGGCCGAAATAAGAAAAATGGGTAATAAACCGTATCATATTAATGTTTATAGAAATAGAAGATGGCGTTCAATTGATAGTGATCAGTTGGTACCAGGAGACATTGTTTCACTTATTCGTTCACAAAATGATAACATTGTGCCCTGTGATATTGTACTATTGAGAGGGTCATGTATAGTTGATGAGTCTATGTTAACTGGTGAAAGTGTTCCACAGATGAAGGAACCATTAGAGAATGAAAAAGATCTAAAACAGAACTTAGATATTGAAGGTGATGGTAAACTCCATATGTTGTTTGGTGGCACTAAAATAGTTCAACATTCATCACCTATTAAAAATGTGTCTAATGGTTTAAAAGCTCCAGATAATGGATGCATTGGGTATGTTATTCGAAATGGCTTTAACACGTCACAGGGGAAGCTTTTGAGGACCATCCTGTTTGGTGTTAAAAGAGTTACTGCCAATAATCTTGAAACTTTTGGATTTATATTATTCCTATTAATATTCGCAATTGCTGCTGCAGCATATGTTTGGATAAAGGGTTGTGAAGATCCAGAAAGAAATAGATACAAACTTTTTTTGGAATGTACATTAATTTTAACATCAGTTGTACCTCCAGAGCTGCCAATCGAATTATCTTTAGCTGTTAACACATCTTTATTGTCCTTATCAAAGTTAGCTGTATTTTGTACCGAACCATTTAGAATACCTTTTGCAGGTAAAGTTGAAATCTGTTGTTTTGATAAAACTGGTACATTAACTAGTGACAACCTAGTAGTTGAGGGCGTGGCAGGAATAGGAAAAAATACAGATGCTACAGTTATACCATTGTCTGAGGCTCCAATGGAAACTATTCAGGTTCTGGCAACTTGCCATTCATTAGTACAGTTAGATGAGGGAGTAGTCGGAGATCCATTAGAGAAAGCAACATTAAAAGCTGCTGAATGGAATCTGACCAAGGGAGATGCTGTTGTACCAAAGAAAGGTAAATCACCAGGACTTAAAATTGTTCACCGAAATCACTTTGCAAGTGCTCTAAAGAGGATGTCTGTTGTAGCTGGTTATCAAATAAATGAAAGAGGGTTTATTGAAACTCACTATATTAGTAGTGTGAAAGGTGCTCCTGAAACTATTAAATCTATGCTAAAAGAAGTTCCTAGCCACTATGATCATGTTCATTTAACCCTATCAAGACGAGGGGCGCGAGTTTTAGCTTTAGGTTACAGAAATTTAGGCAAGTTAACATCGCAGGAAGTTAGGGACTTGTCAAGAGATGATATTGAGTCCGAACTGACATTTGTTGGTTTTGTAATCATATCATGCCCCTTAAAAAGTGATTCGAAAAAAGCGATTGCTGAGATTGTACACGCATCCCATTCAGTCGTAATGATTACCGGCGACAATCCTTTGACGGCATGCCATGTAGCAAAGGAATTGAAATTTACACAAAAGAGCGATGTACTCATATTAACACAATCAAGCGATAATTGGTATTGGAAGTCCATTGATGAGTCGGTAGAGCTTCCAGTACAACCATTTAAAACTGTAAAGGAACTTACAACCAAATATGATCTATGCATAACTGGGGAAGGCCTTGCTTATCTAAATGAATATCATAGACAATTTTTAGTAGGAATCATAGCTCATATTAAAGTATTCGCTAGATTTGCACCAAAACAGAAGGAATTTGTTATTGTTACACTCAAGTCTCTCGGATACGTGACACTAATGTGCGGCGATGGTACAAATGATGTCGGTGCCTTGAAACATGCAGATGTTAGTATATATTTAATAGTATAGTAAAAATTGTATTTCAATAAGGGGTCGTCTATAAAATAAGTTACACGGATTTTTTTTTGGACATGGGCGTCTCACCACTCTTGTCACGTTTAGTGTTTTAGTGACCCTCCCCTAATAAATATTACATACACCATTTACATTGAAATGCAAATGGCACACTTCCTCAGACCCTTCTCTCCATTATTTTCAAACGCCTATTATTGATTTATCGCTAATTTTCAAAATGAATATATGCAGCAATTTTATGTTGTATTATTATATTTTTAGGTTGGTGTAGCAATTCTCGCTAACGCGCCAGAACGTATACGAGAGAAGCGTGAGGAACGCCCCATAGAACCGGAGATTCCTCGGAGACCGATGGCGTTGCGCGATCCACGCGCAGAGGCCCGAGCCGAAGCCGCTGCAAGACTGAGACGGGCCATGAAGAAGCTGGAGGAAGAAGATCAACCTCAACTCGTTAGGTTGGGTGATGCTAGCGTTGCTGCTCCCTTCACAAGTCGACTGTCTAGTATACTTTGTAGTACGTATATTATGTTTTTCATATAATTATTTTTTTTCAATGTTTATATTATAACTGTGGCTCGTGGTTTTACCCTCGTTAATTTGCGAAAAAACGTACTATAACATAAAACAACATTAACATTAAATAACCTATAGCCTTTCTGGATAAATGGACTATCCAAAACAAAAAGAGAATTTCAATTTGAACCAGTACTTCCTGTGATTAGCACATTCAAAATAAACAAACAAACTCTTCAGCTATAATATTAGTATAGCTACTATTAAAAGATATTATGTATTCTTTTTTTCATACACGAACTTTGAGTTACACTGTAATGTGAAAGAGACAAATAAATTAGATGACTTAAACGTGTAATGGTTGTTTGTTACAGTTTGCCACATAATAAAGCAAGGTCGGTGTACCCTCGTAACGACTCTTCAGATGTTTAAGATCTTGGCGCTCAATGCATTGATATTGGCATACAGTCAGTCAGTGCTTTATCTTGATGGTATCAAATTCAGTGACGTTCAAGCAACACTACAGAGTTTGTTATTAGCATCTTGTTTTCTGTTTATTTCGCGATCGAAGGTAAGGCTTTAAATTGAGAAAAAAAGACGCTTTTAATTGATTTTAACTGGAATGGAGTGGTTTTTCTCTATAAATACTGTCAATGTGAAGTGTTTGTGATAGAGGAAAATGATAAAATCGATTTTCGTCACCACGAATCAGAAAATCACAGAAATAATATTTTACAAATACCAAGCTTCAAGTAGTAATCGAAGTTGCGACTGCTGTTAATATATCACTTTCCTCTACTTTACCAGAAATGTCATTTTTGTTAAAACTTCGAAAGTTTAATGAATATTTTTTTAAATATATTTCTATTAACTGTATACAATAATAACCTAATTTACTTAACTACTGATTATTTAAATAAGTAATTATTATTATTGAATTATATAAATGATATATTTTTAATGTAATTTTCAGCCTCTGAAGCAATTATCAAAACAGCGTCCTCTGCCAAACATCTTCAACCTGTACACAATAATGACTGTTCTCACACAATTCGCAGTTCACTTCTTATGTCTAGTGTATTTAGTACGTGAAGCAACTCTACGTTCACCTGACAGGTAAAAATAGTTAAATTTTTAGTGTGTCTTAGGCTTTTTATCGTACGCCCGATGAGAAAGCAACATCATGCATAATAATAATCGCTAGACTACTAATGTAAGTAATCGTTACATAGTATAAAACAAAGTCGCTTCCCGCTGTCTGTGTGCTTAGATTTTTACGCAACGGATTTTGATGCGGTTTTCTTTAGTACATAGAGTGATTCCAGAAAAAGGTTATATGGTATATGAAGGTTATATGTATAATATATTCATAATTTAGTAGAGTAATACTGATAGTTTTGGCAATCGTCGAAGCCAGGGCAGGTCACTAGTAAAAATAGCTTTACCATAATAGCCATATAGTCTATGTATGTAAACAAGTAAGCTGTAGTGGCTAATGAGTGCTAAAACTGTTGGTAATAAGGTTTTCTTTATAATTTTTGAAGTTATACTTTTTTTGACGCGTTTGGTAAAAACGATGAGAGTAAATTTTTACGATGCGCGCGCACACCGTCACAAAAAATCCGACACCCTGAAGTTAGCTAGTCAACGAAGAAAAAGTGAGCTAGCCAATGAAGTATAACTTCATACGTGCGTACATAATGTAACGTTGTAAGTACATAATTAATATAAGTTAAATCCTACATTAAAACCTTAAAAAAAAAACAATTTTATTACAACTTATTCTGGGACAGGGGAAACCGTGACAATAAGTACACATACACTTTTTTTTTTAAATACGATTTAAATTGACGACCGCTCTGATGATGATTTAAGTAATATTTAATTTAGGCAGTTAAATAATAAAACTATACAACCTCATTATTTTGTTCGAAATGACAGAAACAGAGAAATTATTTTTAAGCGGAATATAAATTAGTATATTATGCTTATCAATTTTTCTATTATTTACAGAGATACAACACCAAAACTAGATATGGATTTAGCGGAGGATGAAGAACGCGTGTTCACACCAGATCTTGTCAATAGTACCGTCTATATTATCTCTATGGCGCTTCAAATATCTACATTTGCGATAAATTATAGAGTAAGTGTAAATCTATATAAATAAAAATGGATGTTGCTAAGCGCATAACTCGAGAATAGCTCGACCAATTCGGCTAATTTATTTTTTTTGTATGGCCCACAGAAGGTTTTTATACTAAAAAAATTTACAAAATTAAAAAAAAAAAACTTAACTTTTGACATAGTCATAGACAAAGTCTGGGCAGCTAGTTATAAATATTTCTGAGCGAGATTCCTAATAGTATATGAATAATTTTTATATGAATAATTTTGAATGTATTAAACATTTAAAACTTTTTTTGTAACAATAGTAATGATACTTTTGTTCGTGATTGTTATTTCTTTTATAAGAACAAGACAATTTGTGTAATCAATAAAACTAAAACATTCAAGATACATTTTTAGAGAAAGATTGGAAACATGGAGTAAGTATTGCATTTGTCCTCTTTTTATGTGTCATATATTTTCAGGGTGAACCATTCATGGAAGGGCTTCGAGACAATAAACCTCTACTCTACAGTATTTTAATATCGGGTGGCGTAGTGTTCGCGTTGGCTACTGGATTCATTCCCGACCTCTCCAATTTGTTTGAAATTGTGTATTTCCCACCAGACGTGAGTGTAGTATTATGAACTTTTTATATTAACCACTGATGACTTAATTTATATTTAAATAATTTGAGATTGTTCATTATAATTGTGTTTCCTCGCAAATAAAAGAAAAACCGACTTCAATTACATCGACAAGTAATACAACATAAGTAGACGAAAAAATAGTTGAATAAATACGCGTTATAAAAGATTACTCAAAAAGTAGTGATTAGATCTCGATTAAATTTAAATGTGACTACATGACAAGTATCAGCTTTTGAATAAAACAAGAATCATCAAATTTGGTAAAGCCATTGAAAAGATGTACGGTATCGTAGATCCATAGTAGATCCACGTAGATCGACGAATAAATAGTCAAATAAATATGCATTATTATATATAACTCGAAAAGTACTTGTTAGATTTCAGTTACATTTAAATATATTTTTTTAGTGGTGGTGCGTGTCATATGGTAATTTATTGAAAATATAATTATGTGCCTTATATACGTACGTATTTAATATAATAATATATGTTATCTTTGTTTCAGTATCGAGTGATTTTAGTTCAAGTTCTAATAGCGGATATGGTATTCGCATATTTGGTGGATCGAATTTGTTTGTGGCTGTTCGGAGACGCTCGCGTCAGCAACGTGACGTAGTACACACGGACGCGCTCACGCACACACTGATCCGGCCAATCGTGTAGCGGTGTTCCTTTACTACCTGTGAATAAGTGTTCGGTGTCCGTTCTGTGTGTGTGCCGGCCGTGTATGGACTCGTAACAGCTCAAAATATATGCATTTAAAGTTATCTAAATGTGTCAGTGGTATTTATTTATGAGAAATAAATGTGTAGTTCATTTTAATCTTGTTTTATTTGAACGTAACGGTCAAGTACACAGTTAAACGGTCGTTAGTTAGTTTCCGGTCAAGTTACTTTAGAATGTGTAATATATCAAAATTGCATAAATTTCATCTACCTAATTGGGTTCGGAAATACCGGATATCAAGGAAAACATTCCATTCATTCATCCTTAGAATCTCACAATCAATAACATGGTTAGAAAGTAGGATGTTATACTGATTTTTTAATTTTATCCTTTGGCTTTGTAATATTAGTTTTGTTAAAAAAAAATACTTTTAATATTATACTCTTTACTTGAGTTCTTATCTTACAACAAAAAGTATATAACTAAGGTTGTACACGATTTTATATTTTTCAAATTTATTTCCTCAGTTTAAGACAAAACTCAAATCATTAATTCATGAAAAAAATTCAAACACTGAAACAGGTTATCTTGATAACAATAGATCGGAGTTAGTATTTCAATCCTCCATATCCATGGCCGCCGAGGTCCCAAGAATTAAGCCCCCAACTGTTTTGAAGTCCCCAACCACCACCCAAACCTTCAAGACCTAGAAGGTTCGATGAGTAGGAGTAGACGTTGCTATTGATGGGTGCCATGGGAGCGATCGCCTCATAAGCAATTGGTTGGATGATCTGCTTGCTGATAATTGGCGCCTGAATGGTTTGTGGATGGGCAGCGCTGCCGATGCGTTTGACGACCGCGTTGAAACCTTTGACGTCATCAGCAGTATAGTCGACTACTCTCACTGTACCGTCGGGTTCTGATAGAGAGTAAGAACCCTTGACTACACTGCCATCGCGTACCTCGGATTGGGCTTTATTATCTCCAGTGTGTGGATCATTAACAGCGTAGTTGAATTCATAGCGGGGAATGGACTGGAAACAAATTTACATCACAGTTTAATATAATATCTATTAAAAAATATCATTAAAATAGTACACGAAGAACACAACAGAAACGAGTAGCCAGCTTATTTGTTTCCGCGTACAACTCGAAAAGTCGAAATTATTTTGTAGATTCACATACAGTTAATACGCATTGACAAACTACGAATTAAAACTAAACGATCATGCAACGAATGTGCTAATAATTTTTTACAAAGAAATTCCCCGTAAAATTATTATTGTACGTAGCAGATAAAAAGCAAGGTGAACGTACGAGATTTAAATCTAGTTAAATCTAAATATCACTGGGAGTAACGACACGACGATGTATGTATATTTTATCAAATTTTCATAAAAAAAGATGCAGTCTTAAGCGTAATTCTTTCAATATCTTTAAGTGCACACCGTGGTTTCGTGTCTTGTTTGTTTTCACCGAATAAAAGTACATCTATACAAATAAATAAAATTGAAGTGTCTGTTTGTAATATTAAAATAACCGCTTCTTACTAAATGCATATAGATACACGGTACATATACTAAAATATATTTTTTTTTCAATTTTTGTCTGTTTGTCTGTCTGTTTGTTCTGGCTAATCTCTGAAACGACTTGACTAATTTTGACGGGACTTTCACAGGCAGATAGCTGATGTAATAAAGAGAAACTTAGGCTACTTTTATTTTAGAAATTTAATTATTTTATGACTTTGCGAACTGAACAATATTTTTTTTGACAAATTTCACGCGAACGAAGTCGCGGGCAAAGCTAGGTAGTTATAAAATAATTTAAATTTAATTGCATTTATAATAATGTAAAATATACTATAATTAATAAACTAGTGTACCTGTAATATTATACTATATTTTAAACTGAATGGGTAAATGTCGAAATTTGTTAGAAGCATTATTATATATATATATATATATATATATATATATATATATATATATATATATATATATATACCTTATTATATTTGAATCTGTACATCTTTGTCTGGCTTACTGTAATAAGTACGATAATATTGGTGTAATATATTGGAATAATTTTGGTGTAAACTTACATAGCTGTCGATAGCCGCTACTTCATATCCACCAGATGGAGCGGCGACGGCTGCACCAATAAAGCAGACAATCTGGGACAAAACAAAAACATTTTAATAAATATAGTATAAGTATACAAACATTATATTTTATTTTTATATAAAAATTTTTATAAAAAAAATATTTACCTATATTTAAAACTTACCGTGATAAAAATATGCATTTTCACCGATTGATAAAAAATATCCTTCAGCGCCTGGGCAGGTAATGTAAGTTGCTTTGTGTGACTGTTAGAGAAATACAGCGAAAGTTGATTATATACCGACCCAAGTGAGGTTGGTTAACTCCTGACTATCCTTCAGTTTTTCACGCTCATTGACTAATCGAATATCGCGATTCGTGCTATTTTCGTAACATCATAAAATTAGGACTAATTACGCTATAACATATGCTTGGAAGTTTCAACATTATACTTGGAACATTAAAATTTAATTAATTAATCGATTAGGTATAGGTAGGTATCAATTATATTGTGAAAAGTTAAGCAAAATGATTGTTATGTTTTTTAATGCAGTTGCATGTTACTTTAAACTAAGTTTAGATACTTATATGCTATCATACAAACCAGTCACGTCGTATTCATATAGGTACTACTTAGTATTAATCTTCTTATAAAATAAAATAAGTTTAAAATGAGTTGCTAGCAATTATAGGCTATTAGAAGTTAAGCAGAAGTCGCTCACTGGCAACCAGCAACAAAATGGTCACGATATTTTTCATGGAAAAACTTTTAGCATCGAAAAACTAGCCAACTTTCATTAACAAAATCTAGAAAAAAGTTAACAGTTTTAACAATAGTTACTATGTGTTCACACTGCACATTTATATGTGCTTGAAAGACAATACTTTTATTGGATTAGGTAATCTATAATAAAGAACAATTAAATCATTGCACTAATCATGAATATGTAGAGAACTAAGCACCTTCACGCTGCCTCACATTGAAACTGCAATGATATCGCCGGAAAGTTATTCATATATTCAATATTCACATTGCAAAAAACATGCGAAAAAATGTAAGCCTTGATTGCATTTTTGCAAGAATTTAATTAATAAATAATTTGTTGAACTATGCTGTAAGAGCCTATAGTTTACAATTTATCTACATACAATTGACATATGACTTAGGTATCGCAAATCGACGAATCACCTCGTAGTTGAAATATTGCCTATTCATCTGATACTTTCTCGACGTATGGAATCCTGCATCTTGCTGGCTTTAACTATGTGCTTTATTGATATTCCAGCTTACTGAGGTAAGATAATGAGTTACTAAAAAATTAAGCGATTTTTTTTTTAAATAAGACTTCAACTATCTATATAATAATACGTAAAGCAATATCTTTGTACCCCTTTATACGAAAACTGCGCGCACGGAGGAGTATGAAATTAAAAAAATATATATTAAAATAATTGTGTTTGCTCGCAAACGAAAAAAAAACCGTCTTCAATTACATCGACAAGTAATACAACGTAGATCGACGAAAAAATACTCAAGCAACTACGCGTTATCAAAGATTACTCAAAAAGTAGTTATCAGATCTCGATAAAATTTATAGGTGACCACATGATAAACATCAGCTTTCGATTAAATTAAAAATTATCAAAATCGGTACACCCAGTAAAAAGTTATTACGGATTTTCGAGAGTTTCCCTCGATTTCTCTGGGATCCCATCATCAGATCCTGGTTTCCTTATCACGGTACCAACCTAGGGATATCCCCTTTCCAATAAAAAAAGAATTATCAAAATCGGTACATCCAGTAGAAAGTTATGCGGTATAATACAACGTAGGTCGACAAAAAAAGCGTCAAGTAAAAACGCATTATTAGATATAACTCGAAAAGTACTTGTTAGATCTCAAATAAATTTAAATGGGACCAATTGGCACACACCACCTTTCGATTAAAACAAAATTTGTCGAAATCGGTCTACCCGGTCAAAAGTTCTGATCTAACATACATAAAAAAAAAATACAGTCGAATTGAGAACCTCCTCCTTTTTTGGAAGTCGGTTAAAAAAGTATTACACATACTACCATGTATTTAACACATACACGCATTTAGAAATAACTCTTGTTTATAATTATATAAGTAGGTTATTATAGTCTTTGACAACAGCACCTTAATAATGTTCAAATTTATAATTTAAATTAATTTTATGATCGAATTTCGACCACTGGGCGACCACTAGTTTTAATTAATACGAAAATGTTATACGCAGAACACGCGAATATAGTTATTGTATTCATAACATATATACATACATACATGATTAAAAATATTAAACACAATATTTCACTCGCTACTATAACTGAAAAAAATAATATATAATAAAAGATATAACTGAAGAATAGATAGAGAAAGATAAACTGAAGTTGAAATTTTTCATTTGTTGTGAGTAAGGATTACACCACACTTTACTTAATTGAAACCTAGAATTATAGAATTGACCTAGTCTTATAATATAGCTGAATCAGTGGTAGAAACCTTAAAAGAAACCCATTATACGTGAGTCTCCATGACAAAATATTGTGTATAATCTTGTACGTATAAAAAATTGTTAAATAAATAAATAAATAAGAAAATGGTGATGAAACATACATTTCTCTTACCTACCTGTTTGTATTCGCAACATTGTGGTGATTAAAATTTACAACTTTAAAGTAACGGTCTGTAACCCCTACTGCTGAAAAAGGCGTTTTCTTCTACTAATGTGAAGAGTTAAAAATTAACCCGTCTTCATATATTAATTGTGGTTTCGTAAATAAGTCCAAATATTAAGGAATTTCTTTCAAAATATGTTGTTTCTCTTACTCTATTTTCCATCGCAGTCGAGGTCAAGATGAAATCTATTTGACAACTTAAGGGCACTGGTAGTACTGGCACAAGTTAAAATCCGTGACTGTACGCGCTTTAACAAGTCATCACGGCTCTATCTCTGTAATTACTGAAACTAATTAAAATATTTTTAATTAAAAATATATATTTTACGCTGATCTTAATATAACATCAAACATTTTTGTACATATGCTATTATTTGCTTTACGATTTGTAATTTATACACATTTGCAACTAATTCGGCTCTTCGACCGCCTCATTACCCCTTTTCAACGGGAACACTCTTTCCAGACTTACACAAATTCACATTTGCAATCAGAACCCGGAGAAAAGTTCCGAGCCACCCGGCCCGCGCCCTCCCCACGCTGCCTTTAATTAACAGAAAGTGGTTCATTAGAGCTTATTCATTAAAGCAAGGAGTAATTAGCGAACTCTAATGAATGCTGTAATAATGTAAGAGCGGCCGCTGCGGACTGCGGCCCGACTTCTAGATTAATCTAGAAGCTGGTATAATTTAGTAATGGCGTTAATTTATTACCGACTTGATTGCGGGATAAACGATCTATTAAAACTTCGTCTATACAGAGAATTTATTAACTGTTTTTGTTGGATTAAAGTCAAGTTATACGAACCTCACTTTTCAAATTATATTTCATGTAATCTGATCATACCAAAGCTCTAGCTTAGCTCTTTGTATAAATATTTCTCTACTTTTCCATATTTTTTGTTCGTTTGAATATAACATTCATTATAACGTCATTGTTATGAAGTAAAATCATATTGGTAACATTTTGTCATCATATTGAATATTATGTATACAAATTGTGGTGTAATAATATATATTATATAATTAAGTATAAAAATCTTTTATCATTTAACTTAAGTGATAAATCGATCATAAAAAAAATAAAAGAGCAAATAAAATTGTTAATATATCTACTAGATTTTATAAAGCATTAGATAAAAATGCTTAATTCATTTGAGAACCATTCCGCGTACGATAATTTTTGACTATACATAAAAAGTCATCGTTTCTTATTTTACGACATAATGATAATGTCACAGATAAATATATCTACAAACCTCTATGCTCGAGACACATAAAGGTAAAATTTTGACCCACAAATACAATATATCAAAATAAACATTCGTCATTATTTATGTTATTATTTGAAAAATCTCTCGTTATAGTCCCAGCTGGCATGTTAGCATGGTTTGCCGGACATTGTACGCATAATGATGTATACTGACATCACTAAAGTGTATCGTAATAAGCAGACTGAAAGAACGGTGTACAGCGGTCAAAAGAGGTTTGTCACATCACATCAATTTTCAAAAATATTTTTATCTTATTTTTTTATTCAAACGTTTTGCGACTCAACTGTACATTCTTTTATTTATTATTAACTACAAATTTGAACATTTCGAAAAAATAGTAATATATTTGAATATATATATTAATGTTGAATCTTTTGTAAAATGTGAGCTAATACTTATTTGAAAGACATGTGTAAAAAGAAATAATATACGAATCTGACTAATATAAGCACTAATATAATATATGAACTATCATCATCATCATCATTTCAGCCTATTACAGTCCACTGCTGGACATAGGCCTCCACAAGTTCGCGCCAAAAATGGAGGGATCTCATGTGTTTTGCCCATAGTCACCACGCTGGGCAGGCGGGTTGGTGACCGCAGGGCTGGCTTTGTCGCACCGAAGACGCTGCTGCCCTTCTTCGACCTGTGTATTTCAAAACCAGCAGTTGGATGGTTATCCCGCCATCGGTCGACTTTTTAAGTTCCAAGGTGGTAGTGGAACTGTGTTATCCCTAAGTCGCCTCTTACGACACCCACGGGAAGAGAGGGGGTGGCTATATTCTTAATGCCGTAACATGAACTATACTATAATAAATACATTATTTTAGTTAAAAAAAAAAAAAAAATAGAAATTTATCGTATACTTATTATTATAACCTATCTCTTAATTGTACATGCTTTAACTGTTATTGTAACGTAGAATTTTGCATGTTTTTAAAGATAGCTGAGAATACCTTATAAATAGTTACGGATATCCGGCACATACCTGAACGATAATAGTAAATGATATTTTTAATCTTTTAAACCTAAACATTAATTAATTTAACACTGACAGCATCAAAATTTTGTTTATATAATAATGTTTTAAATTATTCACACAAAACAAAGCCCAGAGTTTTTCGTATGATGTTTTAATATTTTTTCTATCAAACCAAATTACGCTATAATTTAACTAATTATTGTTTCAAGAGAATCACATTTTTTAAATCATTTATTTATTATATTCAACTAAAACTTTCTAGCAGTCACACCAATTTTCTGTTTTAATTAAATATAGTAGTACACTTTACTTAGTAGTTAAAAGGGTTAAGGAATTAATATTAAAACCATGTGATGATATATTGAATATTTAATGCAAAGCAAAACCTATTACTCGAGTTGTGGAGTGGCCACGGCGGGTTCGAGTATTCTAACTACAGGTTATAATACAACGAAGGCTTCAGGCTACTTGCATAGGTTCTTAGTTGTCAAGTTATGTAATCATTAGTTAAATTAGTTAAATTTTTTTTTCCGTTAGAAATATGTTTTAAAATAGATGTGATATAAATAATAATGTATATTATAAAATATAATTAATTTTCTTTTTAAATAACTTCTTTTTTAGAAGTTGGTGGTTATAGGTGGTGGGAGACCCACAAGGACTTACAACCAGACCGGAAATAAATATTTGTATATATTATATTCACAAATATTCACTCTGAGCGAAAATCGAACCAGCGGCCGTCGGTGTTTAAAGCGCCGCCGACACTGCACACACATCATTACATCAGAGCAGTCGGAGTTATAATAATTGTACCTAATTAAATAAAATACATGTTATTGTAAATTGAGAAAATATTTTGTTATGCTTTCAAACGCAATTTTTTTTTAACGATTCAATTACATCGACACGTAATACAGCGTAGGTACACGAAAAAATAGTTAAGTAAAACGCATTATTAGATAAAGCTCAAAAAGTACTCGTCAGATCTCAATCTTTAAATCAGACCACATGAAATGAACCAGCCTACGATTAAAAAAAAACATGTGCTTTAGACCACACGACTGAAGTAAAACTTCTATAGGAAACGTAACTCTCTCTTTCTATCTTCACTAACTTCTATCTCTCTTCTGACTTCCGTTCGTTACGCCCGATCACTCTTTTCGTAACGCTCTAGTCACGCGTTCCTCAGCTTACTCCCCGAGTCAAGCCTGCGTAAAGAAGTTTTACTTCAAAAAGAATTTAAAAAATCGGTACAACCACGAACCAATAGTCATATGGACGAACATCTCGATGAAAGCATTTACTTGTGTGTGTCAGTCACACAGGAGATATGGGTAAGAATGGGACTTATCAGAGATATTTCTTTTGGCACGTTCGACTTTGTTATATTGTGTAGGTATATAAGTATTAAGCTTGCACAAAATGAATTTAAACATATCACATTTCTTAAGTTGAAACTATTTAATTTTGAAATTGTAATGAAAAACACCGAGTGAATATTCAGATACCTATGGGCAAATTGTATATTCCTACATCCGGCAATTCAAACTTGGACCGTGACGGAGAAAAACTAATTCTTTGACAACTTTAGTAAAAAACAAACGGACGCTCTTTTTTATACGACTAGGTCGGCAAACAAGCGTACAGACCGCCTGATGGTAAGCGGTTACCGTGGCCTATAGACGCCTACTAGACGATCAGCATCGCAAGCATCTTGACGACTCTACGCCAGACCCTCCTTAGAAGCTTGGGCTACCTTACTTAGCACCGGAAGTCCGGAACACAACTCTATTTGAGAGTAGTGCTATTTAGCTGTGATCTTCTGTAAGGTTGATGCACTTTCTCAGTCGGGCTGCCCTCAAATTTGAGCAAGATATTTCCTGATGTTTTCTACCTCAATAAATTCTCATTTAATCATTATATAATTTAATTAAAAAAAAACCTTTAATGTCAACGAACACAGGAAAGTTTTCTTAGCTTCATCTTAGGCGTTTTGCAATAGAAATCTATACATATATAAACAAAATAAAGTGTCTGTCTGTTATTTAAAAATAACTGTGTATTTTCAAGTACACAGTATTTACATGATACTAAAACATAAACAAACGATTTTAAAAAATTTGTCTGTCTGTCTTTCTATTAGTCCGGGCGAATCTCCGGAATGGGTGAACCGATTTTTATGTCACTTTCACTAGAAGATAGAGGAGGTTGTGTAGCAGCATATAAGCTATTTGTTGTTCCAGAATTCCCTCGAAATCGGGATTTACATGCCAAAAACCGCGTCCAACGCGCGCGAGTACCTATCGGCCAGATACCTATATATGAAATAATCAAACCCTTTTTCCATTTAATACGCCAAATTTTGCGACCAAAACTAAATAAAAATAAAATACTACATACTTTTGATTTCTGAGCGTTTTGAAACAATTTATATTAATTTACTATTAACTAACTTAATTTAAATAAAATAAAATGAAAGACATGTAACCGATTTGGAGGCTTTAATGTCTCTGCTTAACTACTACAGTCTTGGGCCCAGCGGATGTCAGGGTGGCCGACCAGATGCTGAGTTTGCATCTCTTGCTTATTTCTATGAATCTTATACATTGTAACGTATCCTATGTTCTACCTAATCTAGAGCGGATGGACGAGTCGTAATTATAACTACATTCTGCATACCCAACATTTTACTTTGTTTAGTCAAGTCTTTATAGTTATTTTTTTTATATGCATGATGAATTAAAAACGATTTAAAAATTGTCTATAATTATGTCTGTCTCTGGAACGGCTAAATAAGATAAAGGTCACATGGTAACATACACTTTTAATCACATTTTTCCCACGGGATCAAGGTCCAGTTAGAATCTTCCACGTGGTATAGCTAGTATTCTACAATGTATGGGTAGTTTGAAAGAAGGGGAGAAGGTATAAATGGGTATAGGTATAGTTCTTGTGGTTGTTATTGTTGTGTACATAGTTCATACGATAATATTTAATGGGACACAGACTTGGTTTTAGCTTCAGGTAGGGGTCAGATTATGGAGGCTGATTTTTGGCTATTACTCCGTAAATATTGTAGGATTGCCTGCAGGCGACGCTATTGATTAGTCACTGGCGTTCGGTGGCCATCATTCATTCATAGTCCTCACGTCAGTCAGGGCTCGCGCCATTTTTCGTCTGTTTTAGTCATTTTTTTCGCCACAGCTCCGGTACAGTACATATTTGATGCTGCCTGTCAGGAAGGAAGCATGGCTGCGTAATTGGTCCTGCCGGCGGATAAATTCTCACAAAGCTCGCGGCTTTTTGGCATCGGAAACTGGTTAATGAGTTCTATTGAAAGGCCTGCACACAAACGCAACAAACTGTAGAAGGGCTGTATAAGACTCATAGAGATTGAAAAAAATAAAACTAATCCACCCATAGAGATACACTAAAATTGATTCTGCTGGAATCATTCTATCGAATTTATTGTGACAAATATTTTTTACAGTAGGATGATTTCCGCAACGATACGGGAACAATGAGTTAATCCAATTGTAGGCTATGTCCAAAACTCGTGTTCAATGTGCATAAAGTGCGCTCGAATGTACGTATTACGTGGTAGGTGCGATTATACCATGTTTAAAATAAATTTATTTTAATCGTAAAGTATAAAAATATGTGGGTAAAATTTAGTTTATTGATTTCGTATTCAAAATGTGCGATATATTGCTTGGTTACCAAATAGTGTTCGATCTTAAATAATAATGTAATTGACTATGACTGAATCTTTAACTGTGCACCTACATGTTTTATTTATAATTAAAAATAAACGAAATTCATTCATATGTTCTTAGCAAGCAATATACTGATATCTGATAAATTAGGTATTGTAATTCAAAGTTTTCTTTCTCTTCTGAACGAATGCGATGGAAATATTTCTGAATACTAATTAAACATCTCGTCGTCTAATTTTGTCATGAAGTGGACAAAAAAGACATCCAAAAGGCTTGTTTACATAACCATTCAATTTGCAATTTTAAACAGCGACCATCTGGTTTCTTGTCTCTTAACTTAAAGCAATGAAATTGAGTAAAAAAAGCATTACAGTAACTCAGCATTAAATTACAATAAAATTAATTTTGTTTCTTTTGATGTTTTCATTAAACAAAAGTTAAACAGTTATTCGACGCTTATTTGGACACAAAATATAATAACTTGTAACGGGGTTGTTAAAACGACTTTTTAATGTTGTTCGAAGCTTATTTATAGTTTAGTGTGTGTAAATATATTCTTCTTTTCATTTACATTTTGTAGCGTTGATTATTTATTTAAAAAATTGTTGCCAATATAATAATTTGTACATAGGTAAGGCTGACCAAGCTAACGCTTCATCTGTTGTTAGAAAAAAAAAATGACGGGAATATGAAAGCGTATATAAAGAAAAAAAATTATTCCGACCTAAGTTTACTATAGTGTATGACTTTGAAACTCTAAAATATTCTAAAGACTTAACATCAAGATGACGTTATTAAATTTATACTGTTACACAGAAGATAATTACAAAGAATACAATCAAGTGTATTTCTACATGTAGAAATAAGCCTATGCGTGAAATCTGTCATGAATTATTGTAAGTAGATGGTTGTAAGTTCATTGCGAAAATACAGACGGTATAACGTGGTGGGCTGGTAGGGAAGATAAAATATTTTTTTCGTAAATTACCGCTGTTCCTACTGACACAGCTAAGTGTGAACCATATTCTTGTGAAATTTATTAAAAATCTTGTGAATATTAGAGCATGAAGAGAAGGGTTCGGTCAATCAGAATAAAGGAGCAACAACCGGGCCTTGAGATATTTTAAGCCTTTATCATATTAGTTTAACAAAGCACAGACCCCATTCGATTATTTTTTATAACTACAGATCAGCTCTACGTAAATGGGTCAATAGTAGTCAACCAAAAATGGTCAATAGAGAGCAAAACAAAGGGCTAGAGAGGGCAATGTTGCAACTTTTGAAAACCAAATTAATGATACCGTTGTCATAACTAAAGAATTCTATTAGGTGATACGCGATGCCGTAGTGGTGTTGCTCCGTAGCAATGTATTTGCCATATGTATCTCTCCAGTGTGGTATAGTGCCCACTCCAACATGTTGGGTTTCCGATTCAAAATTCTAGGCTGGGCTGGCCTGTCAACTGAGAATCTATCATAGTTCGATTTTATGTAGTAAAAGTCCAATCCCCCCCCCCAATGCCTAGCTACGCCAATGATCTTTGCTAGCTATAATTACATTTAAACATTTTTGACTAGTTGTTGGTTTAGCTAGTTGGTGTAGTTTATAGTCTCCCACATGACCGTGTGTGTATGTTCTAAGATATCTATTTATTTATAATAACTGTTTTATAAATTGGTCGTTTGTTCTGGAGATTGCTTGGTAGCTAAATATAATCTTCCTAAAAAGATCGTCAGTTACACACTCAACTAGGGATCGCTAAGGAAGACACGGTCAAAATAATCTCTAACATTTAGAATTGAACATTTTCTCCACAACGTCCCTTAATAAGTTATACAGAAGCCCTTAATCTTAAAGATTTTAATAAAGTAGAATAATTTTTTTTAAAGACTTTGTTTTTCTGTTATCAATACAGCGTGGTAATGAAAAAATGGGTTATTTTTAATCAGATAAAATAAAATTACCAAAAATATTAAGGTGCTTTGATCGCTAAGATTTATATATATATATATATATATATCTCTCACTGATGTGCTTCGAAAGCTATCACTCCCTGATTTTATTTTCCTGACTGGATCCAAAAACTTACTGTCATATGTTTATGTCCACAATCATAAATGAGGAAAACAATAAAGATGGAATATTTTTAACGACTACCTCGTGCTTTTCAGCCATTTAAATATCGTATGATTTTCATTTACATGTTTATTTATTTACTTAGCGCACTAACAATATACATATTCAGTAAATACAATAAGTGTAACATTCACTTATTCTAATTACATCCAGTCTAGTTTCAGACCAGCCATCACATTTATTTTGCTACCTAAACCTACCTAAGAAATTTAGTGCTGGTGGTGGAAATATAGTTATATAGTAAAATTATTTTGTTAATAATGACTATCTTACAAAAAAATTAAATTAAATCTTTTTGTTGATCTTAAGAACCCTGTAGTTTAGTGAGTAGTGTATGTTTATTTATTGAGATGATTCATATTATTTTCTAGAAGATGAAACTGTAGGTATACCTACACCATCAATATATTCCTTTGCCCTAAGTTTGCCTGAAAGAGATAAGCTTTTTAAGTTTTTAGCATTTTGTAGATATTTCTACTGATTATTGTTAATGTTAAATTAATAATATATAATAAAATAATAAAATGTTATTATTAATAATAATTTATTAGAATGAACCATTTCGTAATGAGCAAATTATTGTTTTATACACAGCCACACACAAACATCAAGCTTGTTTATTCATAACAGTAACTCGGCGCCTGAAGCGGTTCCACTCGTTTAAATTTAAATCGCTACATACACATGTAACCTTGAATAAGACCATAGTAGTGAGTCGAACTTTTTGATATTTTTACTTAACAGAAGTCGTAAACATTAGCAGGATTTTCGGAAGCAAATACATACTGCACTAAAGTATGTCTACACATACTTATAAATAAAATTGAAATGTCTGTCTGTGATTTCAAAGTACCTGTGTTTTATCAAGTGCATTTAGCTATTTACACGACACTAAAACACAAATAAACGATTTTGAAATTTTCGTGCCTGGTCTAGCTGCCTCTCTGTTTTTCCGGGCAAATTTTCGGAGCGGCTGAACCGATATGGGACTTTCACAAGAAGATTTTGAAGCAACATATAGGCTACTTTTTAGTTTTTATCCCGGAATTCTCGTAAAATCGGAATTTACGTGAGAAAAATCGTGTTTACCGAGTACCTACTGCCCAGATAGATATTAAAAAATCAAGTTTTCTTTTAAATACGATATATTTTGCGAGGAAATGTATAAATCCAAACTGATATTATTACATCTATACTTAAATTATGAAACTGAAAAGTTTTTTTGTTTGTTGAATTACTTGGTTCGAATTGAAAAATTGTTTTTGTGTTGGATATAGCTCATTTACCGAGGCGGCTACATGCCTTTTTCCCCAACTTAACGGGGCTGAAACTGCGGGGCACAACTAGTAGTATATACATTTTTTCATATTTTTTAGGTAAAATACGTGGGATAAAATTGAAACAATCAGATTAATTTATAAAATTTAATTTCTCCTCCTGTCTCCCAAGTCTTAGGACTATAAGTTTGTTATATTTCACCTTTTTGAGTAATGGTAACACCATAACTGTTTACTGAAAACTGTTAGACGCGTGTTAATTTTTGTATTATTTCATACACGAATTCGTCTATTCATGAGTCCGAACAATACTTCGTATTAAAATACACGGTAAGATGGCAAGATTCACTAAACGCTAACATTATACTGTTTATTAATAAATATGCAGTGGCATAAATACTCACGTTACACAACGATATTGCTTTTACTCTACTATGTTAATTAATACGTTTTATTTTTTCAATATCAACCACTTTTTAATAAAATGTGTCGTTATCCATATATAAAACACTGACATAGATGATTTAAAATATAGAAAACACGACTTATCTAGTAAGGGAAAGGAATGTTAGCGTTTAAGATTACTTACATTATGAATTAAATTGTAGATTACGTAAAGGGAATTTGTGACAAATATGTAGTGATTTCGTCCATTTTATTTTGAAGTAATGTTTTTAATGTCGCTATTAACTTAAGTAATCTAAAATCAAATTCTTGTGCACATGTTTTTTTGTTATGATAGAACGAATAAATCAGTATGTACAGAGGCCGTAAGTAACCAGAGTTAACTTTAAAGATCTTGGCATCAAAATTATTGCTAAGATTGTGCCTAAACTTTAGGTACAAGTGTCTACTTATTCTAGACTTTATACTAATATTTACAACTTTAATGATTATTATAAACGGGCTATTAGAAGATAAAGTAACAGCTCGTTGATTATAAACGAAATAACAATTATTCGAGATATTTACAAAGTTTGCAAATCACAGAGCATGCGTGCGAGATTTATTTTTTAAATAACGTTAATCATACTAGGTACATTTTGGCAAGAATCAATAAGTGTGAAACATAAAACTATATTAGCATGAGCAAAATTCTTTTTTTTGTAAATTTTATTTATAATTTTGGAATATTTATTTTAATGGGACATTTTGATAATAGAGAAAATGTGATTTGCATACATTTACAATAGTAAAAATCATAGGATCGTTTCTCATATTTGATCGTTTGAATTGATATAAGAGCAAAAGAAAGACTTCAGCAAAATTGAACACAGATAGACGCTTTGACTTGTTTTAAACACTATACACAGTCAATATTAAAACGAAGTTTATTGCAAAGTGATTACAATAAGTGCTCAAAAGGGCATAAAGTCAGTAACAACCCTGTCTCGCTACACTATTACGTTTGCGACTTAATTAATTATTCTTTGCATGTATCTTTAATATTACTTCCTTAAATCACATAATGTTTAAGATATGCCGTTTAAGTTTCTCATTTACATTTCATTATCACGTTATAAATAGAAACAACGCATTTGTGTTTAACACATCTCATTCACATTTAACGCTAAGTATTCAGAATTGTAAGGAAATTTACATAGCAGCGAGTAAGTTTTACATAAATTGCTATTTTCACAACCGAAATTAAATATTTAGTGGGTACAGCCGTCACATAACATCGCGCATAGAACTATAGAAATGAGAGAAAATATTTTAATGCTTATTGTAATATACACGAGCTATGTCGACGGATGTACCGAGAAACTCAACAATGGCCCGCGAATTATTACTGACCGCATATTCGTTGAGGCTAATTAAGTAGATTTGCCGATAGTAATAATTAACTTTAGCCAGGGAATATTTCCATAGTCTTTCGCACAACACTGTCACTCTGAGTCAACGTCACTCGACGACGGAGCGCGAGGCTTGAGGGATGTGGTGAGATCGAGCGCGGGTTCCGGCAAGGGGACACTCGGTGGTACTATTGGTGGTAGAGGCGGCCGAACGAACGATGGTACCAGTCGTCTGGGACCAGGTTCCACTAGGGAGTAAGGCGGTGTCCAACATCCCGTCACTGCAGGCTCAGGCTTTATTCCCGCGGCGCTTAAGTAAGAACATGCCATCATCTGCGGAGAACATGAAAATATCGGTTAGAATTTTATGTAATAAAAAAATATCGTTTACTTTATTGCTTTATTTTAAAAATATCGAATGATAATAGTAAACAATAAAATATGTATATTTTTAAAAGTTACTGTAATTAAGGAAATAGAAATATCATCCAACATATATATTATATTATAATTCGCAGAAGCCATTTGGCGCGTCAAAAGACGATCCTTATGTATATTATGAATGTAATCACTGGGAGAGTAGATTGAAGTAAAACAGAGCTTACATAAATAATGAAATATGTACGTAGTATTATGAGATGAGAGGCCTAAAGAATCCGCGAGTGGCGCCGGGTTCTCTAATCACGCTAATGGCCAATGCGCAGAGCTCCCTCCCTCCAGGAGGCTTTCAGGCTAATGTGGAGTGGGCGCAGGAGCAAGTCGTTTAGTGCTAAATCGTATAACACGTTCGTCGCGACGCCGCGCCACGAGATCGTTTCAACTTTCTATACAAGTAATAACGCTCAATTCAATCAAGAAAAACTGTGTGAGGACGCTTCGCGTGTTTTACAAGGGATTTTATACCTTTTACGTTCAGAAATATAGCATGTTGAACAAAGTTACTAAATTATTCACCTCAAATTTTGATTAGAAGGCTTTTGTTATGCCTTATGGTATAGAATAGATTATTGACTAAATAATTTCTTTTAGACTTGTAGACCGCATTTTCACCGTTTAGTAATTAATTGACAAGTCATACTTTCATTAATAAATTTTATTTCCGCAATTACATTACCTACCCATAAAATATTTTTAGGAAATTACAGAGAAGCCGTTTAGCCGAATATACGAGTATATCGTAGAGCCGGTGCAGCTGTTTAATTTCATTTATCATATATCGTCTGTGAAATTGATTATACGACTGAACAAGTCACAGTTCTAAGTCGAGGACAAAGAGGAATCTTTCCTACTAATCTTTACGAATGTGGTAAACATTATGCATATTACTTTTTTGTATTTCAATTAAATGAGAGCAAGCAATAGACTTTTGATTGAAACCCGAATTGGTTATACACTATAATAACACTTTCATAGTTAATGTTGCGAACAAAGGTCTCCACACAATTGGCAATAGTTCACGGAAACAGCTGCGCGCTTATACGGAGTGTTCTAACAATGATATTGTAACTTTAATATTTATTGCACTTGATGAACTCGGCGCAAGTTAGTGCAAGTAATATTACCTACATTTACTATACCGCAAATAACTAGTACATACATCGTCGCTTTGGAACTGCATTAAAAAAGGGCTCGTCTATAATATTAGTTTCGAAGAACGCCTTGCCTTCAAAACAATGTGTATGGGCTTAATTAACTTGACGCTTTTGTACCCACATTAAAGCGTATACTGCATAATTAAACCCTTTACGTAAACGCTTTAGTTAATATGTTTAAGCGTCGGTATTGCTTTAGGAGACCTAAATTCTCCTATGAGAATAAACAATCGCTAGAGGCGGCGCGCTGGACGATGCTCGTAACACAAATGAATTAGTGGTGTTGTGTCCCCCGGCCGCGCTCGTCCCTTACCCCTAGTCGACCGGGGGGCGGGAGTCATGTTGCGATTAAAATATAATTAGGCGCCCGGCAATTGTTTCGCCATCGAGGCAGGTGGCGCGGTTCGGGTGGCTAGGTAAATTAAATAGCCGTATAGGGTTTCCAATAACGTGCAGCCGCGGAAAGCGCGCTTATTACCTAATAATAGATCCGGCGAACAATACGAGGATCTCCAGAACTAATTAATTACATTGCGCCGGTTAAGGTTAAAAGTGTACAGGAAACGGTCGACGTGATTGATAAATAAGTCGGCAGGGGTCGATATCGCACGTGTAAAGCGATATTAATAATTATCGGTAAGACACGACTCGTAATAAATCACAGCTAGTACTTTCGGCAGTAATGAATTCAAACGGGCCGCGATAATTGTGTACCTAATTACGGGCGGACGAGCTAATTTATCACTGTCGGATTATGAATTAGGTACGGTTATAATTAAACATGCATAATATTTGTGGAGGCGACTCATTGTCGTGGCCGGCGCGCCGCAGGCTCCGACGCCGTCGCCGAAACAATTGCGTTCCAAACTAATACATGCTATTGAAACTTGCCCGCCGAATGTCTGCTACTTGCGGAATGCCTGCTAAATTTATATTTTAATTTTTAAACGACATAATGTTTATTGGAAATAAAACATTTATTGGAATGTTACTAATATTAGATTTCAAAAGTGAACATTATTTAAAGCTAGTTAGTTAACAAAAACTAAACTTTTTTATAAATGGTAGGTCGGGGAAAGTCTTTTCGTATTTTCTAGTAAAAAGTTGCAATAAAATCTTTTTGGTTGTATTGTTGGTAACTGGGTGGTTTTGATATCATGTAAAAGTAACATTTTAAAAAACCGCGCGATGCTAAATATATATTAAAAAAAAAAAAAAAAAAAAACATTTTAAAAATGAATTAAAAAGTAAAAAGCAGTCTCTCGCCACTTTTCATTTGTTTCTCAGTCCGCCAAAATGGCTGAATTTAACGAAAAAATTCGGTTGATGAAAGCCGCGAAAAATAATTGTGACATTTATGGACCTTCTGCAGTGTCAGTAAGATTAGCACAAAATTTGTTTAAGCGTTTTCAGTCAGGAAATTTTGATGTCAAAGATACCCATCGCTTTGGTCGCCCAGTTACGGATAAACCTGACGATATTTTTGTAAAAGGGAAGCTATATCGACATTTGAGTAGTTACGATGGGTATAGCTGAAGATCTGAGAATTGACTATAAAACAGTTTTGACCTATTTCACAAGGGCTGGCTATACAAAAAAGCTTAACGTATGGGTGCTACATGAACTCACTGAAAGAAATCTAATGGACCATTTACTCATTTGCAATTCTCTCTCTAATGATATCGAACCATTTTTAAAGATTGATCAAAAAGTAAATCAACTACAATAAGAATGTACGAAAGAGATCGTAGTCAAAGGTCGGTAAAGCTGCACAGATTATCGCGAAACAGGGGTTGACACGCCATAAGGTGATGTTGAGTTTATGGGGAGATTGAAAGGGCATCATTAATTTTGGAAACGACGAGTATCGATGGCCGATTTTGCCTGGCCGTAAAAGGCCCGGCAAAATCATCAATTCGAGTTTTTACTATCAACAGCTGATGAGACTTAAGCAAGAAATTGAGAATAAGCGTCAGAACTGATCAACAGAAAATTTGTGGTCTTTTATCACGACAATGCCTGACCAACATATACGTCTTTAGCCACTCAACAAAAATTGAAAGAGTTTGACTGGGAAGTTTTAGCTCATCCACCATATAGCCCTGATCTAGCAACCTCGGATTTCTATATGTTTCGGCCTCTTCAGATTTCTTGAGATCGTGTAAAGTTAACATCAAGAAAGGACTGTCAAAAATACTTGCCGCAGTTTCGTTAGTGAGAAATCCCAAAATTTTACAGCAACGGAATTCTAAAAAATCTTACTTTGGATTTCTATATAAAATACAAAGAAACTTTTTCCCCGACCTGATACGTACTATAATATACTAAAAAGTTTAACGGAATAAATTACCAAATAGTTAAATGTAATTTATAAACATTTGGCAAGTATATACACGTAAACAAATAGTGTAAGCCGAACCATTTTCATTACACGCCTAATTGAATTTGTTACTTGTGCGGGCATCACATCCCCAAAGACTGAACTCCTACTAAAGTACCACCGAGGCCAATATTCTTTATTGTTCTGCTTATTAAGGCCTCTATTAAATAAAACAATTATTACATTTCTACGGTTCCTCTGTAATTAGTTCTTATATAGATACGAATGTTACAAATTAAAGTTAAATAAGAGACAGGTTAGGTGTAATTTTATTATCATGAAAATTTTGCTTAAAATGATTAGACTGTAGACTTATAATTATATATATCGTTATTAAAAAGGTGACTTTTATTTATAATTAAAAGTTAATTACATATTAATTTTAAAAGTAAGTAAATATTGTTATTAAAATTCATGATCCTATTGAAATAGTTAATTATTAAAATTGCAAACTCGTAATAAGCTTAATTAGTATGCGAAAAAAAAACGCCGACATATATAAAATTAAAATCTGAAATAACTTAAATATTTAGAATTTAAATTTAAAGTTTAAAAATAAGTAAAACTATATTAATGTTATTCAAAGTAATCATCGCCTAGTCATTGTAATAATTATGTGTATTACTATTTATTCTTTTTGTTGCACTGTTTATCATGTCCTCTTGTATCTTCTTTATTAAAAAAAAAAAATTAAAATTAATATTTTTTTATTTAATATTATTATTGTAACTTAATTGAAGACAGCTATTATTCACAAGTGTTAGATTAATATCATAAAATCGTGATATCATCAAACCAAGATATGTAATAAAAGAATTAATACATTCAAGTATTGCTTATAAAGTGGAAAAAATAACCTTGTCAATATATATTATTTACTGTAATTAGTTTCGGGATAGCTTGGAAAATTTTGGAGGTGAAATAATTATGCAGATTCCTGTCTTCAAATACTAATTATTGAAAGCTGATGATGCATGCTGTAGTATTGTATAAGTTCTAACGTTACTGAACAATCGACGTTCTATGTTGATAAGAGAATAAGAGTCGAATAAGAGACGAAGACGAAACCATCCCAAATTTACAAATTCAGCCAGAAATGGATTTATAAAAATATCATATAATTTTCAAAAATCATTTTTATAGAAATTTAGAAAATATATTAACAAATTCAAGGAATAGACAGACACTTTTATCTGCGATTTAAGTTAAATATGAAAACAAATTGGTATATAACTATTTATAAAATTACTAAAACTATTTCTAAAAAACAAAAATGACCAGACCCTAACAAACATTTTTCTACTTAATAATTGATTTCCACAATAATAAATAGCTATTCTACGTTATAATAAACTTTAATAATATCGAAGCAAACAAAGGCATGAATCACGAGTTAATTGATTTACTACAACAGTTTGTATTAACAAGTTAGTAAGGGATAGAGATGTACACAGCTTTACGCGCTTAATTTAATATCGGCATTGAATAGAAAACGTCTCGACGCGTACAATGGTCCATCGGCATTCCATTAACTAGTCGGGCAAACATTGCGGGACGCATCCTCACTGTAAAGTAGATTGTACACGCCGTATAAACAAGAGAATTGTTTTAAGGCTAGTTCGTAGTTATATCATTGCTGCAATCGATATCATTGTTCTTGATCAGTTTTTTGTATTTCAGTAAAGTACTTCTTAGAGATCTACTACTTAGGATTTTCCAGTAGTGTTCAGTCTTCTTATAATTGTAGCGTGGATTTGATTTTCTCAAACCTATTATGTTGCATGATTTATGCTCAAGCGCTTCCAGTAAGATGGGAATCTTTAGTTATTGGTCCAAAAAAGTTGCAAAACAGAAAACCCATACTACAACAGACGTCTGTATGGATTACGAAGATGTATGTACGATAAAACTAGAGTTTTAATTTTTCCATAACACGAGCTGACCCGGTCGATACTTCATACTGTCATATTTTTTACACAAACTTTGTCCTGACAATAAAAAGAAAAGAAATACTCGTATATTAATAGTTTGGTGTCGTCGTTCGGAAGCTATACATTGCGACAGTTTATTTTTATTAATATAGAAGATTCTCTCTATAATAACTACTCCAGTTTCATACACAAACAACAAGTGCGCAAAGTTCCTTATAGATCACAAAACGATCGCCAGCGATACCTTCGGCCGGGACATTCGTATTCGATTGTAACAACACTAACGACTGTTTATATTGGCGGGATCCTCGTGCGGCGACGACCGACCGGAGACCGGACCGACTTCGCGACACCACGCTAGACCGTCTAAATAATTTAATAGCTGGCAGCGTCGAGCGCTTCGCAAACAATTTGATATTACTCGGATAACGCGTTACGGGTTTATATTGTTATATTTATAAATTATATATGAATTTATAAACTATTTACATTAATAAAGATAAAATGTATTATTATAGAACGATGTTTTCTAGAATTTATATAGGCTAAAAGAAGACATTCTATGCCTCGTAGCGGAAATTAAGGCATAAATCTAAACGCGGGCGAAATCAGGAGAGAATTATATACTCGTAATAATAATAGTAGGCCGTTGTCTGTAAATAAACCGAATTAAAAAATGGATATCAGAGATCTATTTTTTACACAAGATTTTTACATTTTGCTCTCATCATAATAAAAATCTTATAAAAAGCAGTCTTAAATTAAAAAAAAATCAAAAGAAAAAAAAATTGCAATTAAATATATACCTAAATAAAAATATACTTTATTGTACAACCAAAAACAATACATGTAGCATAGAAATGTGCAAGAAAGAACAAATAAATATGTTCAAAAGGCACACACACACATATAACGTAAATATTGGTTATATCTAATTAATAAAAATCTTCTTATATTTAAAACAATTTTGAGACTCGCAATATTCGCCTAGCTTTAAATTATTTAAGCAGAAAATTTTTGAAACTTAATATTTAAAGGGAATAAAAATAATTACTTTCAAACTGAGCCGAAAAGTTTCGGCGATCTACGATAATTACAGAGGTCTTTTGTTAAGTTTTGCTAGCCTAAATGAACACTGAACTGTCTATAATAGAATGGGGCCTCCGCCAAGTTCTTAGTCACCTAATCAAATTATAAAGCCCTATCAGCGATGTATGTACAATTGTACATTAAATTTTTATGCTGATTTCAATCTATAGATTGTTAAAAGATATAATAAATTGAGACTTGGCTGAGTATTGTCTAAAGAAGCAATAACATAAATATTATTAACACTACGTTTAAAACTGACTTAAGTTGCTTAGAGTAACATAAAAAATGATAATAAATAAAGTAAAAAAGTAAATACAATTATGTCAGCATGGTTTATTATATTATTAAGAGGAAAGGGTACCGGCTCTTTCTCCATACAAACGTAGTCGACTGTTTTCTCCCTGGATAATGACACTAGAATAAATATTTTTGTGACATAGAACTCTTTGCTGCCATGACCATGCCCCTATGTTTTGATTTTTTTCATATTCTTATTATCATAGGAATTAGGAGACTTCAAAAACGCGAAATATTGCATAATTTTTTGTACATTTTCAGACACTCATTAAAAAAATTATATGCATATTTTTAAAAAAATGAGAACATAGGGGCATAGCCAAAGTCTTCTTTTATTTTCTAAAAATTTTTAAAAAAAAAAATTGCCATGTTTTGAGGAGAAAACAGTCGACTACGAAACACTGTTTTGGTCAAAAATTATCTACCTAAAACGGTCTGAGCTGCAGTTGTCACTTTCTTGCTTTTTGGGGGATAGGTCTGGGGGAGGGAAGGGTCAAAGCAATACGTATATACGCCAGCGAAGTGATGCCTCATAGTCGATAATTATATCGATACACTAGTGATGTAATTTTTAGTCGATATTTTCTAAAATTCGTATTAACAAAATTAAATAATTTCTCTTTTCATAACTACAATAAAACCGTATTTGTATATGCGGTTTTTATTGTAACACTGTGCAAACCTGGGCTAACGAAGGGTTTCGCTAACAAATATCAATGACAATTATGGTAAATAACTGTGTTGTTTGTTTTTGGTATCAAATTAAAGGGCTCAATACAAGGATTTCAAAAAAGTATATTATGATTATTATTACCGTAATACTAATAAAAAATACAATAAGAAAGTTTAAAAAATTAGAATTCTGCTCTTTTCCATGCCTATGCCAAGCAAGCTGCGAGCCGCGCTTCTTCCTCGCCTCCTAGGCGAAAAACAACTTCGGGGTTTACTCTTTCCAATATATTTTTTTTATCAATTTCGGAATACTCTGTAAAAAGTTATGCATGGTCAAACATAAATAAATATAGGTACGTGGCGACTTTAGAACCTCCTCTGTTTTTTTTCATCGGTAAAAAATTGCTTAGTTGTTTTCTTGACATTACTAAGGAGCAGATTATTAAATTTGGTCGAATCTATTTACCTATGCGATTCGTATTTGGACTTCGCAAATAGAATCATATTTCTGAATTGCGTAAAAAACTCAAGTGGCACCACTGGCGTAGCATTCCTTGAAACCCCGGGAACCTTGGGACCCTGTATCAAAATTAGTGGGGGGGCAGGCAAATGATGGGTAAAGATTTCTGACAAAAAAATGCTTGCATTGAATTAAAATAAATATTTATTGATTATAAGTTATTACTTCCTCCTAGAATAAACAATAGTGAGTGTAGTCTGCTGTAGCTGTTCCTGTTCCATCGAAATCCTTAGGTAATTTTTTATCAGTTTTAGTTTTGAAAAATATCAAGTTAATACCTCCGGAAAACTGGATGCAAGGCTATTGAATTTTATCAGTAATAATTCCATTAGTTCTTTAATGGAATGAATGTTTTGAATTTCGGATTTTAAGCTAATTTAAAGAGCTTGTAGTTCCAAGCTGGAGAGTTATTAGCCTTGACCTGCAGCAATAGATGCGGGGGATCGTTCGCTTCAGCCTGTGAGGCCAATACTATTAGTGAATTCCTATGAATCTTCCGCATCTATATGGGGGATTCACAGGCGCATAACCTGAAGAAGAGATTCAACACTGCCTCCAGGTCTTACAGGTAGTAAATCGCTAGGGCAAAGTTTAAACACAGCAGAATTGGCGAGAGACTATTGGGCTTTCCAAATGGAACCCGTGCCTTTTGTTTCTTACAAAAGCTGTCGAAGATAACTTTTTTTTAGTCTACACTTCCATCATTGCGCGAACCTGAAGGCTCTCTGGCACATTATGCGAAAAAGTAAGCAAAAATTCTTTGCACTCTTTTTGCGTCGAATTCAACTCTTGACGATGAGGGAAAAGCACCATCGATCATTCCACGGTGCGAGCACGCAATGCGTAATGTGCACTATGAGCAGTGTCGTTTGTCGTGTTCTGCATTCTTTCGATGTCAAGAAGTCTAGTGGTGCTAATTGTATCCACCAGTGGTTTGCAACCAATGTGCGAGCTTCGTGCGCATTCTTTCCACGTACATTCAAAGTGTGGAATGACCTTGCTAAAATTTGGGGGTTTTCAAGCGTCTAGTGTCTACATCTTTTCTCTAAAGGCCATGGGCGACGGTAGCCGTTATAAATCAGATGGCTTCGTCTGCTTGTGTGCCCCATTCTTATATATAAAAAAAAAAAATAATAATTAATTGTTCATAATGATTAACTGAATCCCGAAATAAACGATACAGAATGTTATCAACAATTGGGCGCACGCTTGACTCGGATAAAAGGGGATTGCTTTTCAGACTTCAGTCATTTCTGAAGTGAAAACTCTATAGGTATGTATGATAGTTTTTTTATTCTTTTTTCCAGGAAGCACAAGATTAAGTGACATTGTGGATAACATTTTACTAATTTTTGCTTACACACCTTAAAAAGGGGGCCCTGTAAATAGGGGGCTCCGTATCATTGATACGGCTGATACGGCAGTAGTTACGCCCTGAGTGGCACCCAATTCCCTACTGCGGGAATACGTATATTCTCAACTTACTTTATTCTTTTAACCCTGTTGTACCTGCTTATCTTAAACGACGATTTAAATTTCTTAGTGATTCCAATGAACGCAGTCTTCGTTCTGAGGAAAGCTGTTCAAGCTTGTCGACTTAGGAATTCTATAGACGTGTAAAATCGGTTTCTATTTTTAACCGACTTCCAAAAAAGGAGGAAGCTCTCAATTTAACTGTATTTTTTATGTATGTTGCTTCAGAACTTTTGACTGAGTGAACCGATTTCAACAATTTTTTTTAATCGAAAGGTGGTGTGTGTCATTTGGTCTCACTTAAGTTTATTTGAGATCTAACAACAACTTTTCGAGTTATATAAATAATACGTTTTTACTTGACTATTTTCGTCGACCTACGTTGTATTATACCGCATAACTTTTTACTGGGTGTACCGATTTTGATGATTTTTAATTTAATCGAAAACAACTTTTTGAGTAATATTTAATAACGCGTATTTACTTGACTATATTTTCGTCTACCTTTGTTGTATTACATGTCGATGTAATTGAAATCGGCTTTTTTTCCTTTGCGTACAAGTCGAACTCGGTCCACCCAGTCAAAAGTTCTGAAGTAACATATATAAAAAAGAAAAAGAAAAATACAGTCGAATTAAGAACCTCCTCCTTTTGTGGAAGTCGGTTAAAAATCAATCTGATACGTATTATTATTTTCTGTTGGTGTACAATAAAGTGTATTGTTATGTTATGTCATGTTAATCAACCACTCTTTAAAAAAATTCAATCGATTACGTAATTTGCCTAACTAAAAAAACATAAATAAAATAATAATTGAAAAAGTCGCTTTCATGATTTTTGTAAGTGTACAGTACATAATGTGTGAAATTGGTGTGATTTATTTAGCTATCCATGTGTAATTTTTTATCTTGTTCCAGCCTTTTCAATTGACTTTCTAATAGTTGTTCTTCACGCAGGCGGCTTTTCTTGTTTTTTTTTAATTATAATATTATTTTTAACCATTGTTACCTATATCGCCGCAATTATATGTTAATTAATACATATAACCTATACCTACGTATTAATAACTGCGACAAACATGAGACATTACAATTTATATAGGTACTAAGACAAACATTTTATACTATGTATGTACTACATTACATATATATACTATACTTACACTTATACTATGTACTACATGTATACACTATAATTATGTATATATTTCATTACCCATTCTCACACACACCTCAACCATGTAATTACATACCTAGTTCATAAATAAAGTACCTAAGTATTTCGATAATTACCCACAAAAATATAGACATGTATAAGTCACAAAGAGTATCCAAGTAAAAATAATAAAACATAATAATAAGTAGTTTACGAAATTCAATAATAGTAAGCCGAGTCACAGCAATACGATGCAGAAGAAATTCGTTAAAACAAGCCAAATTCAGAAAAATAGCACTATGCGCTATATGTACTCGTAGTCAATCACAAACGAAAGATGCGAATACTAAAATATCGTCAACAATTAATAGCTGAATAGCCGGCGCACGCACACTAACAACACGACATTCACACGTAGAAAAAACGGAGCGGAGATGGTGCGGGGCGCGGTAGCGGCATGCAGCGCGACAGAAACATTTTATTCAAATACCTATTTTTGAAAAGTCTCTTCGGTACCCTTTCCTCTTAATACCACGCAGTGGTGCCCACCAAATTTAATACTGAGTGACCGCACAAAATAATGTTTCATATAATTTTACTACGGAACTAACACTGTAGCTTGACACGAATTCGTCTAGTTATTTATGTTAATTTTTGAAAGGAATAAATTAAAATCCTTAAGTAATTAATTACACTCCAGTTGGATATTAATTAATGTTATATATTTTTTATTTAAAGTTTCGGTGTCAACGTCCTTATTCAATATCAAGGAAGTTTGAAAATAATAAATTACTTAAAATAATCTAAACAATTTATATTAATATACGATACATATATTAGGTTAAATATTATTAATTTTATAGCTAAAATTAATGTTACATGCTAATAATTATTTTGTAGGGTGCAACTTAAACGAAGTACATTGTAAATGGTCTGAAAAGAGTAAGTTTAATCCGTTCAAGTTTCAGCAGAGATACGGCACTACAAGATAGAAGTGATAGTGTGGGGTGGGGTAATAAATAAGGGTGGGGCGTCGCGTGCGCGCCAGCAGTTAGTCGCGTCGCGTGCGCGCGCGCTCATTCCTTATTCATGTTGATGCGGCACGCGAGTGGAACGCATTAATCATCCGTCTCTTTTACAGGTTTCAACTGAAGAATCAAATTCTTGACATTGCTGAAGGTTACACTTGGAAAACTTTCAGTGTTTAGTTTTGTAGCTATGACGATTTGCATGTAGGGTTTTAGTTTATTTTGTCACATTAACTACAATACTAAAACATTATTTCAATAAAAGTAGTCTAAGAATTTTCTTACTCTCGATGCTCCAAAAATATCTAATAATATACATATATTATAGACGGCCTCTAAACGGTTGGATATAATCAATCATGTATAATGAAAAATGAACTCACACACGTCATTGCCTTCTCTTGCGTATGTTATAACTTAAAGCTTAGTTGGAACGTCAAAGGATTTTGCTTAATTCTCGATAGTCGTTATCGTTGAAGTTGCTCTTTTACTTCAAAGCCAGCGTTTCGGTTACAGTTTATTATTAATAAAATTTGGTCCAGTTCGTACGGCGCGGCGCGGCGGGCGCGGGCGCGGACTCTGGTTGCCCGTAACGAGCCGGCCCACGTTCGTTATCGGCCGCCACGCCCGCCCGGTCAGCGCCGCGGAAAATTTGCCCGAAACTGACGCGCGTGAAAATTTAATGAACGGCCGGACGCTAGTTAACTAAAAGGTAAAGTGCACCCTCTTGACGTGTTCGGTAAATATTAATAGTGAGTGTGCTAGCGTGAGCCATTAAAAATGCACGAGTCCGCGGACACGGGGCTCCAGCCTCGTTCATTAGCCTGTTTACGCACGTTTCTCTCCAAATTAACTACGATCGCCGTCTCTACGTACTCACTAGTCAGCGTGCGATCCACGAAGACTCCATTGCTCACGCCTTAAAGCTACTATTTTCCGCCAGTTGCACTTTTTGACTATCGAATTTTTCCAATAAAATGCGATGTTCAGTATCGAACTTCCGTCAGCTTTGTGCTCTAAATGGCTCTGGAAACACTTCCCAAGCGGGACAAGTTTTGTATCGCCGTTTTAAAAGTCTTAGGGCTATTAACGATAATAGAAACTGTCTAGTCTTGTAATTCCAGAAAATGTTGCGCTATTCGAATGATCTAAGTTATATCACGTTGTGGTTTATTACGGTTAAAATTTTGGGTGTTTTGAATCTGTTCAAAAGTAAGTATACAACCGTGAATATCTTCGGAGGGCGGGAGAGATATTGTGATATTTGTATCGCGGTAATGACGATCGTTAATTATTTATCACAAGGTGCGTCACCGTTTCAATTCGGCGCGGTTCAGTGTCGTGGGCTCTCATGAACCAGGTCAAGGGTTCGTCAACTCTCAACTCTTGAGGGGCTGCCAAATTAATGAGGCACTCCTTTGTAATAAAGATATAACAAGAACTGCGCACGCGAACCCGCGCCTACCGACTTCGATGTCATTAAAGATGTCGCGAAGTCTCAACGCGACTCGTTATCACTTCTAGTCTAAACAACTGAGCCTATTCATTCCAAATAAATTTCTCAAATTAAGTTGACGAAATTACAAAATTCAGATTTTGCGTAATTATTTGTTTTTAATGACTGAAAACTTTAAATGAGTTTTCTTTATTGTATAAAATAAATTTAAAACTGAAATATAGCCGATTAAGGCACATTACGAGCGACGGTGTTAATGGATATTAAGATAGAGGTGTCTGATTAACCTAGTAGTGAAGTTGGTATGATACACGTGAGTCACTTGAATCCTAGAGGGCTCGCTGGGCGGTAGATTACAGCGGCTTGCGGCCGGGGTTTCTAAGTCGTGGCTAATTGGATGAGTCGGGGCGAGCCCAATTAGCACCGTTGTGATTCATTTTAATCGAGCGCTCTCGTCTACTCATGTCAGGTTTCGTTTAAAGAATTTTCACTAATATTCGTGTATGATATTTCAGTTTTATAGGCTGCTTTTTAACAACATAGTGAGACTGAAATAAGAAATATACTGAATGACTGAATAAAAAAAATGTGAGCCATCACGTGACGGCTGGCAGATGTGAAACATTTAATAAAAATTTATTATCTTTATATACATTTTTTTATTCAAAAAATTAATTAATATCGCGACAAATCAATTATTATATAGTATAGTACATATATTTCATCATATAGCGTGGTGATGCGTCGCCACGCCAACAATCGGGGTTACCCTCGCCTATGGATGTTTCACATCTAAATACCTATATATTTTAAGCATTTTGAATTTATTTTCTCGAACTTTTATCGCATAACTTAAATAAACTTTCTGCAAATATATTTTAGCAGTTAGTCTAATTCATTAAAAATTTTCGTATTAAGAACCCAATCGTAATTAATTTCTAATTTAACTTTTAAGTAATGATGTAGATAAAGGGTAACTCGCTTTTATACGTATTTGTTACTGTAGGTATAATAATTAAGGTTCATGTAAACATAATAAGCAATGCAAGAATTAATCAACAAAGTAAGAGGTTATATTTCCGTTGCAGCGTGACAGGATTGCACTTTATAACGTCCGGAAGATTGAATTCGACGTACGAGTAGGCCTAGTGTTTTCCATCAAGTGAAATGCGTTCGATCGAAGCACATCAAGTAGACGAACGCGTCCATTAACAGTGCAAGTTTACAAAACACGGACGGAGCGCGAGAACGAGACGACACGAGAAACCACTTCCGCGATGAGATGGCGCACTTCCTGTGATTGAGCGTCCACGAACTATCCTTTTTCCCCGAAATTAGCTCCCACTGAAAACATGCGCAAGTGCTTGAAATATTTCAATTATAACTTTCCATAAATAAATGCTTAATATCTTAATTGGCATGATATGTCTCAATATGTACGATAATATTGTTATTTATGAGTTTTAATTTTATAATGGCGGAATTAGAAATATGGTTCAAATTAATAGAAAAAAAATCAGTTGATGCAGAATACTTTTTTTAGGTAGATCTACAAATTGCGAAAATACAAGTATAAATTATTTGCCCATTGACGTGACTTAGTATATATAGATACTAGCTGACCCGGCGAACTTCGTATCGCCTAACACAAACTTTATCGTATGGTATTAAAGTTTAAATTGACTTTTAAGTATTATCACAAATCTTTTGTATGGGAGTATAGAAAAGTGTTGTTTTTAGACTTTTTCAGGAAATTTTAATTTTTTTTTTAAATTTTTTTCTCCGTAAGAACCATCCTCGTACTTAAAGGAATATTTTAAAAAAAGAATTAGCGAAATCGGTCCAACCGTTCTCGAGTTTTGCGCTTAGCAACACATTCAGCGACTCATTTTTATATTATAGATATACAAGTCGTATCAATAAGTATATTGTACTATAAGTGATGCAGCTTATCAGAAGCTAAAAATTTCTTTCTATTGTCACAAATTAGTACAATACGTTATTTTTATTTAAATGTGAAAAAATAATGTAAACGAAATACATAACGAATAAACAATAAAGCTAACGAAAGCAATGAATATTGTAGCACAAATGTGTAATTTCCGCTTCATTCTATTCCGTCTCTCTCGCTCAGCTAAGTAATGACTTAGATCCATTTCCAGATAAATAGCAAATTGAATGTGTGCCCTGTAGTGTGTACGACCACCCTGTCCGTACAGGGAACACGGGCGCATCATAATATGTTCAGTTCTAACGCGAGCGATAGTGGCACTCGCGCAGTGTCAGGGAATTTATAACGTTTAATTGAGACGTTTCAGTGATTAGTGGTATAACAGCTCTTTCTGCTGTATCTATGTAACGATAGAATTACACCTCGACCAAAGTAATTGATATTTGATGTTTCCTTTTGAACTTAATTAGCGTGCATTTTGTTTTTCACGGCGGTATCGTTTTGCGAAGCGAGTATTAAACTGGAAAAACAGGTAATTTCGGGTGCAACAAGCATCGTTAAAACTATGTTCTAAAAGTAATTCTCCGACGGTAATAGCTAGCTGCGCCGATAACCGGTGAGCATTTACAATGTTTTTGGCTGGTCGTATTTTTTGGCTTGTTTTACGGTCGGGGAATATGAAAAGTTTTGAGAGGCTCTCGACGAGAGGCGTAAAGGAGGTTTACGATGCGTCTTCAAGTTGAATGCGCCACATGTTCGCGTGTTTCGCTGAATTTCAACGTGGTATAACCGCGTTATACGTGCTATGACCTGACCATGAAAATTTTAAACGCCGCAATTCAAACTAAAAGGTTGTCTGTGGTTGAGAATAAAATTGCGCAATGTTAGAGCTGTTTTTTATACGTATGTGTATAAAATAATTTAACCGAAATCGTTTTAGACAATCGAAACAGAGCAGCTGCAATTTTTTCCCATCCCCAGATAACAATGCGTCGCTTCTTATAAATTCTCGATTAAATTTTGGATACGAGCGCCAATGAACACAAATTCCTAGAGTCGGTCCAATAAAGGACGCCGTGCAGCCGCGTTAGGAGGCCATAAACGAACGTATTATCCATGTAAGGCGGAATAGCCGTTGCACAATTAATTGTTTCATTTTGGGAAACAATTCCCGCTCCTCATTCAATTAAGAGCGGCGAGTGCGGGCTGTGGGGGAGGGCGGGGAGCCCTCCCGCCGCTCATGAGACGGACGTATTAATAGCGCCTGCAATATTGATATACTTGTATCGTATCCTATGTACCGCCTCGAATACGATATTGTTTGTTAGCGAATTCGATTTGTGTCGATCATAAATCTTGCGCCTTATGAATTTGGAGTAGATTGAATTCCACTTTGTCTTGATCTTAAAGTATAGAAACATGTATGAACAGTTGACTTCGAACGATGTAAAAAGCGATATTCCGTCCTGTTATTAGACTCTAAACGATGTACGAAAAGAGTTCGTGTGAGAGTGAACGCTCAGGTGTCGGCAGCGGGACTCAATTAGCAAAAACACACAGAATTAAGAGAGACAAACATGTCGGTTGGGACACGTGATGAGATGTTCTCCTCAATCCGAATTTTATATCAGGCATTCGTTATTCATTGTGTTTGTCAAGAAAATTACTGTGGACCTTTTAATATAACTTCGCGAGTCTATGAAACGGGCTACAAATTGGAGTTGCTAAAGAAGTTTGCAAAAGTCACGCTTTAATCTTAGCGATTATTAGTAGCTGCGTGTCAAGCGTTTAACAAATTTAATTTTGTGCTCTACTTTGCCAATCATTCTGATCTTTGTATTCTATATCTTCTTTTATTATGTTACATAATAATATTTAAGTGATGCATGTATGAAAACATTACTGTATCTGCAATTCCCTCAAAGGCAAAGAGAAATGAAATATACATTCAATAACATTAACATTTATTAAACTAATATTACTACTGAATTTGTAATGGGTGAAGAATTCTATGAAAATAGTCTTTAAATCAGACCATTTTACAAGCATCATCAAAAAAAAGCAAAAAAGAATCAACGAAATCGGTACACCCAGTAAAATTTTCTGAGGTAACACACAAAAAAATACAATCGAATTATGAACCTCCTCCGTTTTTAAAGTCGGTTAAAAGTATCCCGTTTCTTTCCTCTTAAATCTGCGTTATTTTCTAAAGATTTGAGAGCAATCTGTTAGATTGGTTCATTAAGGCCTCCATTAGTGAAGTAATGAGTCGCGATGCATACAAACCGGAGTGCAGAGCAAACGAGCGGGCGCGGTGTTGTTCTTTCTTTCAAGTTATTTCTTAAAATCAAAAGAAAATTATGAAAACATTTATAGAAGCGATGCAAAGAAACGTGTTGAATTAAACAAATATTGACATTTTTAGATTTAAAATCGAGTAACTTTCAAAATGTGTTCTATCATGATATATATATATAAAGAATGTTTGCCTGTATGTCCTTTATAGAATAGTATACTATGCATTTGATCATGTCATAATCTTCAGCATTGTCGTGCGAGCCCACAAAGATTTTTGAGTTGGTGCGAACAAAAAAAAAAGCTTAGGAACGCGCACAAGGTACAGCTACTTGTTTAATGATTTAAATCTTTACTGATTTTATGTGTGGTATCTAACTATTTTTTATTATGTAACGAATTATTTAAGTATGTTTTTCGAAAGGAACTAAAAGTCAAATCTTCATGTCAAAATCAATTATAAGTTAGGAAGTGTTTGCGAGAACAAAAATATATGAATTTACTTTTATTTTAATCTGTTACTGTTATAAAAATAAATGTCGTTTCATAGGTATTCAGTTCAGCCTGTCGCAGTCCACTGCTGGATATAATAGGCCTCCCCAAGTTCGCGCCAGACATCCCAGTCTTCTACATTCCTCATCCAGCCTCCACTGGCAATCTAACGTATACATAGGTAGATTTTGCGTCACGTAGATAAATCTAGATTAATTTATGTTAGAGTGGCAAAATAGCTCGTCTGCGTCGAACACGACGTTTAAGACGAAAATTAGCTGCAGCTTGGAGGATTTCGAGTATGAATGCAGGTCGGGTGATGTCCATTAGCATAATTGGAGCTGCGGTGCAGCCACCTACGGGACCTTTGTCACGGTACATCATTTGACAAGAAAGAAAAGGAATACCTTAGTGGGATCAGTTTACTAATTGGATGCTCCACTTTCGAAGTGTGTTGTTCGTCTCGCGTTAATCTATTTACCTTCGTTAATGTCGAATGTCTCAATTAATTATACTACAACATTATCATGGCATAAATTTTGAGATATGTAAATATTTTTATTTTGAAACATTGTCTCTTTAATAAAGAGTTAGAAGTTTAAATAATAAATAAGTAAAGTAAATTAAGTTCGCTAATGTAGGAGTAGCGTCAAAAGCATATCCATTGTCGGTTTACATAAGCGAGGGTTGCTAATTAACCGGTAAACTTTGATGAGTCTTTACGCTAATTAGTAAGCCATGGGAGGACGAACGCCTTCTTGCAATGCCGCTTGCAGCACATCCTACAGGTGTACAATGAAATATCGTCTACAATGAAAATATACTTAGTATAAAAATATCGTGATTTCAATAAAAACTACTATAAATAGTATTTATTCCGTTAAAGATTTAATATAACATTTTTGATACGAACTCTTCTGTGTTGTGTCCATCAATATTATTTTCATATAATATTTAATCACGCAAAAGGTAAAAATAAATATAACGAAATCAAACGATAAGTGAAATGGTTGGGAGGAACTTTTTGGAGTAATATCAATACGAACATGGCAATCCTTTTAGTGAGTACTCAAAACTGACGGAGAAAGTCAATCGTGGACGAGGTCGCACCTGGGCCACAACGTGCATAGCGAAGTTCTGCTTCTTTATGTAGCGACCACTGATTTACTTATAGGTTCTCATTTATTATTAAATGAAAAATAAATAAATCAATCCATATAAATAAAAACGGCCAAATGTATGTATGTATAATTACACGTATAACTTTCGTACTACTCCACCAGTAGTACGAAATGTTGATTGTGTATGTAAGTTTTGTGTAAAGGAAATTAAAAAAAATAAAATGATATATTAAAAACGAATATAACGGTACAAAGTTTGTCGGGTCAGTGTGTAGAAGATAACTGTAAAACTTTTTTAATTAAAAAGTCTAAATTAAGTTATTTTATAAAAACCATGTTTACTTCATATGTATTTTCAATTTGAAATATAACGGCCTTTTACTCAGCGCTATCGCCATCTGAGCTTTTCAACTCATTAGAAGGTTAAGAGCAATACATTAGGTTTAAGTAGTACTTCCAGATTACTGCGCCCAACGAGCCGAGGAGACGGTAAAAATGTATATATCGGCTATCTAAATGTATGAACCATAACGAAAAAAATACATAACTATAATAAACTACATCGACTTCAGTTAAAAACGCTTTTATCAAAGATTCACTAAAATAATCTATTTATAATTTCGCTAATCTTGCTACTTTTTTTACAAAACATTTTCAAAAAAATTTAAATTGAAAAAAAAAACATTTTTAATAAAATACAATTTCATGTTAAAATCTTTCAATAGTTATGGAATGTATGCGAGAAGGAATACATAAATAATTCAATTCTAAAAATATTTTGTAATCTATATTTTTAATATTGTATTTAAATATGTCAAAACATGCGCTTTTTTATAATTAAGCATATAATTGATTAATTCTACGAATTAAAAAGAAACTAAATTAAATCGAGTTCTTTACAAATACACTAACTTGATATCGTACCGCGGTCTCACCTGGCCCGCAGGCTACATTAAACGTATTGTTGTGTCGCCGCAAGTCCCGATCGAACCTCAACTACTTAATTGAAAACCATCATATTCCTCGGGTACATGGTAACCCTTTTGATTGAATGTGTCATCGCGGAGTTAATGTACGTGTCCGGTGTTATATGGAGAATACAATCTTTGTAAATTTAATATTGTGCATAATTAAGTGAACAGCTAAATAAAATGCTTAAAAAAACAAATGTGCTTTAAACCACACGACTGAAGGAAACTTCTATAGCTCCGTCTAACCTATATCTCCCTCTCAACTTCTGTTCGCCTCGTCCAATCACACTTTTCGTAACGCTCTTGTCACGAATTCACCAGCTTACTCTCCAAATCAAGCGTGCCTAAAGAAGCTTTACTTCAATAATAGAAAAACGATTGTCAAAATCATCAATGTTTCTAAGTGGAACTAAAACTGCGTATTTCAGTAATTGAGGCACAGACGTTCTTGTATATTCAATTATATTTATAATCCAGACATTATTTTCTAGTGAAAAGTTTTAATTTTAATGTAAGTATTATTCGTATTGCTGCAATAATATAAAACGAAATTCTCCAAAACTAAGTAAAATTAATTCAAATCACTGTTAGTGTGTAATAAAGGCCTACGCCGGCGCTGCGAGATCTACAGGGAGTCCAAAGAATACGCCAAAATGTCCCAAGTTTCTTCAGGCAATCAGGGCTTAATACCGTAGTGAAGTTTCAAGTTGGAAAATTATAGGGAGGGGGTGGGGAGTCCGCCGCGTGTCATCTCGTAACATCAAAAATGCATTTAAATCCAGCGCAATAAAAAACAGCGACGGGAAGTTTCACTACGGCCAAGGGATTGAAGACGCTTGCTTCTGTGCTACCACACTTTGAAATATAAAATATGTAACAATTTATTCTCTTCTTTACAATCTGCGACCTATTTTTTTGTTTTTCTATTTAAAATTCATGCGATTAAAATTATTACCATATTGGCAAATTTCTTTGTTTGTAATTTGTTTATGTTGCTATTTTTACTCGTATAAATTAGTAGCCTTTATTTGTATATTAAGAAATTACTAACAATAAAACGAGATATGTAAATAAGGATATACTGCATTGACAGTAATGAAATAGTTTATATTTTTATTGTGCGTTTCTTTGGTAAAAAATAATAGTACCTACGTAAAAATACTATGGAAATTGCCTGTGTTTTCACGATACCAGCAAAAAAAAGAAGAAAAAAATATTTTGAAATAAAATACAGACACAACCGAAAAATGCTAACACTATTTTTGTATCGAATAAAATGTAAATGAATTCATACCAAAAAAGCGTCATTTCCTTTCTGAAACGTCTTTATTGAGGGTGAATTTCGGAGGCCAAAACGTTGTAATGTAGACCTGTTAACATCGGCCGCTCGGTAACATAAGGTTATGACTTATGTAATAATTAGCTCAAATGATGGCGGTGTTGATAGCATTAACACCCAGAAACTTTTAGAATAATATTTGTATCCTGTATACTAATGATTATTACAAGTAACACGATTTAGGGTTCATTGTGGCCAGCAGATTTTAAATATTACTTTTATAGAATTGATAGTTTTGTGAAATTAAACTAACAATGTCAAAGATAAATAATATTTTTCATAGAAATGCATTGTTTTTTACTTAATAAACAATATCAATGTGAATATCTCTTTAAAATCGACAAAAGTGAATAATGACGGGGCATTAACATTAATAACAATTACGAAATAGTCATAAATTGAAACACACGCGCGTAATGCGACAATTTAAGAGAAAATTTAAATAGGCGCCGCAAACCGCGGACGTCAATTCGCTATAGTTTGTCCAATTTATCAGTGCTGAGAGTCGTTCGGAAATAATCGTAATCGAACCGAGCACTGCGCCGAACAATATGGGCCGATGTCGGCCTCTCTAATTGGCCCTTACCTGGAGCGCACTCGAGAATGATAAAGCCCCCATTAGCCGCCCTATTATTTACCTACTCGTCATTAGCGTAGACTTCATTAGGATAACGAGATAACGGAGCCAGTTCGAGTAGGGAGCTCGTAGTATTTTTGGTGTTTTTGAACGAAATCAAGGAATTTTTGAAGAGCACCTATCAAGCGTCCGAGAAAAAAGAACGAGCTAATTATTTACGAGCAGGTAAGAGGACGAAAAGAATCTTCGGTTGTACTTAAGCGAAGAAAATGAGAAACAGTCAGAATACAGAGAACAGACGAAAAGGTAACCGACCACCCGCTTGCGGGTTCGCGCCGTCCGCGTACTCGTACGTAATATTCAACGCGTGTCATTAAGATCGCTATCGTTTATAATAGGAAAAATATCGATGTTGCATTGAGCCCTCGGTGCTGTTCGACAAAAAACACACCGAATTTATTGTTAATTATAAAACTCCAGCGTCGAATATTAACCCGGAGATGCGATGCCGAGATAGCAGCGGGCCTATTTATTTATTATTTAGATATTCATTGGTGCGGTCACGACTCCATATTGTTTTGCTGTAATGGCATTAATGACCTCGGTTTAAAGTTGAAGTGTTAATTTGATTTAAAATTATGCCTTTGATTACGATCTTCACGTGGAAGTTTTACCCTAAGCTTTAATTATAGCGGTGATCCCTGATGGAGCTGGCGTGATATGGCTCTTTCACGTTTAATAATATTATATTATACCTTTTATTAAGTACTCGATGATTAAATGTATGCCGGCTGCTCGCCGCCCAGTAAGAATAAATACAAATAGCGTGCTATGACTTACTTTTAGTTTCATTAAATATTTGATTAGTTATTAACGTGAATTATTTCATGAATAAAGACTGTTAACAAGTAAATATATTTTTTTCGAAACTCGATTTTATATTTGAATGAAAAAAATGATTTTTTTTTGCTTTAAAATATTGCAATAAAAATACCACCACATCCACCACATCAGCCTATCGCAGTCCACTATTGGACATAGGGCCAACAAGTTCGAGCCAAAAATGGCGTGAACTCATGTGTATTGCCCATAATCACCACGCTGGGCAGGCGGGTTGGTGACCGCAGGGCTGGCTTTGTCGCACCGAAGACGCTGCTGCCCGTCTAGGCCTTCGGCCTGTGTATTTCAAAGTCAGTAGTTGGATGGTTATCTCGTCATAGGTCGGATTTTTAAGTTCCAAATACTACAGCTATTTTTATTATTTTATGTTATTTTTTTTTTCTTCAGACTTAATTATATTCTTCTACCTTATAGTGTTTAAGAATAGATTATGTATGTCGTCTATAGGCAAAATCTATAGTAATCGAACAGGCTGTTCATGAATGAATTAAACAAAATTAGTTTTATAAATATAAGTACAAATAAATGAGATGAAAATATTTATATAACTTCTGCACATAAATAATTATAATCTCTTAATATAAAGTCTTAAAGGTTTTACGTAGTAAGAACAGGATGGATAAAGCTATCAGGGAGACTGAAATACGAGCGTCGTTCGTTGTAAACGTCACATTAATTAGCATCCCGCTAATGAAGAGTTATGGCGGGTAATGAGATGAATGTATTTATTAGTCCGACAATTATATCGAAGCTTGATTTTGATTGCGACGATGTAATGTGTGGTTTGTTCGACTAATTTGCTGGGATGATCTCGTTGCGTCGTATAATTGTTTTACTCAGACCAAATAGTAGTATACTTGTTTTTTACCTGTTCGATTATCTTACATAGATTATAAATCTTATATATAAAATTCTCGTGTCACACTGTTAGTTAAAATACTCCTCCAAAACGGCTGGACCGATTTTAATGAAATTTTGTGTGTATATCAGGCAGGTCTGGTACTCGGCCAACATCTGTTTTTCATATCTCTAAGTCATTGGTTAAGGAGGGTTAATAACATATATGGCAAAACAAAGTTTGCGGGGTCAGCTAGATTATTACAATAAAAAAAATATTGAACAGTTTTTGAAAGGGTATTCAATAACAAACGTATAAAAAATTATGTAATTATAAAATCTATACACTTTAGGAAGCCATATATCATGGCATTAATTACTTTGTTTCACTTGTTTTAAATATTTTATTACACTAAATTTCAATATTTTGACAACCATTTAGGTGTAGTGGTGATATTGGATATGGTCGCATTTACGTTCGTGGTATTATGCATGTATTCGGTGTATTTATGCATATTTGTTTTTTTCTGAGTGTACGTTCTTGTCTTTAGATCGTGCTTCAATGAACGTGTAAAGCTGTCGTTCTTGGTAGTTAGTCATGGTAGAGAAATTAACTGCCAATCCGCAGTGGAGCAGTGTGGTGGATTACGCAACAATCTCATATATTCAGTAGAGGGTTTTGCCCAGGAAGGGATTTCTTGTTTGGTGTTATAAAATAGTTCAGTTTGTTCAACTTTTATTAATTACTTATTTTTAAACACGTCTGAAAACGGTAGAATTGATTTTGGTACGCTTCAGCTTGTAATATCCCACAACTGGGCCTGGGCTTCTTTCCCCGCGTAGGAGAAGGATCAGAGCATAATCCACTACGCTGCTCCAATGCGGGTTGGCGGATATATTCCGTACTAATGTATACGTAATGTAACGATCGCTATCAGGTGTACATGATAACAACCGGGACCGACGGCTTAACGTGCTCTCCGAGGCACGGTGGGGAGACCCACGAGGACTGCACAAACACCCAGATCACGGCAAACACTTGTATGGCCAATACAAATTTTTGTCATGTGCGGATCGAACCCCGCAACCGCCAGCGCAATAGATACAATCCATGGCTGTAACCGTTGCGCCAACGCGGCGTCGATTGCGATCGGCGGCTTTCATTTTGGTAATTACTATTTAATTAATATTTGATTTTCGTAATAATAATGTTAGAAAAGAGAAATTGAAAAATTAATAATCCTTTATGTATGTGACTTAACTAGGATAAAGTCGGTTGAGTTAGCTAGTAATGTAAATAAAATTTGCGTCAAGACAGTGTAGTATATATATATATATATATATATATAACTATTTTTGTCTCCAAATTTGAATAATATATTTTCTGAGCACAAAGAAATAAAAACGTATTTAAAAATATGTTTATAGTTCATATTAAGATCATAATATTGATAAATACCTACATTTTCAGTAAAAACATAAATATATGTAAATAAATACATGCATCATATTTTGATAAAATATTTTAATATTGGAAATATTAGTAATAGCTCGTAGTTCTTCACGAACCCTTTAAGATCGGGATAAGTGTGAATCGTTGTTCAAAGCCGAGAAAGAACAAAGCACATTACCTCTGAGGAGGGCGTAAAAAGACGTTAATAATATTCGTCAAAGCACTCCGGTTACATTAAATCAATTTGCCCTTTCCGCGCGGTAAGTAGCGAACGGTGTAATTGATAAGTTGAAATCCTTGTAGCGAGAGACTAGAGTTTGGCACTGGCAACTCGGTTTCTACATCATATACGGTATCTTTCTCCGCGTAAATTATGTTTTTTAACTGTAATGTTATAATGTTAGGTGCGTTTGTCTGAGAGAGTAATTAAGATAATATATATGTTCAGATTTCTTTTAAGGTACTAAGGCAGTGTTTGTTAAACGGTTTACGATGATCGTTCTTACGATAAGCGGTTTGTTATATATCATAGAACTGTTCTTTGCGTCTTTAGTTAATGTATCCACGCAACTTACAAAGTATAAGTAACTCGAAACATTATATATGTATAGCTTATATTGTTATGAAGTTGAATCATAATCGGCTTAGCTATTTGGCCGTGAAACGTATTAGTAGGTTAGTAAAGACAGTATATAGTTTTAATATAAAATCTTTATAGAATTGTTTATCGATCGATTACGATCACGATTTAGCCTGTAATATCCCACTGCTGGACTTTCCCCATGTAGAAGAAGGATCGGAGCTTAATCCACTACGTTGCTCCACTGCGGGTTGGCGGATATATTCCTTACTATGAGCAACAATCGCTATCAGGTGTATATGTAAACAACCGGGACCCACAAGAACAGACAACAAGACCGAAAATAATTATTAGAATATATGCAAATATCCACTCCGAGCGGAAATCGAACCCGCGATCGCCCGGGTCTATACACAGCCGACACGGCACACAAAGCATTACACCAGAGCGGTTGTCACAATTATAAAAAATACTATTAATGAATAATGATTTCTGTAAAATTTATGTATACAAATAGTATAATAATGATATCAATTACGATTAGGATGTCAGCAAACTTAGCTTTCAACGATTGATTATGAAATAATTATTAAAATAATTCCAAGACTCATTGCAGGAAGCTAAGGCATGTTTAAAAGTGAAAGTTCGCTCTGACGACCCAATAAAACCGGTCGATATGCCTTCGATTGCAATTAAATGCAATTATATTTAAAATCATTGAAAGCGGCACGACGCAGACACAGCATACCAAGATTGAATTTCATCGATGTGTACAATAATAATAAATTATTAATAACCCTAATTAATAATTATGAATTTTAACGACGAAGAAAATTGTACGTATGACATTAATTTATTTTAGTAAGATGTTGTGATAACATCTAATTAATAAGTTTATAATAAAATATATTTTTGTTTATTTTTGGGTATCGCACGAAAGTGCATTAATTACCGTTTCGTGGTACCATCTATAATTCTTATTTTAATGCTTCTATGGGGATCATATACGGCCTTTATTTTATGGACCTTATATTTTACTGTAACGTGGTCGTTAAGTAGGTTTATGTTTGTTTTTATTTTATTTTTTTGTGAATATTATGAAACAATGTGAAAAGCGAATTTGAAATACGAAAGCCTTTACTCTCATTTTTAGGTTATATTACTAACCAATATTTAGTTATTTAAAAAAAACGGTAATGTTTTCTTATCCTTTTTGATTGATATCTTTTGTTTCTCGTCAATATTCTAAAAGAAGATTAATTTTCTAAATAAATTGGACGTAACCATATAGCTTCTTTAATTACAAAAATTTAAGTTAACAATGACAACGTTCGCATATAAATCTGACGTATTAAAATCCAACGACGATGAATCCACGAGGGAATTTAGTGAATTTACGAATACATAGAGAGAAATGAAGCGAACATTTTTATTTGTATTTATTGATGGCAACACTGTCAAAATCACACTTTATAAATATTTAATCTGTGGTATCAGTTTGAAAGGAATCGTAAAGGAGTGCACCGGAACAGATCGCACGACAATATCCTAATTCACTCGCGCGAATGTAATCCATTAGTGTTCCCGGCCCTCCTCAGGGCGCCCCCTAGCCTCCGCCATTCATAATATACCTCCATATCATTTGTATTGGCACATGTTTCATATGACTAATGGACGAGAGCACATTACAGAGACATCTGCTTATTGCAATCATCGTGCTTATAAAAATCTTTATGTGATTGACGGCAATGTCACGAGATGATTGCGGAGCGATGTTTTTTTTTATCTGTATGAAAATGTATGCCATCTTCTATTTCACCGCTCTTCTCCATTTTCGTCCTCTGCTATTACATATAGACATCTGTGAAGAAACTGCAATTATTCTAGTATTATAGAGCCTATATGTAATTAGAGATGGCTTCTGGTCGATTAGCTAGCTTTATCAAGTAACTACTATTTGTTTCATACGGAGAGTGAGAGCCTTAACAAGGGGTCATCACTTCCTTTATCTCCGGCATTAATTTCGTTAGCCAGGAATAAAACTTAAAATTGTTCTCCTAAATAAGAGAAGACACAGTAAAATATCTACGGAAGTATATTGAGTATCTACAGACTTCATATTCTTTCTTATACATCATTAAAGCAATTAACAATATACGCCGAAATGTTTTTAAAATGAGTATGAACAAGCAAATGACTTAAACCTGACCGCAGCCACAGGAAGTTGCATAGCGGTTTCTTAAGGGCTTATTAATTACTGAATTAGACGACGTTGCTCTGGAGTGAATTACAGTGACAAGGAAAACGTCCCGTCTAGTCACTTTGCATTTAGGTTGAAAAAGAAAAACATAGTGTCTTTCCAACGTAACACTAAAAAAATTATCGATAAGAATTATTAGTAAAACCTTTTAAAACTAGTACTAAACGATCGATAAAGTACGTAACGTGAATATAAAAAAATAAACAAATTACACATAATATAAAAGATTATAATCTTGAACGAGCTTCTAACACATATCGGTACACACCATCTACTCCAATATAAACATATTTAGGAAATTAAAAAAATACAATACACATAATTTTCTAAATGAAAACATGGATTTTTACTTAACATTTCAGTCTGCTTGCCCTCTGAGCTTTAATACATTTACCTATCTGCATAGACAGTTATAGCGTTTTCAGAAAAATTAAAGAAAGTAATCAGCGGAATTACGTTGGCTACTAAAATATGTATTCGTCATAAAAGTATGCGTCGACTTCTGTGGAGGATAAATATTCATTATAGAGGATCGTCGGGCGTTTTAGCGGGATTAAATGCTATTAAGTCGCGTCGCGATGCTCTCTCGAATCAATCGAAATTGAGTATCCGAATGATCGGTAGTGGCTCACTATTCGATTAATTGTTTATTTAATCTCTGTAATTATTTACCTTTTTAAAGAATTAAAGTATTAATTTTATAGTATTAAGTTATTATCGATTACAAGTGTTTATTTTTATGGAATAGTCCGTTGGCGCAGTTGGTAGTGACCCTAGTTACTGCTCCAGGTATTGTGGGTTCGATTATCGCCGCCAATTTTGGGCATTACATGCGATGATGCGACTTATTAGATGTAGCTACATCAATCGATTTGTTACCTAAAAAACATTTAATAAGTTGACCATCTTAGGAACAGACGACTGTATATGTGTTAAATATATTTATTTCATTTAGTAATAATATATCAGGTGTATCGATGGATAGTCAACTATTTGAATGTTGCTAAGCATTTGTAACGGGATGTCCAATTATTACTTGCTTCATTATATCGAGCAAAAGACGTTGAATATAGTTTCTGTGGACATCATTATATTCTTTGTTAAGATAGTCAATCAACAGTTTATTTACTCATACTAAAATTATCTGTATAATAAATAATAAAATGTAGCAATTAGCAGATAGACAGATAATAAATATTAAAAAAGCTACCATTTTTAAATTAAAACATAAATTAATTTGGTTTTAAAGATAATATACCTACTACATAAGGTGTTTTGGTAACAAATTAAAATGTAATTAATTAAAATTAAAACTCTTAATTAAATTACAAACCCTCATTCGAACGAACACACTCGCGGGCACGAGCTTGTTAAGTAATAAAGATGACTATGTTTTATTTAGTAATTAGGTACTGTATGAAATACTTTTTTTAATTAAAAACTGACTCAATGTTGGCGTTGGTCGTTTGTTATTCTGGGTACTTTAACTTGTTTAATTAATAACTGTTCTTATTGTTATTAAATTTTTTATAAAAAAAATAAAATTGCTAGTTGGTTTTAGATATAAGAGAACTTTTCATCACCAGTCAATATGAGTAGTAAAACTTTCTCTCTCTCTATCTTTCTAGGAAGAACTAGCAGCTTTATTTTATTATCACAATTACGTCACACTGGCAATTCAGTAAAATCAATCAATCATATACGTAATAAAATACACACCACTTACAATTCAATTGTGTCAACATACTTATGACAATAATATATGATTAGCTATATGGATGTGTGTGTATATATGAGTATGTATGTGATATTTAGACGACGCGTTGGCGCAGCGGTCACAGTACTGACTCTTGCGCTGGCGGTCGCGGGTTCGATCCCCGCTCACGACAGATATTTGTATTGGCCATATAGATGTTTGTCGTGGTCTGGGCGGTTGTGCTTGTGTATTGTGTGTGTTGAGTGTGAAGCGTTTATTTATTTATTTCTAGTTCATATTTTATATAGTCTCATACATACTTGTATACGAGTATTTATGTGTGAAACACCTTACCGTTTTGTTAATTTCCTCCTAAGGTACGGGTGGGTAACCTATGGTTGCCGCGAAGAGATTGCTTCTGTAGCAATAAGGTCGTTTTATACATTTGTCTTGTAAATATTATTAATAATTTAAATACTCTGTATTTTAAATATTTTTTGTGTGCAATAAAGGGTTCTTGTTAATAATTTATATTGTAATTTAATAAAAAAAAATCATAACAAAAAGCTCATTATTGTCGCAGCAATATCAAGTCAAAAAAAATTGTTTACTTGTTTTATTTTATTTCTATTATCGAATAGTCAATAAAAACACTGTCATTAGTACCTGTATACGCATACGCATTCAGCCTATAACATCCCATTGCTGAGCATTTACCCCTTTCTCCGTGTAGGAGAAGGATTGGAGCTTAATCCACCACGCTGCTCCACTGCGGGTTGGCGGATATGTTCCCTACTGTGAGTAACGATCGCTGTCAGGCATTTATCAGGTATTAATTACCTGTATGTGTTGTGTATATAAAAAATCGTTATTTACCTTAATTAATATAGATAGATAAGATAGATATTTCTTATTTTAGATTTCTTTTTTTGATTAATATTTCATTACCTATGTCACATATCCATCATATGTCAATTAGGATAATACTATACGAATTCTTATCTAAAATTCAAGGTGGGTTATTTTATCTTTAATCTCTAAAAAAATACAGAATAGCGTTTCTAATCAGTGTAAAGACGTTTCTCATTCAATATGTACGAGAGTTGTAAACACCGCTCAAGCTGAGAGCTACCCACTAATTAATTACTCAACTCGCTTTCAATTAAATTAACTCGGAACGGGGCATCGACACGCACAGAATCGACCGATTAAGATCGTTAATGTCGATCAATTTTCCTCGTTAGCGATCAATAAAGTTATTACTGTCCAGAAATGTTTGCACGTGACGCGATTTTATATTTAACTACTGTTTAGTTTGTACAATTATATAGTGTTCTTTCTGATGTAGGGGTTGTGTGTTTATTTGTTGGGTAATATATATTTACTATATATTATTGTATATATTACTCATATTCTTTTTATAATTTACAATTATTACAAAAGTTAAAGAATATGTTACTACACCAGCACGTTGTAAACACGGGCAATAAAATGCCTTATTTAGGAACAGACGACATTATGTGTATTTTAATCGTACTAAAATTAATCATTAATATTTTATTATTTCAAAAATGTTAGTTAATTATGTTGTTTTTAAAACTTTCAATAAAGTTATTAGCCTGTAAATACTATAAGCGATGTGCTTCTATTGTCATTCAACTAGTGTTTTAGTTTATTTTATAAGTTAAATGTTTCAAACACGTTAAAACATTGCTTTAGTTTTTTATATCAATTTATTAAAAAGGGTCTCAATTTAATTTTTTAATTCCATAATTTTATTTTATTATTTATTTTTCATTCATAACATGCCTATTTTAGTATTAGGTAATGTTTAAATTGTAGACTTTATAAAAGTTATTACCTAAGAATATAAGAAACAGGTTGTTCAGTTTACGGAAATTATATCGAACATTTCAACTCCTATAGTTCCTGTAAAAATGTATACTTTAGATGTAAATATAGTCAGCAGATTTTACACCATAATGAAAACTTGCAAATTAATTAAAATTATTATTTAAAGTAATACCAAGTAATTAAAACATTTTCTTTCAAAAGACATTAATGAAGCCTCACCGAATAAAACATAACTTAAGTTTTAAATCAAACAATGGCCTCCAGCTTTCAGATATAAGCGATTTTCGCAAACAAAACCCAGCACAACAAAAACATAATTTGAAAATTTGTATCTTAAATACGGAACACTAAAACTAAATTGGCCACTCCGAACTAGTTGAACCGAGTTTTAAACTGCGCCCTTAGGGAGGAGGGGACGTTTTAATTACGGCGTTTAAGTAAAAGCGGCGCAGCATCTAGCTATGTGCATTACACAGATTCAACCACCAAAAGCCTCCCACTTAGCTAATGAAACATGTTCGTGTATAGTGTTTTAAGCGTCGTCGCAACGAGGCCTTCTGAGCATTGTGAGCGGAACTCGGGCCTCGGCGAACGCGAGCGGATTCGGCGGACTCGCCTCCGCAAATCCTCATTTACTTGCATTATTTTAATGGAGCTATTGTGGGCGGATGTCCTTTGTCGTGTGCAGATGCGGATCCGGCGCACCGGGCTGTGGGAAATGTGCCGGTGCATAAGTGCATCACTGGCCTCGTTCGGCCGGTCGATCCCGAATTAAATAGCAGAGCTCCATATCAATTTAAGGGATTTGAATGCATCCACTCCGGAATCACAGAAGAAAATGAGTCTCATTGTAGTCATAGAGTCGATAAAATAAACGCAACTGGGAAACGACGTATCCATTTAACTAATTAACTGTCGTCCCGAAATCGCGCTAGAGTCCGTAGACAACCCTCGGACTTCTTAATAACTGGTTTCCCTAATAAGCTAAGAGGTTGTCTTTTTCGTATATACTATATGCGATGCCGTTCTTCGACGATGCTGGGTAAAACTTTGCAAATTTAAAATATATTAGCATATTGCGTAGCATAATTATGGACATATGTTGTCTAGTACAAGTATATCACTTGTTTTATAAACTACGCACAGTGTTCACTTCGAATGCGGTAGCTACATTTTTTTAAGCTTTTTGTCTCAAAAAAGCATCATCACTACGTATGCCCTAAGCTCATATTTTATTCGATTTATATTTATTCGAATTTCGTATTTTTTTTATAGTTAAAAATATGTATATATTTGTAGGTATCTATTGTCGTAAGCATCATTTTATTTTAATAAATTATAATGTATATCATCATCATCATACCGTATGTGAAAACGATGAAATGGTGTATTTTTACTTTCTTTTTTATGTAATTAGCTTTAAACTAAATCTCTGTACACTGTCTGTTTTTCAAATAAATCAAAATAAAATAAAATAAAATCATCAGCTCAGCCTATTGCAGTCCACAGCTGGACATAGGCCTCCCCAATAAAATCTATATCTATGCGTTTTATTCTATATTATTATATTTATGCAATTCTTAAATATTAAGCGGTAAAAATTTAATCCGAAAATACACAAAGAGCTTCTGTTTCCTTTTTTTTTCAATAAAAGTAACCTGCATTAACACAGCTAAACGGATTTCTCGAGTGTCACGAGTTGATGAATTCCAAAGCCTCTTGACGTCTAAACTACCTTCATAATAACTAAACTAGACACGAACTGGACCCAATGAATAAATTAAACACTAATTTCTTGACATACTTTATCCAAGGCGGATCACCTTGTCCGTAATAACAGTAATATTGCTATTATAAAAGTTTTAACTACTTTAATAACTCCCCTCGTTCTCTAACTTCGTTGCGACTGTTTGATATTTAGAAGTCTTTATAAATATTTATACCGAAATGTAATTGAAGAAACTATATTATTTTCGTGCTGTAAGTTAATCAGTATTTTGGTAATCTGCATTCATGTAAATATTTGATTTGAGATAGGTACTTATTATTTCATAGCCTCGATTTTACTAAAATGTATGGAATTTTTATTTATTAATTGTTAATATTTTTTAGTGAAACTAAATCACAAAAGATCAATGACCTGTAAAAGTAATTTTATATCAAAGATTAAATATTAAACAGTTCTTAATACAATTATGTACGTTATTATTACGACCAATAGTTTCCATTTTCCAATTCTTCGTAGAGAATTTTCATAGAAAAGTTACAATCATCTAGAAATATCAATTAGTAATTTATATATATTTTACAAATATTTATCAAGGTTTTTTGAAACGGATAATTAGTGTGAAAATAATTAAATTAGGTGAGAGAAACGGATCGTTAGCCGCACGCAACGGTAGCGAGTTCGACGTCCGGCGCGCTCTCACGAAGGGCATCGTTTAGGTAAAAAAAGATTTAATATAAACAACCTCCAGTCATTATTTAAATGAGAGAATACCTTAGTCTTATTTTTAATAATTATCATATAATCAAAAAGCATTAATTTAATTTTTTTTTTATATCTTAAAATGGATATACAGCCAGTAGGTACAACTGTTATTGTTACTTACTTTGACAAAAATTGGGTTACGCAGGCTAAACAAATCTATAATATTTTCCAGCCCTTGCATGTTTTTAAAAGATTTAATGGTTGGAATGTAAATCAAATCAAAAGAGAATATTTAATAAACTTAACTTTCGAATGTCGTGCTGACTTACTGCAATCGACCTCGCGTGCGGCGAACGCTCACGGTATATAGAATTAGATTGCTAATAGATAGATATCAGTCATCAATCAAAATGTCCAACTTTATGAAACGATTGTACAGTTCAAACAGAGCCATCGGTCGATCGAGGCAGCTCTGGACAAACGAAGTTTGCGGCGTAGTGCTCGCCCACTTGTTCTTTGATAAAGAGTTGAGGATCTCACCTGTCCAGCGCACCAGACAGCAAGCTGAGATCAGAGAGGCAGCCGACGAATCTAGCCCCAAGCCAGGTCCTTTGTGAAAGGTTCCCAAAGCGAGCGCAAGGGCACTTTGATGTCGAGCCCGGCGGGTAATTTGGAAAAAGGTTATTTAATTAACTTTCGACAAGTTCTAGTAATCGTGTTACAAAGCCGCCAGGTGAGCGGTCAAGTCTTTGAGCGTGGCGGGGTGAGCTCGAACTTGATTTTTACGCCATAAGCGCAATAAAGGCGCTGTCATTTCCACGTGTTTTCCAATTAACACCACGCCTTTGACCACCGTCTCTCGCACAAAGTAATAGCAGTCCTTTGTTTTATATACACGGCTTTATATAAAAATAGTTTAAATAAAGCTATGCCTGTAATCGATACCTTTCAGCCGTAAAATTGACTGTACCGCTGTACTTTTTATACATCATTATGACCAGCGATGGGTGTTTACAGTCTTCCAAAGCTTTATTAGCAAGACTGGACAGTAGTTTTATGAGTTGCCGAAATAAGTTTCGGGGGTATTTAAACTTTGGTATTGGTTAACAGAGCATTTTGCGAGCGTAAGCAAGCGCGAGACGAGGCGCCCGCGGCAGTCGAATGATGGTCGCCTACGAGATAATTAACTCTACGAACTATTCTCGTGCGAACTACTTCATCTAGAAAATTGTTATATTATAAACAATTAGTTATATTAGTATGTTAGTTAGTTAATAAACAAAACGAATAGCGCATAAAGTTGAACGCGTTCAGTTTTAACTGCGGGCGGTTTATTATGATACATGGTGTCCAAAGTTCGCGCGTTCCACTCGAGCAAGTATCTCATACAAACAAAGCGGACTTTGTGCGGTGTTCATTGAACAGCTTAATTGCATTTCTTTGCTACTCTATGTTCCTCGCACGTCTCATAGTCGAATTAGTATTAGTACGTTAAACAGTTCTTTTAGAAAAACTGTCTGTTTTCATAATCAGGTCCACGCTACATTTTGTAGAGAAAATTATGGTACATAACACCAAAAAAAAAAAACCAGAGACAGCGAACTATTAACAGAAATTTCTCTTCTAATTGAATACTTGAAAAAGTGGGCAAATATTCTATAGTTTTATACAATTAATAATTATATGTATATTCTACGCGAATATTATTATTGTGTGTTACGAAATTTTGTTTGACACAATATAATTATTTCGAAACGCAATAGCGTAAATGGTTTGGTAATCCGCAAAATCTTTGAAAGCACGTGTATTTCATGTTTGTTGCACGATTGTAGCTTTTGTTGCTATGGAAATAAAGTTCTTAATAGGATTTGGCAAACATAAAGGTTTGCAAGGTTCCCCTTGTCTTCGTTTCACAGTCCCGTTTATGATTCCTGAATTTTTAAAGCCACTGAAAGGACATACATTTTGTATGTAACATTAAAACGTCTATAACTACATTTACTGTAACCGTTATTGAATTAAACATTAAAATATATTTAAATTAATAATACTATTTAATTTACAAAATTACTTATTATATTCGCATGTTTCTTAAAAAAGCATTCCATATTCTTTTACATAATAACAAGCACATGTAAAATAGTTAGAAGTTATCTTCACAAATGTATAGGGTTTAGTAAGACAAGCAATAGCACAGCCTATCAAACAAAAGAGTTTTAATTAGTATAAATAACGTGTAAGGTTCATAACTAAAACACATTGAATGAATATAAATTTACTTGTAAAACGTGAGTTTATAATTTAATTAAAAACGTCGGCTTCTGTTTAAGTCCCTGTATGCTTTTTTAATTTTATCATAACACAACAATTTTTTATAAGTTAAAAAAGTTTCCATTAAAACGCATACGTATATAATAGATGTTCACTTTAATTAAAACTAATTACTTATGTCCGTTTTATTATGCCATATTTGCTACCGGAATTAATTAAATATTTTACGTGTTGGTTGCTTTAGTCACGGATAATAAATGTCTCTTAATTGCTTGACCAGAATGTTTTAACTGATTACGAATTTAAGGCGAGATGCTGATATTTCATACACTTATTTATATTCTAATACTTTATTTGATATTACAACCGCGTTCAATTTCGTTGTAAGTGAGATTGTTTGACATTTATTGTTATTCCTATATTATTCTTTTACTGGACAACCCTCGCGGTTCAACCCTCGTTGAAATTTATGGCTACTGTACCGCTACAGCTCGGTAATGAATCATTAGAAAGGATAAAAGAATTATTAAAATTGTACATACAAACAAATTTATCTTCTAATAATTTTAGCTTGTTATAGTACCAGTATTTTTGTGATATCCCTATTTTATTATCATACGTACCATGTTTGTATTTAAAGGAATTTAAATATAATGATGTATCTAATTAATTCGGATATTTGCTATTTTGTGCTATAAATTGTTGGCTAATATTCGTTTTTCCAGCAAAGGAGATGCATTAGAGCTTAATCTAATAATATAATAGATTTATTTTGTAAACCTGAATAATTTTGTATAAACTATTTTTAGATGTTACTATAATGTACTCATAAAATTTGCAACTAAAATAAAAAAGAAACCTTTATGAATTTAATTAAAATAAAAGTTTTAATTTGTATTATTGTATTCTTAAAATTTGACTGAGATAGGGCACAGCAGGAAACATTCTGCTCAAAATCTGGAGCAGCCCGACTGGGGAAGTACCTTGACCTTACAGAACATGAAAGCTAAATAGCAATGTTGCGTTCCTGAGTGAGGTGAGTAAGGTGACCAGAGCAGATCTGAAATAGCTTACCATTAAGTGAGCCGTAGGCTTGTTGGCCTACTTGTATAAAAAATTGAAAGAGATAAATTACATAATGCAGTTTATTTAATAACTAGCTGTGCCCGTGACTTCGTCCGCGTGGAGTTTAACAAAAAAGTTATTGTTCAGTTCGCAGTTAAAAAATAAATAAATTTCAAAAAAAAAGTAGCCTAAGTTACTCCTTATTATTACATCAGCTATCTGCCAGTGAAAGTCCCGTCAAAATCGTTCCATCCGTTTCAGAGATTAGCCGGAACAAACAAACAGACAGACAGGCAGACACAAAAATTGTATAAAATGTTATTTTGATATATGTACCGTGTATACATCCATATGCATTTAGTAAAAAGCTGTTATTCCTATATTACAAACAGACAATCCAATTTTATTTATTTGTATAGATTATACTATCTAGTAGGATCTTTAATCAATTGTTGTGAGTGTTTCTTGTAAATATAACAAGGTAAATGTATATTACATATACTAAAACTATGAAAAACCCTAAAAATCATAATCTAATTTGTAATGTTATGAATATATATGATAAAGTTAAATTTTCTGTTCTAACCCAAATTAATAATACAAACTTGTTAAATGAAAAACTAAGACCTATAGGCTTACGTAAACTTGATTCAAACCTTAAATATCACTTACCAAAAATTAACAATAAGTATGAAAAGAGAACTGACGACTACTTAATACCCGAATATATTAACGAACTGCCCAGAGAACTGCAAGAAATGTATAAGAGTACCACGAAAAACAAATCACGTTTTAAAAAATATTTTTTACAAAAACAAACGGAATTAACCGAGTGACTCTCTGTACCCAGATAAACCCGCGAGGTTTTCGTGGTACTTAAATTGCAAATTAAAATGTATTTGTTATGTATTGGCCAATAAAAAAAAAAAAAAAAATTAAGACGACGACGACGACGCGTTGGCGCAGCGGTCATAGCACTGGCAGTTACGCTAGCGGTAGCGGGTTCGATTCCCGCTCACGACAGACATTTGTGTCGACCATATAGATGTTAGTCGTGGTCTGGGCGTTATGTTTTTGTATTGTGTGTTTCCGGACCTCCAACACAGGAGAAAATCCTACTGGGGAATCCGTTGAGTGTGAAGAGTTTATTAATTCTTATCATTATAAAATAAAAAAATGAAAATAAAAAAATTATACATTTAAAAATATATAAAAAGGGAAATTATGTTTAAAAAAACTTCATGTTTTAAGGGGCAAGGATTCTTATTGTTCAGGGGATAGACACGTAGACACAATAGTCGTATAAAAAGTGAGACCTCAGAGCAAATTAAGTGTCAGTTTTTTTTAACCGACTTCCAAAAAAGGAGGAGGTTCTCAATTCGACTGTATTTTTTTTTATTTTTTTTTATTTTTATTTTTTTTTATGTATGTTACATCAGAACTTTTGACCAGGTAGACCGATTTCGACAAATTTTGTTTTAATCGAAAGGTGGTGTGTGCCGATTGGTCCCATTTAAATTTATTTCAGATCTAACAACTACTTTTCGAATTATATCTAATAATGCGTTTTTACTTGACGCTTTTTTCGTCGACCTGCGTTGTATTATACCACATAACTTTCTACTGGGTGTACCGATTTTGATAATTCTTTTTTTGTTGGAAAGGGGATATCCCTAGTTTGGTACCATGATAAGAAAACCAGGATCTGACGATGGGATCCCAGAGAAATCGAGGGAAACTCTTGAAAATCCGCAATAACTTTTTACTGGGTGTATCGATTTTGATAATTTTTACTTTAATCGAAAGCTGATGTTTATCATGTGGTCACATATAAATTTTATCGAGATCTGATAACTACTTTTTGATTAATCTTTGATAACGCGTATTTACTTGACATTATTTTCGTCACCTTACGTTGTATTATACCTCATAACTTTTTACTGGGTGCACCGATTTTGACGTTTCTTATATAAATTAAAAGCTACTATTCGTCACGTGGTCCCATTCAAATTGAATTGAGATTTGATTAGTAATTTGTGAGTTATATCTAATATTGCGTATTTACTTGACGGTTTTTTCGTCACCCTACGTTGTATTATACGTTATATCTTTTTACTGGGTGCACTGATTTTGATCTTTTTTGTATAAATCAAAAGCTAATACTTGTCATGTCGTCCGTTTTAAATATGATTGAGATATAATGAGCAATTTTTGAGTAATCTTTGATGACACGTATTTACATGACGATGTTAAGACGACTGCGGTCATGTTCAATACTGTGCCACAACGCCATCTATCAAAATTTTATGAAATTACGTCGTTCACTATCGATCAAATTACAATATTCCACTAGAGTAGAGAGTAGCAGTTTATTCGTTATAAATATATTTGAGCTTTTAATTTTTGAGTTATCGCTAATACTGGGTATTTACTTGGCTATTTTACGTCGACCAACGTTATATTAACCTCATTACTATTTTACTGGGTGGACCGATATCGATGATTCTTTTTTTAATCGATAGGTGGTGCTTGTCATGTGGTCCCATTTAAATATAATTGAGATTTGACTCGAACTTTTTGAGCTATATCTGATATGGCGTATTTACTTGACTGTTTTTGGAGTTTTCTCCTTAAGAATCGATTTTCATTTAAGGCCCCGGAATGAAAAAATTGAACAGTAAAATCTACTGAACGAATGACCTTGTTAGAGATGGCGTTCAGACGTTTTCTAATAACGCAATTAGGTTCCGATAGATGGCGTTATAGATTCATTTATTTACAATTTGATATAGTAATAATATATTTCTTAGACTAGTAAGCCTTTTTGTGCCTATTTAGACAGTTGATCTGAAGGGGTAAACTCCAGTCGTGCATCGGAGCTGTGTGAAAACATGAACAGTACATATTTTTAATAAAAAAGACATAAACCGTAATTCAATATAAATCCGCTTCAACTAAAAAACCCGCCGTAATAAGCGATGTCAGCGCTTCGCGCGAATCAACGACGGGCCTTTTATGAAATTTCTGCCTACAATCGCTAACAAAATGTTAGAAATAACAGTAGAACATTATATAATTGTACAATTTTATAATGTCGCGGTCACATTCGGTTTTTGTCGATCTACGTTGTATTATTTGGAATCAATTTTCTATTTTTTTTTCCGATTGTTTAATTTTACTATAATTATTATTTGTATTGTTTAAAGATTTGATGATACATAGAAAAATTTGCTGTTGCATTTTTTAACCGCCTTCAAAAAGGGAGGAAGTTACTCAATTCGACCGTACATTTTTAACCGACTTCCAAAAAAGGAGGAGGTTCTCAATTCGACTGTATTTTTTTTTTTTTTTTTTTTTTAATGTATGTTACATCAGAACTTTTGACCGGGTAGACCGATTTCGACAAATTTTGTTTTAATCGAAAGGTGGTGTGTGCCAATTGGTCCCATTTAAATTTATTTAAGATCTAACAACTACTTTTCGAGTTATATCTAATAATGCGTTTTTACTTGACGCTTTTTTCGTCGACCTACGTTGTATTATACCGCATAACTTTCTACTGGATGTACCGATTTTGATAATTCTTTTTTTGTTGGAAAGGGGATATCTCTAGTTTGGTACCATGATAAGGAAACCAGGATCTGATGATGGGATGCCAGAGAAATCGAGGGAAACTCTCGAAAATCCGCAATAACTTTTTACTGGGTGTACCGATTTTGATAATTTTTAATTTAATCGAAAGCTGATGTTTGTCATGTGGCCACATATAAATTTTATCGAGATCTGATAACTACTTTTTGAGTAATCTTTGATAACGCGTAGTTGCTTGACTATTTTTTCGTCGATCTACGTTGTATTACTTGTCGATGTTATTGAAGTCGGTTTTTTTTTCGTTTGCGAGCAAACACAATTATTTTAATGTATGTTCGGGGATAACTTCGTCGTTTATGAACCGATTTTGATAACTCTTTTTTTTTGTTGGAAAGGAGATATCCCTGGTGTGGTAGCATGATAAGGAAACCAGGATCTGATGATGGGATCCCAGAGAAATCGAGGGAAACTCGAAAATCCGCATAATTTTTTACTGGTTGTACCGATTTTGATGATTTTTAATTTAATCGAAAGCCGATGTTTATCATGTGGTCACATTTAAATTTCATTAAGATCTGATTACAACTTTTGAAGTATTCTTTGATAATGCGTATTTACTTGACTGATTTTTCGTTTCCCTACCGTTGTATTACTTGTCGATATAATTGAAGTCGGTTTTTTTTCGTTTGCCTACAAACACAATCATCCAATTTTAATGTTCACATAATTATGTATATTCGTTAAAAAATGTACTTGTAAATATGCAGTCTGCAGCGTATCATGCCAATAATACAAATACTCTTATTTATTGTATACTGAGAAAATTTTTAGATAGAAAGAAATAAATTATAAACATATACAAAAGGCGGTCTTAAAGAGTCTAAAAGAGCGATTTCTAATAATACTGACTGGATTTGTATAAAACTTAGGAAAGTTTAAATTTATAAGTATCTTCGTATATATCGTATCTTTTATATTATCTATTCTACGTGACATCGGCGAAATCGTATGTGCTAGTTTTCTACTGTTGGAAGCTATTATCTGAATGAATGAAGTCTATAGCCTACTACGAAGAGCAACACCTACATACAAGGATAGTGGGTATTTTTTATTTTTTTACTTTTATTTTGAAAACAAACGGTATTATAATAATCAATAAAAACAAAAGAATTATTTTTGTAAAGGGATAAAACTAAAACGTTAAATCAGAAACGAATTTACGGGTACAACTTCTGTATCATATGATGTATTTGAATTTTTAGATGAACAAAATGAATGACTGTGTCTGTAATAATTTTTATTATAGCCGTGCTTTTTTTCATCTCAACCAAATTAGATTCTATATTGCACCGAACGGTACGGGTTAGATATGAAATAACTGAAGCTTAAGTATATCTGGATAAATATTCACATTTTTTATTAAAATAAAAATCAGAGTAATTATTTGTAAAACTAATTATATGAATATTGACCGTGAACCGAGGACATAAGTATAGCGAGATCATATCGCAGTATCAGATTTCGTAAGTTTAAATTTTATTATGAGATAGTGGATTTAAAAGTAGGTGACCTTGGAGATAAAACGAAACAAAATGTGTATAGATTAAATAAAAACAGGAACAAAAAACCTATTTACGATGCTAACATCCCGTAACGACTTCATGTATATTTTATTTCATGTTTTAGACCTGTTCGCACATAGAGCGGGAATAGAGTCAGGTTTGTTAGGAGTTAGTTAACATAGTTTTTCATTACAGTTTAATACGGAACTGACCAAAACATGTTAATAAAACCCTATCTATAAAATGCTATAAAGAAAAAAAAATTGTTTGTTTGTTGACATTTATAATTAATTAAAAATTCTTTCACCGGTGGAACGCTTACTGAGTGACTAAGCAATATCTAAACGAGAGAAAATAGTAAAGAGGAACGGTCTCAAAATCATGTGGTGATTAATTTATCCAGAACAAACTAATATAAACATGTCGTGTACTAATAAATAAAAAGTATTGTTTCTTAATAAAAGCTAACATATCATTTTATTGAAGATTATGGCTAAGCATTTCTTAAAAGTTGAACTGATTAAAATAATCCTTGTGTCTTATAAAATATATACAAGACTCAATAGATAAAGCACGTTACTATGTAATAAAATTGTATGTAGTTTACTTACAAAAATGCGAGTTTATTATTAAACCTGTTGTGTATTCCTAAGAATATTTTTATTGTTCGTGCTGTAATTTAGTACAGAAAAAAAAGTGAAAACAAATATTCAAATAAACTTTTAAAATACAACCTTTTATTTTAAGTGCGATAAAATAAAAGAAATAAACTTTCTGTAAAGTATTAATTACATGACACAACTTTATATAACATAAAAGCTTGGGTCTTCCGCCATGTTGGATTTAGAATGACGTCACATAGCTAACCTTGCATTATCAACCAAAGAAAACGTGTATACAAAATTTCAGGTATAATCAGTTGAAAATATATGTATGGTTCAAAATTGAGTTACAAGATTCCACCCTACCAAACATACATAGTTATATATATATATATTGCAAGTTAACTATAAAGTTGTATTAATATAACAAATGATTATCAGTAGCGTCATTAGTATAGCGTGCTTAAAACGCAAATATACACTCGTATGTTTGAATATAATTTCAGAATCATTAGTGACGTTATATCAACGTTAAATATCAATGTGTATCTATTGCAATTTGTATGATTAATGAAATAATTTTGGGACTAATTGTAATTACTTTACGAATTTATTTTTAAAAAAAATTATAACTTGTACATTCACGCATATATGTAGACACGAGTATTTATTTATATATTTTGATTGTACAATGAATTGATGTTACGGTGTCTAGTTACAAAAATTCTACTAAATCTTGTTATTGGTCTGGGATATTCTCATCTTGCCCACGATGTCTCGGAGTGCACGAAGAGGTAAAGTTTGCTATCATAAACTTTTGATAACAATCTTTACTCTTGAAATAATATTATATAGGAGCTTTATTCCAAAGTGGAGTAACATTTTATTTATTTAATTTTTATAAAAGTACTTCAATGCCTTATTTATTATTAAAAACTATTAAAAAAAAAGGTTAAAATCAACTTGTCACTTAGTCACTTCTAAGTACACAGCGCTTACATAAAAGAACTTTGTTTTATCGTTACAAACAATAAACAAGATTAGTTTTGTATGTATAATGACAAATAAATATCAAAGACTAAAGAAACAGTAAAAGCATTTATAAGTAAAATAACTTAACATACCTCCTCGTAGTCTCTGTACGAGTTATGTGCGGGCGCGAGCGTCGGCGCGGGCGCGGGCAACGCTCATTCGCGTGAGCGACGCGGGCGGCCCACCTTGCCCTTGCGCACGGGCGCGCCGGGGGTCGCCGCGTTTGCGTTCTTCATCAGCTTCTGCCAGTCCTGTTCACAGACTAGTGACCCCGCAAGCATGTAGTACCTGTGTCAACGAGTCTTTGTCATTGTACATAATTATACAACCTTTAACAAAAATAAAATAATGTATATGTTTGTTCCCAAACAAAAAAAAAATATCGACCACAATTTACATCGACAAGTACAATACACATTATTAGGGATAACTCAAAACCTACTCATCAAATCTCATTCAAAATCAGAGACGCATCCAGACAAAGTTCAAGTAAAAGGTAAGACCAACAGATAAAAAAATACAGTCGAATTGAGAAGCTTTTTTGAGGTCGGTTAATATCTACAATTAAAATCGGTAAGTGTTAGTACTCGTATGTTGCGTTTAGTAAGTATGTGACGTCATGTTGGCGCATTGGTCATAGCACACGGCCGGTTCGCAAGCGGTCGCAGTTTCGATTTCCACGCCCAATATTTGTATAGGCTATACCTTATATGCTGCTATAATTGGTCTGAGCGTTATGTGATTGTGTGTAATAATAGACATTTTATTATATCAGGCACGTTTATTTTCTTGATTTATTTATATATCGTTAAGAAATTAATATAGTAAAAGTATAAAACGGCTGTATTTGAAAATGTCAGATATTGATTAGACAATAACAATATCTAGCTATACTTGAATACGTAGTAGAAAGCAGAATAAGGCCTAAGACGAAGTTCAATTACCATTATTTGACTTCACTGAAATATATAATCTCGTTTCTTTAATAATAACTCCTACAAGCTCGTAATATGGGAATAGGAACTTACCGTTAATAATTAGACGAGAAACTAAGCATTTTCTATGAATTCAATTATTATAATAAATGCGAGTATAAACTGATATAATTGAATATCATTATTGAAAACTACTTACTACAACTAATATAACATTTGTGTAACAGTTATAAAAATGTGAAAATATTTCCAAGTAACCTAAGGAAAAACGTTGGATCCATTTGGGATCGTAGAAGGTCCAAACATACGCAAGAACTACCAGGCATACAATATGTAAAACTTGTTAAAGTTTTCAATAAGTAGTAGTTCACAGTTAAATAATACCACAGATTACTAAATAGTTACTACGTATAATACTGAATTAAATAATTAGCCTGCATTAATAATTTTTAAATAACGTGGGGTCCTGTGGTGAGTGAGTGTATATCATAAATAAATTAATTTAAATATCTTTAACATACACACACGTTCGTCTGATAGATCTTCAGTGATCAGAAGATATGCAATTTATGCTTGTGTAGCATCCGACTGATATATATACGCTTTTTAGACAAATACTTAATATTTCATATATATATATAAATACATATATGACACGCACATTCGAGGCAGAAATCGATCCCAAAAACTGTACTAAAAGACTTAGTCATAAAAACATTAACAGTAATAGTATAAATGAGCTGACCTATCTCCTTGCATGAGGTGTGAGCCGCACTTTGAGCAGGCGAAGCACTTTATGTGGAAGACGTGTAGGGGTTGCTGTGGGGCGTTCGTCCTCATCACGAACTCGCTCGCTGGTATCGCCTGCCCGCACGCCGCGCACGCGCCGCTTGAGCCGAACATTCTGGAACAATTACAATAAATATTTATTTATTAATTTACGTCGATATTTATATTATAAGCATATATTTTAGTCTTTTGTATACGATTTATTTGTATTGTATGTATCTTATTGAAATAAAACTTCTTTACGCACCGCACCGCATACATTTTCACTGAACTTTGTAAGTTCAGTGAATAGGTATGTGGTAGTATAATACAACTTAGATCGGCGAAATATAGTCAAATTAATTACGCAAGTTAAACACATTATGAGATATATCTCAAAAAGTCCTTGTCAGATCCCAATTAAATTAAAATGGGAACAACATGATACGCTTCGATCGACCTTTTGATTAAAAAAAAATCATCAAAATCGGTTCACCCACTCAAAAGGTAACATAAATTTAAAAAAACCCCAAAAAAATAGAATTGAAACCCTTCCTCCTTTTTTGGAAGACGGTTAAAAAGAACATTTTTCTCGTTTTCGTAACATTCCTAGTGAATGCACAGCTCCTATTGGTCGTAGCGTGATGTTTATATAACAATACTAACTTATAGCCTTTCTCGATTAATGGGCTATATAACACAAGAAGAATTTTTCAATTCGAACCAGCCGCAGGGGTTCCTGAGTTTAGCGCGTTTAAACAAACAAACTCTTCGGCTTTATAATATTAGTAAAGACTGGTTTACAACATTAGTTGCATGTGCTTCTATCACTATTAGATTAATTTTTATTAGTCTTTAACCATAGTTAATACGCAAGCTTTATAACATATATAAATAATATAGTTCAAACATAGAAACAGGATAATTTTTTTTACTTAGATATATATATACCATTATATACATTATATATATATATATATATATATATATATAATCCAATATAATAAATATTTATCCAAACATTATCTCAAACTATATTTCACAACATTGTTAAGTGTAATTCGAAGTGGCAAGTGATTTCGTCGAGTACCTATATCGATCTAAATGTGAATCCATTTCATCTCAAACGAGAATATTTGTTGGATTTGTTGATTTCAATATCAGAAATAGCAAGGCAATAAAGCAAATTCATGGATCAAATTATCAGATCAGTTGCAAACGTTACATTTAATAATCTAATATTTGCAGCAAACATTAATCGAAATAGCGAGTTAGCTGAACTTATGTAATAGATATAGCAAAGAAAAAATTAAGAAAGATTAATTTAAATTTATACACACTAGATGGTTCGTTTGTGTATTACATGTTCGTAGATGTGTGTACATAGTTACGTGATTTTTAGTATGTATTTTGATCCGTTACTAATAATTATAATTATTATTTAGAGCAACTATTGTGACAGTCAAAAAAGATCACATTTACTCTGTGTCTATATCTAAAAGAGTGACAGCGAATCGATAATTTGTAGCTTAATATATTTGCCTATTACCTAAAAAGTATAGTGATGATTTTAGATTAAAACTAGATGTGTCCGTGACTTCGTCCGCGTGGAATTCAACAAGTTATTTTTCAGTTCGCAGTTATAAAATAAATAAATTTTAAAAATAAAAGTAGCCTAAGTTACTCCTTATTACATCAGCTATATGCCAGTGAAAGTCCCGTCAAAATAGGTCATCCGTTTCGGAGATTAGCCGGAACAAACAGACAGACAGAAAAATATGTAAAAAATATTATTTTGGTATATGTACCGTGTACAAATCCATATGCGTTTAGTAGAAAGCGGTTATTTTATTATTAGATGTATAGATAAAGCGGAAAAAACTATTGCTAAGACAAGGGGGTCGTATCTTATATAGCGTATATAATTATTTGTAATATGTATAAACCGACCAAACACGACCAAGTGTTTAGATTTTTCTACAGTAATTATAACTGATTGATTGCCACCCTAAATAAATAAGGTTGAATTACATAAGCGTGTAATTACGGTTTAGAGTTGTAATAAGCTGTATGTGTAAAATAATAACTTGTGAAAGTATTTATGCAATCCACATTCATGTAATAATGCTGTATATGACAACATATTTTTGTGTCCCTTGAATAAGTCAAACTTTTAAGAAAGTTAATATTACCGTCTTCTAATAATATATCTTAAATTTATCAACCCTCAAAATATTATTTTAGAGTTAAAAACAAACGTTTATTTTTATAATATCAAGTTAAAACATGTATACGTCAATAAAAATAATAATAAATGTTTGTATAACAGTAATGTGTAAAAAAGGAAATGTGAGTCATGTTTTTTTTGTATAATTAATTTGTTTGATAGTATTATCAAATATAATACCAACGGCAATAATTTACTTACTTAAGTATTAACTTCATCAAAGGCTTTCAGAACTACTAATTATATTCACTTAAAGTAAATTATATTAACATGTAAATAATGCTATTAACATATTGTTTAACCGTTGCCTGCACTACCGCACCCCATTATTATGCATTACCGGTCACACATTGTAATAGAAATGTCTGATTAATTTAGTGGCTTCGACCGCATACATTACATAGCAAACAACGTAAGCATCAATTTTTTCCAAGTCACTAGATAACGGCGAGGCCCTGTTGCCGTTGTTGTCATTTAATGGCCTCATTTAATAATTAATGAGTAATTATTGCAGCGGTTATTAGTGTCGACCGGGTTCGTATTATTTACTACCGGACTGAATATATTAATAAATCGCAACAATCCGTTCGAAGCCAATCAAAATTTAATTACCTGCGCTTCCCCGCTCCGATATTATTCGAAGCAAACATCGCTAAAAGATAAATTTGAAAGTCTTAAAAGATAAATTCACTTCAATCACTCGCAGCAAATAGGATTTCGTTTCATTTACTCCGGTAAGAGCGTTTTCAATTAAGGAACGCCCGACAAACAGTAGGTATCGGCGTATGAAGGTAAAATTAATTAAACCGAGCCAAGACAAACATGTACGAATCTATTTGTGTTGGACGCTCGCGAGGATGTTCGGCGCGCGATACGAACTTGTCCTATCGATAAAAATGATACGAGCACGCTTCCAGAGGTGATTTTGCGACTTACGTGCGAATGTTAAACTTTTAATTCAGACGTTCTTATCGTAACAAAGTTGCAAGTCATTCAATGAAAATACTTTATAAAGCATTAATTAACTCCTTTTCCACTGCGCCGGAGGATGTCTTTAAGACGTTGGATTGGGGGGACAAGGTATCAACGTTAACGGCGAATACATCTCGCACCTTCGTTTTGCCAACGATATATCGTCATCTTTGCGGAGACATTGGAGCAGCTTGGCCAAATGCTGGGCGGCCTAAACGAGTCCTCCCAACGAGTGGGTCTCGGTATGAATTTTAATAAAACGAAAGTTATGTTTAACAACAAAGTCATACCGAGACCGATATTGCTTGGTACCCTTCTCGAAATTGTACAAGATTATGTCTATCTACGTCATACCATCCAACTAGGCCTTAACAACTTAGAGAAGGAGGCAGATATTCCGCCGGAGGATTCGATTGGGCTAGAAGACAAAAGTCTTAGAGCAATGCGTCCTGTTTGTGTTAACATATGCAGCCGAGACGTGGACACTGACGAAGGGACTGGTCCACAAGTTTAGGGTCGCACAACGTGCAACGGAACGGGCTATGCTTGGTGGTTCTCTCAAAAATAGGATTAGAAATGAGACTATCCGCGAGAGTAGTAGCTAGAAATGGCAGTGGTCTGGTCACCTGTGTCGCGGAATCGACGGCCGTTGCAGCAGACGTGTCCTGGAATGGAGACCGTCTGTTGGCAAACGTAGTGTGGGACGTCCTCCGGCACGCTGGACAGACAATCTACGTTGCCGGTGTAGGCTGGATGAAGGTGACTTAAAACCGGGATGTCTAGCGCGAACTTGGGTAGGCCTATGTCCAGCAGTGGATTGTAATAGACTGAACTGACTGACTGACTGAACTTTCTTTCCATATAAGTTAAGTTTCACATTATTCAATGAGATATGTGTTATTCTACGTCAATTAATTACTTAACATTAATAAACTTTCCAGCGAAAGGGTTCGAAATTAATCTTAAAGGACTTTTAGATTACCTTCATATGTGTCACGGATTTATTAGAATACGCAATCGGAACTAACTTTTAGGTTTCCTTTCAAACTGATATTAATTAAGACATGAGTAATGAGGAAGTTTGGTGTCTCCGCTACCAGCTAGTCGAAGTTTATTTGCCTTCGTTACGTGTAAAATTGAATACGTTGCCGTGAATCCTCATTAATTTAAGATGAAGACTGTATCTTGACATGTTATTTTATTCATTACGGGAATGTCTCGAGTCTGAATGTACACGTGTCGAGTTTAGATTGTTACAAGAAACATAATTTAAAGCTCTCGGGAGATCATTAGCGGATAAGGACAGGTGAGAAAGATTTTATGCTTTCTTCTCTACTTTTGAAGTTAATCAGAAAAATAATAAAAACTATTTCATAAAAAAAAATATTAACGATTTATTGCAGTTTTTTTGCAGTGAAATATTTCAATTGTTTATTTATTGAACAAAAATTATATTAACAGATAAAACGATAGAAACTTAATTTATAAATAACGGAAATTACTAAAAGAAATTAGCAATTAAATTAAAAAAAAATTAAAACTTCAAAATCCTGAAACGCGTAAGCCGCTTACCAACTTAATGGAACAAAACTTCGCGAGTAAATCCTCCCCGAGACTCATAAACTATGTTCGAAAGATGAAATAAATAAATGTAGAAATTACTGCAGAAATTAAAAAAATGATATTGACCCTTATAAACGCAGTCTTAATTGTAATAGAATTTAGACAATTAAAATCAATCACCCCGTCTTAAAACAGAAATCTATCTATATACATAAAAATGAATCATCGAAGTGTATATACGCGCATAGCTTCCGAAAAACTGCACCGAATTGGATAATTCTTTTTTTCTGTTCATTATTGTCAGGATAAGCTATGTATAAAAGAATGTTTAAATAAATCGATATACTCATGAAAAAAAAAATAATAATAGAGGGGGGATGTGAAATTCGGTGGGTCAGTTAAAAATATAATTATTTTTGATCTGCAAACAATTCTGATTATGACTTGGTTTGACAAATAAGTGCCGAGTTCGATAGGGATGCGGGACGGAATTTCTTACTTGTTGCTCGGCGCCATTCGTAGAACGAGTCGACGAGACGCAGAGTATATTTGTTACCATTATACCTAGATTAACCTACATATGACTAAGTATATTTAGATTATATGGGAACTATTATTTATCAGAATAAATATCTTATATTTTTATATTCTTCCTAGTCTAGAAAAACATTGCATTGTTTGAACTATACAATACTATTGTTGCACTGCTTATAATAATACTTGCATATTTTCTTTCCTTCTCTATATGAATAAATAACTTAAATATATAATAGTAAAGTGATTATCGTACTTTAGTTCAAGATAAATAATACTGAGTTTTATCAAATATATATTATAATTTATAATGCAAGTATGATTTATCGGCTTGTTTTGATTTTATCTAAAAATATTACGACGTATAAATATTCATAGTTACAAAAGTACAATAAGTACCAAAAGCCTTAAAATAAAACCTTAATATGATATATTATATCCATTATCCACAATCACACATCCCTTTATCTGCTGTCAAAAACAAAAAATTACACGCAATTAAGAACAAAAGCGATTACCTGAAACCTTTTAAAAGATTTTTAAAGGGGTTATTCGTTTTGATGCTTCAAAATTTACTTTGTTTTTTTTTGGGTTTGTATTTTAAAGCGTCAATTACAACGTAATAACTTTGATATAGCTTTATTATAAAATGAGTTTTTGTAATGTATCTTTTTGTATAGAAAGTTTTTAATAGATATACGTATTTACTTACGTGTTCAGGTACAAAGTCGCAGTTTTATTAAATCCAGATAACTAATTAAAATGTTGATAAAAACAATTGAATAAATGCATTTTATTTTTATCAATAATAAGTAGAGGTAAATGAAGTCCAAAGTTACTACACAAAGTAAAGAACAAGCTGGAAAATCTTAAACAATCTGTTAACATATTATGCATGTAATAAAGATCGCTTACAGTACGCTAGTTACGGTAGTAATAAGGCAAGCGAGTTATCGGATGTCGTTATAATCACAATGCATGTTAGGACGGTGGTGTATCAACTATCAAGTTAGCACGTCGTTAGCAAGAAACTCGTTAGCGGCGCGTGGCGTCGACAAGGCAAGAATTTGCTAATGACGCGTGCCGCCCGCGCCGCGGCAGCAACACTCGGGCCACGGGCTCGTAGAGCCGGTAGCACACACTAACGCAAAAAAGATTCGCACGTGTGAAATTGAATTTTAAACATTTACTACTTCATGGAAATTGTATAAAAATATATTTTAACAATAACAAAGAATGTGAAATAACCTATTTTATAAATGACGGCGCAGTCATTTATAAAATAAACAAATTAGATAATAAACTTGTTCATTTGACATAAAATGCAACTGAGGCGATCGGAAGGCAATAAAAGAGATTTAGTGCTTGCTATCGCTGATAAAATACACGGACCGATACCGAAATTCTAAATTATTGGCATAGCGAACAGGCGGCTACAATTAAAACGTTTAAAAAACAAACTATCGGTTTTTTTATTTTATAAACATTAACGCACAACCGTGAAGCAATCTCGTATTCAAATTGACATAGGTAGTAAAACAACAGAGCCTCCGGACTAAGTTCCATAAACTCGTTCCGAACTCCCCTCTACACACTCTATCGGCGATTTTTAATTAAGTCCCTAGCGAGCGTCGAGCGAGCAAAGTAACACCATCAATTTATTATCCTAAACTCCGGCCCGATTGTTCCTCGCTCGCTACTTACGCAAACTTTCATTTTAATCAAGCGTTTAATTAAAAATTATCCGAGAAAAACAAAATAAGCCCGTTAGGGCGGTCTGAAACTAATTAAGGCGCATACGATGAGCCGTCCGACAACAGCGGCCGTGAGGTGAGCGTCCTTTAATTAAACGCTTGTTCTACTCCGCGGCCGCTCTGCTCACCAACTATTACAGCGCCGCGGAAAATCTACAAGTGATGTGCGGTCGGGCTTCGATGGAGCCGATCTCAGTATATGTGATTGCTTTTCATCTTAAACATATTTTACAAAGATTGCCAGTGCGATTTAAGTTTTATTTTAAGTTTTCGTACTAATGTTATCCCTACCTTCTTCTGACTTAAAAAAAAATCGTTTTCTATCTGCTTGTTTCGGGGACATACTCTTCGTTAGATAGGTACCTTACAACACAGACTGTATAACCGAACATATGATTAACTCTTACATTTAAATAGAAAGGAATTTTTAAATCTTGTTTAATTAAAGGAGATCGTCATGCAAATTTTTATTAAAATTAAAAAACAAAACTTCGAGATCACAATAACTGTATTCTTTGTTTCCGCATACCAATAAGTTATTTTTGAAAAGATTAATAGTTTCTGAAACTATTAATCTTCCTAAAAAGTATGTCGTGTTTTTTGTACTTGTCCCCGTTATAGCTTTTTTCATTAAGTACCCATATCAGTACATGACTATGTTAAAAATAAATCTGATATAACTTAATTAAGAAGTCAAGTATTTATTTTGCTTCTACAACAATAGAGATACCTATATTTGTCTGTTTTAAACAAAACCGATAAACTTTTACACTACTAAGGGCCTGTTTCAGCGGCCTTGAGTAAAGTTTATCTGGCAAATAAGTTACGATTAGACTTTAGAAGCAGGAGGTAGAATAGGCCATTAGGACCTGTTTCTCCTTCACTACATAGTATAAAACTCGCTTTCTCTGTCCCTATATCCCAATGTCCCTATGTATGCTTAAATCTTTAAAACTACGCAACGGATTTTGATGCAGTTTTTTTAATAGATAGAGTGATCGAAGAGGAAGGTTTATATGTATAAAAACATCCATCAATTACATTTTTTTCCGCTTACATTGCAAACGCAGGCTGAACCCTACGAGCTTTATCAAAATAATATACTGTATAAAGTATTGTACACATTGAAAAGGTCTACAGAAAACTTCGCTTCGTTTATGTTTATCTCTTATGAATATCCCACAATAACATTTTTTGTCATTTACTTTTTACGACAAATACTGGCTAATTTTCGAAGCGATTTTAGCCAATACAGCATTAATCCTTATCTAATTAAATACCCTAAATACATTGTTGATTTAATATAGATCTATAAGGCCCTTTACAGCATATAATTTAAATGAATATTTTCGAAGATATTATAGATTTAAAAATTGCGGGACGTAGCGTTTGCGGCGGTACCGGCCGGCCAGGGCGGCGGCGGGAGCGTGTCTAAAGTATAGTATAAAAAGTAAATAAGTAAAAATGTAGTGTGTGAATTTAGATATTCCAAAGATAACAAGAAATTTTCATGGTTTAGGAAAAGAAGAATTGTTTTACTCTAAAGTTAACGCGTGCGGGCCACGGGCAGTAATGAATAAATCAAAACTACTAGATCGATTTTAATCATTTTTTCAGTGAATGACATATATTTTATATCCGTTCGAAGCCGGAGCAGGCCGCTAGAAATTAATAAACTACAAGTTTTAAATTTATATTTGTGAATAGAAATATAAATACAGTGAAATTTGTTGGCAAAAAAAATACATCACGAACATTTATCTGCTGGATATCGTCAGCCGTCAAATAACATTATTCACTATTGGTAAAACAGACCATAAATACTTCTAAAAATTGAATTCAACAGTTATTTCACCGTTACAAGGCTATAATATTAAAAAGCACATAAGCTAAATAATATATACAGCTACGTTAAGGATAGTCAACTATAAGGTATATGAATATGAGTAATACTGAGTAGGTCGTCTTGTTAAACTTTTATTGAAAGCTTATAATTAAAATAACTCACAAATAAAAGTAAAAACACGTTATTATACTAAGACAGCTCACAAAACCGATATACCTAAATAAAACAGAACGATGGCGGAGTAGACGCAAACTTTTCTAATTAATGTTAATTTATCAATTAACTTGCGCTAAGAATTAATTATCTCAGTATTACGATCCCTGACTTAAATAATAAAATTCCACTAATCAATCTTCTAAAATAGCCCGAGAGGAATGTGGAAAAAGTAATAATATCTGCTTATATTATAATTATCTGTTAGGTTAATTAGTAGCATAGGTTTTATTTCGTTATATTTATGTAATCATAATTATTCGGTGTTACCATGATATATATTCAACCTTTAGGTATATTTGTAGAATTTTCATGTAACTATAAAATTCTTCTATATTTTTTTGTTGTAAAAAGTACAAAGGCAAAAAAAATGCATTCAAATTGTTTAAATTTGGAGGAAATTAGTATGTAACAATTTGTTTTTTGTTATATTAATAACCAAGTCACAGGACATTGCAATATTTTATTATTTTATATTATTAAACGATGTATAATCTGAATCTCGGAAACGGCTCCAACGATTTTCATGAAATTTAGTATATAGGAGGTTTCGGGGGCGAAAAATCCATCTAGCTAGGATTCATTTTTAGAAAATGTCGTTTTAGCCCTGATTTTAGGCAATGAAAAATGGTTACAATACAAAGGTAAATTTCGCAAATGTCAATAAAGTTGTAATGTCTCGGGTGGGAAATCGGCCTGTCGGAAACATGTGAGAAGACCACGGTTCAAATCCCCATGTCTCCGATCCCGGTCGATTGTTATTATTTTTTTATTTTTGATTTTTTATATTTATTTATATTTTTTATTATTATCTGTAAAATCGAAAACTATTATTCATATTTTATAAATATGTAATTCCTACTTAAATATTATTTCCAAAAAACACGATTCGAAGCTCGGTTGCCCCGGTAGGTACTTGGTTTTAATATTTGCAGGTGGCACTGACAATAACTATATTCTATTATGTTGTTATCTTATCTATATTATCAATAGACTATTCTTCTGTACTAATACTAAACACCTAAATTGTTTTTATTATTGAACATGTTAATCAGTGTACATATAGTATTGGTTGGAATCGATTGTTTTTTAGCCTTAGATAATCAATTATATTTAAAATGATCAAATTTTATAAAAGATAACACACATTCATATTGTCACTTTTTTTAACAAACGAGACCCGAGAAAATTCTGACTGCGTTGTTATTGGTTCACTTAATCAACATAAGAGTTAGTTTCACACAAACGCTGTAGTCAGATGCACAATCAGTTGTCTCAGCGATAACACGTGTTTTAGTGAGTGAACCAGACGATTTTTATGCGCGAGTCAGGAAGATACGTTTCCTAATAAGCGCCCTTTACAATCTACAGATAAACTAATATACTATATAAACAATTTGATTGAATAATTTAAAAATTCTGATTGTAATAGATCGCATACTGAAATTACCCAGACAATATCAAGTGAAATAATAATAATAGGATTAAAAAATTTGGCAGTATATTGTTTAATTTTGTATTTTCTTTTTTTTATATTTTTTCCTATCTTATAAAAACACGAATTATATATATGTGTGTTTTTCTGTGTGTATGTGTGTGTGTGTGTGTTATAATATACGTCATTTCACTAACGGATGTTTATCATTATTATTTCAGGAAAGGTAGCGGATTATAATTGTACATATCGGCAGTATCAATGGATTTGTAGAAGGAGGATCGAAATATTTTGAATTTAATAAAACCTATGACTACCACCAAGATATGAACGCCAGTGTTTGAAAATTGTTTCCAATATGTTTTACCTAAATTGGATGAGAACGCAGTTATTTTTTTAGATAATGCATCGTATTATTCTCGAAAACTTGACAAAGCATCTACAAATTCACTTGGCAAACAAGACATTTAGTCATTTTAGAAGTATGTATTCAATATGAACGAGCCTTTACAATTTCAAAACAAGAACAAAGGCGTTCGCTCCACCCTAATAATAACCCATCTCACTCTGTCAATATCGGAAATGTGCGAGAGACATAGTCAAAACTCAGTTTTGTTAAAGAAACAGACTATAGTTCCACGTGACATTCCTAGATTTAAAAAAAAAAACAACGAACAAAATAAACTGATTGATTGTATATATAATTATCTATAGTAATTATAAAAACGATTTCCATAATAAAAGCATTATATAAACCAGTTTTGTGCTATTTATTATTCCAAGTAAAAACATTTTAATTAATTGACAATTAAAATAAAATAAACGGTTCATATATAATTAAGTGTTAGTATATGTAGTAATAATTTAAAATGCGTTCCCTGTCATCATAATAAGTATATAACTATTAATTATATGTATTTAACGAAGAAAAAAAATTTGGCTATATGAAGCGCCTGTTACCTAAGTATAAGACATGTAGGTATTATGTTGCTTACCGAGTAATAGATGACCGTGAGTCTATGTTATGGATATTTATTATTATTATTAGTCATGATGTTTTTAATAGTATATATTTTTTCAATTAAGCAAATCACATAAAAAATCTTTAAAAACACGTTTGTTAAATTGGTTATTTCTATCACAAATGGCCGTACGATAAAATATTGTACAATTGATAACCACTAATTCATATTTTAGTCACATTTAATTAAAGTAATAAGCACCGGTCAACACAACAGATTTAATTGGCCACGAGCACGCGTATTAATTACACCAATTATCTGAAACATTCATAAATAATAATAATTTATTGCTGGCAACATTTGTCAAAAGCCGCGCTCACACGATGAGCTAATCGACTATCACCGCTAATTGCCCCCGTCCCCGGCGCCCACCTGCCCGCACCCCAGCCCGGGAGGGGCTCGCGCGACGCGGTGCAGGTCCCGCTCCCCGCCCGCCGCTAACTAATTAGATAAGTTTGCAACTCCACTGTACTTCTGGTGCCCCGCTCTGCCGTTAAGCATCAATCTTTTTAATTAAACATTTTTGACGCTGCAATGCGATTAGCCATCGAACTCGTTTATATGCTAATAATCTAAATTATATCCAACATTTAATTCCAAAATTATAATTAAATATTTTGAATACAATTTTTAAACTTTAATTAAGACGTACGTCTTAGTCGTATAGAAAAACCATCACTGAAATTATTTAATAGCTTAAAGTTCAAATTAAAAATAAACGAATACGTTACGGGCGTACTAATTTACGATTCAAATGTATTATTAAGAATTTATTTAAAAACATCTACCTAATTAAAACTTGATTTCGAATCGAGCAAAAATGAGGTTGGTTTTGTTTTATTAACATATTAGTTAAACTTTATGGTTGCAATAAATTAAGAAATTTGTTATTTGTATAGTGTCATATATTTGAAAATATTGATGCTATTAAATAGTTATGGATATTCTGACAGTTAAATTATATTAAACAAGTCATTTACATTGATCGATTCGATCGTCTAATAAAACAAGCGTGAAGCTATTATAGATCAGAGCCGGACAATATATCGGCAGTTACAATAGCTCATTGTCCGTCGCTCACTCTGATTTAATAAATAAAGGGGAGCCGATCTGAGACACTCGCTATGATCTTATCCTCGGGCTCGCGACGCTTATAGAACTCGCGATGCATGCAGAAGTGATCTCTCTATCTACTAACGTATGGATATTTTATCTGTGTATACTATCGTAACCATCTAATCTGTAGCAGCATTTTCACAGTTTTGCAACACAATTTCGATCTTTATGTCGATTGTTTTTGACTATGCCTTGAAAGGTGTGTGTAACGATCCTTCGAGGTGGACGTTTAAAAAGTGGAATAGTACTATAATGTTAAGAGACGTCTCAGGTGGATAAATTGTCATTACATTTATTTGTCGACACAATATTTGGACATTATTGTATTTAAATTGAAGTTTTAAGTTGCTTTAAATTGGATTGCTTTAAATTGGAGTGGTTTATAATTGCCTACTTACTTTGTAACAACGTTTATATCATCTATATCTAAAGGCTTGTTATACTGATGTCGTTTGAAGCAAAAACGACGAATAGCTATTTTAATGTGGCCATAGTTCTGAACGTACACGGGCATACATTACCATCGCTAATGAATCTCGACGCATATATGTGTTGTGTCCAGGAGACCAGGACGATCGTTAGGGTGCTTTATTTAGGGTAAAAGGCAGCAGTAATTGGACGAGCCGGATGCAGTGCTCTCACAGGTGCTTGCTTGTGCGTGCTCCCTCTTGCGGCGTTCGCAGGAAATGAGAACCAATTTGATTTTCTTCTGTGGCGAATCGATTAATAACTACGCCTTTTCGCTTCGAACGGTAATGATATACGAAAATAATGAGATGACAGATAGATAGATACAGACTTAACGCTGGAAATACTAATCAGAATGCTTTTTGTTCCGTAAATAATTGTGTTTGCTCGCAAACGAAAAAAAAACCAACTTCAATTACATCGACAAGTAATACAACGTAGATGGACGAAAAAATAGTCAAGCAACTACGCGTTATCAAAGATTACTCAAAAAGTAGTTATCAGATCTCGATAAAATTTATACGTGGCCACATGATAAACATCAGCTTTCGATTAAATTAAAAATTATCAAAATCGGTACACCCAGTAAAAAGTTATTGCGGATTTTCGAGAGTTTCCCTCGATTTCTCTGGGATCCCATCATCAGATCCTGGTTTCCTTATCACGGTACCAAACTAAGGATATCCCCTTATCAACAAAAAAAGAATTATCAAAATCGGTACATCCAGTAGAAAGTTATGCGGTATAATACAACGTAGGTCGACGAAAAAAGCGTCAAGTAAAAACGCATTATTAGATATAACTCGAAAAAATTTGTCGAAATCGGTCTACCCGGTCAAAAGTTCTGATGTAACATACATAAAAAAAAAATACAGTCGAATTGAGAACCTCCTCCTTTTTTGGAAGTCGGTTAAAAACTGTTATATATATATATATATATATATATATATATATCAATCTATATTAATTAACTTTTTTAAATATTATCGTACAGTTAAATAAAATTTAATTATCTAAATTAGGTCTATTTTAATGAACTAAATCGTTCAACACAATTAAATCGATTTAAGTTACGATAAGCCGTTCCGTAAACGTTCACGTTTATTCATAGTCGGACTGTTCGCCACAATCTGTACAGAATCTCAGCACGAAACTCATTTTTCAACTTCATAAATTATCGGCCGATATCTGAGACCGTTCTGTACCTACCTTAATGAGGTTGTAAACAACAGTCTAATTTAACTCCTTAATCGCAAAACTCAAACGGTTAGCGCTTTTAAAACAAAACCTCGCAATTTTCGACCGACCACCGCGTAAATAGCTTTCGTTATATCGGGCCGGCGATCGCGGCTCATTACCTTCACCCCTCCCTAATTAGACCCCCTTCCTTCCGTCCCCTTCTTTACCCCTGTCCTGTCCGGATTGTTTTCTAATAATTCCTTAATTTCGATACAACTTCAACTCCCCTAATTATACCTGAACGATTGAATCAAGTCACAAATAAAAATTAATGTGAAAATTTAATTTGTGTTTCAATTTTAAAATTTCTTTAATATTTTGTAAATGAGACTTTTGGTTACATGGTAGATTTTATTTTTCTATTAAAAGACATCTGTAGTTAAAAATAATCCTTTATTACTTTTTGTAGTAGTCTGTGAAAAATAAAGCGGACAACATACAGCGAGGATCGACTTCGATGTCGCGACACAAAAGAGTTTTTCGGCGTTATAGACGTCCCATCGACATCATTAACGTATCGACAAAGTTAGCCGCTCAGTTATTCGCTAATGTGACAACAACACAGAAAAAAGCCCGCCGCAAACGAGCTATCTTTTCGGGTTAAGACTAGGACACACTTGTTAATATTTAAGGCTTTCAGTGTTACTTTCGTTTAAATGAGTTTTACTACGAATATAGTGAGATTCCCGATATTTCGGTGACTGATTAGTTCATGTTTTGTTACGATTTTTTTTAAATAAATAAATATATTCAAACCTGCCATAAAAAATCCAAGGGGTAAATAATCCTAGGTAATCTCTTTTGTTTAAATCCACTACATTTAAAAAAAATCATTAAAGACCCTTACGCACATTTCCTATAAATTTAATTAAATTAAAAAAGCCCTCTAATTCAAATTTAAATAAAGACAACCTATTTTATTTAATCCTCCTATCAATCCCCAATATGAAAGAAACTATTATTTCTACATTACCTTTAAAATATAAATTTAAATAGTATTAAAGTAGATCTGTATCCAGTGTGCCCTCAGCTCGGGGGTGTATTCTAATCGCGCGTTAGCGTGCCCCGTTTTTGTGCTAACGAACAGGTTGCGTTAAGACGACGTTGGATCGAGACCGACGGGGAATTTCGCCTCATTAAAAGTTGTGACCTGCAAAGGCAATTTAGAGGCCTCGCGACTTCGCTGTTACTTATTAACGAACTCACTTCGCACTATCACTTGGTATTTGGTGGAATCCGACTGAGTTTGGTCTCGAAACGTCAATTCTTTCCTAAAACGGCGATGTGCGGCACGTCGAAAGTTATTTAGTTGAATTTATTTCGTGCTCTTACACTTTTTTCTATATAGGTATATTTGCAATCATGAAAGGGCATAATTGGGTATGGTTGTTTTCGTTTGTTATTGAATTCATCGCTAGTCATTTGTTTGTCATTTCAATATGAGTGGACGTATAAGGACGTATAAGTTTTTTTTTTATTTTTAAATTTTAGTGTAATTTATAAAGTAATTGGTTACATATAACGTTTACTTATAATTTCACATCGATTAATTTATTAAAAATATCTTTAAAATCTATACCTAAGTACCTATCTATATTTTTAATTTCCTTTTCCTGCATCATCAATATTTAGTCTTATTCAAGACGATTAATGTGTCATAATTTAAATAAATAAATAAACGCTTCACACTCAACGGCCCCCAATAGGATTTTCTCCTGTGTCGGGGGTCCGGAAACACACACAATACACAAGCACAACCGCCCAGACCACGACAAACAACTATATGGCCAATACAAATATCTGTCGTGAGCGGGGATCGAACCCGCGACCGCCAGCGCAACAGTCAGTACTGTAACCATTGCGTCAAAGCGAAGAAATTGGGTGTCTCGCCGCTTCAGATGACGCTACATTGATATTTGTATGTCAACATTGCTTGGCTATAGAAATGGTATCAACATAAAAAAATAAAGAAATAAACTAAACCTTAATTTAACGGCAAAGTTGTTCACATGTCCGTCTAGAAAATGCGCTCCTATTCTTTTCAAACATGTAACAATAAATTCTTTTTTGTTAGCGGATAAAAATATCAAAAGTAAATATTTCGTATCTTAAGTTGCGTAATTAATTTTTATTATTATCAATTGAAACTGAAAACACTATTCTTACATTTATAATAATATATCTATCTAATAACAAAACCCCTAAAATATAACGATTACATTATAACGTATACGTAACATAAAAATGAATTCTATAGTCAAACTACAGACGATAATTACGTACTAAATGTTTGAAGCTTATCGAAAAAAATAATAATAATAACTAATTATTATTATTCTTGGGTTTAATGGCTTTCAGTTGTGCCAGAGGGCACTGTCGATTTCGTCAATGTCACGTGGGATAGAAAAGACACGAAAACAAACTAAAACAAAACGTTAATTTTAAATTGACACAACATAGGCGATAATCGGAAGTCAAACATACAGTATGTTGGCATTATAAAGTAAAGTGCTCTCGACAGATAGCTTCGATCGCGCTTGCTCAATGAGGGAACGACTTTGTCGATGTCAGCATCTTGATCGCGCTTTTGGGTGAATAATATAGGCAAATTGCTTGACGTTGTCAAACAATGAAACCCGAAAACACAGCGATGACAATTATTGAACGTCAAAAAAGAGCTATCGATGTTCGAGATGGGGTGATCATTGTTTTATTCTTTAATTGGAACGAGCGAAGTGATCCATTAGATTGCTTCTTGTGCTTTCTTTTGTTACAAAAAAAAATATTTTTATTTCAGCCTTGAAATTGTGCATAGTAAAGCATGATATGAATTAATACGTAAACATGATTTTCGAAGATCGGACAAAAAGCGCAACTGTACGATTTCGCATTAAATTGTCTGCTAAAAAATAAGGAAGATTTAAAGAATAAATCAAAATTAATATTGAATGATTAATAACTATAAATCGACTACAAAATTAACGTCGAATCAACAATCATACCCAGGGCCCAGTCACCAGACGCATCTATTTCGAACTTTCTAACACGCAGTTCATCAACAAATTCATTATGTCGTAAAGGAGCGTGCGAGACCGAAATATCGCGGGGCTCGTAAAACCGCTCGTAAAGACGTTTGTTTACTAATTCGAGTGGGGCAGGTGGGGCGAGGGATGCTGCGAATAATAGCTTTACTAATATACTACACGTAAAAATTGAAAATTCTTTGTGTAGATATTTATTTATTTATTTATTTAAAAAATTAGCTGTCTTGTAAAATATAACAACGATTTTTTATACCTACAGAATTTTAATAATACATTACCAAATTGTTTAGGGGAAGGTATAATAACTCAAGTATTAATGTTAGCAGAATAGTCACGTCTATTATTGAGATATAAAGTATTATGTTGTAAAATTCACAATATTATACCCGTAAAATGACTCTATCTTCTATAGTTTTACAATGATGATTTTCTTTCAGAACTACCAAATAAATGTATTGATTAAGGCCAAGGTCGTGGAAATAACATTTTTTTTATATTTTTAACAAACAAATTCCTATAAAATTGTTTCTATAAATCCTAAAAATGACTATTTGTTATAAAGCAGCTAAGTAGTATCTCGACGCGTCGTATAGTCATGCGAGGTTAACACATGAGGTTAATTAAGATCACAGGCGGATCCATAACTAGTTGCGCTCGAACTTGCCGGGAACTACGTAATTGATACGATTTGATCGTCATCGCAACCGCGCTCATTTCTATCGAAATCAAATTTGTTTCGTTAATTTCCTTCATTCTGCCGTAATTTGGTTAATTATCGCGTGCAAATATGTTACAAATTGTTTGATCTTGACTTAGGATAGCAGGAAAATGCTATTTGGGTTTTTTATTCACTGTGTAGATAGATCTTAAGGGTTTTAGTTTAAAAATCATATGGAAAACTAGCTGTGCTCGCGACTTCGTACGCGTGAAATAGTGACTACACGTTCAACGTGATTGTTTAAATTGGCTTAACTTTTTTATTTATGAACCAATTTACATGAAACAAACAATAAATGTTAAGTGAAGCTTACCACAATATATTAGTAAAAAGAATTCTAACAATCATTGTTTTGGGTTCCTTTTGCATTGATAAGGGTTCCAATAATATTTTTTTCTCATATATCTTCCATATACAGACAGCGATACGTTAAATTTTTATTATATGTATTGAATATTGGATAAGGCAGTATAAATGACGTATGCGTTAAGAGATAATAACAAACATCATTTCAGCCTATCATAGTCCACTGCTGGACATAGGCCTCTCCACAAGTTCGTACCAAAAATGGCGTAAACTCATGTGTTTTGCCCATAGTCACGACGCTGGGCAGGCGGGTTGGTGACCGAATAACATGAACATTAACGATGTTTTAAATAATCAAGAAAAAGTTAAGAACAAACTTTAGATAGCTACGCCTTTAAATTAAATAAAATGAATGAATTAATTTTAATTTTATTATTGCTACGACACACAATAAATAAACAGTCTAAAAATATTGGAGGGTTGGTGAGAAAAATACATCGTCAAAATACAAAATCAAACAGACTACACAAAATCCTAAAGGGACATGACACCTGTCAATAGCTATCTCCTGCCTGCACTCCAAATATTATCTACACGTCCAGTAAATTTTGTGGTATGACATGTTAAAACTTTTGCTAACTGAATCTCGGCTAGTAATATTAAAAATTCTTTTGATAGTAGTGGCTATCGAATGATAATTTGTGTACGTCATGCCGGCTTCCGCTGTCATACTTGCGCCAAATTTTCACCGGCGACTTTTTTACCTATTTTTCGACGGCTAGCTGGACGCTGGGCACTGCGTTTATTTATTAACAAAATTCGTACGTCTACCTAACACGTCTCGTTCGTTTACTTCCTTCAGTCCAATGTCATCCGTGGAACAATGGCATAGAGTTCCAGATGCGGCGATTCGCGAAGGCTGAGTTGAGCCGTTATCGGGCGAGCGGGTACCGTTTACGAGGCTGTATAGGCGCGACGCAGCAATGCGCTCGTGCGCTCCACCCATATCAATTTCGAATAGGTTTCCTATCCTATTCGACCAGCACAGGGAGATTGCGTTTTGATCGTTTTGTGTGTAAAACTGTTGCCCTAAATTAAACGCTTTAATAATAGAATAGAAATAAAACCAGACGCTCGGTTCTGTTGACGGACGTATTGGCATGTAAAAATCGAGCGCGCTGTTCGGATTTGCTTTTAATATTTTATGAATTACTCGCTCGTAACATATATGTAAATAGGGTCTCACCCCCGATCACGGACGAGTGCATCGATTCTGAGCATCATCAATTACAAACAAGTTCCAATTAGAGATAGTGCAGTTACAAATCAAATTTAACCGAGAGTCCTGTACGACAGTCGTTCACTAATTAGAGCTGCGGGCGAGGTGCCTCCTGCGAACTAATCAGGTGGCTAAATAATGTAGTCGTGACGGCGTCGTTAGCGCTCGTGAGACAGACGTTATTAATTAACATCACTCTACCCGCACACACGCCCCCCCTCCTTTCCACCCCCGGCTGGCCCATGTGTCGCCTGCGTGCGGGGATCGTCTCGTTTCTGTGGATATTATTCATCAATACGAAATTTCTAATAAACGACTTCGTTAACGTTATATTGTTTGTTACAAAACATTATTATTTAAATGTAGTTCCTTTCGAGTCGGCACTTTTCAATAGATTTGATATTTCAAGCTAATTTGTAGCAACCATCTAACGTGTCAGTCTGTGCAAATTAATAATGAACAGAGCAACTGAATGAAGAATAAGTACGTGTATTTCTTTGAGCATCTTATTTGTCTTGAGTAATTGTAAAATAATTCAGACACGTCTGGCTTTTTTTGGAAAACGTGCATCAACGTAGAAAACATTTCAATACCCATCGTTCTTGACGAACATCTAAGCCAAAGCCATAGTCATCTACCAATAGCATAGCTCTGTAAGACATTTTCCAATTAAGAAGCTGGAGTCAATTTATATAACAAAGACTGGCTGGTGTACACGCGCCATGATTGGCTCATCTCGTGAATTTCTCGTGGCCTTCTGAACATGACTCGGCGTGCTCTGCCCAGCCCGCTCCAACATGTTTGATACCTCTTACGACATCAATAAAGTGCTTACAATCTTTATCACATGCTGTTATCAACAATTTCTTGTTAAACATTTTTTTCTTAGGAGATACGTACTAACTTGTTTATACATGTCATTAAATAATTAGTTACTTTATATTATCTGCTGCAATATTATCTTTTTATTCTATTTTATATATTTTTTTCTATAGTAACAAGAATGTCTCTACTCGGGTGTCATAACGGTTATTTATTTATTAATAAATAATTATCTTGTAAAACATATTATAATCTTATAAATATTATGGAAATAGTGTGTAGCTGTCAGTAGCCGATTATCTGAACACTGATTTACATACGGCCATATGTTGTGGAAGCATTCACGTCGACAGCAGAACCATCGTTAAATTGATTTTGACAAATATTCTAGCATTTCGGATCGCCATTGATGGTTTTGTGGAGTTTTATATAAACGAGTATTAATAAACAGAATTATGGTTTCATGTAATTTTCAAAGTTTGTCTTTGTTTTTATCTATATTTTTTTATAACATAATTTTTCTGACGCAGGATCTGACACTTTACTGAGGATTGGAACCGGTTATATTTATTTCAAACAAAGTCTAATATAATGTAAATTGTATAAGAATAGTTCTAGTTTTTTTCTTATTTTTAAAAATAGCCAACCTGTAAACGAGTAAACAATAGACTAGTTTACTTTTAAACTATTATCGTAACTGGAGTTGTGGTTTGTGTGGACATGTGTCCAGGGTTATGTGGACATGGCTTGTTTTGAATTACTTTCTAATCTAAGATTTACTTATTTTAAAAGTATTAGACCATATTAAAAAATAACAGTTTTCAAATATAAAATAATAATATAAAAGTTCAAGTAAATTCAGAAAAAATAATAATTGGTTACTATATAGAAGATCTTGAGATATAAAAAAGTACTTTGACGAATTGTTGTAGCTAGTTTTAAGATCTTCTGAATAGCTTATAAAAATATTTAGGGGTCATAACTGACAAGTACCAGGTGTAGATGAATATGTGCCAAGTCATTATTAGTATTGCACAGCTTACTTAATGGAGCTTTGCGAAGCTTCCGCTATGTACTCGTATTTTAAGATTCATAAGCATATTTTCAGTGTACACGAGATAAATAATATTTTTTCATCTCTCACTAAATATGAAAACTTTATTCTTTTAATTCACCTTTGTTTTACTTACATTACGATAATTTACAGTAATAATAATTCAGTATTCTTAATTATCTTTGACTTTCTGGCTGATTCTTTTTTTTTAATCAACTAGGTCGGCAAATATGAGTACGGCTCATCTGATGGTAAGTGTTTAACGTAGCTTATAGACACCTGCAACACGAAGAATCGCAAGCGCGTTTCCGACGCTACCCGCTATTCCCAAGAATCTCTGGTCACCTTACTCACCACAGAAACACAACTCTGCTTTTTTTTTTTTTTTTTTATTCTTTATTTATAAAGCCATACACCTATATAAGGTTAAGTCGGCTGAAACACAACTCTGCTTGAAATCAGAATTTTTTACCTTTGATCTTCTGTAAGGTCAAACACTACCCCATTCGGGTTGCTCAAGATTTTGAGCAGGATATTTCCCGCTAAGCTCAGTTTTCTTTCTTTTAACCGATGATTTGTGGTAGTTTAATACGATATTTTTATAATAGTTCAGTAATATCTTAGTGAACTGTTAAACTGTTAATTACTTTGTTTATCACATAAATTGTATTTATTTCTGCAAATAATAAACAGTGTAAAGATACTTGAAATCTAATTCATATTCAGAGAATTTAAAGTTTAAATTGTCGCAATGCATTATATTTTAAGCTATGATTTTTTTTCAATTTACTTATGTTTTAAATTGTAACTTAAAATATAAATTATAGATACTTAAAGAAATATATATTCGTCAATTTTATATATTGAATATTTTTAATTGAACTGTTCGTGGGCACGGAAGTATGTGTTATATACTATACCGTTTATTAACCGAGGTCAGTCAGTTCATTAAAATTTTCAGAAATAATTAAGAACAAATACATTTCAATAACAGTTTTATTTTTTATTATTATTTAATAACTTCCAGAAAAGGAGAAGTTTCTCAATTCGATTGTATTATATTTTATTTACGTTACCTCAGAACTTTTGACTGGGTGGACCGATTTTGGTATTTTTTTTTAAATCGAAAGGTACGTGTCATGTGGTTCGATTTAAATTTAATTGAGATCTAACAAGAACTTTTCCAGTTATGTCTAATAATGTGAATTTACTTGACTATTTTTTCGTTGGCCTACGTTGTATTATATCTTTTTTCCCGGATGCACCGATTTTAATGATTCTTGTTTTATCTAAAGCTGATGACTTATGGTTCTATTTCAATTTGATCGACATCTGATGACTACTTTTTGAGTAATCTTTCATAACACGAATTTACTTGACAAATGTCGATGTAATTAAAGTCGTTTTTTTTTTTTGTTTTTGAGCAAACACAATTATATAATTTAAATAACTTTCTCTTTTTGTACATACGACTGATAATAAATGTTTTAATTTTAAAATGCTTGATTGTTGTTATAAGGGCAATTATTGAGTTATTATTGAGGAAGAAATACATAGTTTATTACTTCTTACAATCATATTCTTAGCATAGGTACTCTCGTTGCATATTCTTTATAGACGTTTGAAATTCTAGGTTTAAAGACTATTAATTTATCTATAAAAATGTATTATGGTAAAAAAATATTGACACGATACTAAATTGATCAACAGTCTCAATAAAATAGTTAATTTATGTACGTCAATACAAGCACTTATATGTGAGTGGACGTTTGAAGTTCACCCAAAGGCTACAACTTTGCATGAGTAAAGTGGATATCAGTAATAGAATTCCGGACATAGATTGGTCGTTCGGTCTGTGCTGTTTAGACGCTACGATGCTGCGACGGACAGACAAAGAGATAAACGAAATTAATTGGGGTCATGCGCCGGCGGCGTAATCCAATCGTTGCGTTCAGGCTACGAGCCTTTTACACGACTCGACCAGGGCAAGAAATTCGAACTAACTTTACGACCGCAACCAATTTGTTTGCGATACGGATTTACGATCTCAACTGATGATGTATGTATTCACTACTCCTGTAACTTGTTATACATTACATTTTATGGGATTTTTTTTTGGCATCGTAAAGTCCGACACTTTAATATCCTGGCTACGATATTAATCATTGCTAAAGTCACTAAATACGTATGCATCGTAAAATTTCTAGTTTTATTACTTTCAATATGTTTCAGTCAAATATACTAAAATAGCGAAATATGTATGAATTCTAACAGTAATTGTAATAATAGGCTCGAAAGTAGAGCGAGCGATCTTCAAAGTGGACGTTGTAGCGCTGTACACAAATCTTGGCATCAAGATGAGTTAGCCGACATCAATTTACGTACAATGTCAATTTGCACAAGAGAAACGTTCGAGTCCGGGACACTGCCTCATTAGAGGCGAGCGGTTGCAATTAAACTGTGCGTCTTTTGCGCGTTAACGAACGGCCAAATTGGAAGCCGCCCGCCCTCGACACGTGCTTCCATGAAATACTTTCCAACAATCATTTTAAATATTTACCCCATTAATGTTTATGCCGTAATACTATCCCTACAATGTACTCGTCGTCGAATAATTACAATTGATGGATGGACGCCTCAACAGCCTTATATTAGTTTGGTGATAAAAGACCGCCTTTATAGCGAGCGGGTCTGGTCGTTACTCTGCCAAGGCGGTGTTTCAGTAAATACAAATAGTTATTTCGTGCCGGGTTTGGCCTTAATTTCAATATACTCGGAAAGTAGGTTTACTACGCCAATTAAAGTCATTGGACTCTTGAGTAATGAGTTTTAACTTTAAACGGACCTCAAATACATTTTATTTATTTAAACTAATTTAAAATCGACACGCTATCGTCGCATCAGAAATCGTAGCCGACACCTATAAAAACCCTAAAGATAATTTATTAATAGCAAATGAAATTTACTAACGTGACATTTCAATAATTAAAACATTCTCAACGCTCGTCTTGATGAAAGAAAGTAGGCTTATAGAATATTATCCGCGACCAATTTAGAACCATAAAGTATACTTGTCAGCATACGTAAATTTGAATGATAAAAATGATTTATTCACGAAGTTCCACTACAAGTTGCAAATGTGAAGACGGTTAACAATGTGAAAGTGTGAGCGAGTGGTAAGAAGTTGGTTTACAGGCTCGTTAGCGGCGGCTGATTGCCGATTGAGCAGCAATTGCCTTGATTGACGGACCTCTAACGAACTCGCTTCAAGAGCTGGACGTGCCTCGACGCTCCTATCTTTTAACTCTTAAATGTTTTCAACTATGACAAGTAAACTAACAAAAAATTAACTAACTAGTAAGAATATGACTAAAATATTCTATCATACCTCACTTGTATAAGTTTTAAATGTAAAATGATATAAGTAAGGAAAAACATTTAAACTATTATAGTAACTTTATTTGCCCCTCGTAGAGGTGCTACGTGCTACGACTTTTCTGATTACTGTATATTCAATCGAATAATTTAGTTCGATTGATGTAGTTGAATCTCTACGGACTTCGTTCATTTGTAGGCAGGCGGCCATGACACGACATATGTATAAATAGTCATGTTACCGTTCCATTCATTCAGAACCAACGCTTTATGTAATCTCATATGTGCGGGTATAATTAATCATTACTAAATTAAAATCGAGCAATGTTAATTAAATTTAATGTTTACGACGCTTTTATAGCCATGAGCCGCGTATAGAGATAACAACTCAGCGACTAATTTTGCGCGTAAACAGTAATCAACAGTATGAAACATCTCGTCTTTGTGGAGCGATTCATCATATCGGGACAAAAGGCGGTTGATAAACGCGGTATTTGTTTGCGTGCGAGAGCGTTAATTTCGTTAAGGAGTCTCAATCAGGGAAGACGTGTAAGTAAAGTCGACGGGCGGTCGCCGCGAGAGCGATTCGAGCGAATTAACGTACCTGGAGGCGCAGGGGCCGACTCGTTAGTTGTTGTTTGCCGAGTGACGCGGGTCAATCAGCAGAGACATGCACGGAACCGCACTTCTTCATCCCCCCTCCGGCCCCCGCCCCTCACCCTGGCGCTCGTTAGGCCGCGCCGTCTCTGTCAACTGTGAGACGAGCTTTATCGAATCTACGACGCACGACCCACGCCGCGGTTGGCCCACTCTTCGTTCCTAGTTCAGCTCGCAACCGCCGGTAAACAAGGGAAATCAGTGTAAAACGAATTTATATTTCCTTATGATTAGCAAATAGAATGAGCTCGGAATTATACCGGTACAGAGTATACGCCATATATATTAAATAGACGTGTAGTGGAGTAAAAAGGAAGACACGTACAGAAAATCAGAGCGTAATTATAATGGGAGGCTTGTACCGCAGCGGGGTGGACTTAGTTAATTGGGTCGAATTCCTTGCGTTTAGCTAATTAACGTCGAGGGCGCCTCGAGGCAGCTGCGGTCCACGTGCGAGACCGGCGCGGTCCGGACGTCGAACGCTCTTCTATTACTTTAAATTTTTACAATCACGTTATTATTGCTAATAATTATTTTCTTTTCGCTAAGCCTTAACTGCTATTTATTTCTTGTGATTGTAATTTATAAAATACAATGCGGTAGGTGGAAGTTCGTCGCCATTAATTAGTTAAGATATAGACTAAAAACTTTGTTACCGAGATTCTAAATTAGTCCTTAAATTTTTTCAAAGACATCAATTTAGCTGGCTTTAGAGATTCCATCGATTGGTTGCTTCGCAAAGTTGTACTTTTTGTCCCTTCTACAGGTAGAAAATACAACGGCTCAAAGCATTTTCATAACAATGCGCCTGCGGCTTTCTCAGTTACTTTTTTGGATGTTCGAAAGGTTTGACAGACACGCTATTGTCATCGTTAGGTGATGCACTAAAAAGTTTACCTTTTATGGATAATCAAAGATGATCTGGAGACTGAATCGAATACTTATTATATTTAAACAGATACTAATTAATGAGTTTAAAAAAGTTTACCGTCAAGTTTATATATGTTTATAGTTTAGACAACGTAGATAACATCGTATAAAATGTGAAGTTTTATATTTCACCAATCATTATTAAAACACTTGGTTTCTTTTATCGAGTGGCATATTCTTTATTTTAGTTGAATTCGAATCGTAAAATACTCACCTTGTATAATCGTTTTTGCACAATATCATTCCTCCTTTGAAGTAAAACGAACGGCCCATATCCGCAAGAGCTTGGCCACAACATGTACATTTTAGACATCCGTGATGCCAATATCTGTCGAGCGCGTGAAGTAAGAACCTTTCTACTATTTTACCCCCGCAGCCCGCACATTCTTTTAAAGCCGGATTGTTGTTGTTGTGGGGATAATCGTGTCCGTTGGCTGCAAATGCGGCCTCCGGCGAGGGCGGGTGTGGCGAGCTGAGCTCCGCGTACCCGTGGTAGTGCGGGTTCATGCTCAACGCGCTCGCTGCCAGCTTGACGGTTGGAGCGGAGACCGCTCGCACCGACCACCACAACTACACGCCCTGTGAACAAAATTAACAAGTGTTAATAAACTTATACTTTCAATAGTTTATAGAGTTTAACTTTTTTTTAAACAGACCCCGGCGTTTTTAAAATGTATATTCTAGTGATAGGCTTTTGAATGGTTGTCCGCGTTTATATAATTTTCCAATTAGCAATTTCATACAATCAGGAGCGGGTGAGTTTTCTGCAGGATAGCGAACGAGACGAGCGGGACGAGGAACGGTACGTCAACTCGATCCAATTACTTCGCGGCCAGCCGAGTGGCGGGACGCCCGCACGGTCTGAACGCTGCTGTCGCCATAAAACTTAATTAAACGTTTTAAAACAAGTATTCATTAAAGAATAATCAAGCTTATGTAGTCATAAATAACCGGATTGTCCCGCGCAGAACGTGTGCCGTAATTAAGACTGCACAGAGTTGATCAAACGCACTGATTTGAAACTACCCTTCATTAAGAGAACGCGAAGCGAGCCCGGGAGCTTCCGCTGCGGTGCAGAAACTAATTAAGAATAACGGACGCTTTAAAAGCGTAATTAATTTAGATTGTAATTCTATTTCTCCGAGAGTAAAATAGACAATTATTTCAGTAGCCCTTTCTTTTGGAGCGATTTGTTTTGCTAAATGTAATTTGGTTAATTTTTGTGTCCGTACTGTAAAGGGTTGTTAGTAGATATTGGTATTCGTTGGCCTGTATGGAATAAAATAGCATGACTTTTCAAAAGAGATGTAGCCAGTTTATGACGGTATCCTGTTTCACAGCAGAAGCGATCGTGCTGAAAGCCATTACTTGTTGTCGACTATGTCTAATGAAAGCTATCAGGTAGAGCGGACTGGCATAGGTGGCGTGTAGAATACCCCATGACCGAGTTGCGTGCGTACTAATGAGCGAGCGTCGCGTGCAACCATAAGCACTTCGTTAAATCGCACCCGGACTACGCTGATCTACTGACTACATGTATTTTTACGTCTTTATTTATTTTTTTCGATTTCGCGAACACGTGTTTTGTAGCACGTAGCAACTTTCGGAGATTGTAATCGCCGCTCTCGGGCAACCATTAGCTGGATTAACGGTTGATTTATGAGCACAATAATAAAAACTTCGAAATGGAACGTGATTGTACTGTAACTATTAACTATTTCGATTGAAGTCAATGTTTTTATTTTTAGCGCTAATTGATTTTGAATTTCGAATCATAAATTGGATCCGTTGGATTGGGAAGATAGGGATCTTTCCATTAGAAATTTGAAATTTGAATGTGCGACCAATGGCTTCACCTTAGGCTGCCATATTATAGGCTCGAGATAGGATGGTCACGCAAAGGCTTATTTGGCTCTGGTTGGGAAATTTTGTGTTAGACCAATTGTGTTCTCTTTAGGCTGGGGGTTATATTTAATTCATAGGGGGTTGTGATATTTGACTATGCGAGGGCGGGATAGTCTTAAATCTCAAACACATCACCAAGGGGAGATAGTAGGTTAAAAAATTATTGAAAAACACTTCGTGATTGATGGACGACCCCTAATTCCCACTTCTGGTAGGTTCTTTCATGTTTACCCAAACTATGCATGCATGGCCTCTCCTTAATAATAATGGTTTAAATCAACTACTACTTACTGTAAATATAAATCTAAAGTATTCAATCAAGCTTAATTAAGTACTGTTAATGGGGAGAAGAGTTAATTTATTTATGTAAGGGTTTTCTAGCCTGGGTTCTGAGTGAGCTCTCGTAGTGATTTTCTACTGATGAAATCCTTCCTATTATCCAACAAGGGCCAGATGGGTGACTGGCCACTGGGTGATAACCCAGTAATTTTTAGTTGTGAATGTTTGGATATTGGTTTTTATTTGTTATTATTTAATAGTTATTCAAACACTTAGGAAGGTGTTTGGAATATTACATTAATCTGTAACTACTACTAAATACTTTAATTAAGCTTTAAGAAAGGCTTTGGTAACGAACATAGAAAAAATTTGTACAAACATAAAAAAAACTTATTATTACGAGTATGTTATATTTCAGCGGTTACACGTTTAAGGAGATCCTGTTACGTAAAAAGGAACAAAACCCCAGTTGTGTATTTTGCGTAGATGAAAAAAAAAAACTGTAAATATCTATTCAGAGCCTTCATCGCTAGTTAAATTTTCTATTTAGAGGTGTATAATTATCAGGTTACGTTAAATAATAACGTGATTCGGTATCTTAATATTAATAACATTATATTATGTATTAACGTATTTCTTTAGACTTATCCACAAATTGTTTTTGATCTATCGTTTGTCAAATAGATATAAATAAAACTTACGTCATTTTAAAACACGAAATACCGTTGCGTATAATTACTCAAAAACTTATGCCTATTCCAGTACCAAATAAAGCGGGAGAAAATGATCTTTATTCCGTAGTGATAGGGTTGGAAATCGTTTACTTTTTAATTTCCCGCGTTACGTGGTGCGTGTTTAGGTTGAGGGTGGCCTGAGAACTTGGCAGGTGCCGTTTTCATTATTCAAGCCCCATTGATTGGATACTTTGTTGCCGTTTAAAAATCTTATTACCAACCGTCCGACAACAAAGAGGAACGAGCCTCCTAGTAGGAACGCAGACCCTCTATTTACCTGTTAAGTGATTTTTTTTCAATTACAGCGATGAACTGCACATTCGAATGTCTAAAGAATGAAACTGTAAGTCATCTCGTTAGACGCAGTTTCATAAAGTTACAAAACACGTTAGGCACATAAAACAAAATTTACGTATTGTTTTATTATTAAAATACATTTTTGATGAGTTTATACTTGTAGGTTTATAATCATCCTTACTAATATTATAAATGTAAATGGAAGTTTCTTGGTTACGCTTTCACGCGAAAACTACTTAACCGGTCATTATGAAACTTTGTACACATATTTTTGGAGGTATTAGAAGTACCATAGGATACTTTTTATTTAAAAAAAGCAATGCGAGCGATGCCGCGGGTAAAAGCTAGTAAAAAATAAAACACATAACATTTAACGACCAAATCATGACAAACTTCATTATGGCCTATAAAAATATTTGTCATGTCCGGGATTGAGCCTACGACCGCTTTCCACAAAGTGGTTGCTGTTAGTTCTAATCAGTTGCAGTGACTAGAACAGTTACATTTTAAATCCAGAATAATTAATTAATATTAGAAACGAATACAAGTTTGGCCAACTATCCGGCTGGGCAACTAGTTGCTGTAAAAAGATCGAGTACTCGATTGACTAGTCAGCTAACGATAAGTCGATCATTACTTTCACGATTTACTAAATAAATTGTTCATCGGTTACATTTCAAACATAATCGTCTCAGTTGCTCATTTTTTTTTTTGGTACATTGTTTCATGCTTAAATTAAAATTCTTCCTCTTACAAGAATCGAATAGGGTTGTTATTCGAATCTGTTCCATTTTCTATATTCATATTAATCACTCTATTCACCTCAGAAATATGAGTAAAGTAATAGGCTAAATAGACAAGTACCTGTCAATTATAACAAATGTTATCACTCGTATTAATTGAATTGATTTGGAAAAATAGTTTAGCAAAAGACTACTTATTATTTCATATCATCATTACAGCCTATACAGTCCACTGCTGGACATAGGCCTCCACAAGTTTACGCCAAAAATAACGTGAACTCATGTGTTTTGCCCATAGTCACCACGCTGGGCAGGCGGGTTGGTGACCGCAGTACTGGCTTTGTCGCACCGAAGACGCTGCTGCCCGTCTTCGGCCTGTGTATTTCAAAGCCAGCAGTTGGATGGTTATCCCGCCATCGGTCGGCTTCGTAAGTTCCAATGTGGTTGTGGAACCTTGTTATCCCTTAGTCGCCTCTTACGACACCCACGGGAAGAGAGGGGGTGGCTAAATTCTTTAGTGCCGTAGCCACACAGCACATATTATTTCATATTACTACATATTACACTGTGAAATTACATACTAACAGTTTTACCTGCAGGCTTTTGATAGATGTACTGTAGGAGTATCCCACACACACTAAGAATATAGATGGTACAAAAAATTACCATTCTCATGAAATCAATAAATCCAATCGAATACTAAGCCCTCATAACAAAACCGGTCACTAACTTCACGAAGGTTTCAAGAACAACAGCGGGCCCGCGAATAACGTAATTAAGGCGAAACCGCCGGCGAAATTAAACGCGAAAACGGAATGAGAATGTGAGCCTAATTAGAGCCGGGGGGAAGACGTTGCACCGGCGCTCTCCCAACCCCAGTTCCGCGCCCGGCCCGGCGGAATGTACCGCTTTGAGTCTATGACAATCATTACTAATGAAATAAAACATTTAGGTGTTAGGTTGGATGATACTTTTAAGCTTATAAAAGATTAAATTATTAATGGAAGACTTTTGGTTTTATTTAAATGGTTATGAATTTTAATTTAATACTTAATTACTAAGTTAACTTGAAAAAATGTATTTATCGTATTTTAAAGTAATGTCATCCTTATACTGTTTATATGAACATTTAAATATTCCTATATATGCATATTTTTTTAATGTTACTAAATATTTTGTTTTCGTAATTATGAATTTGTTATTCCTGACCATAAATGCTAAGATCTACTACATGCGTACAAATAAAAAGAAAAACGAAAATTTTGCGAAAAAAACATCCTAGCCCTTCACGTTGAAAGTAATTGTTTTTTTTTTATATCATACTATTTTACACTCGTACAATCGCAACTCTATCAACACATTCGTACATATTCTTTCTCTTGCTATTCTCACGACCCTCGTTTTGGACTTAAAAAAAGATAATTATTACATGTGTAGCAACCGGATAAAAATAATATTTACACAAAAAAAAAATGTTATTATAAATTATCCATACTCAAAAACGTCCAATTGTATACTAGAACGTATACATGTTAGTCTTTATTAAGCAATAATTAATAGTACAATAATTATGTAAGCTACTCGTTATTTTCTCACGTGCACAATAATTAAAAAACTGCGGTTTAATTGAGTCCACTCGTTGTCCGAGAACATAAAATATCCATTTCAGTGACGAACCGCGCCGCTTCCCGCGTTGATTAATTTAATCCAATCGGCTGAGATTTCAACTTTTCCTTTTCGTTGTCAAATGTCGTTCGTTACTTTCATTTGTGTACAGTTAAAATTAATTAACTACATAAACACATCGTTAAATTCTAATACATATTTAAATATTTAATTTTATATTTAGATATCTATTACCTACGGCTTTGCTCGCACAATAAAAAGTAACAAATGTATATTCCTTATTTATTTCACATCATCGTAGAAAAAAAAACGCGACGTGTGGTTATTATTTCCTCATGTCTGTCTCAATGTCATAATGACTATTTTTACGTTCAATTGTTTTTTAAAAATAAAGCTTACACAGACAGTTTTTCTTCTTGCGGAATTTAAACACAATCTTTACTTGATACATAAAAAAACGAGTGTGCTTTAGACCACACGACTGAAGTAAAACTTCTTTAGCAGTAGGCCTGCACTGTGTCTTAAATATACAAAAAGTAACTGGCTATGAGGGAAAGAGAGAAAGAAAATGTGTGCTTGCACCTCTCTGTCTTGCTCCGTTCGCCTCTCCCGATCACACTTTTCATAACGCTCTCGTCACGCATTCACCAGCTTAATCCCCAAGTCAAGTTTTACTTCAAAAAATCGTTAGAAATTTTTCTCTATTTTTTTTTAATTTATCTTATTATTTTCATACTATAATCAATATCGAAGTGCCTTGTTAATTAATACACACAAAAAATAAATTATCAAATTTCATTCACAATCGGCTAAGCGTAACATATGCAAGAAAAAACCAAGGAACAAGAAACAAAATAGAATTCAAGATTATTGAGAACCTTTTAATTGCTTGACTTAAAAATTAATTTAATGCTGTCGACTTGATTTAAAATGATTATCCTATTTCGCTAAACGTACTGTGATATTAAATATTGACACAATCATTTCGATAAGAGAAATATTAGTTAACGATATGTCCAACTAACACGAAAATAAAAATTATTTTATTAAATTAAAATTTTGAAGTAACGAATTATTTGTTTCGTCATAAACCGCGTCAAGTTTTTACAATTTTAATTAATGTTTCGCATTTTTATGTATAAATGAGAACAGTACCGACGGCTAATGTGTAATATTTGCATATAATGACCACTAATGTTCGGAGCGCGGCGTTATTCATCGGACATGACCTCAAAGTAAGGAACCGTTCGTTTTGAGTTTGGCCACAAGTTTTCTGTATTATTATTATAATGTTTTAATAGACATAACATTTTGGAAGTATTTTCTTTAAGTTATAATAATAATATTCTTTATTGCACACGATTAAAAAATACAAACAAAAGTAGTACCATTAGAGGAAGATGTACCAAGGCGGTCTTACCGCTAAAAGAGCTATTTCTTCCAGATAACCTTTTGGTATAGGACAGGGCATAGAAAAGCGGTTAGGAAGTGTGTAGTAAATAAATTCATTCATATTTATGTCATCAAAAGGTGAAAAGATAATCATGGCGAATTTATCTTAAGTATTTGAAAGAATAAATATATGTACTTACACGCATATTTATAGTTATTTAAAAAAATGGCTACAATATAAAATTTATACAATTATGAAAATAATTGCTTATGAAAATATCATCTTATTTTTTTAATTTTAATCTGGTGTTAATTGTCGACCATGTTTTTATTACTGTGTTAAAACCCCGACACCTTCGTCTTTGCTGATTTAATTGAACACCTCTAACGCCGAATCGTCGTAAGCCGTGCGAATAAACGCCTGAAGATTTGCCTTATTCATTTTATTAACCTCAAATAAAATTTTACGACCGAAGTCGCACGCGTCACGCATGTTAAGTGGATCGTTTTGCTCACCACTAATGGGCCAGGATTTGTCATTGTCGTCAAACAGGTGTGTCGTGACGAAAAACACGTGTAATGACCATACAAATGCATACAATGTCGCCTACATATCGGCCGCTCTCACCGACTCTCGTAATTAGAGGCGGCCGAGCGGAGCGACACAGAGCTATGAGAGCCAATATAGCGAGTCGCGACGAAATTAGTGACATTTTTTTTTCGTTTTGATTGTTCTATTTCACAATGGTTTTTATACTCCATATAAAACTAGAACTTAATTAAATGTTTTTAGGTAAATAATTTGCTACGCTTTTTATCAAGAAAACTGATAAGGTTAAACATTTTTTTGAATTTGTAGAAAGTAATGTAGTTCATACAATTAGTATCTACATGTAGAAGAATTGTGGTTTCAATGATAATAGGTTATTTAAATTGTATCCGAGACTTTTTTGTTGAAAAAGTCAGAAAAAAAGTAGCTAAGAAACTTTTAAATACCACATCCATATCTCAATAAAAATTACTCATAAGTTTTCGTGGTCAGCGGAGCGGCTCGTCATTCCAAAGTAAGCGGCCATAACTGTATGTATGTCCGACAAATATATTAAGTATCCGCGATAGTTTCATGGTACGTAATTTTGAACCGTTTTTAGAAAATTATAAAACCAGATGAGAAATTTTTATTGTTATCTTGACTACAAATTCGCACCTCATATGTTCGAGTATATGAGTATGATCACAGTATAACAAATTTAATAGCTTCAAGTGAATTGATTATTTTGAATTGTGAAGATTTTTAGATAAAACTATTACAAACTATTGTGTCAGTCGTCCTTCCAGTTTATCAACTACAAACATGTACATAATATGATAAAGTTGACATGTTTTTTAACACGATAACAATCACTTCCGGTTCGATTAAAATAAAATTCCTACATTAGTAAACTTGCTTAGAAAGACTAGAAAGACTTTTTATAGAGTGAGTAGACACACATCACAGCTTAACTTATAGAAGTAGAGTAGTAAAAATAAACTTACATGCAGGTGAGTGTGCGCAGCTATACTAATATATAGTATAGGTACACTAAGGCACTAAATAATAAAATATTACTTCTAAATAATAAAATAATAAGGGTAGTGGTCGATTTGCTTAGTACTCTAATTACATTTCATCGGTCAAAAGTTTTGTTGAAAACATATTTATAATCAACTTATAATACATACTTAACTGATACATAGTTCTACAATGAATGAAAGAAAACGCGTCACTATTGCATTATTAAAATATATTAAATGATAATAATAAATATTAAGTTATATTAAACGATGATGATGATAATGATTGCATTATCGGAAGACACTATTTCAATACATCAAACGAATGAATGTTTTCTGCAACGAGGTGTGCGTTATCAATACCAAAGTATGACATCAGATGATTGTCATTACCGATGGGCAAATACTGATAAGCTGCATGTTAGCCGTACCTACCCATTGTTCCTTAGTAAACGCACTTTGCATAATCAAGCAAAATCCTCGCCAAATAAGTAATTAAACTTAAAGTATTATCCATTGTTTCGAAATACACGTATCAAGTGTTATTATTGTTTTCTTTGTTTGGAATTTAATTGATTTATCATGATTCCCTTTACTATGTTATTCTTGCCTATGATTCAAACCGGTTTCGTGAGTAAAGGTTCTCAAGAACCACGTTCAATGCTGACTTACAAACATAAAACTGAATATCACAAGTTTTTTCAACCTATCCATTTATTTTAATCAATAAATTAAGATTAAATAAAATGACTTCAAGTTAAAATAATTTAAATTTATTTTCAATTAATATCTAATAGATTTAATGTTTATTATAGCCAAAAATACGTTAATTGTATCAATATAATATTAGAATTCAAATATATTTACTATGCATTACCAATGTTAAGTATAACTACAAAAGCATATAAATAACATGTATTAAATTTGTTTATAGACTCATGATGTCCACTTTCAAACTATTTTATAGCGAGCGTGGAGCAGTTACATGCGCCGGCGCAGGCCAAAGATACGAGTACGCCAATGTCACGGTTATTTACTGGCTTTATGATATGCTATACTTTCTATCAGATACAAGCAATAGTATTGTTCTCGAGGGACTTATTTATTATTAGAGACATTGATTTATGCGCAATATAATAATCATTAATGTTGTTTTCTAGTGAGTAGTATCCGGTGATAAATTTTTTATAATGATCGTAATAGTATTGTTTGCTTTAGCTTTATCTTCGACTAGCTATTCGCCCATGGATTCAAATTAATTATTAATATAAATTAACAATTAACTAAAATAATATTTAATATTATTAAATTAATATTTAATTATTATATCTTTTATATAATATTAATTGTCTACCTTTGCTTATTATATATATATATATATATATAAATTTTGCACTCACAGGTTTCAATAAAAGTACAATGGTGTGTTTTTTTTAAATAGATATACAAAACTCTTTTACACGTTCTTTAAAAATTTAGTTATGACATTTAATAACTTTACTTCTATAGTTTGTTAATATAATACTCGTAGCTATAGTAACACATATTTAAAAAAAAAATGTTTTTTTTTTTCATATAAAAGTTACAACTCTGTGACAGACAGGACGGATAGACGTAGTAAGAGGATTCTGGGAAAAGAATTCAAAAATTTATTCAGTTAAATAAGGACCGCGTCTTGGCAAACGCAGTGTGGGACGTCCTCCGGCATGTTGGACCAACGATCTACGTAAGATTGCCGGGGTAGGCTGGATGAAGATTGAGGAAAACCGGGGTGTCTGGCGCGAGCTTAGGGATGTCTATTTCCAGCAGTGGGCTAAAATAGGCTGAACTGACTGACTGACTGAATGAAATCAAGAAATCAAACCAAATCAAAAAAAATACTTTTAAATAGTAAAATATTGTGAACTAAGGAATTAATTTTTTCTTTATTTAATTGTACGCGCTTCATATAATTTTCATTTATTAAGCTAAAACAAATGAAAATTGTTTTTAATTGTTAAGATTATATATTTAAATCATCGAACCAACCTCTAATATTCCACAGCCCAGCTGTGTGCATAGTCCTTTTTCTCCGTGTTGTATTTATTATCCTTCATAATGTCGAGTATATATATATGTACATATTTTTATAGCTATCATAAAGTGTAGATAATTCGTATTGTTCAATTAATTGTTTTCTTTAAGCGATATTAATAAACTTAATTAAATTAATCGCATTTATCAAGTGAATAACCGGTACCTTTCATTAGCAACGGTCTTGTCTTGAATAACAAGTAACCTAGTTAGTAAATAAATAAAATAAATAAACGCTTCACACTCAACGTTTTTTTATTTATTTAGTAAAGAAAAATGTATTTATAATTTTACTGAATAAAAGTATGAAAATCTTATATATAGTATTTGTTGATTATATTTTAGACTCCATGTGTGATGTTATTGGTATATAATAGGCTACGTTAAATATTAGGTTAATTCTTAGTATCAGGTAAATAATGTATGTATTAAAAGATTTAAGATTTAAATACGAGTTGAAATTTTTTATTGAAGTTTATCAATTATGAGCATGTGGTTACGGCATCAAAGAATATAGCTACCCCCTCTCTTCCCGTGGGTGTCGTAAAAGGCGACTAAGGGATAATACAGTTCCACTACTACCTTGGAACTTAAAAAGCCGACCGATGGCGGGATAACCATCGAATTACTGCCTTTGAAATACACAGGCCGAAGACGGGCAGCAGCTTCTTCGGTGCGACAAAGCCAGCCCAGAGGTCACCAACCCGCCTGCCCAGCGTGGTGGCTATGGGCAAAACACATAAGTCACGCCGTTTTTGGGGTGAACTTGTGGAAGCATATGTCCAGTAGTGGACTGCGAAAGGCTGATGTGATGATGATGATGTGATGAATTATGAGCGTCCGATAGTAGATGAGGGAAACTGTATTATACACTCTAATATCTATATATAAAATGAATGTTTGTCCTGTATGTCCTTAATAGGATAGTAAACTATGCATTTGATCATGTCACGATCATCAGGAGTGTTGTGCATGAGCCCACAAAGGTTTCTGAGTTGGTACAGCTATAGTTTTAATAAAAACGCGAATTCATCACAGCTAAAATAACAAGTAATGTCACCAAACTTTGTTCTTAATGAACTTTTCTTTGATATTATTAACTATACGTTTGAGTTTGATTGCCATATTCTGATACGTGTCAAATGATAAACATATTTTGTGACGAGCCTTTTATGGCACATTCTTATTCTTTAAATTCTGCCTTTTTATAAATATATTTCACCTTAAGATATTTTAGCGTTATATTTAGAATAATACATTACCGCGTCTGCCACTTCTGTTGTCTACTGAGATTATCATCTTATGATGAAAAAATGGTAATATAAAACTTCGGTTACTTCTAAATGGCCTTTAAATAATACCATAATATCCAAAATTAAATAAAACATAACTCATAGGACAAGTAAAAGTGTTGTTAAAAGTTTCTTGCTAATTTTTCTCAACAAAATCTACATTATGAACCGGTGGTAGCATCACACTGACCAAAATTAATTTATTAAAGGCTAAGAATAAAAACAACAAAATTATATTTTGTAAAATGACAATTCAAAAGCCCTTTTGAGCCTACTTTATTTAATATTTTTGCATAAGATATTTTTGATACTAAAAAAATATGAATCACAAAAGTTCGACCAGCCTGTTTGTCAGTAAATGAGCTCTGCAATCTGTTATTCGCATTTATTCGTGTATTTGTATGGCAGTAGTGATTACATGTTGTTATTGTTTTCATCAACATGTTGAGGTGAGTTATTTATTTGTTATCAAATTTTCAAGACTTCTGAATCCCTTATTTTACCTGCAAAACCTCCATATTGATAGACACTAAATAGATCCCAACACAGGTTCTAATTTAATAATATTAAAAAAAAATCGAAATTCAAACAACATAAAATTCACGACAGAATCTTCTAAATAAACATTAAATTATTAAAATCAACAGAAAATATTAAAAAATATATAATATAATCAATATATGTACATATAATGAAGAGCCAATTAAATATTAAAATAGTTCTAGACAACCTCATTTACAAAAATGAGTCATAAATCAAGTTTAATTTTAGCGAATCGAGATAACTATAAGCTTCGGTTTAATTTATTATGTTACAACATAACCAAAATACGTTTAAGTATAAGCTAAATTCATTATTATAATAAAATTATCGGTTATTTATGTTTTTATTAACATGATAATAAGAATAATTTGTTATTTAAATCTATTTAAAAAATAACTAAAATTAATTAAAGATACAAAATTTGACAATTTTTCTTTCACAAAATACAGTTAAGGTGAAACGGTAAATGACGTAAAACCGTTAAATGCGCATGCGATGTCAACCGCAACATTAAATTCTGTAACAGGTCTTACGGCCACTTTGATTTTCTTTTTTAACTTATTCTTACATGCGAATCATTTATTAATAACAGACGATTAATATTCTGCTTTGATCGGCTGGAGATCGGGACGGCCCGCGGCTTCGGAAATATAAAAGGTTCAATTATAATAAATGTAGTTACCTTCAATCAAATAATACTACTAATTACCGGACATCGGCTAGCTTTGTAATCACCGCGCAACAAATGACTATTGATGTTCTTAATAGCCGGTTGCGGGTTCGTTACAAAAGGGTCTCGGTGTCTATCCAGTCACGACATTGGAGCGATCTTATGAAAACTGTAAATGTATTGAAACTATTTCTACTGGGCGATAAATACAATTACATGCATAATGGGTATAATTTTCTGCTATTGAACCCCTAAGTGGGTGAAATAGCATGTACATTTCATTAACCTACATTCAAAACTATCTAGACGCCGTATGCAAATATGGTTTTAAACTTGACGATTTCTCTTTTCCTTGAAAACACTTTGAAGTGTTTTGCGTATATAAAATTTTTAAATTTATGCATAAAGCATCAAGAATTTTTAAAAGATGATATATGTTTAGAAATTAGAAGAAAACCGTTAATGACGTGGCATCATTACGAATATGTTCAGAAGGAACGTAAGAACCTTGCGGTAATACCAATAAGTAATATATTGTCGTTAAAATGTATGTTTTTATTTCATCACTACATAGTATAAAACAAAGTCGCTTTCTCTGTCCCTGCACATGTATGTACGCTTAAATCTTTAAAAGTACGCAACGGATTTTGATGCGGTTCTTTTTAATAGATAGATTGATTCAAGAGGAACGTTTATATGTATAATAACATCCATTAAATAGTGGAGAAATACTGTTATTTTTGAGTTTTCTAATGTTATGTCGTAAATAATTATTATTTTTTCGCTTAAATTGCAAACGCAGGCTGAACCCTACGAGATTTATCAAAATAATGTACTAAGTATTGTACACATTGAAAAGTTCTACAGAAAACTCCGCTATGGTATATGTCTATCTCTTATGGATATCCCACAATAACATTTTTTTGTCATTTACTTTTTACGACAAATAATGGCTAATTTTCGAAGCGATTTTAACCAATACAGCATTAATCCTTATCCAATTAAATACCTTAAATATATTTTTTATTTAATATAGATCTATATGGCCCTTTACAGCAAATGATTTAAATGAATATTTTCGAAGATATTACAGATTTAAAAATCGCGGTACGTAGCGTTTGCGGCGGTTCCGGCCGGCTTTTACTCTTAAGTTAACGCGTGCGGGTCACGGGCAGTAATGAATAGATCAAAACTACTGGATCGATTTTAATCATTTTTTCAGTGAATGACATAGGCTATAATTATATTTTATACCCGTGCGAAGCCGGAGCGGGTCGCTAGTTAGAAAATAAATGAAGTCACTTAAAAAGTTTATTACTTAGTATCCTTATATGCGTACAGCTATAATATTTTTTGCCGTACGTTGCGAAACAAATTAATGGGGAAGAAAAACAAGACTCCTAAAGTACACTTTGAATTAAAAAGCATTCTATAATTGGAAAATACAAGAACATTAGGCTCCATCATTCCAAGACAGCCTTTAATATTTATTTAATGATATAAAACTCCTGTTTCAAATAAATGGTCCAGACGGGATGTTAATCGGAGGCTCATTACCATCTCATTAGCTCTAGCCCGGGGACTTCGCATGATGTCAATTCACCTATAAAATGCCTTTGTTTTAAACTAATTAGAGTTTACCGGTGCTCTGTTCTTCTCATCCTAACAATGCTTATTTAGCATTCTTTAACTTGATTATAATTGCTACAAGTGTATCTTTTTATAATAAAAATGTTTTTTATCTTTTAACATAGCAATACAATTTGTTGCTAGATAAGATTTATTGATCTTGTAATTTGATAAAATGTTTGGATTCAATGTGAATGAAAAATGATAACAAGTCTAATTTTTAATTAATTATACCAACAGCCAAAATAATATTATGCAGTCTTCAAAACTGATGATTGTTACGAAAATGACGTAGCCTTGAATATCGTTGATTCTTAGTTTCTACTTCGCTTTTCTCCGACATCTCGTACAGCTAATTATACAGTTTGACATGCGATGACTCTTAAATGTAATACATGACCTTCGTTAGTGACCGCTATTGAAATCTAACGTTCAAAAATAAAGTCGCTAAATCTAAATTTGAAATGAGACGAAAGAAATCCTCGCTTCAAAAATTGTTTCGTGTTTATTATAAATACTTTGGATATGAGAAAAAAATACCAAGTCATAGGAGGTTTATGAACAAAATGCATTTCTGATGAATGTTTTTTGTTCTACGAATAAATAGTGACATTGATGGACGTGGGCCTGTCCAGGAGTGCCATGGGTGGTCCACCGATGTATTAACTACTCCTAATTTACCAGCTTTTTCCTCGTTAAATCGGATGAAAATCCATCTCAATTGTCAGATTGGCTTTAAGAGATTGACAAGTTAAACGATACAACAGTTTTTAGTTTAGATTTTGCAGTTCTTGACTTAATGCTATATGTATTACCTTTTTATATTTGTACATTAAATACGAATAAATATTCATAGGTTTGTTATAAAGTGTTAATCTCTTCTATGATTTTTAGTACATTATTCAAGAGTCGGTTTTATGTCAAAATTTTTGATATACCTATTATTGTGCGACTTTATGTGAAGAATACATGCAGACATGATTTTTAGTACATTAATTTTAAAGTTGATATTTCTATATCTACAGTGTATAGATCCTAATCTTTACACCACTGACAGACGGATGCCAGGTGGCCCCTGACATGATTCTTGTGACCTGATTTTATTTGTCACCCCAATTAAACAGAGTTACAATAATAATTTATTTTGCTGTTACATTATTATTTATTCTACTATAAAAATAAGCGTGTATTTTACAAAAGATATTATTATTCCATAATAAACGTTAACTATCACTATTATAACAGATATAATAACAGTTAGAGTTATTTATTATATATACTACACCGCTATATTAATAATTAGTTCTGAATTTAAATTAGTATCTAGTTGTAGTTTATATATGGTGTTTTTAAAGTAATCGAGACATCATAAAATAATAATAAATAGATTTGCGTTAAAGCTCTAACAAGTAAACAAAATAATTCGACACCATGTATTTAGATCGAAATAAATACTTCATAAAATTGATATCACACAAAATTTGTTTTAAAATAAACAAAATTCTAAAGTATAATTAAAATAATTTTAATTACAAAACAACACGTGTATACAATTTTGAAAAAAAATGAACGTCGAGTAAAACATTCTGGAAAACAACAAAACAAACGAAATATGAATTGTAATGAAGCGTTATTGTACGATAATAAAGCTAAATTGATTAGCGGTGGTCGACTCCCGCGCAGGTAGGACGCATTCCATTCCCCCTCCGAACCAGACCCCGGAATGTTTGTCATAATGTTACCCGCCTGGGTCTCTTTATTAAAAAAAAAACATTTGATTCTACGGAAGAGGGACAAAAGATGACGTGAGGTAAAAAACTGTCACATAAGATATTTTTCTTATTTTCAATACATGCTAGGAAAAGATATTAAAGAGCTTGATTACAAGAATTGATAGTTAGTTTTGTTATAATATTTATCGTTATGTTTTTTTTTTTAGGCTACTAAACAAGACGATGCTCGTGGTTTCATTCGAGTTTCAAGAGATCTGCTCCGCTTGAATGCAACGTGGCAAGGTCGGCTTTCATTTGAAACGACTATTCTATCATATTGTCCAATCACCGGGACGATTTCGGCTTTATTATCAATAATATTACGTCACATTGACCTCTTATTTTGAATCGGTTAAAAATATATTACTAGTTAACTATGCAGTAAATCTTTCCTTTCGCAGTGAAATTATATTCTATACCATTTTAAATTTACAATTAAAATATTTAATCTTAGTAATTATTCACTTCGTGTAATTTTTAATTAGGTTTCGTTAATTAATTAAAAGTGAGAGAAGTGCGATTTTTTTCTTTTTATTCAGAAAAAAATAACATAGGTATCTTTTTATACACCAAATTCCACTTACTTCGTTTGTTCATATTTTTTTGAATTTTTTATTTTTCCTACATGTTATAGGTTGTAACTGTGTTAAATTGAACAAAAGTTACGATTTTTTTTTTAATTTTGTGCATTATATTTGGTTTATTTATATCCTGTATACAGTATAATATATACAAAACAAACTGATCTTACATGAATGGAAGTACTTTTTCTTTGTACTTCTTGAACAGATTAGTGAAACTTATGGTAGGAAGCTGGAGGTCCATCACTACAGGCTACTACTAGGCTCCTTTTTATCATCCCACGGGATCGGAAATTACGCTGGTAAAACAGTGAGGCGCGAGTATAGTGTAACAGTTAAGAAATAAATAATATTATAATGATTTTTAACCGAACTCAAAAAAGGAGGGGTATATATTATGTATGTTCAGAGATAGCTTCGTCGTTTATGAACCGATTTTTTTGTTGGACCCAAGTGTGGTACCATGATAAGGAAACCAGGATCTGATGATGGAATCCCAGAGAAATCGAGGGAAACCCTCGAAAATCGTAGTGACGACTAGTGCGTTTGTTAAAGTTTTTCGTCTACTTACGTTGTATTACTTTGTTAACAGTAGTAACTCGTTTACGGTAAACGGTAGTAAACGAAAAAACACAATTATGATACACCATTTCCTAGCTACCATGCAAAGATTCTTTGCAATAACTTAAAGTAATGCAAAAGTTTTACTCTTTATTAAACGGTTTTATTTAGCTCACCCCGTTTGTTTTATTTTTTATTATTTATTCTTTCTTGGGTCAAATTTAGTAATTCAAATTTCACCCTCTTCCTGTCAACCGATTAATCTGAAATTTTGTATACACTTTGGATTTTGGTGACAATACAATTATGTTTATTCATTATCATTATAAATTCAAGATGGCCGCCGCTACAAAATGGCGGATAATTTATATTTTATTAATCCCATCAATATGGGTATCAAATGAAAGGGCTCAACAAGCAGAATACAATATACTATAAAAAATTGAAATCCAAGATGGCAGCCGCTACAAAATGGTGGATAACGTAGGTTTTATCAATCCCATCAATATGGGTATCAAATGAAAGGGCTCAACAAGCAGAATACAATATACTATAAAAAATTGAAATACAAGATGGCGGCCGCTACAAAATGGCGGATAACGTAGGTTTTATCGATCCCATCAATATGGGTATCAAATGAAAGTGCTCAACCAGTATAATCAATGTACTATATAAAATTAAAATCCAAGATGGCGGCCTCTACAAAATGGCGGATAACTTAGGTTTTATCAATCCCATCAACATGGGTATCAAATGAAAGGTCTCAACAAGTAGAATACAATTTACTATGCAAAATTGAAATCTAAGCTGGCCGCCGCTACCAAATGTCTGATAACAATTTTTTATCAATCCCACCAATATGGGTATCAAATAAAAGGGCTTGACAAGAAGAATACAGTGCACTATACAACCTCAATATTTAAGATGGGCCTTGCAATAATGAAGCACTAAATGAATTAAACAGAATGCGAAATAAAAACTAAAAACTAGAAAATAAAAATAGGTAAAAAAACTTTTTAAGTTAAACGGTTTTATGTTAAACATACATTGCAATGTTTAAGATAAATGTACTAAAAACCAAAAAATAATAAAATAGATACAGTCGTGGGAATTATAAACATATGCATAGACTAGACTAAAATAAAACCGTGGGGCACGTCAATTGTCTACAATCGTTGATTAAAATGTTTGTTTTGTAATGTTACACTATAATTAGGCAGTTGTTCAACCGACAAAGATGGACGTGTGATAAGTAGGGCTAGAATGTGGAAACAAGCTAGCAAGCTCGATTATAAGCGAGTTTTAGGGTTTCATAGTCGATTGTAGACAATTGACGTGCCCCACGGTTTTATTTTAGTCTAGTCTATGCATATGTTTATAATTCCCACGACTGTATCTATTTTATTATTTTTTGGTTTTTAGTACATTTATCTTAATTTATACTCAAAATTGGTTTACAGACTATGAAGTTTGATATTTTTAATACGTAATTTTATTGTCATAATTATCGATGCAAGAAAGCAAAGCGCTGCAAGAAAACCTAGTATATTATGATTACATCGAACCATTGTTTCTTTTTTAATTTTCAATTAACAATAAATTAGAAGCATGGTGATGAACGAGGCGAAAATAAGCGTTAAATTAATATCAGGCCAAGGATGCCATCAAAGTAGCGTTTGGCGTTGAACCAGTGTTTATATTATGTCATGGAATAAACATTAATTTCAGACCACACGTATAATATGCGCTGTTAATGTTTAGTTTTTCTCCATGTTTATATAATTTATGAAGAACGAAGAAAACTAAGTCGACGTACAAAGTTGCAAACGTTAATCTTTAATTTAGTATAAAAAAATGATTTTCTAACAATTATGTTGTATTATTTTTATTAATTCAGCATCGACAAGCTATTTTTTAATCATCATAATCTACTGTGTCTTCGTGGTGTCCTTGTGATATATTTATTGTGTTCCGAATACTTTACCAAGCGAACGCCGGCGCGGGCACATGTAGGCATATAACTACGAGTCATAAATTTATTACTACTGGCAATAAAAATACAACTAACACATTTCCTACACTTTGATTTGACCTGTTTACACAGATCAAAGCGGCAGAAAATAAAATTTATTAAATTTAACATCATAACATAGGTATAATTTTATACCGGAATGTGCGCCGCAGTGTTTATTATGAATTGTGAACAAACGTAAGCGAATAAGCGACTGGGCAATAATTATGAAAAAAAAAACGGTTTCGTATAAAAATTTAGACATTCTAAATATTATCACGTGAGATAAAAGAACTCACAAAACGTTCGTACGGGCGTATTATAGTGGGTCGTGAGTGGTACACGTGGCAGCTAGCGTTGTAGGGTTCGCTCACGTGAAGGCATCCAGGCTTCAATGAATGGCCGCCGATCGGACTTCCATTCAACCCGTTTGGTCGCGCACTGATTACCGTCTGTTCACTCGAATCTTATCTACTATGTATGCTACGGAACGAAACGGTTAAGAATCGACGACCGCCGTCGGTTCGGGTGCACGCTCTACAAAAAAAAACTGTTCGCGTTGAATCTAACGAATTTTCTCTTTTCATTCACACCTTTTTGTGAACTTTTTTCATGAATGAAGTCGTGTTCGGGATAATTATTGAATTTCAACGATTCGTTACGAATATCGATGAACCGGAAGCTGATCGCGCGGGTGATTGCATCAAGTGGTTAAATTCCGACGTCCAGAAACTAATTTTATGGTTTTTAGGAGAAATCAGTTCGATCGGGCGTAATTAACGAAAAGATTTTAGATCGCGATCTTCCTGTTTACGACATCGACGAAAGATTCTCAAAGGTCGGATTTGAGTCTAAATACTCTGTAAGTAATTTCAAAGATATATGAATGCGTAAATATCGTGTTTCAACAGATTATAATCGAGATCCCATCTCACGTCTCGAGTACGGGTTTACGTGCTGGCTATTATAGGTTAGACAATATTATTATTAGAATAGCATCGGACGCAAGCAGTAATTTATGTCGTGACTATCGGTGTCGGCAAGCACATGCAACTATAATTGCTTCCCAATAACTGTAATTTGAATTGTCGTATTAAATTTTCTATAACAAACAAGAGTAGATGCAGTCGTCGGACGGGTATTAGAGCGGCATTATAAAACGAATCAGTGGTAATAACGCAGGGGATCTAATTAAATTGCCGCCGATAATAATGGCACTTGGGCTCCCCTCACAGACCCCTCGACATTTATTATTCCTGCAACAGCTCCCGGAACACTGTGCTTTAGTTTATTCAACATGTAAATGGAATGAATTATAAATTTAAGATACGTTACTGATCAAATATTCCACATTTTAAACGCTCACCATTAATTACAAATATACCCACCATTGTAAGACTTACTTGCATATTACTAAAAATAATATTATTTACAAGGAAATGAAACTCAAATACAGTAGACGTTTCGAGATAGTTACGTAAATCGAGTCTGCTTAAATTGCCAAATACTCTAAACTTATCAAATGTCTTCCCTTCTATTCGTACGTCCCGCACTGTCGAATTGCAATTCACGGTAATTCAGACACACACCTTTATATTGTTATATCTCCATTTCATTTCATTGCTCGCTTGGGACTACATCTGCTCGCCTCCCGCCCCGCACCATCCCCCCACGTCCATTAGTGTTTTGTGAATGATTTAAAAGCTCTTTCGGATAACTACTCTGTAAGTGAGTAATTTAAGACTTGCTTCCCATTTTATCAGTGCTCCCTAATTTTGAGTGCGCATTAAAACATTACAAGCGAATATTACTTGCGTTCAGATGGTTGATGAACAATATTTTTCGGAGTGCCTGGATTTTTTATGTACTGAGGAGGATCATTATTTTCCTGAGTAACGATTAAAAATTTTTCCTTTAAAATGTTCAATTATAACTCATATTAACTTACTAACGCTTCGTCGTGGTCTACGTAAAATTTTATTCGGATTATTAGAACTAATCCCTACGTCTAAGAGATTTTATAATTTATTTTTTTAATAAATTGCTTCTCATCTTTAATATTAAAAAACAAATTTAACATACCAAAAAAGGAAAAAAAGCTAACTTACAATAATTCCATACCGTGTATTGAGATATCTGATCGTTAACTATACTAACTCAAAGACCATTTAAAGTATCATTGACCGTTAAGAGAATTTATTAAGGTAAATACGTAACAAAGCGCAGACGACAATTCATTTCGGTAGCCAAACCAGCAAAAGCGGAAGAAAATTCGTCATCTCCCATTCGTAAATAACGCGCGTCGGTACATGCAAATGAGCGTTATGGTAATTCATCGGGATGGGGCGGTAATGATAAGATAAGGTATTGTTGCGGCCGGAGATACGGCTCGTAGCCTGCATTCGTTCGTCGCACGTAGCAATGGAACTGAAACCTTTTTTTTTACAAAACAAAAGATTTTTATTTGATATCCCATTCGGAGCGAATGATCTGTGTCTTTGATTACCTTTAGAAATAATTTATATTATTTAAATAATAATATTATAGAATATTTACACTCGAAATCAATTGTAGTGACATGTACATATATCATTACAAAAAATAGGGAACTGCAAAGTGCTTTACACGTAAATTTGTTATCTTTTATTTCACCATGTTATCATATTAAAAAAAAACCCAAATGGTAAGAGATTTTTCTATCTTCTTTTAACAAAAACTTAACGATAACAAGCTTTAATTCTTGAAAATTACTTGAAATATTATTAAGAGGTGAATCATAATGGAATATTTTAATTATTCATTTTTATTTAAGACTATTTTTATTACAGATCGTAAGTTGTGGATTTTTTTTGGTCGTTTTAGAACATGTAATTATATGACTCTATTAAGCGGTATTTCCTAATATTGTAGCTGAATGAACTTTCGAAGACATAAAGTTCACTTCAACAGTAGTGTTTCGTGTAGCGTTATACGGATGTGTTTGTACTTACTAAATACTAACGCATCATACACCGATTACCGAGTGAGTGTACCAAGTACATACTCATCTCCATAACAACCACTTCTTTCCCATGTCTTAAAATTATAGTAATTTTACTGTAGATGAGTTTTTGTGTAAATTAAGTCTTTCTCTTTCAATTGACAATCTTTAAAATAAATTTACAATAGTACATTTGATAAAGACGATATTTAAAAATGAAGTTTATTTAACTAATTATATCTCAATCTTACTGTACATAAGCGTACAACCAATATTTTTGTGTTACTTAATTGGAAACGGTTTATTAAAAAGTAATTAATTAAATGGTGCTATAAACGATAATACAAGCAAAGTAATTTGAAATTCGTGATGATTTTAGTTATAATTAAAATTAATTTATTAAAAAATATGGCTTTACAACGTAAGATAAATTGGTAAGAAACAAATATAATATTACATTAAATATAATATAATTTTTTTTTGTACGATTCATACATACAATAATGTCGTAGTGAATTCTGTAGATTATATACCCGTTAAAGCTAAATAATTTTATGTTAATCTTCTGTGCTCTTAATCTTCTGTGTAAGCAAATAATACCTATGTGTTAAATGTTATGTTGTCTACATTATACTATTTATAGACGTTCTAGAACAACATGCCGCGTCACTTTAAAAATATTCGGTTAAACACAAAATAGGTACACTATTTGTGCAAGAATTGATTGCTGCGTAAAACGTTGTATTCATCAAGTATCGTCAACTAATGAAAATATTAGTTGCAAAACAATATTATAAATGCGGAAGTTTGTATTGAATGTTTGTTACTCTTTAAATTTGGTACTTACTACTTTTATTAGTTTAGTTACACACATATTACATAGTGTCTTTTTTATATATTCATTTACAAACTAATTATTATTCAGTATAAAACAAATGATGTTCGTATTGTTGGTGTTTGGTGTTATGTTAAAAAATGATAGGTTACACTCATTTTTTTTATTTTAGTTCATTTTTGTTATTCATAATTTACTTTTGGTAAATACTAGCTTTAATTTGACCGATTGTATTTTATAACAACAAAACTGTCACAGTCCGTTGGCTGACTGTTACAGAGTAAAAATAATATATAATTATAGTACTACATAAAATTAGTTTATAATAAGTTTGCGCCATATTATCATTAAAAGTTTTAAAATAATTTCTGTTTTTATAGGTTATTTAGGTTATGTTACCCATCATGGCGTCTTCGAGTCTCGGTAGTCAATAATAGACAAAATACCAAATAAACATCTTTAGTGTATAATAACATTTTTATCGAAACTATCAATCATCACCACGATATTACAGTAGAGCTGATAGCCGAGTTTTATTATTGCGAAATTGCAGTTAATTTTTCTCGCTAAATGATAGCTGTCATCGAGTATTAACAATGATATAGATTGGGGTAAATTGGCAGATAAAAATAATTTTATCTATTTTTGTGTAGCTAACGAGCGACGCAGCGGGAATCTTTAGCCCCTACTTCCCCTACAGACACCCAGACGCCGTTACTATAATTTGTATTAGGCAGTTCTGCATTTAAACTGGAAGGAATATTTACAATGTATGCTTACTACAGCATGTTTTGTTTTTAAATAGATTGAAGTTAGGAATATTTTTGGATTCATAAACGCAGATATACACATTGTTTTCTTGAACGAGTCTTTGGAATACCTACAGATTTATGTGAATGTCACACATTTAAAAGAAAAAATAAAAATAAAAATGTTTATTAGTCGGATGACATAAGATCCATAATTTTTAGTAAAAATAAAAAGATTAAAGCTTAATAACTAGTGTTAGTACTTAATAACTAAAAGTGACCTCATAATGTCACACATATGCTCGACTCGGACATTCCCCGCTATCGGTAATGGCCCTCAAGACATTGTTGCAGCTGCCACGCACTCGCCTTAAAAGTAAGCTTGCTTTTTGCGTAGAATGGCCGGAAAACTGTCGATCACTCCGTGCGCGAACATACTAGAGGCACTACAGTACCGCGGCAGCCCCAACAATGCCCTGAAGGCGTTGTTGTACTGTACACGCAAGACGTTATACGACTTCTGAGTATAGCTGACCCACAGACTGCTCGTATAAAAAAAAAAAAACTGTGGTAAGCTTTAAAAAGTGCGATCTTATGGAGTCAGGCAGCGAGTAAATCTAACGGACGACATGTTCTCCTTGATCGCCTTGCGTTCTCACTCAATATCAATATTGTCCTTTAGGTCTTCTGTCTTCTGAATTACTGTTTTCTAACAAGATTTTAGGTTTATTGAAGATATATTTTCCGGTAGTCTGTTGCCAGCATTGAAAACTAGGTATTCACTTTTCTTGTTATTGTACACCAATCCATGCGCCTCAGCTTTATGACTCACAAAAAGACAGCATCCTCCTGATTGCACTGACAGAGAGGGCCAGCAGCACCATGTCATCCGCGTAGCTGATATAATTGAAACTTACGCCACCAATATGGCATCCGACCTTCATGCTGCTGAACCCCTCAATCAGCGCATTGACATACAGGTTAAAAAGATTAGGTGATCTCAACCCACATTCCAACGTATATGGCTCCAAGTACTCGTTTGCCCACCTTATAGTATTCAATTGATTATTATACCAATATTTAAGCAAGGAAATCCATTCTACAGGCATTCCCACCTGCTGCAGCTTATTCCACAGGATGTTGTAGATGACCAGATCAAATACTTTCGATAGATCCAAGAAGCAGGCATAAACAGGAGTGCTTCTCTGTGTGTAGTTACCGACAGCATGCTGATTTCACTTTTCGTGGATAATTGAGACCTAATCAGACAGGTAATTTAAGTCAGGTGTCTCTTTTTTAAAAACAAGTGAGAGTCACTGAGTCATTCTTGACTATACATACTTTTTGAAACATTTGATATTTATACACATATTTATATCATGTTTAAATAGAAGTTACTACGTCCGGAACCAAATACCGAGCAACCATGACCTACTGATCTCTTCACCCCCAAGTTGGCTTTAAAAAGATGCGTAATTGATTGGATCGACGCGAGCTCATTTGGCTGATTGTACTGAGCAACGAATTGCGTATTTAACGTATGGGAAGGACCCTTTTGAACCGCTGCCAATTTAGGCCACCCTCTAGTCGGCTCAGGGGTGAGTGAATTGTTTATATCGAATTTTGTTTTATTTACAATTTTTTATCCAAATTCTTATTTTTAACACTATAACGTATTTAGATACGGTATCATAGTTACTCCTAAGACAGGTTATTCATTACATGGAAAATTACGAAGATCGAAAAGGAAAGAAACGTAAATAGCCTCGTATAATGGGTCATTTGCTATATTATTATCACCGTGCAAATATCCCGTCCTGCGGAGATTAGATAAACCACGAAGACGACTTTAAACTGTGTGGGAAATAACCGAGTACGACACCGACATTGAAATGAAGTTATTATTGCAAATATGTATCAATGAGTCGATCACTTGACACCTTTACGTTTTACATCGACATATTTTGAAAAAAAAAATCTACGCAAAAATTTAAATACAATAGCCGATTGTAAAAAATAAAGTATTATAAAAATCATGGAGACACAACTAATTGAAGTATCCAAATATTAGGCTTACTAAGGTCTTATTATAAAATAAAGCCTAAAATAAAATTATTTGCATAAGTTGTTATCAATAATAGAGTTATTCTGTGTTCTATTATGAGATAAGTTACCTAGAATGTTGTCTCACCAACTTCTATCACTTGATTTTATCTAAAATCCGCATAGTTACTTTAAAATTTTAAACAAATAAACTGCTAAATGAAGATGTTATTATTACCGGTTATGTACATATATCCTATAAAAAACGTAACCATACATAAATACATACCAATGTTTTTTTTGCGCCGCCAGCTTGTTATTTTGACAGTTTAAAAAGATTGCTGCTATTATTCTTTCAAGGTTAAAAGCAATTAAAATAATAGTGATGTCACTCTAATATCTGTGATTTCAATATTTACTTAATTCGATGATTTATCGTTCTATTGTAGTTTTTCCTTTTTTATTAAATTGTATATTCTATAATTTTTTATATTGTATATTATTATTACACATATATTGTATTATACATACATTATATTGTACATATTCATATTTATAACATATTTAACCTACTAGTTTTTGTCTGTCTTTTCAAAAAAGAAATAATTTTTAGTTCAAGCAAAGTAAGCTCTTACTTCAAATCATTTTGGGAGTTAGGTAAGTAGCTCTTTTTAGTTGTAAAATTTACACAGTTCTCAAATAGGTCCTTCTTGAATTTTGAGTACATTTCTGTCAATAAGTCACGGCTATCGTCACTCTTCGCTTACTAACAGATGGCTCATTGTGTTTAGAGACGTAGATAAGCCATGTTTAACTATTTAAGCAAACTTTCAGTTAACTTATTTTATAATTTATTTACGACACATACAGTTAAACAAAACTCTATTAAGTCATTTTTCAAAAATTATGAAATACTATAGAAATAAATGTTGTTACTTAAAATTATTTAAGAAAACTATTCTACGAACACTTTTGAATCATTGCAACACAAATATTGCTTATTATGTTGGTTACTATAAATGAATTACAAGCCAATATCCGTTTCATGTTGTAAAAAGATTGTCAAGCAACTTTCAAAGACTATTTTCAAATGTATGCATAATATTGTAGAGTTTAAAAATAAAATTTGTATGCCGTCTATAGCTATTGCTATAAATTGAAAACATTGTAAAATTTTAACAAGAATATTAGGAATGAGTCAGCCTTACAACGCAAATAGACATTGTCTCAGCTATTTTAAAATTAATAACTGCAGTGAGTCAGCTATTAAAATAAATTTAATTAGATCGCCCACTATATTGGAAACAATGAGACAGAGTACGATGTTAAAAGTCGCAATTAATACAAGACAATGCGAACCAAGAACAAGTCGGCTCATCAATCTGCCATCTTCTTCCCTCGTTACACATAATTAATCATGGATTATAATTAAAATTCCCGATGACATGGCGCGATCACCACAATATAAGGATAGAAAATTGGCGTTTAAATATTTTTAAGGGGTTGACTGCGTTATTCGAAACATTTGGGGTGTTAGCGCTGTTTTTAATATAATGATGAAATTATAAAATGATCGTTGCATTGTTTCACTTAACTTATGTTTTGATTAATATTTCATTTTTAATAAAAAGTGCCCTTCCTGTGTACCTTATACAAATTACACGTTTACATACATTTTTACATTATATTAAGACTATAATTTATTATATATATTAACGTAAAATTATATATATATATATATATATATGTGTATATATATATATATATATATATATATATATATATATATATATATATATATATATATATATATATATACACATATATATATAATATGTGTATATATATATATATATATATATATATATATACACACAATTTTAGGTTAATTAGCCTTTTTAGACAAATTTAAATACAATGCAATGTATACTACCTATTTCAACTTGATAGAATAATATAGTCCATCTGTGTTATGTGCACATATCAAGGTTGATGTAACCTTAAAAATTATAAAGGTGATATTAAGAATTTATTATTTTAAAACGTTTATAGATAATAAACGTTTTAAAAACAAATAATGCAAATATTAACTGTCGGAATTATCAGGAAATGTTATTTTATTATAAGTTTTACACGCAAAAACCGATATTTAAATCCGTCCGTAGTTCAATATAATTATTTATATTTTTAATTAATTTCTACGACTAATTTATCATTTGTTTGTTGTAAAATCTTCAGAAAGTTGTGCGTCAAATTGTGGTGTATCTAATCAAAAGTCTTTTTTATCTTTATCGATTTAAAAAAGGCTTTCGATAAAGTCAGGCACAAACTACTTATTATTATTACTTATGATTATTTATTTAACACAAAGATCACGAGCAGTCAAAGTTCATTTCCAATAACGAGTGACATACCCCAGGGCTCCATACTGGGGCCTTTGCTCTTCCTTTACTAAATAATATTCATGAGCTAAGGCTGAACGGTCATATTACTCTTCATGTAGATGACGCTTGTTTGTTTGATTTCTATTCATGCATACTTAACCTTATTTCACAAGCTCAAAGCGTTCTATTTAAATGCTTTCATTATAACTTATTGACTGTAAATTTTTCTAAGACTTGCTTTGTATTGTATATCAACGAAATTCCATTGCAGCAAAAACCCCATGAGAACTACCTCGGTCTACATACCTATTTGTCTTGGAAATACTAAATCCTAGAATATGGAAGTATATATATCCCTATTAAGTTACAGCACACAATATATAATTCAACAGTGACACCACACCTATCATATCTTATCGAGGTTTGGAGCAGCTTGGCTCAAACGACAATAAATCTACTTCAAGTTTTACAAAATAAATTACACAAATTGCTTTTTATAATTAATAATAAATATATTACCTAAAATATATAATGAATGAAAAATATAAAAACCTTTCAATAGGAATATCTTTACTAAGTTAACGTTAAACAAACAAGTATCAAGCAGCAATTGTAGCAGTCATTGAGCTAGTTTTCTCGTCCTACCCAAGATTCGAACAAATTTCGGTAAGACAATGATCACTTTTTGTGGGCAAAAATTTATAACCAACTAACTACCTTCACATACAAAAATGTGAACTAGTTTAAAGCCGTGGTTTAAAGTATTTAAAAAGGAACCTGCTAAATACATTTTTGTTAATTTAAGGTCTGTAATAAATAATTTAAATTAAAACAATAAGTTATATTAGTCTTTGTTTTATTAAAAAACTGTTGTGTATGTGTTACATCATAGTCATTTATTACTAACAAGTGCGATGTCGATGTTTTTAAATGTTTGTTTTAAATGTATTCTCAAGTGATAATATGGTCTTAATGAGAATACATGTCCTTAAACATAACCTCCTTATTGTTTGTTGAGTTATCAAAATGTTACCTAAATCGCTCATCAAGTCATCACGGCTTACAGTAATGAGCCCAAAGATAATGTTAGAATTGAGGCGCCTCACAGACATCTATTATAGTGTAATTACCTAGTGACTCAGCATGGCTTTGTTCGTTGCATAGGATCCGGGAACAAACTTGTTTTAATTAATTTCGTGTCTCGAACAAACCTTCAAGCTGATTGTAATCTACTTAGTTGCTGTTAGCGATCCGGACGCCCCGATAATGAAGCAACATATTGTTCTAAACTCTGTTTATAGTTTTGATAAGGTTTAAGAGTCACCATTGACAGCACGTCAACGCGACTCAAGTGTAAACACATTACGATATATAAATTGGTTTTAAATTTTGATAACAGAAATTTAATAACATTTCCTATATTTTACGAGTTTTATTTATTTTTTGTACATTTAAATAAATTGTATAAATGATGAATTAAGCCGTAGCAAACGGTATTGAAATGTGAATATGTATTACTACAGCGATTCCAGTTTTTGCGGCCAAATCGAGCTTTAGCTCTGATAGTGGACACACCGCTTTTACTGCACTCTCACCACTTCCATACTTAGTTGTATTTATAATCTCAGTGTGGCGCGTGTTTGTTTCGCTCGTTGCCATGGCGACGGGTGAAATATGGGCTCTGTCTCGCTTCGTTTATAGCGGTTATTAGCCAACGATAGCCATTTATTAGACCTTCTTAAACAATATTTAATAGCAATACCCGCTTTTGATTATCCCTTTATTTTTTGTCGAATAAAAGACACAAAAATAAATATTTGTCTTATCGTCGTTTTATTTAGTCCTTTCTTACAATCAAATTGATTTATTTAATAACCGTTAAATCGATTATAATTGGAGTTATTTATTGATAACAAATATTATAAGTGTGTTTGCAGGCAAACGAAGAAAAACCGACTTCAATTACATCGACGAGTAATAAATACAACGTAGATCGACGAAAAAATAGTCAAGTAACTACGCGTTATCAAAGATTACTCAAAAAGTAGTTATCAGATCTCAATAAAATTTATATGTGACCACCTCGATTCTCTGGGATCCCATCATCAGATCCTGGTTTCCTTATTATGGTACAAAACGAGGGATATCTCCTTTCCAACAAAAAAAGAATTATCAAAACCGGTACATCCAGTAAAAAGTTATGTGGTATAATACAACGTAGGTCGACGAAAAAAGCGTCAAGTAAAAAGGCATTATTAGATATAACTCGAAAAGTAGTTGGTAGGTCTCAAATAAATTTAAATGGGACCAATTGACACACACCACCTTTCGATTAAAAAAAATTTTGTCGAAATCGGTCCACACGGTCAAAAGTTCTGATGTAACTACATTAAAAAAAATACAGTCGAATTGAGAACCTCCTCCTTTTTTGGAAGTCGGTTAAAAAATAGTCATGTAAATACGCATTATCAAAGATTACTCCAAAAGTTGTAATGTGATCTCGATGAAATTTAAATGTGACCACATGATAAACATCGGCTTTCAATTAAATTAAAAATAATCAAAATCGGTACACCCAGTAAAAAGTTATGCAGATTTTTGAGATTTTCCCTCGATTTCTCTGGAATCCCATCATCAGATCTATATCGATATCTCCTTTCCAACAAAAAAGAATTATCAAATTCATAAACGACGGAGTTATCTCCGAACATATAATAAAAATAAAAAAATATATACGGTCGAATTGAGTAACCTCCTCCTTTTTTGAAGTCGGTTAAAAAGCAGCGGATGATGTCGACACGACTACACGACGGTTTCACAAAATAATAATTAGTACCAATTACAATAGTAAATTTCTTCTATAATTGAATAGGATGACTGGCATAAGTTGACCGGCCGCACGCAGAGGGAAATTAAGGATAACCGGCTCTTAGCTCTCGCTCTTCGTCTCTAACATTAAACAGTTCTCGTTTAATACCGTATTTTTACAGTCCAATGTTCAACTGGTTTTTTTTGTTCTTTATTTTATTAATTATAAAAAAGCATTACGGTACACTTGATGCCTTTTCGAAGATAAATTTAAGAAATATTATTGCGTGATACGAATAAATCATTTAGATAAACTAACGTTAAAAATAATTGTTAACAAAAAAAAAACCGACTTCAAACAGGAAACTAAAAAGTGAAAATTAATTTTTTTGAAGTCTGTTAAAAAGTAGACTTGCCATAAACCACTATAACTAATTTTAACACTGTGTCGATTGGTTTTTTGATTGAATTAGCTTTTATTATTCTTTCAATTTTGTAAAAAAGTAAAATAATAAAATATCACTTGATAGTCTGTAGACTTAATAATCGAAGACTGCAGTATATTAAGACCAGAACAAATAAACATGTGATACTGTTTATTTTTCGACGAGTTTGTATTGGTTATTCTAGGAATAGTGGACAAGAACGGTAATCGTACGATAAACAAGCGTATATAGATGATGTCCAAATAACAATACACTTATGAAAATAGAATTTGTCAAGAAACGATATTAAGAAATTCATAATACTAATAATAAGTTAAGATAAGAGAAGTTTCCACCTCACTAATGAAGTAGATTAACTGAAGAGCTAATTCAATAAAAAAAACCTGCTATTAACTGTAATGATTCTCTTTTTTATGTGTTAATTTTATCTCCTGTATTTGTTTAAATAATTTTATAGACTGTGCGGATAAACGTATGGTCAATAATTGCCTATAAGTACCTTATTTGCAAGTTTTTATTAAATTTTTATTTGCTTGTAATAAAGCAAAATTTATTGAAATAATCTATAGCAAAGATGTTAAATTCCGCCAAAAATATGTAGCTTTGTATACCAACGTATAACCTGTAATCGAAACCGGTTTGCTCAATGTTAGCTTACGGACTGGAGAGGGCATGCGCGATATCAAAGCAGGTGTGTGAGCCCACTGACTCAATGAGAATTCCTATTCTAGCTCAAACAGTGTGACTAAGAATGAGTGGAATAACGTAATCATCAATATACCACGCCAGGGTTATTCATACAAATAAAACCTTAAACGGGTGACATCACTGAGGTCAAAAGACTTTTATTCTTATTTATAATTTTATTTTGTTAAAATTTATGTTAAAATTTGATAAAATTATAACATAACATAACCGATATGCGTTCAAACAACCAAATAGCTCTGAACCTTACAGTATTAAATAGAAATTATGCAAAGCAGGTTCGATACAAGTTAGTAAAGCGACAAAAAATTCAAGTAAAAATATGCAAAGTAAGAGTTACAAGCAATGATTCTGAGATCTACAACAGTCAAGTACAGATATTCCAAGAACACGTTGGGGTGGCGTGTTTATAACGCATGTTTAATAATTTAGCAGCGCCGGCGCGGGTCCCTTGACGGCCCGATGCTGAATAATGGATGTAACAATAATATGAGTACTGTCTACATTCGATACTTTAATGTATATTACTTGCTATTACACTGACGGCTATATCGAGATTTATTTCATATAAAATGGATATTAAAATTCATTAAAATAATTGACTCCGCTTAAAATGTTTCACATTTTAATAGCTGTACCCGCGTCTTGGCTCGCATGGGAGATGTATCTGGACACTCATAAATTTTTAATGGCGTGATCCTGATTGGTTATTTCATATCTATCTGGGCAGTAGGTTCTAGTGTTCTCAGAAATGTCTGTTTTGGAAAACCGGGATTTTCTGAACTTTGTCTAACGGGATCGGGCTTTTCCCGGTTTTTTCGGTTCTTTTTAGTTTTTATTATATTAAAGTAATGTTATCTTTTAAAAGTGTATTACAATCGAACATTTTAGTAATTGTTGTTGAATTTTAAATAATTTTGCAAAGAAAACAGTATATTAAAAACAAAACTTATATAACACTTAAATATTTTTTTATAGGTCGGTAAACAAGTGTACGGCTCAGCTTGTAGACGCCTGCAACACCAAAAGCATCGCAAGCGCGTTGCCGACCGTACCCCGCTCGCCCCAGGAGCTCTGATCCACCTTACTCACTACAGAAGCACAACGCTGCTTGAAAGCAGTATTATTTAGATGTGATCTTCTTATTAAGGTCAAATTTTAAAATAATTTGTTTATTTTAGAATCGTGTAAATATTAAATGCTCTTGAAATAACATAGTTATTTTGAATCACAGACGGACACTTCTATTTGATTTATGTATGTATAGATTACAGTGTCGAAGGCTGTAGTGCTTTTTGGTAGGTATCATCAATTTAATTGTTGCAGAAAGAAGACGCAGTTTTAGTATTGTGCTCAATTAAATTAATACTATAATATAGTAACACAGAAGCGCGAACAAGATTTTTAATCAATAGTTTATTTAAGATTTATTAAAAGTTAACAATCACTTAAATATATGTAAAGTAATATTGATATAGTTAATAAAGTAACTAACTAATGATCTTTACGTATGATTTGAATAGATGTATCATGTATTTGCATGAGGGTGCAGCAGAATGCATTTAATTCGTTAATAAATCAGGCTGCGGGGGTGGTGCGGGTTCATTAGGCAGATCGCCTGGGGCCTTCCGGGGAGCGCTGCCCACTCTATCCGTCCTTCTATTGCTTGATGCATTTAATTTAGTGAGAGTAATGCATGATAGACTCCTCGCTAATTCGATTCGCCGGTTACATTCCCGACTTTCTGCAGACTGAAGGCGAGCAAATTTCCTTACAAACATTCAAATGTTTACATACCAGGATTCATAACTCCATTCTCTTCGATATTAACTTTTCAATATTAACCTTGCCTCGGTGTAATATTATGTTTAGTGTTCCGTATTACAAAAAAAAAAATGCTGTACAATCTTACTTATCTAAGAGATTAGGCGAAGAGAATTAAGTACAATATTATTATTCTTTTTTTTTAACATCCATGGGCTATCATCATTATTATAGCCTATACAGTCCACTGCTGGACATAGGCCTCCACAAGTTTACGCCAAAAATAACTTGAACTCATGTGTTTTGCCCATAGTCACCACGCTGGGCAGGCGGGTTGGTGACCGCAGGGTTGGCTTTGTCGCACCGAAGACGCTGCTGCCCGTCTTCGGCCTGTGTATTTCAAAGCCAGCAGTTGGATGGTTATCCCGCCACCGGTCGGCTTTTTAAATTATATATATATATATATATATATATATATATATATATATATATATATATATAAGTATATATATATATATATATATATATATACTTATTTAGGTTAATAATTAAGATAAGTATTTACGACTATGTTTTTTTTTCATGCTACATATTCTATGTATTATATTAATATTTATCACATATGCTCTATAATGTTAATGCACCGCATTGTCGACGGCCATACTCATTTTTCTAAATCAGCGCCCGCTGCCAGCTTCGCGAGCACATCCTCAATAACGTTTGCATCCTTATTATGGATGCAAACGTATACTTTAACATTTTAAGGCTGTGTTCGAGGATTTGCCTAAGGTCTGCCTCCACCGCCCTTCTGACGAAGTGGCCGATTGCGTCGTCCTTGTCGTCAGTGTAATAGACACAGGTGTTAGTGTGTCTAGTCACCACGACCACCGCACGCGAGACACTATCATGGATTCAGAGCCTCTCCGCCCTCGTCTGGTTAACAATGACTTTTTCACTCGTCTGTCCTTGTGCCTCATGAATGGTCAAGAATCTCGACCCCTCCCCGGCTCCGTATCCCCGACTTATGTATTCGTGAGCCGGTGAATCCTTCCATGCGCAGGAAGTGGATGATCGGGCTCGAGCTGTAGATCCTGTTGTACACCTCACTAATGGCGAAAGCAACGTCTTTTAGGTTTCGATGCGTGCAAGACAGCTCGCACGAGATACCTACTGACAGGTAAGGTCTGCTGTACCGCATCTCGAACAGGTTTTCCCTGTCGATGTACAGTAGCTGGTTTACGTCTCCGATGAGGACCACCTCCTATGCTGCCGATAGTAGGACAGCCATGACTATGGCTCCGAAATGGTTCATAAGGGCTTCGTTCACCATTAGTCGGCTTATCTTAACGTCCTCACTAAAACCATTTGCCAGTATGGACGCCATAGTGTGCACCTTCGTTTTGGCCATAGCGGTGCGCTAGCTTGTCTTTAAGGTCTTTCGCTGCCTCGATCGTGATTGTGGCTACGACTTCACCGTCCTCATCGAAATCCCTGACTACGTGAGTTGTTTTGCCGCATCCGGGTACCCCGTCCACCTCTGTGTCGGTAGCCTCCAGGCCCCGAAAGCACCTTCGGCGTCCGGGTCGCTCATGATGGTTTCAGCCATCCCGAGTACCCATCGCCCAGCATCACTCTCGTGCACTTGGCCACTACCACCACTGGGTCTCCCTTCCATATACCTTGCCGACATGACGCTTGAGGACTTGCCGGGTGTCGTTATTAGAAATGGCTGCTTCGGCTTCTTCGAGTTCCACCTCCAGCAACTTTACATGGTTGTAGTGGTAGGTCTGCAGATTTTCTTGCATATGGCCAGGCTTATCTCGCAGTTAGCCTTTGTTATGGCCAGCAACTCGATCAGCGCATTTTCCGCATGCTGTAGTGGTGTGGACGCTAGTCGAAGTCTGGGTGGTGTTACTTGCTCCATGTCGGCCCTCGTCCGAGTGACTGATGGTACTTGAGAGTACTTGGACTTTCGTCCTTGCTTATTGCTTTAATTTGCAGCTCACTCGTTTCCGCTAATGTTGAGGAAAGGTGGGACAATCGTTTACCTCTTTTGGGGGAGATGGTAGCCTGGACGAACTTTGCTAGCGCTATCAGTACAATATTATTACTAACTAGCTGTGTCGCGCTGCGGTAATTTAAGGAAAAATAGCCCATTTGCTTCCTTGGTAAATGGGTTATATTGGATAGCAAAAAGAATTTTTCAATTCGAAGCAGTAGTTTCTGAGATTAGCGCGTTTAAAAACAAACTTTTCGGCTTTATAATATTACAGCTTAAATGGTAAATAAACGAATCAAACAACACCATCTATCGAAACCCTATGGCGTTACGAGAAACGTAACGAGGTCACTCGTTCAGTAGATTTTACTCCTCATATTTTTTTCATACGGGGCCTTATATGATAATAGATTCTTACGGAGTAAACTTCAAAAAAAAAAGAGTGTGTTTTATACCACACGACTGAAGTAAAACTCCTTTAGCTCCATCTTATTTATATCTTCCTCTCCACTTCCGTTTGCCTCACCCGATCACACTTTTCGTAACGCTGACATCACGCATTCACCAGCTAAATCCCCAAGTCAAGCATGCGTAAAGAAGTTTTACTTCAACATTAAGTTCGAGTGTTACATATGTTTGTGATTGTCGAGTATCAAGTCGTTGGAGTATCGTGTCAAGACTTCACATTTTTTTTATTATTTACTTGGTTTTTTCTTTCAAAATTTAATAATAGTTATCTGACGTATTATATTATACAAATATAATATGAAAGAAGTAGATTGATAATAAAAGTAATTAAAACGGTTCGTACGTTTTAATTGAAATTGTTTAAATAAGAACATATTGCACTCCGCAAGTTTTATTAATATAACCCTTACGTAATACGAGCCTGGTTTATAAAAAAAATCGTTCTCGTTAAATCTTATCTTTTCCCTTAATAGTTAAATCTCGATAAAATCTTACCTACAATAAGTTATTAATTGGCTTCTCATAACTCAAGCTTATCGTTGGCATAAATTAAGGTAGATATTCGCGCGCGGGCGCCTCGTCCACGCACGTAGTGAAACTTTTAATTGCATTGAGTTCTATCACTGTCGTCAACACTGCGAGTTATGAACACCCAACTGCTTATACTTTTTGACTCTTTTTATACTATTAATGCTTAATAATTATGTACTAAAACTTGCTATGTTTAAATATAGATTTGAGAGTTTCGTCTGGTTGGCAGCGTGGCCTGGGTATGAAAATCTAATATTAACAATAAAACAAACTGTCTCCGTATATCTTCGGGTAACGTAAATATAAAACAATAGAGGCCAGGACCGGACGAGAGACTCATTAATTTAGATGATTGTACAATTATCTAAATATAAGCGAAGCGAGACGCCCATGCGGGGGCAGGGTGTACTTCAACCCGAAAAGGAGGGAGGGGTGCGGGCACTCGTTTTTAATTAAACCGGCGATGAAATGAAGTGGTCCGTGTAATATTGCTTAGACATATTTTAAAAATTAATTTTCAAACCAGCTCTTTAGCATCAATTCCAACTGCCGAATGACGTAAGTCAGAATGTTTTTTCGTCCAAATTGTTTTAAGGCAGTACAAAACTTTAATTTCTGCCATCAGATGATAAAGGGTTGTGATTCTCGACCCTCCTTTCTCTCTCCCATCTCTCTCTTTATTTACTTTTCGTTAAAGCTTTAATTAAAAGGATGTCTATTTTAAACATAATTGATGTTCAAAGTAAATAAATCTTTAATGGTTTAATTATCTTTTAGTAATTAAGTTTCACCTGACAGTAAAGTAATAAGTATTGTGATCGCCAAATCTTTCTAATTACTGATTTAAAGATAATGCCATTTCAAACGCTCAGATACTATGAACACAGTTATCAAATAATATTTCGTTACCAATTTCAACAGAAGCTTTATTTATTAACTGCTACTTATTTCTACTTAAACAATATGGTTATAATAAAAAATCAGGATGTTAAAGTTATTATATTATATTTACTTGATAACATCACGCGTAGTGTCTGCAAAGGGATAAGCCTTGCACTTTGACGAATACTTTACAATGCATTGTTGTATTTCTAAGTAAAAGGTAGCTTGAATATTCCGCAGCTGCTCGCAGTATTTGTTTAACCATGTTCTTAAATGCCTTCATTCTCCGAAGACACAAAAGTAGTCAAATAGTTCTTAAAGCTATATTGTAAGTATCTTAAAAGTATCTTATTTTTAGTGATTTCATCTTACTATGCACAAATTATAGGTCTTTAGTAAGCGCATAATATATCAATATCCTACATTGTTTACAAACAAACAACATTGTTTTCATTCTAGATTTAGCATGAGCACTATAATACATTGCATTACGCTACTAATACAGTTTGAACAAATAATTACCTATAGGCTTGTTCCCGGAGGTCTCACGCGACCAGTCTTGGGATCTCAATAGATTCGTCGAACTCCGAACTGGCACGATGCACCAAACATAAAAAAAAAACTCAACAATAACAGAAAATGATTAAAAAAAACACTAAACGTATTAACTCGATTAACTACACCGGTGACTGTAGTCTCGTATCCTTCAAGTTCGACAGGACAAAAGACGAAGCACAAAAACTTTCTCATAAAACTTTAGAACAAAAACTGTACAGAGAACTTCGAAAAAAGTAGATGATGTTAGAGGGGATTCGTAACACTTCCCCACACGGCGTTTCGGTTGCGACTGAAGCACGCGGTCGCGCGCGGGGCCACAGCAGGGCGCGGGGAAGGGGCACCGGCCCCGCACCTCCGCGGTATTATTTGATTAATTCGCCTCCCCCTTGTATACTCGGCGAGTCGTCATTACGACAATGAACGTTAAGTTTTTAAATTTCAGTGAGAGGGCCGCAACCTTCACCTACTGTTTAATTATTTAATTGAATAAATTAAGATCTACCGTCGCCAACAAAGATTAGACGTTAATAAGCAAACGCTAAAGGACTCGTCCCGTTCATAGTTAATTACGGCGTCGCAGTAAGCTCGCAAAAAATCCTTGCTTGAAATAATGAGTAATACCTACCAAGGAACGTTAGTCCCGCTAATTGGAGTGCATTTGCATACTGAAGTAAAATAAAGTCAGAGTGAGTTATTTTGATGAAGTAGAATGCCGGCAAACGGCGAGCTAATAAGGTGGCTGGCTATACACAAACTTAAACGTGTAGAAAATATTATTTTTTATTAGTACTTATGAGTTCGTACCACTCATTATTCTTCATTATATCGTAACTTTTTGTGCAAAAAAAAACCTACTTTTTCGGTTACTACTTTTTTTGAAATAACAATATTTTATAATACGAGCAGAGCACAAAACTGTATTTTATGAAACAAAAATCAATTCAGACTACACTAAGACACGCGAAATGTATTTATTACGGTCGTATACTTACGTTAAATACGAAACAAATTAATGTAAATACGCACTTCTAATTGTAAGTAACGAAATTTGCTTGCCTAGTAGTACTAGTGTTTAAATTAAATGAATCAAAAAATTTAAGTATAATTACTTATTCAAAAAACAATCTAACTATTCATAAGATTAAATAAATGTCTTAAGGATAATACAATAATTTGGTGGTTTCCATTACTAATACAGACTTAGATCGATCGATCAGCAGAGAGGCGCGAGCGCAGGTGGGCTCAGAATGTCTGCCGCTACCACGAGACCACGCTTGTAATTTTGTAAGCGACATTTTTAAGATTTTTGGATGATTATTTTTTTATTACGTACCTTGTCAAAAAAGGTTTTGTACTTAAATTCGTAAAATTATATTTTAATAAAGTAATAATATTTAAAATATTAATACACATAATAAAGTAAAAGAAATATATTTCAAAATCAAAATTCATTCAAAAAATCATTGAAACATATTTTATAACAAAAATGTAACAAGTCACGTCACACGTCTTTCGATGTAACTACATAGTAAGAAATGTATTACTCCAATACTTTCGTAGTATGGGCTCGGGTATGGGGCAATATCTGTTACCAAGAACGAAGTGGGCTCCGGTCCGAAATTAATCTTTGTTTAAAGTTAATGGACCTTATTAATCACGGGTATTATGTCTAAATGAATGTAATGTGGTAATTGGTGACGCATACTTGGATATTGGGCATTTTATTACGAAATTGATGTAGTTATTTTTTCAATGTCTTAATGCATTGATAGTATTCTATAGAATTGGTTAATAATTTTCGTTTATATCTTGCTAGTTAATAATTTATAATTGAAATCTCAGAAGTACTCTGACATGATCGTGAGATACCACACACACATACTTTATATTACTAGTCGTAGCAAAGATCTTGAGTCTGTAATTTTTTATAATTACCAAAAATGTAAATAGACGGCGATCATATTGCTTCTAAAAACATTACAATGTACAAATTATTATAATAGAGGCGAGAAATAACTAGAGAGTCCATGAGAAGTGTGTATATAGTTTTCTGTTATTAAAAAATGTGTGATTATAGCAGTCAAATTACGATGAAATCCCCTTTTCCCTTTTTTTATTCGTAAGTTTATTCAAATGAAATCTGAAGTCATATTAAAGTAACCCAAGGAAAAATATTTTCTGAGTGTAATCCACTTCGGACACTAAAATCTTTTGTCGTTTTTTTGTTCTTAAAATTAAACTCTAGCTCTTACAATAAAGCATCGATTTTCAAACTCTTTAAAATTAAGGTACATTTACAGCTACTAAGCTCATCAAATTTTTGAAGTGAAACTTCTTTAAGCGCTTGATAGTAAAATTTTTACGGATGAAACGGCAAAGTTTTGATGATACGGCAACGTTTTGATGATACGACAACGTTTTGATGATACGGCAACGTTTTGGTGAAATGGCAATGTTTTTGTCAGACTTAAAAATTAGTTTGACAAAGAAGTTTTACTTCTGTCATGTGTAGGTACTTTCTATTTTTTTTTTATGTCACTAGGTCGGCAAACAAGCGTACGGCTCACCTGATGGTAAGCGATTACCGTAGCTTATAGACGCCTGCAACACCAGAAGCATCGCAAGCGCGTTGCCGACCCAATCCCCAATCCCCCCAGGAGCTCTGGTCACCTTACTCACCAACAGGAACACAATACTGCTTGAAAACAGTATTATTTTGCTGTGATCTTCTGTAAGGTCGAGGTGCTACCCCAGTCGGGCTGCTCCATATTTTGATCAGGAAATTCCTGCTGTGCCCTACCTCAGCTAAAAGTGGTAAGCACGCACTTTTATTTTTTTTTAATTTAATGTTTACAAAATAATATTGCTTATTACAATGAGTAACACACTATAAAGGATTACATTGTTTGTGCTTCAGTAAAACATTTTCAACTTCACCGTTAAAAGTTAACGAATCGAAGTTTCTTTAATCTTTATAAAGAATTATTTATTTTTAGATAAATTGGATTACTAGCTGAACACCCAATACTTATTCCTGATGGATATGTCCATTATTGGAAGGTTGTATATGTATCAGTGCGCAAGAGTGTCAGAGAAAAACGAATAGACCGTTCTTTTTCTCTAATTCATATTTGATAGCCGTGTATGGACACAATTATAGAACGATCACTTTTCTTCATTTACATTATATTATGAGAGTGACGCACAGTAATGGACGCTATCTTCTACACAATAGAGCTCTAAACCGCATCAATGTCACAGAACAGATAGATTAGAGTGACAGGTGAATGCTAGTATTATTAATATTATACATTTTAATTGGATACCTGGATGATAAGTTATTGGAGGCGGTTAGGAAATTTTAATGGGTGTAAGTGGGCACAGCTGATATTAGGTATTAGATTTGTTTTCGACAGCACACGCCGTTATGACTAATGACTTTCGTTACACTTATTTGTGTACATCGTAAAAACAGAAAGGTGTATTTATTAGTTGTAATACAATTAATGTTATAATAAATAACAATATAACTTTTCGATTACGCTTCCAAAAAGATGTTTCAAGTGCTTTCAAGTGCGTGAAAACAAGTTTTAATTGCGTAACGTTTGTGAAGAAACGTAATATAGATGTCGATTATTAAGAATTATGGTTTAGTTGAAACAAGAGTACAATTAAGGCGGCAGCACACTGCACTCTGTAAGAGCGGGTCCGACACAATGTGCCAAATGACGACCGCCCGGTACGCAAATGAAGAATATTGTCGGACTCTGTGAATGCTCCTTAATGATGCACCAGACGCCCGTGTGCTAGACCTCACCCACACTACATTTGCGCGATTGTTAACTTGTTAATTTGGCATTATTGTACCGTTTTGTCGAAGCTTAAAGCAAAATAAGGAAGCGAGATACGCTGGTTTTGTCGCTTTTTCTGTTTGCTTGCATTCCACACAACGACCATGCGTTTTATTGTATGCGTTTCAAACTTTGAAATTGCAGTTCTACAGAAGCTTCAATAAAAATACAAAGGACATAATTATCTCTCTTATTTTGATTTCTTTTTCTTAAAAATGTAACTAATATTTTAAATATTAGAGTTACGAGTACTAGTTTAAAAACTAAATGTAACTAACTGTAAAATTTAAAAATATATGACTGCAATTTAAAAATTCCAAATAAACTCTAATATTATTAGTTTTATTCAACTGTTTGTGCTAGCTACTTCCTATTTTAACGTGCTACTAAAGACTCTGTGTAGACTATTGATATTAAGGTAGTTTCAAACTAAATTAATTTTGAAAAAAAAGTTCTTGCAACTGCACCGAATAGATGCTTAGGCCAGTGGCTCTCAACCGTTATGTCCCGTTAATTTTGTAAGCTGTCAAATTCTTAATATGCCGCAATATTTAGTAACATATATTCTTAATCCCTTATAGAGTTTCTGTTCTTGCAGTACCTAGATGCTTATTATTTTATTTTATATTCAAAATTATAATACGTGTACATAACGTTCGAATTTATCTTTGTCTTTGTGTGTCACCAAATTTTGAAATTATTAAAAGTGATCCGCAAAAGAAAAGTTTGAGCATAACTGATCTAGGTCGATGCAATATATGATGCTGCGTGAAAAAACATATTTTAATGTTACAAAAATGGCAAACAAATTAATCGGTAAGAAATCTAAGCAACATTCTTTACGTAAAGATTAAATACTGAGCAGTTTTTTTTTTTTTTTTTTTTTTTTAGAATAATCATACATGTGAACAGAGTAAAAGAAGAGCAAAAATCACACTACATCTAATATCAACATATTAAAACATATTATACATTTTTAACCAACTTTAATAAAGGAGGAAGTTCTCAATTCAATATATATATATTCGTATATAACATAAAACGTTAAAATTAAACACAACTTCGTCCTTACCGCACTTAAAATAGTGATTTTCTAGGAAAACAAGGAAACTCGTTTTGCCCGTTTGAAGTGTAATATGCTTAGTTATATTAAAACTCGTAAAACATCGTGAGACAAATTGTTACGATTACGACTGCACTGAATATTAAAGTCACAAACTATTAATACCAGATGATATGAGCAGTCTGGTAATCTTGCTTAAATTCTCAACGTTTGCTTTTAGTAGAGGCAAAACATTAGGATCATATAGGACATTAAATATTAAAGTAATTTAATTTATTAAGTTAATATATATAAATGTAAATTAAACAATTACAACTACGTTACTGTTATATTGAAGGAATTATTATTTAATACATTTACGTTATATACAAAACTTTTTTTATAAACTTAGTTTTACTATTCGTATTTGGTGCAAGATGTAACGGCGGATTGTAATCATGCTTTTATCGGTCTCATTATTAAAAAATAAATAAAATAGCGTTTAAATATACCACCATCAAATTTAAGATAACTTTAATTAAAGAAAATTTTATTATTTTAATCAATAAATCCAAGTAGTCTTGAGTTTAATATTTGTCTGCTAGCCCGCAGTGGAGCAGCGTAGTGGATTAGGTTCCAATCCTTCTCCTACATGGAGAAAGAGGCCTATGCCCAACAGTGGGATGTTACAGGCTGAATGCACGTAGTCTTGTATTCAGTGATAATAATTATAAGAACTTTTAGTGAATAATTTTTAACTGCAAATAAAAATAGACAAAACCGAATTTAGGCCAATAATAAAATTAAAAAAAAAACTATAGAATAATCTTTAATATTACGAGTACGTTTATCTTTTCCTTATACCAAAAAATGGTTTCTTAACCCAGAACAAAATTGTCTCAAACCAAAAAAGTTGATGAGTGATATATTCGTTATGAAGTTAATACAAGATACAGAAAGATTTATTGTGTACATTTGACCTCTGGTTACAAATTGGTGTACAAAGGAAGTGATGACGCGACGTGACACGAGTCCCGACGAACGACACGTCTGACCCTGTGACCGAGTATCAACAATTGTCACTATAATAGTTAAGTATCACACCGATTTGTTTCGTAAAGATTTCATTAAAAACAGAAACGTATCTGAATAAAATAATTAATTATTATGATTACCGCTTAGTTAACAGTCTCCAGTAGTATTAAATTCCTCTGTCGAGGTTTGAATAGTCACAGAACACACAAAGAAACAACAAAAAATCTGTATGGCTTGTACCAACTTTTGTCACTAGCCGAAACCGCTTAGCTAGCGTAACAGTCAGATGTTGTGATTGGAACGCCAAACTTCAAACATTAATTATTAAGGAATTGAAAATTAATTAAGTAGATATTATCATAAATTCAAAATCTAAACAAAAATCAAAAGATCAAAATTGATCAAATAGATTAAAAAATTATAAAAAGTCGAATTTTATTCATTAATTTAAATTTAAACAAGGGTCTGTGTAAAAAAATTTAATAGTAGTAAAAAGAATATTCTCGCCACGTGCGTTAAAAGAACGTGTTGATTTAAGTTCCGTCTCCGTCTACTTCAACAAAAGGTTTCTATTACTTAATTACTTTATTGCATTCTTAGTTTTTTATTTTATTTTTAAGATAAATGAGACCCAAACAAATAATAGTGTAGGTACTTTTACAAACGGTGCCTATTATAAATATTAACAATTCTGTATAATTGAACATCCAAAAGAACTTTAAGTTAAAAGAAATTAAACGCAGGTAAACAGAACCTTCTCACGAATTTAGATTAGAGTAAGTTTAAGAGTGTTGCAATAATGATGAAATTGGCGAGAGACAGGACCAACCGGCTTAGCGACGTCATCGAACGAGCGCGCATTACGTTCGATTGTAGGGCCAAGCGCGGCCTAATTGCCAGCATTGTGTTGGCATGCAGATGTGAATGGGCTTTGATTTGGGCCCAGGGGCGCGGGGATCGGGGCCAGGGGACAAATCGCTCGTTACGGCTGCAGGTAAACTTTCATTGAGCGTCGGAAGGCGTCGGACGTGAGAGGCGGCCGACAAAATGCCCTCGTTATTCGCCGCCGAATCACCCGCTCATTGTGTTCGGGGAAACGGTAGACGCGGTCGCCGAATAACGAAAAAGACTTTAATGAGGCGTGAGAACGCTTCAAATGAATGATTGTATAGGGCTCGGTTTAATGAAGGATTGATATTAAAGTAGCTTTGATTAAAACGCTGCAAAGTTTTCAAATTAAGTTAAGTTGTAAACACAAAACAGTTCATTTCATACGCTCTCCAGATAACCTTTAGATAACTTTATTTGGACTGGTGCAATTAAATTTATTATTTCTTGTTTGAACCGACAAAATAACTTATAATATTACTCAGATTAATATAATGAATATGGTATATGACCATCACTTACAGGATCACCTTGTGCGTTCTTTTCCTGCAACATTTATATCATATCTTTTCCTGAAGGTAGCTTTAAAATGTAATAATGTAAAAATTACTCACACAATGTAAATTACTAATGTGTCGTCCATATTCTATTGATACTCTCAGTTACGGATATTTAGTTAGTTCATCGAACCACCTGTTGTTTTATGAGGGATGAGAGAAAAACTCAATGATGGGAGATAGGGTGTCGTCTCCCCGCTTTCGTTCCAAATCGACACCTCGTCAATTAAAGATTAGCTAATATTATATATTACCGTTTTATCACTGTTGCCTTAGGAATTTTCGATGTAATTATAAGATTTAATACTGTAGTATAGTGATTTACTTGATAATTATATCATGACGGTTAATTTAAATAAAATATTTAATATTAAGGAAAAAGTTCAGTAAGAAACTGATGATAATTGCATATTCTTCTAGTTTGGTTACGATCTTTGTTTCAGATAATCACATCTGATACCTTGTTTCATTGAAAAGTAGCGGAATTGAAAAGTAGCATGTTTTCTAACTAATAACTATTAGAATCCTTATGTTAAGCAGTGCTTAAAGCGATTTTTCTCACTGCTTGTTCCTACATCGCTGAAATGCGTCAAACTTTTTCGGTTAAGATTCAAATGTTCTTATACCTGAAACATCTATAATTAAGATTAAGTAAAATTTTGGCGCAATGGTCACACTCCTGGTTTGTGGCTGTTGCGCTGGCGGTTGCAGGTTCAATCCCTGCACATGACCAACATTTGTAATGGCCATGCAGATGTTTGCCGTGGTCTGAGTATTTGTGCTGTCCTTGTGGGTCTGTCTCCCCACCATGTCTTGGACAGCACCTTAAGCCGTCGGTCCCGGTTGTTATCATGTACACCTGATAGCGATCGTTGCTCATAGTAGGGAATATATCCGCCAACCCGCATTGAAGCAACGTGGTGGATTAAGCTCTGATCCTTCTCCTACGTGGGGAAAGAGGCCCAGCTGTGGGATATTACAGGCTAAAGCGAGCGAAAGTTTTAGTTAAAGTTCCAATAGCTTTAGTCCTGTATACTGAAACCTTATTCTTTAAAGTTTAAGCAGCACTAAGTACTTAAAAAATGTTCATTGTACAAATGATACATATTACTTATTATATACAAAATATCATCACTCATCAGTAGGTACTCTTAGTATTTATTTAAATTCAGATTATGATCTTAATACGTGATATCATGAATGTGTGTTCATCTAAGAAAAGCCAGCAATAAAATACTTGTTACCTGTAGCTGTAACACACCAAATAAAGATAATCGATAATTATATAAAATAAAGCATGATAAATACTATATAAAATGAGCGCTTGTTACGTACTTGGTCATACGAGTCTGAACCAATGAATATTAAAGAGTTTGTTATTATTATTTAATGACTTGTTGTGCTACTGCTTTAAAATAATAAATTAATCTGTTATAACAAGCTGATGTAGATACATAATTAGCTATACATGCTTTTACGATATTTACCATAGATGCACATTACACCGAATAAGGCATTACAAGGACTAATATTAAGTCAAAGAGACTTTAATTTATAAGTATTGACAGTATGAAGACTAACAAAGAATAAAAATTATTGTATATTTATTTTACACGTAGTATTCATGTTAAAACTTTTCACCAGAATAGTGTAAATTTTAGTAATAAATAGCCTTACTAAATTGATTAAATGACGCACATTGACATACACATACATACTACATTACACACGCATACATACATACATACATACACATACATACATACATACATACATGCATACAGACATTACACATTACATTTTGAGGCCAGAAAAATATTAAGTTATTTAACGTTTTGTATTAAGTAGGTAATCTAAAATTATATAATACAAATGACTTTCATGAAGACTATTTATTTTATTTTATTTTTTCTTTCCGTCTCTATCTTGGTCGCTATTGCTTATACTGAATATATATGTGTATATATATATAATATTATACTGAATATATGAAAAATAAGTTGCGCTACGAGCTGCGCTTAGTGAATACTTTTTATTTCGAAATTTAACACAATTCCCTCAAAAGAGGAGATGAAAGTCGAATTGTGTACTTAATTTTGAAGTCAAGCCTGATATTATTAATTATATTTGTTTAAAAGGAGATATTTTAAAAATGGTTCCGTAATTATACTAATCTTAGTATTACTACTAGATCCAAAAACTTGATATCCAGAACGTTCAGAAACCTTGGAACGTGAAGCTCTGGTGTACGAATTACCGAATGGTAATTGTGAAAGAATTAACGGGCATTAGTCAAAAAAAAAAAAAAAAATATAGGAACGTATTTCTCGAGTATTCAGATGTAATTAGGTTTATGAATACTACTTGATAATGATGGACTTCCGTCTCTATAAATCGGATAGTTTTCATTGGGCTGAACGCAACGGATTTTTCTATATTTTTCTGTCGACCTGTGGATACTGTTACTGCAGTGGCTACTGTTACTGCAGCGGCAGTGGCAGTGGCACTGTTAGCTATTTCGGAGCGAGCACACTTACGTCCTTTTTTCCGATTTTATGGTTGTATTGTTGCAAAAGGTTGAATTGTCATTCATTGTAAGTTTTTTTTCTTTTTTTTTGTTAACTTAATTCAGACGTGTTGTTAAAAATTTGCAAAGTATAAATCACAGTCATAAATCCTTTGTAACTGTTTTTTTTACTATGAGTATTGTAGAATGTAACAGTAGAAATGTTGAATGTATTGTCTTTTACCTTCTACGTCTATGTATGTATCTTTAACCAACTTTCAAAAAAAGAGGAGGTCCTCAATTCAATTGTATTTTATTTTATTTATGTTACCTCAGAACTTTTGACTAAGTCGACTGAAGTTATACTTTTTTCGGCGCGATAGGGAAAAATGATAAGAGTAAATTTTAACTATGCGCGCACACCGTCACAAAAAACCGACACCCTAAAGTTAGCAACGTGAAGTTAGCAAGCCAATGAAGTATAATTTCTTACGTGCGTACTTAAGTACACACACACACACACATTCATGTTGATCCCATTTAAATTTATTTGAGATCTAACAAATACTTTTCGAGTTATATCTAATAATGAGTTTTTATTTGATTATTTTTCGTAGACCTGCGTTGTATTATACCGTATAACTTCTCACTGAGTGTACCGATTTTGATGATTCTTGTTTTAATTGAAACCTGATACTTGTTATGTGGTCCCATTTAAATTTGATCGAGATGATGACTAATTTTTATATAATGTTACATTATTTGTCGATGTATAATAATTGATGTCGGTTTATTTCCGTTTGCGAGCTAACACAATTATAATTATGTATATGTATCTATTATATTGTATTTTATATTTGTTACAATATAGTGATAAACAATGATATATTTAACTAAATTTAATTTGTCTGTTGAAAAAAATGTCCAAATCCGTCAATACTTTGGTTTTTTTTTGCGTTGTACATTTTATATCTGTGACTGGGTGCGCGTCGCTTCCTGTGTTCGTTTGCTTTGAAAAGATTAATAATGCAGCAAAGGCAGAACGACAAGCAAGAGTGACTATTTAGTGTCTCATTTACTTACTAGTTTTTAATAACAATTTAAAACATTTTAGGACTTTAGATCGTAAATTTATTATTTTGTAATATTGTCAATACAACATATTTGCAAATACTAATAAACCTCTATTAAATAACCTTTTTTTAGATAAAAGGACCTGTTCTATAAAATATGCATATTTGATAATCTATTGGAGAGCACTCTAAAATGACGCTCTTGGCCCGTGGCACGTTAAAACTGCTAAATGAATTTAACCTTGGTATGATTCGAGTTCAAACTGTAAGCTAGGATATTTAGTATTTTTTATCCCGAAGTTCGGCACATTGTCCTTAGGAGAAGGGATGAAAGTAATGATCGTGTTTGCTCGCAAACGAAAAAAAAAAACGATTTCATTTCTCAACGAAAAGTAATACAACGCAAGTAGTCGGACAAATATTCAATTAAATACGCATTATCAGGGATAACTGAAAAAGTACTCGTCAGATCTCTTAAAAATTTAAATGGAACCACAAGACAAGCGGAATTTTTTTTTTTGGAAAAAAATAATCCTCAAAATTATTACACCCAGTAAAAAGTTAACTGTGTTACCTACACACAAACAAAAATATTGTCGAATTTAGAACCTCTGCCTTTAATTGTTGAAGTCGGTTACAATGCGTACTTAGTTATAATTCAATAATAAATAGTTTGATTTTATCCGATTTTTTTTCTTTACATTTTTGAATATTTATTTGTTATTTTAAAAATGTCCCAAATAAATATTTCAAAGTCTTTTTCGGTTCAAATAATTTTCAACCAGGAGTTTGTGTGTGTCTACGTACGGTTTATCCAAAGCTAACGTAGTAACTTATTTATCAAAAAGGATGGCAATCGCAAGCGAACTTACGGGTAAAGCTAGTATAAAGTAAAATGTGTCTTAAAAATTTAAGTAACTAATTTTTTTTTAAAGTACTATCTAAGGTGTTTGTTTAATGCATATAAAGTTCATTGAAGTCAATTTTAATAAATTATGTATTAAAGTAGATGGTTTGCAAACTTTGACTTCAAAATGACTATGGATTGATTTAAAAACCTTATTTTTATTATATAGAGAACGTAATGAGTCGGTCATTATGGTGCCCCCTGGAGGACAGGTGGCAGGGGAGCCCGCGGCGCAACGGACTAGCCGGCGTGCATATTGCCGGCATGTGTTTGCAAATAAAAAATTAAAAGGAAAAATAGTGCATTAATTACTATTTTGTATATATAATATAGCTGAATGTACTGTGTTAATGATTATTTATGCCTTGAAGTTGAAGTTCTGTGATTTATTTTGTGGTATTCTAGTAGGAGATCCGAATTAGAGATGTACTTCATCCATTTGTTTAGTTAATGAAAATTATTTTATATTTATTTTAGTATATCTGAGATTTTAGCTGAGCCTTACGGCACAGCAGGAAATTTCCTGCTCAAAATATGGAGCAGCCCGACTGGGGTAGTAACATCGACCTTAGAGAAGACCACAGCTAAATAATACTGTTTTCAAACAGTATTGTGTTCCTGTTGGTGAGTAAGGTGACCAGAGCTCCTGAATTGGGGTTACGGTCGGCAACGCGCTTGCGATGTTGGTGCGTGTGCCATATGTCGGCGGCGCCTAAACACCGACGGTCGCGAGTTTGATTCCCGCTTGGAGTGGATATTTTTGTTTATACAAATATTTATTTTCAGCCTGGTTATTAGTCCTTGTAGTCCTTACCGTACCTCGAAGAGCAGGTTAAGCTATCGGTCCCGGTTGTTGTCATGTAGCGACGATAGTGATCGTTACTATGTAGGGAATATATCCGCCAACCCGCATTCGAGCAGCGTGGTGGATTAAGCTCGGATCGTTTTCTTACATGGGGAAAGATCGAGGCCTATGCCCAATAGTGGAATATTACAGGCTGAAGCGTATATGATGTTATATGTTTCTATTACTATATTAAACGGGTGGAGTGACAGTAGCATTATAATAACAATATTCTTTATTGTACACAACAGTATAAACGTAAACACTAATTATGTAATAAAATATGTACAAAGGCGGTCTTAAAACAGTAATTTCTTCCATCTACTGTTGCATAGGCTTGTTTTATACTACCACTCAGATCTTATTGTTTAGTATCTATTTGCATAATTCTGGAATCATATAATATAGCTTTTTTTATCGGCAGCGCCAAAGTCCAAAAGTATTTTTTTATAGTTTCGTTTGATGTTATGAATTGTATTGAAAAATTCAAAAGGGTAGATTTTGGTTATTCATAGGGTTAGAATTTCTTTAACGATGTTCGGTTTAACATTTTTTATGAAATCCTTTTCTGAACATGTCAGTCTACGAGATCAAGAAGCTACCCATATACGGCAACAAATTAAAAATAATTAAATGTATACAAACACATAATTGCCTAGAAGTTGCGATTATGGAGGCTTATCTTTTGATTCTAATAGGTTACCATTGGTATACAGGTAGAACAACCTGTATTTTTTTTGCTCAAACCACAAATTAACAAAAAACTTTGCGAATGGTCGATGGCAACCCATTTTAATCATCAAACTTAATATAGAACAAACTGTATGTTTTTCAAATGTAAGATAGTATCAACAAGATCATATTAAATTATATAAATATGGTTATCGAACATAATGTTTTCAGTTTTTGTTCCTGTCTCAATCAACATTGTGGTCATAATATTTCTTCCGATGCTGCATAATGCACTCAACATCATCTTACGTTGAGTCTCACGTACACGTGATTTCAATAATTCATATCAAAGCCCACGTTTACACTGCGGTCTCGGTCCTCACGCGCTCCACTCCTACAATTACGCGCTTGTGTCATATTTACAGCCCAGGTAATTGCCATTCAATTACGAGGCCGGCTCGCTGCGCGTGCGAGCGAGAGGTTATTGGGCCGGTTAACGCGCTCTCTCGCTCGGGCACGGCGTGCAGCCGGCCAGCCATCAATCATCGAACACCCCCCGCTGGACTCAGTAGGGATGGGACTCGTCACAAAGCGAGTCTCAGTTCAACAAAGCTCGATAAGTGGGCAAACGCCACGCTAAATTGATTCAGAACCATTTCGATTTCCGACGTTGTTTAGCTGTATTAATTTAACTTGTCCATTATGGTGTCCGAACTTGATTATTCACGCCGTTCAGTTGTAACCAATTAAGTACCGCCCGCAAAAGTGATCTCTTTAAAATTTTAATGAGTTACCTATTTTATGTCTGTTGTATTATCACTTCGATATTAACTAATTAACGTTATGTACATTTAATTGGTGCTTTTATCCAAAGCGATAATTCATTATATAAAACTACTTAGAGTGGTGTCGATATCACTAATTAAGTCTTATTTAACATTGGCTCTGTGCGCTCACATTAACGAGCTTTGTCCTTGCTTTTCATTTTTCATACGTTATACTTACCTGCTTAATTAGCACACATGTTTATTTAATAAGAACGTGTTGCAGAAGCATATTCTAAAATGAAATAGGTTTAATTAATGGATAATTAAAAATATGCAAAACATAATTATACTAACAATAACGGAATATAATAATTTAAAAATATTTTATTATATTTCTTAAATTAATATAAGACAAAAAAATATGACTAGTTGTATCGTAAAAATAAGTTTAGTAACATCGATACAATGTTAGTGATTGGCAGCCCTTAAACGTTCGATGCGGAGTGCCACAGGTATGCAATCTTTCGCTTTATGCTTTTGCCCTATTGCGCTACGATTCGATACTCGCTCCATTTTTAAATCAAATAAACCTTCAGAATCGATGTTACTCTAATCAACTAAATCGATAGACTGTCGAACACACATTGAATTTAAACGTTTTCTTTTAGAGGATATTTTTACATAATATTTTATTCATTTACACTCTTCTATTGTACGATATTGTATTATATGGTATGGTTTTGCTACCGGGTTTAATTGCGACGTTTAGTCATAAAGTAATAATTAAAAAAAGAAAGTAGAATAAAATTTAAATCCTGACGATATGCTGACGATACTAAAAAAAATGTCTTTGATGATGATGTGATGTGATCAAGTCCACATTAGCATCGTTATTTTCGAACGCCTTTTCACTAAAATTTGGCACAAGGGTCAAAGCTCCGTCTGATTGTAAGCGGACATCATAGCCTATGGATGCCTGCAGTACATATGCAATAAGTCTATGAGCAATACAAGTTCTTACTGACCATAGAGGAGACCAAGAGCCAGACTACCTTACTGGTCAGTAAGGTACAGGAACACGGCAGTTTTCCTCAGTGAGAGAAACGTTACTACTCCAGTCGGGCCACTTTTGAGATAGTTCCAGCGATGCACAATCCCAGTAAAAATAGATTGTAAATTTTTTTTTATCGTAATTACTCCTTTAAGTCTTTACTTAAATTATTATTTGACCAATGAGTACATTTAAAAGTTCATACAGTGCAATGAAGTAAAGTGCGTTACTGTTATAAATATTTTGTTTATCAATACCTGCTGCTAAAATTTATACAACAGATTGAACCTACAAAAGAAAGGTTCATTTACAATAATGACCTTAAGTCAATGAAAGAAATATTTTTTTCATGAAATTTCATTTTTTTTTTTTTGGAATATGTTTAAAATTTTCTACACTTATCGTCATATCTATTGATAAAGACGTTAAACTCAAATTTAAAGGTTAAATTTTTTTTCAAGTTACTTCTATTACTAAAACTATTCATAAACGGGATATTTGCCATGTCAGTCTCGTGTACAAGACATTCGCAGTTAATGTTGAAATATCGAGCTCCGCAAAATGAAAATAAAAGACATGGTAAATATCCCGTTTATGAATAGTTTTACTTTAATTAGGCTCTGTACAAGCAATTTTAAATTAAAAATCTAGACGAAATTTTAAACGCATTTAACTTCAGAAATTAACGGGACAATATAGAACATAGATGAGCACAGAGAAAAAGTTTTATCCCCAAAAAAAGGGGTAAGAGAGGATGAAAGTTTTAAAAATTTTGTTTGTTCTGTAACGTCAAAAGGAAATCCCATCGAACTCACATCTGGGGTTGATTAACTTAAAAACGGTTTTTAATATAGAAATATTCAGCTTTCCGTAGTGTGTTGACCGATGTCGTTATAAGAAAAATCTATAGAGTACTCTTTGTAGTGCGTGTATGCTTACTTGTGCCTTTGATATCCTCACCTAATATGGACCTTTATATCGATTTTTGCTGATGACAGATATAGGAATACATATTACACATAAATATTTAATGAAACAACTTTTTTCGGATTTTATCGCGGTTTATTATTAACTTTTGATTCCCGACGTTTCGGATACTTTACAGCAACCATGGTCACGGGAGGACTCGAAAAAAGTTGTTTCATTAAATGAGTAAAATTCGCGTAAACATTAGAAAACAATACATAAATATTTGGTAATTTTTTTGCTGAACAATTGGGAACTACTAAACAATTAGGAGTTTTGGTCGTAATATTTCGTTTTTCTTTTTTTTATACACAATGAAATAAAATAACCTGTATAGATATTTGTAGTATTTCAATTTTCTCCAGTTCTATACGTATATATCTACGACACAATACATATGTATAAGTACGATTGCATATACTTATTGCTCGGTAAAGTGACATGTCTAGTACAGTATCTATTTGTTTTAACTAAATACATACCTTGCAGATATTCTTAAGAATGATAAAACCTACTTTACCAGACATATTTTCATAATACGAGTTGGTTTTAGAACGACTTATTTTGGATTGATGACTTACAATGATTGTAAGGTTTCATACTAAACAAAACTGTATGAAACATCTCTTACAAGGCTTACAAACTTAAAAATATATTTGTTTTAATCTTACATTTCAAAATGAATAGATAAAAGTATAATAACACTCATATAATTTAAATTCAACAAGCGGCGAGTTTAGAAAATTAATTAAAAGAGTTACTAAGTAACGAAAGCAAAGGTATGGTATAGCGTAGGTAAATTAATCTGAGATTTTTCTTGGAAAGTTGGTTTGCTTGTTTCAATTACGTTTACTAATGACTTGACTTTTGCTCGCTAATTAGCTACCTCACTAATTAATCACAACGGGTTCGCCTTGTAACGAACCTTACCTAATAATATACGAATTTCTTGTTTACTTACCTTCAGCTTTTATTAAATACCTACTATTTTTAATAGGTAAGGTATTTGTCAACATTGTCTTATATTAAAATTATCTTTTGTTATTATCGTTTAATTATAATGGACACCTCTGTCTTCATTATTAGACCACCCTCAAAGACTTTACCCTCACACATTTAAATTTTCGCGATAAGTATAATTATTAATACTCGGTTCAAATGACAGCGTGTTTGAAAATTTTAAAATAAAAAAATACGTCGAGATACAAACGTTGGTGATAAAATATTTTAATAAATATAATCGACTTTAGTCGATTACTTTAATTGTTGTTTCTTATTAAAATCTATTTTTTATGTAGATTGCGTTAATTACGAATTTTTTGCTGTACTTAGTTATTTTAGGAAGATCGTTAGTCCGTTCCGAGGATAATGACTTAAAATGATTTTAAATCTTCAAACATTTATTTCGAAATTTTACAATACTATACATACTTACAATTCACAACTTAAGAACTAAATATTTACAGATAGTTACGGTATAAATCATGTCAGCGTGGAATGATTGTTAGAGGAAATATTATATGAAAAATCTATCGTGAGACAGTTGTTCTCAACCAGCATTGTAGCGGCTACAATTACTTTACTTTCTTAATAAAAGTAATAGTAAAATATTGTCTTAAAATAAGTTGCTAATAAAAGGCACAAACGAATGTTTATCAGTGGTTTTGTTGTTACAAACATTCTAACTACTCTACATGTTTTAGAGCATTGTTATATAGGATATAAAATATGGTACAACAAAGACGTTGTCCGTTACTATACCCGTATATTTAATACCTAGATTTTGAAATACAAAGTTTCCTTATGATGAATATTTTTAAAGGAAACAACAGACATGAACACAAAGTTATTTTTCCAAAATAAAAAATATAAAAACATGTCTATTTGATTTTTTATTTTTTATATAAAATACGAATTTTAACATTTAAACAGCAACGACAAAAAAATTTAATGACAAATTCAGAAATAATATTGAAAAAAAAAACTAAATATGAAGACATCAATTTGAAACAATAGACACATTAACAGTTACGCAGCGTCAAACATTCCACTCAACGGAATCAGATGACCGGAGCAATAAAATTATAGATACCAACGAGGTTATTTACATCACTTACCTCTATCGTATTATCCGTGTTGAATGCTCACTTGAATAAGGTTTCTACCAAGCTACTACTTTCTACGATACAGTACAACAAATGAAGCTACATATTATGCTATTATACATAGATAATTAGCACTTATGAATGTGTAATTTACGTTCTAGTTACACCTACATTCGTAAATTGTGTAATATTTACGAAAAAGTTTGCCACATTGTTGTATTAATATTATAGGTATCACAGCCCGGTCAAATGGGAGTAAGATACAGGAGCTTACTGTATCAATAAATAAACAAATAATTTTGAGTCGAGTATTCGTAAACCTACCCCCAGACCACGACAAACATCTATATGGCTAATACAAATGTAGATATTGAACGAAGTTCGAACCCGCGTCTACAAAAATAATATCGTGCTAACGGGGTGAATAAATAATCTTAGGTCATTAGGTATTAAGATCTTCTAAAAAAAAAAAAATTAAAAACCAAAATAGCAAATCAAAATATTAAGTCCCATGTCTCATTGATAGTCCTTGAATCTTTGTTGAAATGAATCCTTGTGCTCAGCATAAACTTGTTCAATTAAATGATGCTTATAAAAGACTATTATTGTTGATGCGTTTCATTGTTTAAGTGGCCTTGTCCAATGTTTACTACTCACAATCAGATTAGATATAGAAGAATTTAATATCATATATACTATGTTTTTAACTACAATAATCTTTTTAAATTGATAAAATACATTAAATTAAGTCAAATATCAAGTCAATACTCGTAGTGTCATTTGATTTATCAAAAAGTATGTCACTTACAATTAAAATTTAACCGGATTTTCAAATTCGTTTTTATCTATTAGATATTGTTTCTGTTTTTTATACACTCCATTGTTATTGAATCGTTAAAAAATTAAATGTTCTTAGTCGTGTTTATTAATAATAATGTGTCTGTTTACAAACAATAAAGACTGACTTTAATTTAGATCGACAAGTAAGAAGAATCATCAAAATCGGTCATCCGGTAAAAAGCTACCACACATTATTGCCAATGACTGATCACTAAACATTTTCTTATAAGACTTTTGTACATACTTAGATGTAATCCACCAACCTGCATTGGAGCAGCGTGGTGGATTAAGCTCTGATCCTTCTCCTACATGGAGAAAGAGGCCCAGCTGTGGGATATTACAGGCTTAAGCGAGCGAAAATTTTAGTTAAAGTTCCAATTGCTTTAGCCCTGTATAATGAAACCTTATTCTTTAAAGTTTAAGCAGCATTAAGTACTTAAAAAAATGTTCTTTGTACAAATGAAAAATTTTAGTTATTATATACAAAATATCATCATTCATCAGTACTCTTAATTATTTATATTTTGGAGACAGAGGCCTATGCCCACCAGTAGGATATTACCGGCTGAAGCGTTATATACAATTGTTATAACATATTATGTTCAATTAGTGAACGATCAAAACGAGTTCATTTTTCCTATTTTTAATTAAACATAAGCTTCCAGGCATGTGTATAAATTTAAATAAAATATGTAACTCTGTACATAACTAGCCTAATAAAAGTATTTGCACTATCGCTACTATGATATCCACGCAACAGTTATTCCATAACACAAAACTTGTTTTTTTATTATTAATTATACATATATTGTAGCAAAAAGTATATAGATTAATTAAAATAAAATTATCACTCTTTAGCGATAAGATCGCCTTTATACCTAAATATTTTATTGTATCTTTCTTTTTATGTGTCTGTATTTCGGTGTACATTAAGAATAAATAATGAATAAAATTAACTACAAAAACCTATGCCTTATCAAAATGGACTCATGGTGTGAACAAAATATTATTATTAATATAAGCCTTAAATGGGCTGTTTAATTGTTATTTCGTATTAAAATATGTGTTTTTATAACGATCGTGTTAACAACTAAATATTTATAATCGTTACTGGAGTAAGGTTGTTAGTCAATTTCACAAATTAAAAACTTTATATCGTTTACTTAGATTATTCGAATATCGTATTATATTGTCAATTGTATGAATATACTAAAATATTTGGTGTAATTTAAAGAAATTAATCGGTTCGTATTTTGCAATAAAGTCGATATTTTCTTAAGAAATGTACGGAATCCGCATTTTCAAGCCCGCACACACTGGAACGTGGCGTTCACACCTGCAGCTCACATAAACACTTCAGTACATAACTGCACACACAGTTTGAAGAGGTTTTTGTTTTAATGATATTTGATTTTTTATCAAGCAATTCTTATAGTTTCAATAATAAAAAATATATTTAAGAATGCGTAAATTTTTAAAGCCAAATTCATTAAGTTTTTTGTGTTTTTTCATCTTTACTTTTTGATAAATATCTATCCAATTGAAATCGCTTTCAATGTTTTAATTATAATTTAAAGAACAGGAAGAAAACCTAGATTTTTTTTTATATAAGAGTTTTCTAGTATCTACATTTTCATTAATAAGTAAGTAAATGTTTGTTCTATAAAGTTAAAAACTATCAAACAGATCATACCTAACCAGTCCATATTATACCAATCGAATAGTCATTAAATATTCTTCGATTAAATATAAAATTTAAAAGTACAAAATATTAATTTAACAGTACAAATAAGCTTCTTACGCCGAGTTGCACGAAACAAAATTAAAATTTAAGTAGAGATTAAACTAATTTAATCACAAGAATTTCATACAATTCTTGCGATTAAATTAGTTTAATCACTACTTAAATTTTAATTTCTTTTCGTGCAACTCAGCGTTAGACACGTTCCTTAGCCCAGAACTAGCGACCGAATGTCCTGACTCCTGAGGAATCTAAGCGAGTTACGTCATCACGTCACCCCCTTCCACTCACTGCGGTTATAACGTTCGCGTGATGTCTCTAACTGACCACTCAACTGACAAACTCTCGATCATAATATTAATAAGTAATAGGAATTTGTTTTATGCTATATTTTTAAATTATAATACGATTTTAAATTAGGAACCACACAAGATACACTTTTGTGTATAATATGCATATGAATAAGTACAGTTAGGTATATCACGCGCTGACTCACAATAGATGGTAATAAAAATATGTTTTGCTGTTATAATAGTAGTTTAATTACGTAAAAATATAGTGAAATTATTATTTTAAATTTAAGCTACAAGATAAATAATAATAAAAGATTATTTATTGTACACCAAGAAAAAAATAACATTAACAGCAATCAGTAGAAATATGTACAAAAGGCGGCCTTATCCCTAAAAAGCTTCGTAGGTGTACACCATGTGTAGCTTCATCTTAAAGAAAATAATGTGAAACAACTTCTATACATAAACATACAAGTGCTCGAGATAAAATTCATTACAAGAGACGAGGTATAGAAATATGCTATACGCCACTCGATTGTCGTTATATTTTGATACTAACAGATAATATACATTAAAAGAAATTACTAACTTCAATCCGAACAGACACCGATAATCGAATCGGACAGTGATAACCGTCGGATATCTGCGTCATGCGAGATACCATCGACGCAATAGTCACGATGCGCGGGCGCACGGAACGTCTTCATCAACCTGGACGAACTATTTTGTAACAAACTTTTTGCTTATTAACATAATACAAATAAAATATAGATGTTTATTATTAGAGTAAGACAGTCCAGTTTTAAGAAAGAACTAAGAAAGTAACACCAGTAAATAATAAATAATTCAATATCCATCATAAGAATTCTTTATTATTTTACGTGAATGTTTCATTGAATTGCTAGTAAAGTTATTATTCAAGTCAAATAGACGCAGCAACTTTTAATATTTTTTTTTATTAGACTAATTTTAAAAGTGTTTATAAAACTATGACATTCTTTTAAGAAGAGTGCGAGTAAGCGTGTTCTAAGCAAACCAAATTGTATGTAACCTACTTAAAAAAATATTTGTGATGTAATATGTAATGTTACTATTTTTGTGTAGTTTTTTTGCTATATAGACTGTAAAATTTAAAAAATTGATATTAAAACACAGTCAAATATAGTTTCATAAATATTTAAATAACGCAGTCATACGCATTCAACCTGTAACACTGTGGGCTATAGGCCTCTTTCTCCATGTAGGAGAAGGATTGTTATTATTATTATTATTTAACGTGCTCTCCGAGACACGGTGGAGAGACTCACAAGGACAGACATCCAAACCGGAAAGAAATAAACAATACATATATCCTTCCCAAGCGGGAATCAAACCCGCAAACCGTCGATGTTTTAGGCGATTACTCGCACCACTACACCAGAGCGGTTGTTCATTTAAACAACAATCATTATATTATTATATCACTTGTATTTACTTTATATACTTCTTAGTAAAGCAGTTATTACCTATTGGCTGGGAAAATTAACATGACTTTGAATATGTCTACAAACTTAGTGCACATTTACCGAGAGACGTGTCAAGTATGTTTATTTGAATGGATAACAACATGCAAATCATCCGTTATTCTATTTATTCTGACATTATTTAAAAGCAATTGGCTTTTAGATAGTGTCAGGTTTTTTTATTTTAAGTACAGTTATTTTTATAACTGAGGTCGGGCACAGCAAGAAATTTCCTGCTCAAAAAATGGAGCAACCCGACTGGGGTAATATCTCGACCTTACAGAATCACAGCTAAATAATATTGATTTCAAGCAGTGTTGTGTTCCTGTTGGTGAGTAAGGTGATCAGAGCTCCTGGGGGAGTTAGGGGTAGGGTAGGCAACGCGCTTGCGATGCTTCTGGTGTTAGAGGCGTCTATAGGCTACGGTAATCGCTTAGCCATACGCTTGTTTGCCGACTTAGTTATATATATTGGATTTGCACTTTTCTTTATAGTAAAATATTTATTTTCCGAAATTTATTATATTAGGCTATTTGGCTAAAATATTGTTTTACAATATATTTATACACAGTTCAAGATAAACAGATGTTAAACCAGCAAACCTTTGTACTTTATCTTGTTAGCTTTGTGAAGGAAATGGGGAACGAAATTGCGGGTACACTAAGTTGTTAAGTAAATTTAACACTAGCATATGTTTAAAAGAATTAAATAGCTTCTTTATAAATACTTTAATTTAGCATGAAAAAGCGTATAAAGACGTATGAATATAATTAAAAAAAACATAATTATATTATTATTAAGATGACGTCAAGCTGTGTTTCGCTAACTACCTGATTTGCAAGCAACTTGCGTGTTCGTCTGCGCGTGACCAGAACAATGCTAATATTAAAAACACGTCAAAACGTATTGACCGTGTACTCAGTACTCGTGTACGCTATCTATATTATGTGCCATGAATAAAATTATATAAACATGTAATTACAGACTTTTTTTGTAGTTTCTAATTATAAAACGTACGTAGTTGTTTATGGTTAATTACAATTTTATATTTTTGTGTACTAATTAACTGTATCAAGTTTTTTTTCTCCTTCTGCTATAATTCCTCATTGCTGTTCTATTCTATTATTTGTTTATTCGTTCGAACACTAGTTACAAAATAAACAAAAAATATATTTTAACTTAGCCGACTCCACAATTTTTATGTTATAAATCGTAAATGAAATACATCACATTTATATTTGTACGTAAGATTTAATCATTTAAATCATTACAATATATTTAAATCATTGTAATATATCTAAAATAATTAAAACTAGATACATATACGATAGATAATAAATTTTAAATCACTAATGATTTAAAGCACTGTATCGGTAGTTCGTTCAAGACAAATCAATTAATTTTTTTGTTTCGTGTGCAAAAGAAAAGGAAACGGCATTGCTACAGACTAGCGACGTCTATTTACTTTTTAATTAAATTGCATATTTTATTTTTTATTTATAGCACAAATAAATGAATACTCAAACAAGAAACCGCTTCTGAAATAAATAAATTATATACGCTTATTAGACGCTCGTCGCTTAAACTACTAATTAGATATTTCCATATTAAATGACATTCGCCTAAGATGGAATGTTTCAAGCGAATCCAATGTTTGGTCGCAGTAATTAAAGCCAAGCTTTTACTATGTTAATGGAATTCAATTTAAGGAAAATTACCCGTAGTTTCTTGTTGATACTAACTTACTATTGGTCTCTTCCGCTGATATAATAAATTTAAATATGCAATCACCGAGACAGCTACCGTGAAGATAGACGGCTTGCTTCTTTTAAACAATTATTTAATTTAAAATAAGACGGTATCCGGTTGTTTTAGAAAATCAATTACGAATACACAATAAAGGTAGAAATTTAAATTAGTTGTTAACTATTTGTATCATTAGTCCACCAGTTGTGACTAACGCTATTTGACGGATAAAGATATCCAACAGCTAGAAGTTTTTGATGTGTTATTCTTTTTTACCATCGAATTCTTATTAATATTAATGAGTATTTCTATTCGTAAAAATGAATCTAAAAGCTGTAGTTTATTAATTGTGGTGAAACAGATCCTAAAGGCCTATTCTATCTCCTTGTGTCAAAATCTCATCGTAACTTATTTGCAGAATAAACTGTATCCATAACTCGTGATACAAGCCCTAAATAAGTAAAATCAGCTTAGCGTTATAAAGTTCCTAATGTAAAGTTATTATTTTATTATTAATTTTTAACCGACTTCCAAAAAAAGGAGGAGGTTCTCAATTCGACTGTATTTTTTTTTTTTTTTTTTTTTTTTTTTTTTATGTATGTTACATCAGAACTTTTGCCCGTGTGAACCGATTTCGACAAATTTTGTTTTAATCGAAAGGTGGTGTGTGCCAATTGGTCCCATTTAAATTTATTTGAGATCTAACAACTACTTTTCGAGTTATATCTAATAATGTGTTTTTACTTGACGCTTTTTTCGTCGAAATACGTTGTATTATACCGCATAACTTTCTACTGGATATACTGATTTTGATAATTCTTTTTTTGTTGGAAAGGAGATATCCCTAGTTTGGTACCGTGATAAGGAAACTAGGATCTGATGATGGGATCCCAGAGGAATCGAGGGAAACTCTCGAAAATCTGTAATAACTTTTTACTGGGTGTACCGATTTTGATAATTTTTAATTTAATCGAAAGCTGATGTTTATCATGTGGTCACATATAAATTTTATCGAGATCTGATAACTACTTTTTGAGTAATCTTTAATAACGCGTAGTTGCTTGACTATTTTTTCGTCGATCTACGTTGTATTACTTGTCGATGTAATTGAAGTCGGTTTTTTTTTTCGTTTGCGAGCAAACACAATTATTTATTATATCATAGCGCTTAGATTGGGATCTTAATTATTTCATACCTAATTAAATTATAGCTCTTCTACGTTATAAATAAAAAAATTATACACTTAATTACGTTTATATACCAAAATTTTGTGAATTGTTTTTAATTTCTATTATTTTAAGATTGTCCGAAGTGTTATTAATTTCTGTCACTAGACAAGACAAACTCCTATACACATTCAAATATGTTAAAATAGAATACATAATTGTATTTGCGAAGATATAAATAAATAATTATAACTATTAAAGTACCTACATACACAATGTATTATACAAAATTCGTAAACCAACCATTTTAAAAAGCACCGCGATATCAAACACGATGAACTGGGCCGGAGTCCTCTCATTGGCAATAACGCGATCGATGGCGCCCCCTCGCGTCTCCCAATCAGCTCCATCAAAACTCGAGCTCATTACTCAAAATCAATTAGCGTTATTAGTGCGGCACGTCTTCGTTAGCCCGTGATGGAGGGTAATTTATTGGCATCTCTTAATTAGGGATAAGTCTAATTGGAGGCTTAGTCGTAACGAGGCCCTCGAAATCTGACGTCCCGGCGAATAAATTGGTCGGCGAGCTACGCACTCCTCCCGCTCTATTACCGCTTCTATTCTACGTGCCAATTTTGTTCCCTTCTATTATTTTCAAAGTATTTTAAGCTATTATATTGTATTTAACTTGATATTTTTATCAAATTCACACATAATCATGTGTATTTCGATATTTGAATATTAATGACTTGCTTTTTCAAAAACCCTGATAGTTTACTTATTACACTATATATACTTTGTGGACAGATGTCTAGTATATAGTGTATAGGAAACGAATCGAGGCTGCGCAACTATTTATTTAGTTATAAATTTAACGAATATGCAAGAAATAAAAATAGCAGTTTCATAATTCATATTAAATATAATTAAAATTACAGTTATTTATAAGATAATATAATTTTAATAAGCTTGGAACGTCGCTTTTTATAAACGGACCAATTTCGAATGCAGTAAACATTTTCCGTACTTAGCTTACGAGCGGTCTTGACCTCAAGCGATACTTATTGTAAATGAATATTGATAAAGACGGTTTCACACAAATTAATACTGGTTACGAGATCTATTTGCGGGTTCGGTCGGCGCTGCGGCGTGCGTTAAGCGGTGCGGTCGTCGCGGTCGCTCAAAGCGGTATAAATAAAAAGAAACATAAGTTTCACAAATAAAAAGAGTTCGGACAACGGCATGATCAAGTGCACCGAACGATGTAACGCGATATTTTGTAATGTGCTTTATACTGCGACGCGCCCTGACCCGTCCGGCCGGCCGTCTATAATTAGATACAATTCTGGACACACGCATTGTGTTTGTATCTTTTGGTTTCTTTATATATTTTAATATTTAAGTTAAAACGAGTTTTCCAAGTCGACAGTTGTATTTAAATAATTATTTTTAGGTCATTTATGTCTTGGTTCTAAGTAAGTTTCACTTATAAACATTATGATATACATCGCACCTTTAATAAAACAAAGATGTAACTCAAAATTTGTGGATTTGGAGATTTTACAAGAAAACCCGTCTTCGTCGCGTAAAGAATAGGTAGACTTCGACTCCGGCGTTTTAACTATAAGATACAGAGAGATACGCGACTGTTGCTCTCTTTTCTATGAACTGGAACTGACAAGTCAGTTCTTATAAAGTGGCGTGATTCAGAGATGCACCGGCAGTGAGCGGAGATTAAAGTGCTGCCGTATTGAGTAACATCAAATAATTCGATATTAGATTAAAAGGGATTTAAAATAAAAAGATGATTTTTGTTATACTTCATTCTCTCAGAAAACGCATTTGATAATGATGTGTAACATTTGGATTTACTTCGGTTTTGTTTAAAAAATTGACAAATTTTACAAAGTTAACGCCTAACACTTCAGTTTTATATTGAAATATATGCCTTAGTTGTTGGAGTAATTGGTTAAGTATCACTTTATTGTAATAAATAAGGCTGTTTATAAAAGTTACTTTTGTTTACTTCTTTTTATTATTTAGAATGACGAAAGATAAGTAAAAACTTTCAACATTAATTCCCTTTTCGTGTAAAAGTTAAGAATAGCTTGTAACTGTTGTGCTTATTTGTATAGGTTTTGAAAACGGAGTCGTCTTAGAGCTCACAATTTTTGTTAAGTTTCAGCGTATCGAGCGTAAAAGTTATAAGATAAACATAATAGTGTATCATTACAACCTATGTCCACTGTCAGTCCACTGCTGGACATAGGCCTCCATAAGCTTTCGCCAAAAATAGCGTGAACTTATGTGTTTTGCCCATAGTCACCACGCTGGGCAGGCGGGTTGGTGACCGCAGGGCTGGCTTTGTTGCTCCGAAGACGCTGCTGCCCGTCTTCGGCCTGTGTATTTCAAAGCCAGCAGTTGGATGGTTATCCCGCCACCGGTCGGCTTTTTAAGTAATATAATAATAGTGTAATAAGTTATAATTTTTTTTCATCTGATTACTGTAATAAATGTGAAAGTTTATGAGGATGACGTATGGATGGATGATTGTTACTCTTTTATGGCAAAACGACTGAATCAAGATCATTGTCATTGAACAATGCTGCTATTTTGACGTTAAATAACTATGATTATTATTCATCCTTAAAATATACTACAGTGTTATGAATTATTATTATTTTAGACTAAAGAAGTTATGCAGGTTGAAGAGGAAAATCAACAAAATACATATATCTCCAGAGGCCAAAAATGTAACTGCAGAGCTGACGAAAATGATGACACCGACTCAATATTTTACTGTCACTTATGAGTTGACGAGAAAAATGACACCTAAATAATACTAGCCATTTACAGTCCTCTAGTTCGTCTTCAAGATCATCTTAATCTAGTTCCGATTCATCTAGCTCATCATCGTCAAGCTCTTCTAGCTCATCTTCATCCAGTTTTTCAAGCTCCAATAGTTCAATGCCTACCCAAAACCCTGCCCCACAAAACTTTACAACGGATTGTGAAGAAAAGACGTCTTACACCAATTCACCACAAAATACTGAGCAAAATATGAGCAAATTCAGCTGAGAGAGCGACGAAATTACAATACACACACAGTTACAGTATAATACACAGATCTAAGTGACGTCGACCTGAGTGACGACGATGCACTGTAGATTTTAATACGTTGTTTAATAAGCCTGTCAACAGAAGAAATTTTATGTTTGAAAATCAAAGTTCTTCTGACTCTGACTGCAATAATAAACCAAATATTTGTCAGTCAGTTCAGCCTATTGCAATGCACTGCTGGAGATAGGCCTCCCCAAGTTCGCGCTAGACATCCCGGTTTTCCGCAATCCTCATCCAGCTTACACCGGCAATCTTAGGTAGATCGTCGGTCCAACGGGCCCGAGGATGTCACACACTGTGTTTGCCAAGACGCGATCTCTTCTCCAGGACGCGTCTGCTCCAACAGCCACCGGTCCTGCGCCACAGATGACCAGCCCACTGCCACTTCAACTTGCTAATTCTGTGGGCCATATCAGTTACTTTCGTTCTCTCACGGTAGACTCGTTTCTAATCCTATCTTTGAGGGAAACCCCAAGCATGGCCAGTTCCATTGCACGTCGAGGGACTTTATATTTGTGGACCAGTCCCTTCGTCAGTGTCCATGTCTCGGCTCGGTAATGTTAACACAGACAGGACGTATTGCTCGAAGATTTTTGTCTTCAAGCATTGCGGAATCTTCGAAGTGAAGACTCGACGAAGCCTGCCAAATGCCGCCCAGCCCCACCGAATTCTCCTATCGGCCTCCTTCTCAAAGTTGTTGCGGCCTAGTTGGATAGTATGGCCTAAGTAAATATAATCCTGAACAACTTAGATAAGGGTACCATTGACCGATACCTGTCTCGGTATGACTTGGTTGTTAGACATAACTTTCGTTTTGTCCAAGTTCATACAGAGAACGACACGTCGGGAGGACTCGTTTAGACCGGCTAGCATTTGGCCTAACTCATCTAACGTGTCCGCAAAGATAACGATATCGTCGGCGAAATGAAGGTGAGATTTATTCACCGTTGACATTGATGCCTTGTTCAAGGTCTTAAAGATATCCTCCAGCGCAGTGGTAAACAGTTTCGGTGATATTACATCTTGCTGTCTTACCCCACGCCGCAGGGAAATAGGTCTTGTTCTCTGGTCCTGGACATGAACGGTCATCGTCGTTGCGTCGTACATACATCTCAGTACCACGACATATCGCCAGTAGATATGACATCTCTGCAGAGAGTCCAGGACAGCCCAGGTCTCGACACAGTTGAAGGCTTTCTCGCAGTCCACAAATTCCATACACAGCGGCTGATTATATGTCTCTGTCTTTTGAATAATCTGTCGAACAGTATAGATGTGGTCTACGGTGTTGTAGTCATTTCGAAACCCAACCTGCTCTGGTGGTTGGAATTCGTCGAGTCTTATGGCGAGACGATTCAAATGTGCAGAAAATATTGATTCCGACGGTATTTAACTTAGGGTTTCACCAACTAAAAAAAGGTCAGTGTGATATATGTGTATCATATGATAATTCAAACAATGAGCAAAAACAAGATGATAGACAATATAAGAAAGAAGAGACTGCTGATTTTTATACTATTTACTAGCTGACCCCGCAAACGTTGTTTTGCCATATATGATAACTTAGGGGTATGAAAAATAGATGTTGTTCGATTATCAGACCTACCCGATATGCACACAAAATTTCGTGTGAATCGGTCTAGCCGTTTCGGAGGAGTTTAACTACAAACACCGCGACACGAGAATTTTATATATTAGATTATTTGTGGTTAGTAATTATTTGTGATTTTAGGAGATATTTACTAGAGACTCATCATCATCATTACAGCCTATACAGTCCACTGCTGGACATAGGCCTCCACAAGTTTACGCCAAAAATAGCGTGAACTCATGTGTTTTGCCCATAGTCACCACGCTGGGCAGGCGGGTTGGTGACCGCAGTACTTGGCTTTGTCGCACCGAAGACGCTGCTGCCCGTCTTCGGCCTGTGTATTTCAAAGCCAGCAGTTGGGTGGTTATCCCGCCACCGGTCGGCTTTTTAAGTTCCAAGGTGGTAGTGGAACTGTGTTATCCCTTAGTCGCCTCTTACGACACCCACGGGAAGAGAGGGGGTGGCTATATTCTTTGGTACCGTAGCCACACAGTACCCGTAGCCACACAGTACTAGAGACTAATTGTACCTAATTCTTATAATAGTGTATAGTTTTTGTTTTGTTTAAAAAACAATATTTGTAGCCATAAAGAGATATATAAATATCGGATGATTAATAAAAATTTGTTTAATTTAAAAAAAAGGTGATAAATTTCAGTTTTCATTTTATAAAAAAATGATGCATTAGTACATACAACATCATAATTACAATTAAATAATCATAAAACGAAACATTGTGATTTATTTTTAAAACTTTTTGTTATGTTTTAATACTAAAGAGAATTTTTTTGAAATACTACCTAAAATATTAAGTAATTTTTGGCATAAAGAGATTTAAGTCGGAACTTTTTTTTCATCTCCATTTTACAGCTATTATAGATTTTAACACAGTTGTTTTTCTATTATTCTATTAATCTCTGTACTTTAAACTACTGATATCAATAATAAAAGTCATTAAAAGCATTACAAATAATTGGTAATTTTTAATCAAACACAATGCGGAAAAAGTGCTAAACTTCAAACGCCAATTCCCACAAATTGCGATTTTTGAGTTACATCTTTGTTTTATTAAGGGTGCGACATATATCAGAAAGAAAGAAATCAGTCCCGATTCTAATGTCGTCACCGTTCCTTGCAGGATTTCGATACACCTCTTCTTAAATCAGAAAACAAAATTTGACACTTTATTTCTCCGCTAGGAATTAGGTATTTCAATATTTAATAATTGTGTTTGCTCGCAAACGAAAAAAAAACCGACTTCAATTACATCGACGAGTAATACAACGTAGATCGACGAAAAAATAGTCAAGTAACTACGCGTTATCAAAGATTACTCAAAAAGTAGTTATCAGATCTCGATAAAATTAAAAATTATCAAAATCGATACACCCAGTAAAAAGTTATTGCAGATTTTCAAGAGTTTCCCTCGATTTCTCTGGGATCCCATCATCAGATCCTGGTTTCCTTATCATGGTACCTAGCTAGGGATATCCCCTTTCCAATAAAAAAAGAATTATCAAAATCGGTACATCCAGTAGAAAGTTATGCGGTATAATACAACGTGGGTCGACGAAAAAAGTGTCAAGTAAAAACGCATTATTAGATATAACTCGAAAAGTAGTAGTTAGATCTCAAATAAATTTAAATGGGACCAATTGGCACACACCACCTTTCGATTAAAACAAAATTTGTCGAAATCGGTCTACCTGGTCAAAAGTTCTGATGTAACATACATAAAAAAAAAGAAAATACAGTCGAATTGAGAACCTCCTCCTTTTTTGGAAGTCGGTTAAAAAAACTTAACACATTGCAACACTTTCATCAAATCTGACGTTGGCGCGCTTATTATTGTGACTCTTTTATATCGTATTACTGGCATTCACAATAACCTCTTTCCATCACACTTTCCATACACCGTATGTTATTTGGCCTATAGGTATTAAAAAAAATTTCTCGAGTATGAAAATTAAATGAGCATTAATTCACTGATGAAAAAAATCAAGCTATATTGTATGTAAATGTTAGGCGTGAAAGTAATAAGTTGATAAGTTATATAAGTAAAATTTTACTTTCACATTTCTATTACTTTTAATATTATACAGTATTGAATAAATCTTCACAATAATTCATCAAAACAGTGACTCTAATTTATTTATAAAGGGTTTCTTTTGGAACAAAGTTCCTTATGGAGCGTTGCGGAGGGGTACCGGCAAAAAAGGTCCGTAACGTTGAAAAAAAGCTTAAGATTTTTATGTATAGTCTATGTATGATGGCTATACAGTGTCTAATGTACCTATAGTCTATGTGATGACTGTTATTATTATTGCAGTTTGCTATTATTATTATATCATTCGATAGTTATTATATATTTTTAAAAATCATTGTAAATAAAATTAAGGTAATTTTGTAAATTAATTATTTTATTGATAAAAAATCACAATAAAAATGTATACCAACCTGAATAATTATTTTGTTTTAAATGTAATAATTTTATTTTAAAACAAAATATACCTCGAATAGAACTTGAAATTAATATTTTGTAATAAGGAACTTCGTTCCTATCATTCTGGTGTCCCACGACACCACACGTTTTTTTTTACAAATAAAACAATCTAGCAAAAATTAACATTCCTTATTCGTACGTTATACGTTTCCTATTTTAATTATTCTCTATTTTACCAATTATTTATTATACCCATAAAGTAAGAAATACTACATGTCGTTATATGTTAGCAGACGATACATATCGTATATGCTAAATAGCTAACGGTACATAATAAGTTTAAAACAACTTCTCGGTATTTTCTCAGAATTGTTTTAATGACACCTCACTAAACTAGATCTTGCTCGCGGATTAAAATCTAACCATATTTAAGAACCAATAACACGTTGGATAAGCACATCATTCTTCTGAGTATTAACGATCACTATCAGATCTTGGTGATGTTTTCTATTCTTTCTCGTTATGATCAACGCTCACAATAAAAAATATATTGTTTTGTTAACCGATTTAAAAAAGGAAAAATTTCTTATTTCAATTGTTTTTTGTGCGTCACTTCATAACTTTTAGTGGGTGTACCCATTTTAATGCTGTGCTTGTTGTGAGGTGTGGTCCCATTTCAATGTAAGAGAAATTTGACGAGTAGTTATTGAATTATCCCTAATAATACTTATTCTTCGCCTTTGTTGTTTATCATACAACGTATTTTCTCAGTAAGTGATTTATTAAAATTCTTTTGAGAAAAGTTATTAAACCTTAAAAACGTATAATGTAACAGATCCTCATGATAAAACATAAAATAATTGATTTCACTACGCCAGAAACAGTCTGGTTGAGCTACTTTCTCGCGTGCTAGCGAGTTTTTTAATGTTTTTCTATAAATTATCTTGCACATCGCATAATTGCGTTGAGTACTTGTTTAACATTATTACCATAAATAACGTTTCAAGGAGACACTTTAAGAGAAAAGGTTGTGATCGATTTTTAGACGTTAATATGTCTATAGATAAAGAGTTTAGAAACCGTAAATATCCGTATATATTGCATATTTGCTGCCGTTGCATCTACTTACATGCAATCTGAAAACAAAGTTTTGAAATTCTTAAGACCCGGAAACTTTAACTGAGAAACTAAGGCGTCAAGGAGGACGTAGAGACAATAATTTGGCATTCATAAAAGTTATAAAGATCTCCCGCGCTAATCCAAAAGGAAACTTTCAAATAAGAGCAAGATATCAAGCTGGGCGGCCATACATTACCCTTTCTTAGGACGACGTCTCGGCAGACTAATATGTGTATTATAGCATTTAATATAATAATAACGTAATGAAACGACTCGCGCGAGAGGGGCAGGAGGGCGAGAGGGCAGAGTGGGGGGAGGGGTACCGCGGGAACCGGTCCGTTGAGGTCATCGCCTGCGAGCCTTCCGCGACCAAAGTTGCCAGCGTAGAATTGACTCAGTTGCCCATTTATGTAATTATTCTAACTAAAGTTAAACTGGGACACTGCTGAACATTACGATTCAGTTATTATAATGTCAAATATGCACTCGATTTACTAATACTGCTATTTATTTTCATTATGATTATTTCATTAGCGACTGCGAAATTAGCTACTAAAATAAGTCTTGTAATCGTATTACATATTAATTCGTTAATAGTCCATTATCCACATCCTAAACATTGTAAGGTTAATTTGTAAGGTGGTCACTATAAGGTGGTAAGTAATAAATTTGTCCTGAACATGTAAGCTAAGGGACATAACAGCTACGTGTTGACAACACTACGACGGTTATGGCATACTCGGACGCGCCGCCCGCGCGTATGTTAATGCTCCATTAAGATTATACTAATTGAAAGCCAATAAATACAACGGCTATGAATATTAATTTTATTTGGCTTCGCGCGGTTAGTTTCACGTTTGGACCGGATCAGTTGAACGTTCGCGTGCGGGGAATAGCTATTTGACTTTCAATATTTCATTACAAAGCCCCGATATGATATAAAACCAAAGAAACATACATGACTATATAAACAAGACGACATGTTTATCGAATATTTTGCTATAATCATATTTTATGTTGTATTTGTACACGCGAAATCTCTGTAGCGTAAAAAACTTCAGCGTAAACGTGATTATTTATTAAAATTGTATTAATTTAGAAAAAGTAATTGGAAATATTTTTTTATTAATAATTAGTTTAAAAGTATCACTTGTAGTCTAACCATTAATATCGGCTAATATGAATTGTTAATTATATATCTACATTAGCGAGAACGGTAAAGGCTACAGCGTGTGGTAACTCCGGCGACCGTGACGTCTAGATATTCCCGTCAATCCCGTTCAGGCCGTCGATCACGCAGGACAAATCAATTACCGCTTTACGAAATTCTCTGTCATGATCCTATCACTTAGTGATGACCTCTAGTCGGATATACCGCGTCACCGAGCCGAGGAATGCGAGACATTGCGCCGCAAGCTTCCCAAACTGAATCCTAGACTGGCAGCTCGGGCGCAATGGAAGACGCGCTTTAATCAACAGAGCGTGAATTCCTCACATTTAACCATAGATACGTATGTCAGGAGAAACGTTGTACCTCAAGTATGGTTCAGATTTGACCACGTCAAGAATTTCGTGTTCGGATCCTGAGTCGGAATGTTATCTGAGCTTCGCATCGGCACTCCGCATCAAACATGTCGGGCTACATTTCTACATTTGTAAACCGTTAATCTTCGGTACTAAATAAAACATTGTGCTCTGTTATTTTCGATGACAGGTCGTATCCTGTGCCGGATAATAATATAACTAAATATAAGTTATTGATCTCGTGTTCTGATTACTGGTAATCGGTGAACCGGGCAAAATAACACAAAAATGTCGTGATATTTTAAGTGCCTTGTATTTGTAGCAAAAACGCTCACTTGTCATATTTCACTTATTCTTTGTTAATACATTCTTTTCGTGCCATTCGTTTCATTCGTCAATAAATTAAAAACAATTTAAACGTAATTTACCTGCCTTACAGAACAGTTACATTATTCATTTAATTTTTAAACGTAATTTTGTTCGTGCATGGTAGAGTTTTGTAAATTATTTTATTATTTTGTTTATTAAGTTACAATTCATGTTGTTTAAGATGCAAAAAGTAAACAAAAATACAATTAGGGCAAGTTTTGGACAAGAAAAATAATTTTGTATATCATATATAAGAACAACGTGTGTTGTATTTACATATAACATATAAGAACTTCTACAAATGATGTCAATGTGGTACGTACAAAATTAAACTGAAAAATTCAAAATGCAATGCTATCGAAAGAAAAAAGAAGAAAGGTTAGGTTAGAAAGAAGAAACAGTATAGGTATATGTGGTAAAAATTTCCACACAATATCACATAAAAGAGAAGGTAAAAAAAATTTACGAACTGCATTTAACATATAATTTTATAATATTAAGTGATTGTTTACATGCACTCTCCTTAAATACATAAAGCAAGGAAGCGCTCCATAAACGAAACCATATGTGATGAAACCATAATCATTATGTGCTGAAAATTATTATTCGTATCAATGCAGACACCTTGTCTCTGACACTCTATTACTCTGTAGACATAGTAAACCACATTTCACGATATTCATGAAAACATGAGGACCAATTAGAACTTTTTTTTTTTGTTTAATTAAGTAATTTAATAAAAAAGTAATCTGGTGATTTTTTAAATCAGCTTATTAAATATAAAAAAAAGATATTAATGTATTAACTATTTCCAAATAAATTTAGGGTGTAGGTACATTGTTGAACTTGAAAAAAAATTGTAAATAGAAAAACAATTTAGACATTCTCAAACACAGTTGCGACATAGATGAAGATGTACCAGTGATTATTACCTTTAATTTGGGTCAGTGTCGAATCTCGCGGGTTATTTTCGACTGGAGGTCTAAGAGCTAATTATTTTTCGGCCCTTATTGCGACACGAGATTACAAACTAATGCGGTTTCGTGTTCTTAGACCATTTTGAATGGTATTTATATTTAATCGCTTAATGGGTTTTAAAATATGCAATTGTAAACCGCATTAGCTTACAATATTTAATGACGTGATATTATTATATAGTATTAAAAATAACGGTTAAGATAACGATGTTAGTATTGTTGTATTTGTTGTGTTATAAATAGAACACACTTCTATTTTCCTGGCAAACAAGAACAATTAATCTGATGTCCCAATTCCATCCCATAATATATAGAAATGGTTTCAGTATACGATAAAAAAAATTGATGATCTAGTTGAAGAAGGGCGATGCAATGATCAATGATGAAAGGATGTCTTCAAAATACTTCATACTTGAGCGAGGCCCAGTCGTGGTGGTAGCCCGATAGCACAAAATATAATTCTATATTAGAATATTTTAGACTCTAAAATATCCTAAAAAAAGAAACTTTGTCGCAATGAAATCCAAGACAAACTTTTTCACTGTATCATCAATAATGTCATAATGTAACATGATTATGTAACATTTAATTCAAATTCATTAAATTCTACTATTTTGCGTTTGGTATTAATAATTTTACATATTATTATTTTTTGTTATTATATAAAATATTTGTGATGCCAGCTTTTTCATGAGGAAAGCATGTTTGCTTCGTGCAGTATTGATGTCTTATTGGATTTAAAAGTTAATGCCGTTCAAATAAAAGGTAAGTAGGTCATTAATATGTATATGAAATAAAAATCGACATTATGTATTATCAATTCTTCTTATTACAGATCTTTGGTTATCTGTTTCTTTTATCAATAACTAAAATAGCACCAGTTACCTCTTGCATTTTGTTCTCTTCCAAATATGAAAAAATATACATAATTATGTTGTCTACGATTTAAAAAAAAGTAAATGATTATTAAGTACTGTTATTGTTATCTCATTATCCGAATATGCCTTTCTAATTACTAACAAATGTTACCATAAACAGAACACTAATATTTATTCTTATAAAGGATGCGGACGTATGGGTATATGATACGGGAGGTATTTAATTATAATAAACAAAAGTTGTGTTCGCGTGGGTGTAACCGCAGACAAAGATAGTTCATATATTTAATGCTGTAACATAGTAATAACGTTAAGGTAATCCGTATCTAATAAATAGACATCATTGGACACTAAGTAATTGCGTACCTGATACGAAGCTATCAGGTTTTTCTAAGGGAACACTCGATAACCGTCATCAACATCTAGTATCTGATGCTTCGCCCACGCAGCGTCCGTTCAGTTTTATGTTAATCGAAGAGTCATGTTCTCACTCGAAATATAGTTTTAGGTATTACGGTACATGGATACATTAAATGCACCATTGCCAGGCAATTTTCACGTTTACGACTTTGCACTGACACGTCGTAAACACTATCGATACTATCAAAAGTTTATTTGCCACTCCATTGATTGTTATCTCATGTTTCACGATAGAAAAACTATATTTAAATGTAATAAATTAACTATTTAAAAAAAATTAAGTATATCTTAGTTTTATTAATAGTTTTTTTCTCACAACGTCGAAATCTTTGTTTGTCAATGAAAACTCGCACGTACTTCATGTTCTGTAAAATAAAATACAGCGAATTTTCTTTTAGAAAATGTGTAATCAGCCTAACAAAATAGTAAATAGAGAAACTTTTGGTATAAAAATTTAAATCATAATAAAATAAATTAATTTAATGTAAATTACTACTAATATTTATAAAAAAATAAATAGTTGTATTGTAGTTTAGCTAAACCAGGAGTAAGAAATCAACTTTAGAGTAGACATAAGATATAATATATACTAATTCTGTTATTAATTATAATCTTAATTCAATACGCCTTTATGTTTTATCAGAAATTGAACAATTGAAACAAAACAGCAGAGGTAAGCACAAGGGCCTCCAACTCGAGTGCCTATTAATTAAGAGGGTTGAACCACTCTGTCTCTAATTAACTGAAGACCCAGCCGCATTCACTATAATTAGTTTCCTTAGAGGGCTGTTCTCACGCTCTCAGACCTTAAAATACGCAAATAACAGGAGTTTTATTGATCCAAATTATGCATACTAAACAAAAAAAAATAGTATTTTAAAAACACACTTAGTATCTTAAGTACTCTACATTGTTGTAGAATCGGCTTACACTTATTTAGTATTATTATATTACTACAAAAAAAATGTCTGAATAATCCGTTCCATATCTTCAAGACTATAATTATCATTCTTTATTAATAATACAAATCAGTATTTTCCTATTACTTATATCTATGGTTTATGTTTAATGAAGCATTATAGTAGTATTAGTAAACACATATATTTTATATATTCAATCCTCGTCTTATAAGCGACTGCTGTAAAGAAAATTGTCCAAATGTAAACAATTGAGTGTTAACGAGTTTCCAATAACGAGGCGCACGTAAGAGAGATGTCATACCAGTAATGTCATTACTCGCGGTCAGCCGTCGCAATTTGTCTGCGAGTACGTGGATCGGTTATTAAACCCTCGCTACAATTAAGTACTGAACGGTCGTCGAATTGATCGTATCCCTTATTTGACGAATTCGTCGTTACTCTTAGCATTATCACTCATCTTTGTATTGTTATAAAGAAAAACGCGTTATGATATATAATTTTATTGTTCGTCATTGATTCACTTTTAGGTAAAAACCTCTTAAATGTGGATCGTCTTTGCTGATCGCTCGTGTCTTTGTTTTGAAATAACTTCGAGATTAACGAAATGAAATTATTAATAAATTGAAATAATCGAATGAAGCAAAAAATTCAATAAGAATTTAAAAACAATAATACCCCGATGAGGGTGGTCGGGAATCTTTATTAAATCTCGAGCGAGTAATAAAAGCACAGTTAAATGCAGAGAACTCTGATGAAAATATTAATTAATGTTTCGGAATGGGAAACATGTTGCTAATTAAATGGCGATATCGCATAAAACGTAATTAGAGGCCGGGAACATTCGTTTCTCACGAAGCGGACGATGCCCCGGCGAGTGAGTCCCGCGCGGTGCGGTACCGTCCCGCCGTCCCGCGGTCGCTTGCACATCTCTCGTGTTTACGAAAGGAATGCAGCGACCGTACGTACACGAAAACAGGTTACACTCGCCCATCTTACATTCTGACATTAAAATACACACGCTTAATAGTTCGACTTTTTGATGCGCCATACATAAATACGCTTTTAAACATCTTACATTTTCGTAATCGACAGCTATAACGTGATTCCTGACACTACATCCCCGTTTTAATATTGAAAAATTCTTAGTTGTAAAACATTGAGAGTTAATAGCAGAAATTCCGCGAGCGAACTATGAACATTCCGAAGTCGCTGCGGGTTTTATTAAATAAACTGACTGGCAACTATTACTCGCGATGATGGGCGCCTCAATGGGCGGCGTAATTAAAAAAGTCAATGATCACTTATTGTAATTAGCGGTTTATAGCTCTGCCGACAAAAAGGTAATTGTTTCCCGACGGCTATCAATCTGGCTCTCACTCAATGGATGTCGGACGCGGGCCGCTACACGTGGAGCGATCGAGTCGATCGCTTGTCGAATTGTCGGTCTAATCGTGTAGCTGACGCGGGTTTTTTTGTTACGATATCAGTGACTTGTGAATAACAGCTTCATTTCATTGGTTTAATGACGTTTAAATTAATCAACAATACCACTAACGATAATACATTTCTTTTACCTTACCCGTGAGAGTAAAGTAAAGTAAGGTAAAAAAATATTTAAACTGATTGGCCTACTTTTTTATTCGTGAATGGGACTGCCCATTCGTGATAACGAATGGATATTATAGCACAGGTACGGATGCATAAAAATCTTTAATTAGCTAATAACGGAGAAAGAGAGAAACTACAACCGTTTCAATTTACGTAACGAAAAATAATATACATCCCACCACGCAACAGTCATTACAAATGAAATGAATCTTATCCAACAATCGAACAAACGGCAGAAGCCCGGTTATTTCATAATGAGGTTATTGCCTACCATTCTAGTCCTTATCTGTCTAGTATGCCGTAGCGAAGAGCAGCACCAAATTGGCGTGGCGGACTACGCGGCGCATGCGATCGGGCCCGAAGATATAGCTAATTAAGGGCCGCATGCGCCGATCTATTTGGCGAGATCTGCTCGCTGACGTGTGAAAACACCCAATTAATTAACGCGAACCGTTCACCAGATCGCGTGCTATTAAAGACCTAGACCAGCTCCCGGGCTGCCGCTCGCGATTTAATTTGAAAGGTTTCGTCGAATCGGGTGATGTAACTGTTCAGTCATATGCATATCGTGATCTCGGTTGTACGGTCGACGGTCGGTTCATGTCGCTCGACGGTACTGTCCTATTTTGTTACGTCATTTTGAAATATTGTTTCGATATATTTTTCTTTATCAACCAATAACATATTGAGATATTGGTGGGCTTCGTTTAGTTTTTTAACCGACTTCAAAAAAAGGAGGAGGTTCTCAATGCGATTACATTTTTTTTATATCATAGCTTTTTACATGGTGTAAACCATGGGCTTACACCTAATAAGTTTGTTTCTTTTCATTTGAGATCAAACATTATTATATTGTAAATGTATAGTTGTATTTGTTTTTATGAATTGTAAGAATTGTTGTCATGTGTTACCTAAAATAAAGATTACTAAAGGTATTGTTATATTAATTATTTATTTAATTGTCAATTTATTTTCTGTAGGTACCCGACTAGAAAAAAGGTCAGGCTCAACCAGATCATGTAGATACATGACCATGTCCAGATGGACCGGATCAGGATAGAATGAGGCATGCCAGATCCGGCAAGCTCTATCAGGACCAGGTCTGGTCCAGACAAGGATAGCCTGATGTAAAATATAATCAAGTATGTTAAGGCATACTGGATCAGGACCCGGTCCGGTTCAGATCAGAATAGCCTGATGTAAAATATAATCAAGTATGGTAAGGAAAACTGGATCCTGACCCGGTCCGGTCCAGATAAAGACAGCCCGATGTAAAATATAATCAAGTATGGTAAGGAATACTGGATCAGGACCCGGTCCGGTCCCGATCGGGATAGCCTGAAAGAAATTACGCGAACTGAGCCTGAATCGCGCTATTAATGTTTTTAAGCGCTCTTAGTATATACACAGTTATCAGGACAGTCTAGCAGGGAGTCCATTTCTACACAGTGGAGCAGTCGTAAGTAATAGGAAATAGTTAATTAGTAGTTAATTATTAGAAGTTAATAAATAAAATTTAATTAATAATAATAATTAATTAATAACATAAAAATAAATAAAAATAATCAATATTTAAAGTAAAAACATAAATAAATAATACATTAGAAAAAATAAACGGAAATAAATATCATAATAATTATGTTATGTAACATATTTATAATTGAACTAACTGAGGTAGGGCACAGCAGAAATTTCCTGCTCAAAATATGGAGCAGCCCGACTGGGGTAGTACCTCGACCTTACAGAAGATCACAGCAAAATAATACTGTTTTCAAGCAGTATTGTGTTCCTGTTGGTGAGTAAGGTGACCAGAGCTCCTGGGGGGATTGGGGATTGGGTCGGCAACGCGCTTGCGATGCTTCTGGTGTTGCAGGCGTCTATAAGCTACGGTAATCGCTTACCATCAGGTGAGCCGTACGCTTGTTTGCCGACCTAGTGACATAAAAAAAAAAAAAATATCAATTCGCTTCTTTTTTTTGTTAAACAATTTTTTCAGGAATATACATTCGTGTTTTTTAAAAGGACCAGACCGAACCGGCTGATCAGGATGAGATGAGATTTCCTGATCTGGACCCGATCAGGAAATCTCACCTCATCGTGATCAGGTCCAGACCAATCATCTGCGTTACATGCCTTATCTAGTCCTGATCAGGCATGCCTGGTCCGGTCCTTCTAAGGAAGACGAAAAAATTTCTACTCGGGTATATGTCATAAATGTAGAACAAATTGAAATAAAACAATTTAACTAATCAATAAATTACTTCATATACGTTATAAGATAAGCATATTGATTTAACTAAAATTGACAAAGAGCTATTTTACACCATTAATATACTTGTTTTCCAATCACCATTCAATCGCATATTTAATAAAATATCTCACACATTAGGCGCAGTGTGAATGTGATCATTTTTTGACGGCAGTCAATTAACCCGCACACACGCACGGTCATCCGCTCAAATGCTCTGACACGATATTAAAATGGAACGCTATGTATACGTATATTGATGGTGTCACAAAATTATTTTAGCTTTATTTCATACTAACAAAAGCTATTAATTATTTGCGACTACAATTCGATTCCATTTCGATTCGAGATTCAATTCGTTATAAAGACGCACTATATCACAAATTATCGTACTCGATAAACTTCAATTCAACGAGATTTGTCTTCCATGTATATATATGTATGTATATATTTTTATTTTGTTTGTTTTTTAAACAAATCTTAACGATTTAATAAAAACGAAATAAGTACGTTATACTGATTTAGTCTTCATAGTCAATAAAACAAAGAAGTTCTTAAAATTGCTCTTGTTACGACTGATTTAACTGATTTATTATTTTTAATATAATATATAAATAATAATCAACGGTCCTGTGTGGCTACGGCACCAAAGAATATAGGCACCCCCTCTCTTTCCGTGGACGTCGTAAGAGGCGACTAAGGGATAACAAGGTTCCACTACCACCTTGGAACTTAAGAAGCCGACCGATGGCGGGATAACCATCTAACCGCTGGCTTTGAAACACACAGGCCGAAGACGGGCAGCAGCGTCTTAGGTGCGACAAAGCCAGTCCTGCGGTCACCAACCCGCCTGCCCAGCGTGGTGACTATGGGCAACACACATGAGTTCACGCATTTTTGGCGCGAACTTGTGGAGGCCTATGTCCAGCAGTGGACTGCAATAGGCTGAAATGAATCAACGGACCTGACAGTGATTTTAAAATAGATTTTTACTAAAAAACTTTTCTCTTTCTTCCAACTAAACTCTTCGAACTACTTAACTCGTCTGTAAAAACAAAAATAAATACGACACAAAAATAAAATAAACTTTGAAAGAATATTAACATACGATTCAGCTTGTAGCATCTCACTGCTGGACATAGGCCTCTTTTTCCATGTACGAAAAGGATTGGAGCTTAACCCACCACACTGCTCCTCTGCGGGTTGGCGGATAAATTCGCTTCTATGAATAACGATCGGTCAGGATCATCAGGTGTAGGTATATGATAACCGGGACCGACAGCTTAACGTGCTCTCCAAAGCACGTAGACTTACAGACATCCACACCGGAAAGAAATATTTGTACAAATACAAATATCCATCCCGAACGAGAAATGATAAATAAACATACAATAATAATGAAAAATTAAATAGTGAACAGTTTTCGCTTACTTTAAAGACAATTTAAAAATATATGCATTAACTTGCTGTAAAAGTTACAGAAAGGTTAACCTTGCCAATCTTAATGAACATTAACTCCAATTAGATATATTCAGGCTAATCTGAAGGAAACTTTAAATAGCAAAGAACAGATGAGCGCGATGACCGTGCTGTAAGCGAGTGTTAATGGGCCATTTGCGAGCGTTCGTCTAATTGGCGGCGCGGGCGCACGCTCCAAGACTATAGAGATACAGAGCACGCTAGCCTTCTATAAAACTTCTATAAACCTTCTATAAACTAAGCAAAATACAATAATTACAATATTTACGTTTTTTTTTTACATAAACGTTCTGGTGTAGTGCTCGTATAAAAGTCAGGCTCAACCAGATATATAGATATACCAGAGATAGATACAGATAGAATGAGGCATGCCAGATCCGGCAAGCTCTATCAGGACCAGGTCCGGTCCAGATAAGGACAGCCTAATGTAAAATATTATCTAGTATGGTAAGGCATACTGAATCAGGACCCGGTCCGATCCATATCAGGATAGTCTGAAAGAAATTACGCGAACTGAGCCTGAATCGCGCTATGAATGTTTTTAAGCGTACTTAGTATATATACAGTTATCAGGACACTCTAGCAGGGTCCAACCCGACGACGTTCTAAGCCGAGGTGCGATCTCGCTAGGAGACACCCTTAGGACGGACGTCAATCCGTGCCCTACAAAGGGCCCATATCTTCCTTCGCGGCCGGTGTCTTTAGTACCCGGCCCTCCCACCGGTGATGCTGTAAAGGCCACTAGGGCCAACAGCAACAGTCATTTCGAAGAAAAAAAAACTAGCAGGGAGTCCATTTCGACACAATGGAGCAGTCGTGAGTAGTAAGAATTAGTTAATTAGAAGTTAATTAGTAGAAAATAATAAATAAAATTTAATTAATAACAATATTTAATTAGTAATATAAAAATAAATAAAAATAATTGACATTTAATGCGAAAACATAAATAAATAATACATTGGCAAAAATAAGCGGAAACAAATAATGTTAAATAACATATTTTTAATATCAATTCACTTTTTTTATCAAACAATTTTTTCAAGAATATACATTTATGTTTTTTAAAAGGACCGAACCGAACCGGCTGATCTGGACCCGATCAGGAAATCTCATCTTATCCTGATCAGGTCCAGACATATCTTCTGCGTTACATACTTTATCCGGTCCAGATCAGGCATGCCTGGTCCGGTCCTTCTAAGGAAGACGAAAAAATTTCTACTCGGGGGTTGATTTACTCTCGGGGCAGATATTTGTTTTTGCATATGTCTAGGTACCTGTCCTCGTAAGCCTGCTTACGGTGTCTCAAAAAGACATAAAACGGTTGGTAAAGTCTCGGTTATTATCATAGACACGTAATAGCAATCATTACTCATAGTAGAGAAATTATTCAACAAGTAGTTACTTGTTACAGAACAGTTGCCCAGCTGTGGGATGTTACAAGATGAATCAAACGAATCGATTGATTAATCGATATGATTTTTTTAAAATTGATTTCTAAACTAAATTGGTAACAAAAGAGAATATAAACGATCGATGATCTCGATGGCCGTGCTTGAAACGAGTGTTAATGAGCCATTTGCCAAGTACGCCTCTAATTGGCGACGTAGGCGCACGTTCCACTATGTGCGACGCTGATAAGAAACACGATAGTTCGCTTGAATGATTTATCGATTTTTATAAGCACTTACAATAATAAATTATCTATTGAGAGCTTTTATGATTGTCACGTTCATGTACATTAGTGCATATATCCAAAGTATCTCATATTATAAAAAGATATACATAGAATGTTTTTGTTTAGTTGCTTATTTTTTATATTAGAAAACCTGCTTGCCTGAAGGTAGAAAAGGCTATAAAACACAGCGTTTTTGAATAAAAATGTTTAACATACACAAAATAGTCAAGTAAATAGTAATTTACACTAAGTAGGTAATGTAATTTGTGTGTAAATATGAGAAAATAACTTTTTATACAAAATAAATAAATTTCTAAAATAAAAGTAGCCTCAGTTTCTCTTTATTACATCAGCTATCTATTAGTGAAAATGCCGTCAAAATCGGTTAAGCCGTTTCAGAGAGTAGCTGGAAGACACAGACAGACAGACAAAAATAATAAAAAAATATTTCGGTATAGTACCGTGTATACATCCATATGCGTTTAGTAAAAAGTGGTTATTTTAATATTACAAATAGACACTCAAATTTTATTTATTTGTATAGATGCGTCTGCTGTGTGGTTACGGCAGTAAAGAATATAGCCACCCCCTCTCTTCCCGTGGATATCGTAAGAGGCGACTAAGGGATAACACAGTTCCACTACCAGATTGGAACTTAAAAAGCCGACCAATGGCGGAATAGCCATCCAACTGCTGGTTTTAAAATACACAGACCGAAGTCACCAACCCGCCTGCACAGCGTGGTGACTATGAACAGAACTTGTGGAGGCCTATGTCCAGCAGTGGACTGCGATAGGCTGAAGTGATAGATGTATAGATATAGATATATTCTGAGATGTTCTCAATTAGACAGACAAACAGACTTAGTGCATTAAAAGTCCTTGATAATATCTTAGTTGTCTCTTACTGGTCTTTTACAACATGGACAGATGGAATTTTATTTTCCTGCATGTCCCATTCGTACCCTGAGGTGCAGTCTCAGTCTTCAGATTTAATTTAATCACAATCAGCGTAGTGGACTTGCTTTAAAGCGTAGTAGACTCAGAGATAAATGTCAATTTCGGATTTATAATATTAGGGCAGATAGAAGTGTGTTGTTGATTTTAACAATTTGTAAAGATGTGTTGAAAGTATTGTATATAGAATTAGATATGACAACACATTTCTTCTCGGCTGTGAGTCGCCAGTACAATCAGAAGCCGTCGTCACCAGGAAATTAAACTGGCCGGACAGTCCTGCTACGAAGCACGTCACGTCATTGCGACTATTTGCTAATGGATTTTGAGTGGAACGCCGTTTCAATTATATGCATTATGGACCCATTTAGACTAAAGTTTTGATTTTATTGTGTGACTAAACTATATTGTATAGTAGTTGCAGAAATTAATGAACTCTTATTGATTTTTTTTACAACGAAGACTATTATAATCTTAAAAGATATTGTAATAAGCGGTGATTAATTTTAATAAAAAATTATGGATTCAAAGTCAAGTTGGCTGAAGGTTTTCGATTATTTCGAGTCAGTTTATTTAAGTATTCATTATATTCGAGTCAGTTTATTTAAGCATTCAAGTCATGTTGCTTAACGCAGTCGTATAATTAAAATCAAATATACCTACCTAATAGAAAGTGTAATACTTAACTAAATAATCTCTAGTCTAGTGACCCGACTTGACTTAGAATGAGTGCAATACACTTTTTACCTTTTGAAGTGATCATACTTAAACGAAATTATACAAAACATATTATTGCATGATACAATTAAAACTACCCTTGCGTGAGCTTGTATTCTGTGTCTTTTGTGTGTGTGTGTTTGTATTCTGTCTTCTGTGTGTGTGTCTGTCATCTTTGATTAAAAAAAAATATTCAATCATTTTCCAGTTGACATCGTTTAGTTTCTCCACACGCAAACTGTCGATTTAGTAAAGCTGATCGGTAATTCATGTCTCACTCATTCACTATCTTAATGGGGTGAATTGGGTCGTTGAAAATTTTTGCTGCTAAGAGACTGAAGTTATCTCTGTAACGTGATGTCTTTTGAATTTCGGTATCTTAAGGTGAAGTTGCGTAATCCTACGCAAGTAGTACCTACATTGTAGAATCCTTAACCGACAATAGCTTTTTGAACAGGTATTATATATATATTGGTATTTAGGATTTTTATTCAACATCACCTTATGAATACCGCATGTAACCTATCTTCTGAAAATCCAAATTGTTTTAATTTGGCTAGAAGAAGCTCTAATTGTAAACAGTAAAACACACAGGAGTATATCGTTTGACAGTTCCCAAGACGGGACAATCCGTCGGGTCAGCTAGGAATGAATAAATATTAATTTTATTAACATTGCAGATCACTCATTAAAATTTAATGGTTTTAAATGTATTTTGACTTATATTTTTACAATATATTCTGTAAAGTACTAAAAACAGCTACGTAAACTATATGCTTAATAATGTAGAGCAAAATAGAAAATATTCATTCGTGATGATTCGATGAGATAATTATTCTGACTCTATACTATAAATCCAACTCCGATATTTCACTATCTTAACTCTCAGCATTTAATTGAACGTAGTAATCTTGAGAATAGAGCTTGAAATATAATTAACAATTAAACAAACTAACCTGTACCTAAAGTTCAGTCATAAATTGTACACATGTGCTTCATCTGAAGACCATCTAATACACCCTCACTGAAGTATCGAGTGTGTTGAATTTTTTGGAGATTGAACTACATAAGAACGGGGATTGTGTAATTCATACTTTACGTCTACACTTTTTTTTTATAATTCAGTTTCTATATTACAATAAAAATCCTACAATGAAAACAATTAACAAAATCTTAATGAAGTCGTTTAAGAGTTTGAAATAAATATAAATAAAAAATCTTTTACTATAATGTAAGCATAGAAAAATATATTAATTAAAATCTCCTGCACATACTCTATAGGCAAGTCCACTACAACACATCTCCATCGCTTTATCGTCGCTCACCGCGATAAATTCAATGTCTCAGGAGATTTAAGTTGTTCACATGATAATCTGTGCGTTGAGGAGCAGGCGAGTGTAATTAAGCGGCAGTAGACGCCCTGCAGTAGCTGGCCGACGGCGTTTAATTTCCTGCTGCAACGATTCATAGCTTGTTTCAGAAACTAATGATGTACACACTAAGCACTTGACCATTGAATCTATTAACAATAAATTTATTATTTTATTACGTTTTCTTTGTTAATCACCTTTGTTTACGATTTAATATTTTGCAAATTGAAATGCTCGAGCTAGATCAAATGTTAAATGCATGTTAACTATCTTGGCATCAAATCATTACAGCCTATACAGTCCACTGCTGGACACAGGCCTCCACAAGTTCGTGCCAAAAATGGCGTAAACTCATGTGTTTGGCATCAAATATAGTAAAAATATTATAAGCGCGAAAGTTAATGCATGTGTAAGGAGGTTTGTATTTTATGCTTAAGTTCTTATTTATTTGCGATAAAACTACTTTGTTTACTGTCTTTTTACTCAAAAAACCTCGTGATAGAGACTTACACTGCGCTTGTAAATCGCAAGCCGTTTTTTTTGTATTTTACTATACCTACTTTAAATATTATTCTGAGAATTTATATGCTTTTTAAATTATAAAGTAATTATTCATGTTTTCATTTTAGTTTGATATCATTCAACAGTTCAGCGAAAGCACAGATAATTTCGCTAATATTACCTGTGATGAGAATACAAAAAGAGATTTGATGGTATATAAATAATTTTAAAAAAATTTAGCGATGTCGATTCTCAATTCTCAGCCAACATCCCGACATGCACACAAAATTTCATAAAAATCGGTCCAGCCATTTCGGAGGAATATTGTAACTATGAGACGAGAATTTTATGTATAAGATAATTAAAATAATAGTTTAATTCGTTGTTACGAAGGCTGTCGAAACTATATTAAATTGAAAACTATTTCAATGGTTACAATCTCCAACCATCCTATTTACGTCGCAGTCTTGATAATGAGGCTTGTCTGCAGATTAATCTGCATTGTGCCAAGAAGAAAGTGACCGAATGACGTTTAATTTCCTTCGTAGTGGGCGTACTGGCCCACTGGCGGATCTGATACTGGGATATTCAATTAACACTCCGCACAGCTTTGATAGTTTGCATTTAAAGTATTTTGAAACTATTTCTCATTACTAAATATCGTTAGTTTTCTTTTAATTTCCATTTAATTTTAAGACATAATGTATGGTTTTGATATAAGTCTGTTTTATTACAAAATATTACAACCCATTTTTAATAATATTTGAGGAACAGACAAATGATAAATAAATAAATAAATACTATGAATATTTGTTTTATTATGAATATTATATGTTCCAACTATTGTTTTTTATCTAATACGACCAGACATTCAAGTACACTTATTATCTTGAAAACACGTTTCGTACGTACTCGTAAACTTTGGTTTTCCTTATTTGAACAAATAATATATACTTGGGAATAATGTACGTGAAAATTAATATATTATGTTTGCTCAGAAGCGAATACAATTAACGTTTGATGATGATATTCTAATGAATCGGCGCTAATGAGTATGCATGAATTAGTTATGAAATGTGTTTAGTTTGTGGACTGATATAGTTGACTAATGTAGTTAACTCACTCAATTTTGACACGATATCCTTAATTTACGTTTGCGTTGCTATTTAAATTAATAACAATATGAGCAATTTTGACGTTTACTTTCACAAATATAACATAGCCCATATTTTATTACTAAAAACTTCCTAGTTTTTAGTAGTAAAATATGCACGAAGACAATGCGAAGTACAGAGTCGCTCAGACTAAACAGAGAAGTAATTTTCCCGCGCCGTTTGGAACATCTCGTGTTTGCTAGTTAGAATTCGGGTGTAGTTCGGAAATTAATCAGAGCCTATTGTGGGCGCTTTGTCGTGGACTCCGGTGCCAATTATTGGCTGAACGACGCGTCCGCGTAATTGAACCTGCCTCGAGGCAGTTTCTAACTCTTGTTGAATTCTCAAACTTTTTTACGAATCGTTCACTACTGGATGATAGTGCGTAACATATATTGCTTTTTATAAGCTGCTTTTTAACTGCAATGCAATTAGAAATTAAGCAACAATGAGGCGTACAATATTAATCTGTATGTTACAGTACGCATATTTTTTTAATTATAAAACAATAACAGATTGTCACTGCAGTCTGTACAAAATCGTCCCAATCAAGAACACTCGCGTGAAAAAATCTGAGTTGAGCGTAACCCGTGAAATACAGTTAACAAGCAAATCATAAGTAATCACCTGCGACTGAATGAAATAAATTGCACGTTTCCATTTAAAATATTCGTTATCGAAAAAAAAAATGAAATGAAAACATGGTTGACTCGGTCGCCTCGCAATTTGGCTGGTATTGGGCTCGTTGCGCGCAATCCACTGATTGATTACAATAAAATAATTTGGGTGAGAGCACTAACTTTGTAACATCAGATATTTTTCCGTTAAGTAAAACTTTATGTTAATAACTGCAGACTACAAAATAAATATAACCGCTTATTTTATTAATGCTTTTTAAGAACGAGAACGTCCTCATACTTTTTTCAACATTATTTTTCATATATTCATTCTAGCGTAGAACACTAAGTTTAATTTATTTAAAAAAGACAAAAAAAAGGATGACAACTCGTAATGTAGACATAATAAACAATGTAAGTCTGCCCTTAATCCCCTTCCGAAACCCGTATATTACGTACACATTTGGGAGAACAATAAAAAACAAAAACAACAAGTCCTAAAGTACCCACGTAATGCAGTGGAGGGTTAATGAATTTAACCGTATAGTCCTAGCTTAAAGAGAAGAAATTAAAACAATGGCGAGTGTAACGCGCTGGTAACCGCCGAATTTACATTCCTCATTGCGAAAACACATAAAAATGTTCTCATTAACCTGGGGTGGTCAGAAAATCCACCCACTCGAATACTCGCTCGCCAGATGTAATACATTCTACTAAATACAGTGCGACTTGGTCTTCAAATTTTTTAAAATATAATTTCTTTTGTTATTTTCTTTTGGTTTCGAAATAAATGTAAATTATACTCGTAATTTTTGTTGTACTTATAAATAAATTTAATACACTTATACTTATATTATCCCTTATTTAATTTTAAGCAAATCATTGTTTAAACATTTTAGAATGTTCTTAGCTAAATTAATTAATTTAGCTAAAAAATTACTTTTTTACATATACACTACTGTTAAATAAATAAAAAAAAAAAACATATATAGACTGCAAAAAATTATTATAGTACAATAGTTGTTTCAATTGGTGATACTAATTTTATTTAGTTCAATACAAAACAAATTTTAAATTACAAAACACACATTCTTTTTTAACGTACGGAGAGCATTCACAGCGTAGTACAAAGATCGGACTCTAGTAATCGCATATCCTCGTTTTCATTACAAACTGCTTAAAATACCGACAGACCATAGTACTGGTATTTCTGGGAGAGTTTTTACTGTGCTTAATGTCCTTCTCGTCGCGGTTTCAAATGTTTTTAATGAAATGTTTCTAGTTCTATACAGTATCTACGGCAATAAAACGAACGAGTTCCGAGACACATGTAATATAACATAATATTAACTTTTACGGTACCAAAGTCAACACAATATGAAGTAGAGTACGTGCAACTTTGCTCTTTTAATGTTTATATGTCAAATTGCGAAGGTTTTTTTTTCATAAAAGAGTAACAAACGAAGTTCCGTGTTCCGATAATACGATAAATCGTTTGGTAGTAAGCTCTGATGGGCTATAATAATGATGTTTAGGTTTTTTATACATTAGCCACATCAGTATTAAGTTTAATGATTTAACCAAAATACATTTTACTAAACATGAAACTTTACGGTTTAATATCTTTCCGAGTACGATAAAAGCTCTCAAAAGATTATATCAAAGACGTCGAGATTTCATTAAATCCTCTTAGTATTCTCTTACTTAGTACATATCATAATTTATTAAAGGATCTATAGGTTATTTTGAGTGCTACGTTTATCCTTACGGTGTTTATAATCACGCGGTTGTCGGGGTTGGAAAAATAAGCCCACTGCGGCATCGTTCCATTAACACAATTTTATGTTCGCCATATTAAAATAATAAAAACTTATGCCTCTCTTAATTAAATAATTTAGCGACGGCCTGAGCGGAGATATGTAAATTGTTTTAGGGGATAGATCAAACAACCCTTTTTTATGACTTTAATATGCGGTTGGGGGGGAGGCGGCCGTGAGACAGAGGGCGCGGGCGCGCGCGGGGGGTGAGGTAAGTTATGAAATATTTAATAACGGCGCACACGATTCCATTTGAATTACTTTCGAGGAAATGACGACGTGCTAAGTCAGAGGCACACTAGACTCGCGGACATATCCGCAATTAGCTGTTTCAGAAATCAAATATCTCACTTAAAATTGGAAGCAACCCGACGTTGGAAGTACCTTAACTTAACAGAAGATCGATTACAATCTACATTATATAATATTGGGTTCAAATACTCTTGTATTCCTGTGGTAAGTAAGCCGGAGCTCTTAGGGAAGGTCAGGGGTATAGTCAGCAACGATTGACGCTGTTGATGTTACGTCGTCCTCATTGCACTAGCTGTAGGGGAGCAGGGGCAGGCTATAACAATTTTTCGCGTCGTGGCTATGAGAGCTTGTTCGTTAGATATTTACGAAATGCAACATAACTGATCGAATGTGCTAATATTCAACTATCGATTTCAAATTCCGTTTCAAGTCTGTTTGTTCCGGTTAATCTCTGAAACGGCTAGACCGATTTTGACGCGACTTTCACTGGTAGATAGCTGATATAGTAAGGAGTAACTTTGACTACTTTAATTTTAGAAATTTATTTAGATTATAACTCTGCGAGCTGAACAATAACTTTTTTGTTAAATTCCACGCGGATGAAGTCGCGGGCTCAACACGTTCTACAATAAACTCTTTCAAAAATTAAAAAAAAAATGTTAACAATTTTATTTGTCTGAATAATTAAGAATAAATGCATCAACAAATTAAATTGTATTAATATCCGCTCTATCCCAGTGTAGCGCCGACCTAGCGTTAGTCGCTTCACTGTCTCAAATACCGAGGGTGTGTTTTAATTAATGTTTCCCGACAAATTGCGAAAAAACCAGAGTAATGACGTCACATCTCCGTACATCACATGTACATGTAACGAGTCTTATTACAGTGATGAGTACTCAAATAGCACGACTCTTTTAACCAATGACTGTCGGAGTGAAGAGACTTGTAAGGAAAAAGGATACGTACTCGGTTCGTTTACCTTAATTACCTTATTGTGACACGGCATTTGATAATGTATGGTGAACCGGTGAACGGTGTGATTACCCTTTAGGTTTTTTTTTTTAATTTAGGCTACAATTCGATTTATTAATAAATAATTTGTTTGAGGGCTTAAGTATAATTTAATCTTATAAAATCTGTAGGATTTTCATAATTTAAAACATTTGGGGTTAAGGTTTTTTTTTTTAATTAACTTTTACAATTTTGCCAAAAAGTAGGAAGCTCTTACATACACCACATTTAGCTGAGGTAGGGCACAGCAGGAAATTTCCTGCTCAAAATATGGAGCAGCCCAACTAGGGTACCTTGACCTAGTACCACGACCTCGATCACAGCTAAATAATACTGTTTTCAAGCAGTTTTATGTTCCTGTTGGTGAGTGATAGGGTCGGCAACGTGCTTGCGACGCTTCTGGTGTTACAAGCTATAATCTATAAGCTATGGTGATCGCATGCCATCAGATAAGCCGTACGTTTGTTTGCCGACCTAGCTATGTAAAAAAAGAACACCGTTCCATGCTCATTTAGGTTCATCATTAGGAATAAATTTCAAAGCAATAGTCCAATAGTTTTACTAATATTGAGCTTTATAAAAGCCAGCTCCATGATTTTGATCTTTTAATCCCATTTAAAAATAGTGTAAAAACCTAAAGCACGTAATTACTTATTTCTTATTAAACCACAAAAATAAACTTTGAATTTTCTGGTTTTAACGACAAAACTACCAGACAACATTTTCCCTTTAATTTTACTTTTTAACTCCTTTAATGACGGAACTACTAAAAAGCCAAAATACGTATTCTTTATTTGTAATTAAAAACTAATAACCTTTCATCTGCTAAAGGCGCTTTTAAAGATCTCATAATAGTAGATTTTTTCACAAGGCCAGTCTAGACAATATTTTATCAAAAATTATGTTTATAAAGTAGGTTTCGTAGGGCCGTAAAAATAGAATTTTTTCTTTGATTTGCTCTGTATGTCTGTATTGTATTGCTCTGAAAGTAAAAATTTGTATAAAACCGAAGTTTATAAATTTGAACATATTAATATTGTTAATGAGATATCTTAAATGAAAACAAAACAAAAAAATCACAATTTTCCCGTCAAGGCGAATCGTGCGGGTAAAACAAAAAGTATTCCCATTACCAAACCACTGAGGCCGAGCATTGGCCAATAATCGAAGCCTCACGAGATAATAACAAATACGATTACCTTTTTTCCATTGCTCCAGAGGTCCAAGAAGACGAGGTGCACTCTCATGGGCATAACATCACGTATTCACCGTTATTTCAAACTTAACATACCTTTGTTGTTATGATGATATTAAGAGACGTGAAAACTATAATCAAAACTGATATATACCTAGTGTATATGAGAAACTTTTCAACAATAATTGCTAGTATACTCATCATCTCATCTGTGTTAAGTATTTCCACAAATTAAGGCTACAAAAAAAAACAAAAATACCCAAAAAGCTAATGTGTTTCAGTTCCTACAACAGTATAGAATTGGATACACATTCGTTACAATAAGCTGTGTCATTTTACACGATTTCCTAAAGTTATTGTCCAAAATATTTCATTTTATAAGCAAATTTCCAGTTTTTTTAACATACATCTTAATCTATGAAATTAAAACTAAGCAATTCATACAAAAGGGTGTTGGTATGTATTGTTTCATTTCAGATTAAAGTAAGAAATATACTCGGCCGTGGTAAATCGATGTCGGTAAGTCTAAACTTTCCAGACGAGTTTTATATTTAGAAAACATAAAAAAGTTTTGATATTTAACAAGTAAAGTGAAATAGTTCTGTTACAAAAATATCCCATTCGACTTACAAATTAACAAAAGGTTGACTACATTAGATTATCGCAAAAGCAAACGTTAAAGATAATATTCATCTTATGCCCGCCTACGACCGGAGGCGTGGATCCGGAATGGGGCCGTGAAAACCATTGGCAGATAAATCGATAGCTAATTCGTAATGGCTCATTGTTGTCTGCATTTACAAAGAAGCACAACTTTCTCGTCTATTGCCTTACACAATACCAAAGCTTACCTGTAATATATTTATTATGGCAAAAAGCTCAGCATCTTTCAATGAATTACTGACTGTTTGAAGTCGTCGGAAAACTCATAAAATGAGCTGTCATCTTTAATTTTTTACACAGTCCATAAATAGCATTGCCTTTAAGTTTTAAACAAACGGTATGAAATATATGTCGAACGCACTTAGCGTTTAGACAAAGAAAGATTTATCCGCCGTAATAATTGATGCAAGATTTATTTTAGAATAACTTAAAATACTTAAGTGTTGTATTGTAGAAAAAAGTGTAAGTTTAAGCGAGACTACAAGATTGTGAGCACAAATATAAGGGCGTGGACATATTGCAGAGAGCAGGCACGCGTGGGCAACAAACATGGCGGCCGTAACAACTTAATAAGCGGTTCTGCGTGATTTACGCTCGCCCTCGGCGCCGGCGCATTCGGCTCGGACCAACATATTTATACTAATTTACGACAGATAAACATCGATTTTACTTAGTGTAACTGATTCGAGTTATAATAAATATGATAAACTTCGTTAGAACTCTATAAATATATTACATAAAAATTAAATTCAATAAATTAAATATCGGGCGCGGCATGTTCAAATGCCTCATTAACACCGATAAATCAGTATTAATAAAGTTGCTGCGACTCGACTCGTCTAGTGAATAGGATATAAATAGGCGCGCCCGCTAATTACGCCGATCTCGATAAATCTCGGTCATTATAGAGCCCGTAAATATTCTTTCCTTGGATATACGATACCATAGCGACATAGGCCATAGACCTCACTTGACGTAGCACTCGAACGGAGTTATAGCCCTCGAAATGGCCGAGTCGACAGTAACAATCGGCGTGAATCGAAAATAACCGGAAAATTTCCAACTTGTCTAATAGCGTATTGTTGTTTGTGTTATTGTTGTTGGCATGTCGTGTTTTCTTTAAAAATTTAAGTGCCGTTCCGTGTTAAGGTAAATGTTGCTAAATAAATGCAGTTTCGATAGTGTTAAATGTGACACATCCGTAATCGTAAGATTTTAGCACATTCATACAAAAGTTATATTTAAATTGTCATTAAAGTAATAATCGCACCATCAAAAGATTAAGTTAAAATGTTGAGAACTCATAAGTTTTTTAATTTATTAAAAAGCAATTCTTTAAGCTGATTACAATAAAACTACAACAACCTACATTCTTCAAAACAATAACTATCCGGTTGTTTTTTTGTTGTAATTATAAAGAAATTATACATATTTGTCTATTTTCGGTAGTCGAGTTCGGGAGTCGGATTTAAAAATAAAATGTTCATATTCTTCTACCATTTATTTTCCCAATGATGTAGAAAAGTTAACATACCTAAAATATTTCTAAAATATGACTGATTATCTTGACGTTTGATCACATTAATTACAGATTTTTCACCTAACTTTTTGGGAACTGGTAAATATTGAGCTGTTTATATTGTTCCTTTTGAATTTAACCAACTTAAAAAAGGAATAAAAAAGACTGATGATAATAATTTCTGATGATAATCTGTAAAAAACTAGTCTTAAATGCATTATTAACTTGTTGTATTCTATCCACATAACTATCAGTCCTGTGGAAAATTTGAACAAATAGTACCTATCTCCTGTATTATTCTAAATCTCTAAGTACCTATTAATCAATTTAATAGTTTCCGCTTGTGTCTGACAAACGACATAGTAGTCGTTGGTTGTCAAATTTGCCACAGTTGTATTGGCCATACAGGTATTTGTCTTGGTCTGCGTATTTGCGTTTGTCTGGAGTGAATATTTGCCAACCTAACTCTAGATTCTAAACTTAATGGTAAACATCACACAACTTAATGGTTGGCATCTTTAAACAGAGATTCGATGCATATAATTATGGAAATATTTTTATTTTATATTGATCGCGTATGTGCTTTTAAATTGTGGTAAAATATTTAAGTATTTAAGTAGAAATAAATTTATTTAATATAAAGGCTATGTTCAGTAACACGTAAATGATTTAATTTAATTAAAAATTACTGTTAATGGTTATTTTTTCAATAATTTTTTTACAAGCAGTCATAAGTATGCATTTGATATGAACTTCTACTAATTAAAATCTACGCATAAATTAAACGGTAAATGTAAATACTATATACCGATAGCAGCCTACTAACTACTTAAAGTATTCCATTTAATTAAATGGCTAGGTCATTCTTTGAATAATGTCATTGTACACGCTATTGCAAAAAGGCTAGTTACATATTTGAATCTCTGTTACATTTAAAAGTAGATTTTTAACAGTTTTAATGTAGCATTCAAAATTGTATGACTATTTGTCATACATAACCAGATAGTTGATTATTTTCTAAGTTACTATAAATTATACGTTGTTTTCAGCCACTCGGTTAACTAACACTTAACCGTTTAGTTTAGTGTAGGTACTAATGATGAGATAGTCGCCTTTTGAACTTATATTTTAAATCAGCTATAACATATATCGTTGTGATTGATGGTGTAATAGAATACTATTACACATATGCTGTTACAAACAGTTTACAAATATGCTTATGTTTATTAATAAAATAAATGTATTTACGTGCGTTGCAGTTAAATAATATAACTTATATCGATTTGCTTCTTACAGTATCTGTATTACATATCACTAGCTACTGTCTGCGACTTCGTCCGCGTTGAATAGTTCAAACATTTTTCATTAGTGCTTCGCTCCTATTGATCTTAGCATGATGATAAATAGCCTTTAACCTTCCTCGATAAATGGGCTATCTAACACTGAAAGAATTTTTCAAATCGGACCAGTAGTTCCTGAGATTAGCGCATTCAAACAAACAAACAAACAAACTCTTCAGCTTTATAATATAGTAGATATAGTATAGATAATTTCCTTGTTTAAGAGCAACTTCGAAAAATTACTAACTACTAAAATCTTTATGTTTATCGTGCTTATTAATAAATTTGAATATTATTCTAACTTTGCTAACTGTAAAAGTAATATCAATTATATGTAGAAACCGGAATATAGAGTCTTTGAGCAGATATCTTTCATATTTTACCGGAGTTTAAAATAACGGTGAACTATGAATATATTTGAACTTGCACTGGAGAGAATCCCGTATCCTGAATGTTTGCGTGAACTCGTCGTGTTCACTTACAAGGTTAGGTTTTGAGCGTTATGATGGGAATGCATACGTAAGTACATTCGCATATATTAGCTCGATTTGTTAGTTTGCACTGAGGGTACGAGTTGAAAATCATTTTACACTTTTAGAAAATTATTTTCTATTTTGTATTGACAAAGACTATGCGTTTTAAATATATTGTGTACAAAATAATCTAGACTATATGTTAACTTTACAAAACATGCAAGTTTAAATAAATATAATATAATATTTCCAAAATTGGTCAGACTTAGATTCAGTTTGATACTGTGAATCTACAATTCTAGGTTATCAAAAAACCAAAATCAAAAGTTTTGAAAGAGTTGACCTCAAAAGAACTTTAGAATGCCCATTTTTATAATATATATTATATTATTCTTTAATAAATTACTAATTGTATACGTGAACCTACCACCGATTAGGATTCTAAATTCTTCTGAGTAGAATTAGGAAAAAAAAATATTGTATCGTTTTTGAAAATGGTTATCAACCCACACATCTTTATCTTTACTATAATAGTATTTAAAACTAAAACAATGTTCAATCTCTGATATCAGTTTTTAACTTGAATTCTCATTTTAAATTCTAGATTTTCGGTGATTTAATTTAAACATCAATTTCATAGTTATGAAAGGAAATGAAATGACGTGTGATGAATCAAAATTTTCAACTTCTTTATTAGATTACAGTCAGCGAATAGGGTATATGTCTCCTTGTAGTTTGTTGAGCAGGTATAAGCTTTATATTTACCACTTTTGTTAAAAGTGTCAACATAATAAATCATCATTAACAAAATATGACAAATCTATAATTTAATCATTTATCAAGGCCAAGACCTTTCGAATAAGATATTATCTCAGTAAGAATCAAGAACTCTTTACCGCGACAATGGTCCCTCTTTCGCTAACGAGGTGATTTCGCATTACCGGACAGGTCATTAACGGTCACTCCGCTGAGTACTATACACTTGGAGTATTATAAAAATATTAAATTTATTTGTAGCTACGTGTGACTTTAGATTTGACTTCGTGCTTCTAAGCGTTCTTGTGTGGATAAGTGCATCTTGATCGCTGGCCTTACACAATCGTTAGCAACTCTTAATACTCGTAATACGAATGTCCTTTTACTCACTGTGCTTAATTTTATATTAAATATTTAAAAAGGAGAGTGCCTTAGACGCATGAAAATGACAGAAACATGTTGATTAATCGCGCAACGAAGCAATTTGCAATATTAATAATATAATTGTGTTTGCAGGCAAATGAAGAAAAACCAACTTCAATTATATCGACAAGTAATACAACGTAGAGACGAAAAAATAGTCAAACAAATACGCATTATCAAAGATTACTTCAAAAGCTATAATCAGCTCTCGATGAAATTTAAATGTGACCACGTGATAAACATCGGCTTTCCATTAAATTAAAAATCATTAAAATCGGTACACCCAGTTAAAAGTTATGCGGATTTTCGAGAGTTTCCCTCGATTACTTTGGGATCCCATCATCAGATCCTGGTTTCCTTATCATGGTACCAAACTAGGGATATCTCATTTCCAACAAAAAAAGAATTATCAGAATCGCTTCTAAACGACGGAGTTAGCCCCGAACATACATTAAATATATATATACGGTCGAATTGAGTAACCTTCTCCTTTTTTTGAAGTTGCTTAAAAAATCAATGGCGATATACGTCTGCCTAAATGGTGCTTGATAGATAGTAATGGTCGAATGGTATTCGCTTTTTATGGCCGCGACCGGTCACTAAACGCTATCAAGAACAACTTGTTCGATACGGATACCTACCACCATACGGTGTGGTATTTTTGTCTCCCATGGTGTTTGTTTATCAGAAATAATATTACGTTTGCGACGATTAGAATTAGCAGCAGCTACAACCATTTTAGAGACTTGTACTTTTGTAGTATCTTGTAGCTTCTATCTCTATGAATACATGCGCTTACACTTAATATTTGGCTTTACTAACTTAAGTTGAATGAATAACTTAAAAAGAAATATTAATCTTAGAAAAATAATATTAGAATTCGAATAAAATCAATAAATAAAATAAGAACCGTTCATAACGTTAAAAAATACAAAACGTACAAAAAACATCGTATCGAAGCTCGGTATAACGGAGATAAATGCTAACGTTCTTGGTGAAATTATTCAACCGTGTATTCTTAAAGTAAGTATTTACGTGGTATTTATTTTAAAACCTGCGGAGCAATACGTCCGTAAGCCTGTTGAGACGCACCGGCACCGTCGCACAAACTGAATGATTGGATATATGTATTTCACCATTTTCACCCCAAGCTCCCACTCGCCTCAATATTTCTGCGTGAAATATTTACAGCTATTTTATCAGGTACCAAAATATGTAAATTTTATTTCACTTTCTATAAATAACGCCTTAAACTTTTACCAATATTGTCGTTTGCAATAATTATTTTTATTAATACATCGAAGACTAAAAAAGAATTTACTTTTACTAGTGTACTTATATAGGTAGGTAGGTACTTTCATTAAAAAAATGAGATAACAGAATGACGAGATTATATCACACACTCTTAAGTATAAATAATGATCGAGAAACATCACCGCCGTAAACTCAATTAACACGTAACAGTAATAAAATATGATTCACCGCAGCAAATATATCTGTCTAATCGGAAACATATAATAAAGAAATACCTATTTATTACAGAGAATTCCGATAACGAATAACATGTAATTAGGGGTGTCGGAGGGTCATTTCCGATAATTCATAATGTATGCTAATTATATAGCCTCAAGACAAACCTGGTTTCCGATGGCCCTTATCGAAGGAGCCTTAAAATATTATATGCGATACTGATATTCACGGGGAAGTAATAACACATTCTGACTTTATATCGGTAAAAATTATTGTTTTGTGTGTTATTAATTTACTGAATAGTTAATATCTCTTGCGGAATAACTTTGTATTTTGTTTTTATTACTCTCGTGAGAGTATTTGTATAGTTATTATTTACACGATAAGAAATGGATGAGAAATAAAGTTGTTAAGAAGACAGTATACAAATTGTAAGTACTCGATAGGAACTGTGGCCACACTTAACAGAATTCATTATCTTATTGTGTCCTTACTGGTGGCTATTTCGCCTGTAAGTGCTCGCTATCTTGGAGTCGGCAGCGAGTCGCAATTAGCGGTTCAGCCGTACTTTGATACGAAAATTCGCGTGCGCAAACCGTTCACTCACAACACTTTTGTGTGTGTTTTTCACGGCTTCAACGAGCGCGATACTGAAAACTGAAAAGCCTCGGGCTCCTAATTAGACTGAAGTCGGACGTGCCAATTAATTCAAGTTTCACTCGGAAACTTTGCTGCATCAATTAATTTCATAGTTAATTAACAAGCCCGGACAAAACCGCGTCTACGAAAGAAAGGCTAACGATGCCCGCCTGCGGCCGCCTACAATGCACCAATTACATCAGCTTTGTTGCATACAACTCCATTCCTATCACAGGTTCATTCAATCTGACGCGCCCTCTAACCATCTCGCTGTTTCGAGCCGTGCTTCAATTCAATCTACATATTATTCCTTTTATTTTCTCAAAATGAATATTCATATTGCTAGCTGAAAAATGATTCACTTTGTTATTTTAAAAGACATAAATATTTCATTTATAAGAGAATTCATTTCTGATTCTACATTTTCTTTCTTACCGCTACAAAACATTTAAAAACTTACGACGTCGCTTACACCTAAATTTGTTTTATAGATTGTCATTATAGCAATTATACAACGATAAAAAATGCATAACATATTATAAATGCATAATATATAAAAATATTTTTAATAATCAATTAAATTATCAATATTATTAATAGCCATAAAAAATCTCCAAGCATTGCAAACAAAACACCACAAAACAAATAAATATTTTTGTTATATTCCAAGGCGTTGTCTTGTAAGCAATAATGGCCCACCAGCGAGCCCGATGCACCGAAGAAAATTTAACAACATCACGCCGAGACGCCGGCATTCAGGCAATAACTCCGTGCAAATAAAATTTTAACCTCTGCTTAATATCCGACGGAACATTTCAACGAAGTGAACCCGCCAAATTGACAGACTGTAAAATATTTTATTCGTGCAATAATTTCATTTAGTAAGAAAAACAAGAGGACGAGAATGCGCGGCGGCGCTCCGCAAACATCTTCTACGTGAATTAGCCTATTATGTACCGAATTTAGGATATAAAATTTCACTTACCGACCTCGTAAATTTTCTCTACATTCCGAATATAATAAAACAATATAAAGTAACGACTTTTAAGCGAGGACTTCATATTGTTTTATTAACTGACTAATATTAGAGTTTGGTAAAAAAAAAATGTTTTAATTTAAAGCAATAAGACATTTCAGTACTATTTTTTTTTTGACTATTTAATAACTAGCAGTGCCCAGCGGTTTTGCCCATGTTAATTTGAGGAAAGACGTACTAAAATATATTGCCTATCTTCGTTAAATGGATTGTCCAACACATATTATATAGTATTATTATTATAAGACGTAGATATAACGTGAGAGAGATATAACGTGTATTCATAAACACGTAACAATACACCTTAAATATCATGAAATAGGCAATTACTTATCTATCTTATGTATCTATATATCTATATTGAGGGCATTTACATAAATTTGTTAAATCTCTCATATCTTCTGAGCTGATCAGTTCGAAAATCTAAAACCTCACTTTTTTAATTTCGCAGTAAAAAAAAATCAAAATACAAATAAAACGCAAATTATTTAATGATTTTAAAGTTTTTATTCTGATGCAGTTTAAGGCGAATGTAAAAGCTGGGCATTTAAATTTTCATTCCAAAATTTCTTATAATAGGTAATTAGTTTAAAATTTCAATCGACAGTTAATTTAAAAATTAAGTATGCGGTGTCATGGGACACCAGGTAGGAACGAAGTTCCTTCGGATAGTATAGAAGCAAAACATTTTGAAAAAAAAACGTTGAATTTTATATATATTTTCTAGTTCTTGATTTTTTTTTAATTTTATTGATTGGTTTTTAATTAAGTACATAAAAGTAGTTAGGAAATTAGTATTTTAGAAAATACCGTAAAGTAAAATAAATCCAACAAAATAATAATAATAATAATAATTCAAAATATTAAGTGATATAAAAAAAACATGTGTCTTTATTTATTTTTGTCGACAGTATAAAATTACATAAATAATTTTAAAAAAAGTTTACTAGTAATATTTTGGTTTTATAAACTGCATATTATACAGTCGTGTGACTGATATTACGTCACTTCTGTTATATATTTTTCTTACGGTTTTAGTATCACATTTTTTTCAGTTCGGTCGCCCAGCCAAATGTCAAGCCTGCCGTAAGGAACTTCGTTCCAATAAAAATCTCTTCATAACAAAGTAATCCGTTTATTAATAATAATTATTATAAATTGTGTTGTGTTTATGATAATTGAACCTAAACCAAATTATTAATATTTAATTCTATAAACAAACCACCTGTAAAACAGGAGCGCTACTAATAGTCAGCTGTATCGTATCAAAATGTTATAACAAAAAAAAAAAAAAACATTTTGATTTGTAATAAAAGTGTATAAACTGCCAACAAAAAAAAAAAATTAATGACTTTCAAACCACCATCGGAATTTGGCTGCCCAGAATCAATCTAACCCACCATTGCCGCTTCCTAGTACAGTGTCGCTGCTTTGTTTTCGCGGTGTCATTAGTGGAAGCCCTCGATATTTCGCAAGCATCGATTATTTTTTATTTTAATGGGTCGCCAGCGGCAGAGCACGCCTCTTGATGGGCTCGCCGCGATAACTTGTCTTATCGTTCATTATTATCATCGGTATAAACTTTCACTTTATTCATTAAGTGGACACCGTTCATCATCCTAATGATGGAAACTTACAATGAATTTAAATTAGTGTACAATATGCTTTAAATGACCTCAAATTAGTGTACAATATGCAAAAATAATAAAAATGTCTCAGATAAGAATAAGTTATTTACATACTAAAACATAATTTGATTGATATATTAATTAGCGAAGGTATACTACCATACATTACTACCATAAAAACAGAGTCATATAAAAGCCGCGATAAAAAGTAGGCCATGGACTCAATCGTTAACGTATCATCTGCTATTTGCAATTAAAATACATCAACTTCCATTAACACCTCCGTATCGCCTAAAGTTCCGTGTTACACACTTTCATATTGTATCTAATTTATCAAAAACCTAGATATAGGTCATATCTATCTAAAAATACTTCGATGTAGTAAACCAAAACCAAAGCATAGCAGGCCAGCGGCATAATCATTAAGAAATCATTAACGCTAACGACAGCTCTTGACGTCACCCCCTGCCCTCTACCCGATCCACTATTTTTCGCACACGTCACCTGACATCGGCAAACGGTTTTAATGGCTCGCACACACCGAGCCATCCTGAGGTACATCCACACAGAAAGTACGAAAAACTACAAAGGAATATCACACTTCATATTTATTACAGAGATATGTTTAAGTACTAGAGTATATCGTACTGAAGATTTAGTTGGGCGAAATATTCAATAGGGTCTGATAGCAACGATTAATGTTAATTTCCAAAGCGAAAAAGCTTATTCCCATCATGATAAATGAATAATATGTATATGAATGGTATTTACAAATATTAATAACAACCAGCGACCCGATTTTACTTTGTATCAGAGAAATTTAGAAGTGAAGAAATGAGAAGGTCGCTTTTGGATGGATTTAAAAAAAATCTAATTGTGACGACAAGGCAAAAGTATGGTTTGACTCTTGCGGTAATGAGCTTCTGAAGAATCTATTTAAAGGATCTAAGAATCTATTACTATTTTTATTTATTTATATATTCTAGATATTTCTCCTACAATGGAGAAAGAGACCTATGCCCAGCTGTGGAATGTTAAAGCCTGAATCGCTATATATTCGAAATAGCAATTTTTAATAAAGTTTATATGTATTTGTAAATCTGATATATGATATAATTGGACCACTATATATTTATAATTAATAAATGTATATTCGCGATTAAGTATATAACCATGACTTTATTAACCTCTTCTGAATCTAAAAAAATACAAAGAAAAAACTCGAAACGTACATTCAGTAGTCATTGGCCTTAAATACAAAAAAATATATATATAATAAACTGACTGACATGCCTCAAATAAAAATAAATCACAGCGTAAGTTAATTGGCAATTATAACAATACCTACATACAGGTTGAGACAAAAATCATTAGCTACAAGTTAATTTGCAATAATGCAAATTAACTTGTAGCTAATGATTTTTCTTAAGGAAGGAATATCTAAAAAAACATTTTTCTATACAAGCTAAACTAAATACTATATAAAACTTAAATAATAATACAATTCCAAAATAAATTTAACCTAAAAGATAACATAGATGACTAATTAAACCTAGGGACATTTTAGAGGAGTTCTCTATTTATACATAAATATATTTTTGTTTCGTTATATCATGATATCAAAATATTGTACAAAAAATATATATAATAATATTTAATACGAGATAAAAAGAATCAAAACGAATGTTTAGGGACCTATTAAATATTAAAAAAAATCTTTAAAAGAATAACCCTGTCCCTAAACTACATTTACACTAGACATCATTAAAGGTGCGCCACGCGTTGATCAAAATGCATCCCGTAAACGTTTATATGACACCGATTTATCAGAGAAATAGTTAGAATCTGGTGCGGGGTGAAAAGAGTACTAACAAAGTCGCACGTCGGTGTCGCGGCAAGCAAATGAGGCGCGACGCTCACTGCTAACTAAACCAATCGGCCGTGCTGCTGCGACAGACGAGCGGGAGAAACGCCGACTAAATATGAAATTTAATTGATTTTTTTTAAAACTAAAATATGTGGATGAAAAGGTGGCAAATTTTTTGTTCATGTCATTTTACATAATTATCATATTTATGTAAATTTCAACTTTGCTTACTTAAACTTATAACGAATTAAAATATTTAATAAAAATATACGAGCGATACGTATTAATTAAGAAAGATATACAGTGTTGGCTAAGTGCACGATACTCTATCGGATAGGCGGATAATTTCCCTACAACGAAAACCCATCGCTCTCTAGTGATTTCTCTAAAAATTGGGACCGAAAGCTTTACGAGCTCTTCGAGGTCTAATAGAGGAACTCTACAAGTTCAAACACCCAGACCTAAAACAAATATTTGTATAAATGCAAATATCTGATCCCAGCTTTAATTGAGCCCTCGATCGTTGTTGTATTAGACTACGCGTACTACTACACCAGAACGATTGTTAGAACTTAGTAGTATGTATTACTTAAAATTGCTATTAATTTTCTCAACACTAAAGTATATAAAAATAGAAACGCATGTAGTTGTGTACATAACGTTGATTATAATCGTAGACAGCGCCGTGACGCGTCGCCAACGCAACTCTACGCCGCCCGACCGCCAAGCGCTAACGAGGCGTCCGCACGACACATCCCATCCCGTCTGTAACCGATCTGTTATTCATTCATAAAGAGTCGTTAGTCCGCGCGGCACCACCGCCCGTTTGAAACGATCATTTAGCATCATTTGCGGGAACTTTTATCCCTCATCTGGTTTTAATGCGCTCACTGAATCCTTTCGCGTTCGCTTGTTACGAGGCAAAGCGTTCACTGATTGCAGGTGTGCAGACGTTTATAGTAAATTTCAGATTTTTTTGTTTGTTTTCATTTCTATAATTTAGCGCTATGGTTACATGTTAATTAATATGTCAATGAAAATTATAATTTAAATAAATTGTATATTATTAATTGCTTGTTAAATTGTATAGAGTTCGCTACTTTTTTAACAAAACTATAATCAGATTAGTTCAATTCAAAGTACAAAAAATTTAAATATCTTCTTTCTAAAACTCTACAATAAAAATTATATAACTAGAACTTTATACATATGCGTAATTGAGAATTACTTTTGTATTTACTTTTTAAAAATATTTTTTTACCAATAAACACTAGAAACGAACAAAATAAAACAACATATGACCAAAACGCTAGACTAGGTAATTTGAAAAATTCATTGCTGATAATAATCGATAACCCATTAAGAACAATATTCGTACACACTCGTATATGTATGACAGACAACTTGCAGAGCTTATGGAAACGCAGTTTTTCTACATACACTTTTTTGCACCGAACTACAGTCACTAAAACCATACTCAACAGTCAGTAACGTACCATAGTTCTACAGTATACCACAGCCTATGAAACATTTACGCTGTGATACTACTAAAGTCCGGCCATGTCAATTCAAAAACAGTTTAATCATAGACAAAGTGCTGTCAGATAGACTAATTTTATTGGACAGGTTAATATACAAATGTGTGCACATAATTTTGAGTCATATATTACTAACACTTCCATTACTGTCACAAACACGCTACAGCCCGGTGGCTCAGCGACGGGCAATGATTCAAATTTCAAATGTATGGGTTGATTTTAAACAAGTCCACGGCGTATATTATAGCGTATATTAATAAATATGTTTATGGCAAAACATTTATTTTACAACTCTTTAATTTATTTATTTTGCTAGTATTTATTTCCTTTTTCGAAATAAAACTGGCCATTTTTGTAGGACAACTCCATTAATATCTGTAAAAGATTTTTCTTACTGACAAGGTTTCCCACTTCAATAGATGATAGTTATTAGAATCATTAAATTTTAAGAGTTATTTTAATCTTCAAATTTATTGCGTAATATACTATCGTAAATTAAATACTGTAAAAGACGTTTATTAATTAACACAAATGTCAAAACTGCGTGTAGAAATATATAATAAATCTTTTTGTTTCTTTCTTGTATGAATAATGAAAACGCGCTAATCTGATTAAGTTCAGCTTTTTATAGCTCTTGTACATAAGTAATAGAGCTTTTAAAAATAATTTACTGACAAACACTCTATTACATGAGCAAGATTATATTATGTTAAAACAATATGTAAACTACTCTTTTCATCGTTACGTTTTTGCCAATGCAGGTTGTAATGGTCTACAAAAAATCTAAAAATGACACTTGAATCGGTTTCATAGATTGTTTGACCATTTTATTTGCATAACACTGCGACGGACTTTTATTAGATGTAGTCTTATTAACATATCATCTTATTACTTAATTTTCAAATATAACACCATTTATTATTTTTATGTATAGTTAGGTGTAAAGTTTAAGATTAGTTTATACGTAAATTAAAAAATTATTTAATTAACACTACACGATTTTAAGTTTTAATTGGCCTTTTTGTAACGTACCTACAACTTATACGGGTATTTTACAACCTCGAGATTAGGATCTTGTGATATACCGGTTTTAAAGCTTAATAAAAGTTATTCTTAGCCAGTATAATGTTCCGTTTATTTCTTGTTGAATTAAATTTAATATCAAAATAAACAACATAGCATAAAATTTATTTCAATAACGAATGAACAATTTTATTTTTTTCAAAAAAAAAAATAATATTCAATTTAGTGCTAAACAATTGTTTTTTAAGATAGAAAAAGTTTCGATAGCGTCGCTATTATAATAATAATATACATTTAATTTATATATTTTTTTTATTCATCGTTTAATTTACATTTTAATAATTACATAATACAAACTACATAGTACGTTGGTTCAAGGTACGTTATCTTTAAAAAATGACAAAAATGCAGTCAATTGTTCCCGTTAAATGAGGTATGAAGTCAATTACTTATAATTCGGTGCATTTTTTATACTAGGTGCTTCGAAGTGTGCGTTTGAAGGATATCTTATAACCCTTTCTTATAATGTTTAAATCTTTATTAACTGTCAAAGAAATTAGTGACTTTTTATAATCACATCAGATTGAATGATTAAATATGTAGAATTTGAAAAAAATCGTTATTAGTACAATATTTTTTTTTAACAAATCAGATAAACTAGAATTAATTTAAAAAAATGTGAGCCGTCACGTGACGGCTGGCAGATGTGAAACATTTAATAAACATTTTTTTATATAGGTAATAATTTTTAATTCAAAAATTTCGTTAAAACCACGACAACTCAGTATAGTACATACATGTATGTACATATAATTATGTATAGTATAGTATATTCCATCATTTAGCGGGGCGATGCGTCGCCACGCCAACAATCAGGTTTCACATCAAAAAATTAAGTCTATGGCAAAACATCTAAGGAGTAATTTCGTCACTTGTTAACTATTTAAGGTATATACATCAAAAAAACTACATCAAAAAAAATATCCCTCAATAGCTGGAGAAAAGTTATATTTTGCCTTACAAAATTAACAACTCCGATATTGATATAAATGTTTACAAAAAAATTAAATAAAATATTTAGAAATTTCATTGTATTGCGATAAAGTGAACTTTAAAGTTTGCTTGTTGTAGTAAGTAATTGAAATACATTAGAATTTTTTAGTTGAGATGGCAACAATTTACAGCGTTCACCAACGTAGCGTTTATTTATATCCTTACTTTCTTGACAGCCTTTTTTATAATTTCTACATAATTATATTTAAAACTGGCTGGCCTGCAAAATTCTTACCAGATTTTTTTTCGAAAATTTTCCTTTACTTTTTTTTAAAATTTTCTTTAAACTCCTGAAAATAACGAACATAAAAAGCGATTAACCAATCTAATTCGGTTCAGTCTTGGAAATCATTCTCGTATATACATTTCATTTAGGTGTATACATACATAAATATACACATCACATATCTACAACTTATTTAGCTTTGAACTAGCTCTTGATAATTTATTGTTTGTTTCTCAATAACTGTTTTCTTACGTTATAAAAGGTTAATTAACATATACTTAATAGGTAAAATAAATTATTATAATCAATGCATCATTTCATATTAGGCTGTTGTCGTGAAGCTATAAATACCAATGACTGATCTTAATTCAATTGATATTTGTGTTCTAAAATTAGTTACGTGTTAATTAATAGTGTGCAGACTCTTGAAATAAATGTATGCACAGAGTTCCTTCCACTTTTTCTTTTATATCGTAAATGAAAATAATTTTACATTAGGTATACTTATATGGATGTCTCGAAACTTTGTTTCAATTGATTTATTGAGAATATATTACGAATGCTAGTCATATTGTCAAAAACAAAATATTCAATAAAATTTGTGTAAAACCTGTTTGTCATCCTAAAATCTGTTTTTTTATATTACATTTTTTTAGATATATCAATTTAATTAAAAATATCTCTTTGTACGTGTAGTAAGTGTTCAATAAATAAATAAATAAGTCATTCAATTTCTTTCACAATCAGTACCTAATTACTAGGGAAAATATTTAGGTACCTATACATATACAATTCAAAAGAAAATATATATGCTTCAGCCTATAATATACTAAGGCACAGGCCTCTTTCCCCGTGTAGAGGGGTCAGAGCTTAATCCACCACGCTACTCCAATGCGGGTTGACTCATATATTCACTACTATGAGTAACGATTGGTATCATGTGCACATGACACCAACCGGAACCGACGGCTTAACGTGCTCTCCAAGGCACGGTGGGGAGATACACAAGGACTGTACAAACACCAAGACCACCTCAACCATCTGTATGGCCAATACAAATGTTTGTCATGTACGGGGATCCAACCCACAATCGCCAACCAGTGCTGTGACCGTTGCGCCAATGCATCTAAATATATGTAATAAATAATTCCTTATGTAACGTGAGTGATTCAGGAAGCATTCTTGAAAATGATCGACTATTTGCATAGAAAATAGGTTAGTTAAGATCGTATTAACTAGGTATAATGTGAATGTATTAAAATGCTACCGATGGGAATTTCCACGAAAGTTTTGTAGAATTTCGGATAATAAAATTCCAGTTTGATTTATTAGATTACACTAATTCGTTTAACAAGGATGATATTGTATTTCTTAACATTCAAAATTTTATTGCATTTATTAATACTGAAAATATTTATATTTCAACTTGATAATTAAACACCGTAGCTAAAAAATACACCGTTACGTAAAAACAAAAAAAAAAAACAAAAATAGTTTTAGTCCCCTTTCTTCCTCCCCTATTTACCAGTCAGTGTTTTTTTATTTATCCTCCCTATTTGCGGCGAGTGTTTTTATTTTTATTTTCCCGCCCTATAAAATATACAGATTAAAAAAACGCATAGTTATTGCCGTCGCTTTACTACGTCACACTGACTTCTAATCGGCAGTAACGAGCGGCATCGTTATCGGTGCGACCTCATTATACGATATCATCACGCTTAGCGCCTATTATTCTTGGTCGTTAGTTTTTCTAAGCGCATTTTTGCTTAGAATGCATTGTTCAAAAAAAAAGGATAAAAGGATTTGCATTAATAAGGTGAGCTTAGGAGGCACTAGACGGAATGTTCTTGTGCTCTCAAAAGCATAATTTTGAAGTAAAAAGCTCATATGAAAAACTACCTACTTTAATAAAGTTGTATCCTTTATGTCCTTAAAATCAAAATCAAAATTATCTTTAGTCAAGTTGGCTTTAAAAGTATTTTACAATTAGATAATAATTAAGTTAATCCTTAATTACGTTTATTGTGTAGCTACTACCGCTTGAAATATAAATTCTAGAGGAAAAAATCGACAAGAAGCTCCACTGCTATTCTTTTAAATGTAATCATTATCTCTATACTAAAACAAAAGTAGCGAATCTGTTAAATAAAATAAAAATAATATTTATTATCAATCATAAAATAAAAAAGCTTCAGAATTGTACAAAAAATTCAAAACCTCAGAATAATGCAAACAATCGAAAACAATAAAATTGCCAAAGAAAATTCGTTAAAAAGATCAGCAACGACAAAGGACCCCAAACGAAATGTGAAAGCGATCCGCGAATTGCCATAAAAAGATCGTAGAACCAATAAAACTGAATCGGCATTGTCAGCGATGATTCGCGCGGGGGTTGTTCGGGGGTGCGCGGGGAATACGCAGGGGCGAGGGGCAAGAGGGTTGACACGGTTTGGGCGGGCGTTTTTTACTAGAAAAAGCGCTCGAATTCGAATAGATGACGATTGATTTGTTTGAATTGCTTGAGATGTATATTGTTCAAAGAAATGTACGATGACTAGTGCTAGGACTGTTCTGGAAAAAGTAGTGAGGATTTTCCGAAATAAGCACAATGTTACGATTGTTTAATTTTTTTTAAAATAAAACCTTAGTAAAATTATTAATTTATAAGACTTGGCAAAGTAAATAATTTTTCGAAATAATATAAGAGTAAAACATACGCTTTTCGTGTTTTCTAATTTTATATTTTCAAATTTGGTGATATAGTCTTTATATTATATATATCCTTAGAATATCCATAGAAACATCACATTCTAATCAGATTTCTTACGTTCACTTGTAAGTAAATATATTAATAAGAAAATTATTTCTATTTTATTAAAACTTTACCTGGATAGCATATTTGAAAGGAAATCTATTTCTAACTTAATTAATTTGAGTGATAACTAATTGAGTAATTTTAATTACTTGTTATGGTATAAACTTTTTCATTTTCCTTTTATCATATTCACTAAATTAGCGATTTACTTAGGAAGGTTGAAAAGTAGATATCGATTAGATTAGAAGTATGTTTATTATTTATATAATTTAAAATTCGAAAAAAGTACTTTTGGAATAAAATTAATCCACAATGTCTGTAATATATAATTTAAAACTTACTTGGCGTGTATGTGAGGTCGTGCGACAGGTGTTAGCGCCTCACGGCACGCTACACAACAATCTGTCAACTACAGTCTTATCAACTTTACGAAACAGTTCGTCGAGTTGGTGGAAAGTTTTCCAAGTCCGCACGAAGATGAGCAGCGGACGTCACGTCAGCAGACCGACTGAACGCGACGTCGGTCCACGCGAGTGCGCCGCGCCGGTGGGCGGGTCTAATAACCACGCACCACCTCGCCCCGCCCACTGCGAGACACGCCTACCTGAATTAATAAAGGCGGCAAACACCGCCGGACACGCGGACAATGCCGCATTGTCCTGTGTCCAAAATAGTTTCAATTAGAATCGAGGAGAAGACACAAAAGCCTCCGCCGGCGACTCATTCACGACGAAATTGACCGCTGCATGCACGATTAGTGAAACCCGCATGATATCTGTTGTGTCATTATTGGTCTGGATATGAGCTTGTCGGACATAATCGTGTATAACTTGGTTTTATGTATTCAGTTATTATTGTTTCATTGAAATATGCATGTTTAGTTATTTCAGTCGTGTAAATAAGTTATTCCAAATAACTCACACTATTGTAAGCAAGCTTTTCTCTTTTCTATAAATATAATATACCTACCTACTTTCTAAAATATATATAAGTTTAGCATTTAGCTAACAATAAAAAAAACTTTATTTTTCCCTTTACCTATGCCTTGCATTTCTAATTTGTTACCTAAAGAATGTACCCGAGTAGAAATTTTTTCGTCTTCCTTAGAAGGACCGGACCAGGCATGCCTGATCAGGACTATCTATATAAGGCATGTAACGCAGATGATTGGTCTGGACCTGATCTGAGGATGAGATGAGATTTCCTGATCGGGTCCGGATCAGGAAATCTCATCTCATCCTAATCAGCCGGTTTGGTCCGGTCCTTTTAAAAAACACGAATGTATTCTTGAAAAAATTGTTTACCAAAAAAAAAGCGAATTGATATTATAAATATGTTACTCAACAAAATTATTATGATATTTATTTCCGTTTATTTTTTCCAATGTATTATTTATATATGTTTTTAAATTAAATATTAATTATTTTTATTTATTTTTATGTTATTAATTAACTATTATTATTAATTAATTTTTTTTTATTAACTTCTAATAATTAACTACTACATAACTATTTCCTACTAGCTGACCCGGCGAACTTCGTATCGCCTAACAGTCGATTCTTTAATTTTATTATTTTTTTTTTTAGAATTTTTCTCTCCGTAAGAACCATCCTCGTACTTCAAGGAATATTTAAAAAAAAAGAATTAGCGAAATCGGTCCAACCGTTCTCGAGTTTTGCGCTTAGCAACACATTCAGCGACTCATTTTTATATTATAGATTACTTACGACTGCTCCACTGTGTAGAAATGGAATCCCTAGACTGTCCTGATAACTGTATATATACTAAGTGCGCTTAAAAACATTAATAGCGCAATTCACGCTCAGTTCGCGTAATTTCTTTCAGGCTATCCTGATCTGGACCGGACCGGGTCCTGATCCAGTATGCCTTACCATACTTGATTATATTTTACATCAGGCTATCCTGATCTGAACCGGACCGGGTCCTGATCCAGTATGCCTTACCATACTTGATTATATTTTACATCTGGCTATTCTGATGTGGACCGGACCGGGTCCTGATCCAGTATGGCTTACCATATTTGATTATATCTTACATCAGGCTATCCTGATCTGGACCGGACCGGGTCCTGATCCAGTATGCCTTACCATACTTGATTATATTTTACATCAGGCTGTCCTTATCTGGACCGGACTGGGTCCTGATCCAGTATGCCTTACCATACTTGATTATATTTTACATCACAGGCTATCCTTTTCTGGACCAGACCTGGTCCTGATAGAGCTTGCCGGATCTGGCATGCCTCATTCTATCCTGATCCGGTCCAGATACATGATCTGGTTGAGCCTGACCCTTTTTCTAGTCGGGTCACGCTTAAAAGCATTATTAAAAAGACAACATAATTCTTACAATAAATACATTTTACATAAAAATCTTGGTGCCTGAAGTCAAATTAAAATAAAATTATTTTTCATACAATTAACAATCATTCATTCGGATGTCATCATCAATTAGCCTCTAAATATACCAAAACCAGCAATTTTACGTACTCCTCAATATAGGCAGACCCACAAAAACGTAAATAAAACCAAAAACTTTTTTTTAATATAACATGGCATATCTACAAATATATGAGCTTTTTATATTGGGATAATATCAAATCTCATTTTGTTTTATCTTCTTATACGAGTATATAAATTCTCGTGTCCGAATGTTAGTTAAAATACTCCTCCGGAACGGCTGGACCGATTTTTATGAAATTTTGTGTGCATATCAGATAGGCCTGAGAATCGGTCAACATCTATTTTTCATACCCCTAGGTTACAAGGGAGGGGGGACTAAACGGATTAATAAGATATACATATAGCAAACAACGTTTGCGGGGTCAGCTAGTATTTTTATAAAAGGAACTTTTTCATACATGTCGATAATTAATATTTTATAGTTAATCATTCCGATTTATATTTTTTTACTTTAAGAGAATTTTACCATAACATCAAATCACAACTGCATTTATTGATAACCGACGTTATATATAAGGATAAATCATTACATCTCCATTACAAACATATTTAGCCCGAGTAGAAATCGATCCCGCGACTGTCGACATTAAGACAACTTCCTTTACTATTGTACAATGGCTATAGCAAATACAAGCAACTATAATTTCATATACACTATAAGGTAATCAAATAACTCAACTGAAGTGAGTAAATCTCGTAAAACTCCATAAACGCTCACCTTCCTTTCACGGATCACAGCGCGCTTATCCCGAACTACCGACTATCCGTTTGCTTTACTGGTCAGGAAGGATTCCGTTCGAATAATAGACTGCTTCAGATGTGTTCAATGTCAAAACAAACACTTCCCGGAAGAATTAAGACGGAAAAAGGATGAATTGTTTTGATGCTATGTATGGCTGAGAAGAATTTGTATGTTAATAATTTATACATCTAAATTATATTTGATAAAAAACTTTATACTTATAAGTGTGCAGTCTAATATTAAAACATCTATCTATTCATGTCGTATACTGCCATTTAATCTAAAGCTAAATTCTAAAACATATCTAAAAGCATACTTTTACCAGGTAATAGTTATGGCGCGAGCCAAAAATTTGTAATATCATTAGTTTCGACATTTTATTCATAGTCGGTAGTATAATTGCTAAACATTATATTTCAAATCACACTTTGTTTGACACGCGTTTAATTTTTTTTTTTTTTTTTTTCTAATATAGAGGTAGTAAGAGCGAAAATAAATCAACTTTTGCCTTAATAGGCACAATTTAAATGACAACAATTGAGGCTGTAGAAGGTTCAATCTAAAGCTATAAAGACAAGTATTTGTACTCAGGATTCAACATGCTAAGAGGACGGAACTGCATGGTCCGTCCGCAAGTATAAAAGTTTTAGTATTAAAATTACATAATACGTATAATTAGAACATTTAACATCTTACTTTTTAGTAAAACCTGAAATACACTTTTCTTCGTTTAATTGAATTTCTTAATAGGATATACCTTATGTATTGAACTTTCATGTAATCATAGTATAAATGTCACATATAACTATATTCCTCATTATTATTCCATATTATCTCAGCGTCTCCGGTGCGACAAAGCCAGTACTGCGGTCACCAGTCCGCTTGCCCAGCGTGGTGACTATGGGCAAAACACATGAGTTCACGTTATTTTTGGCGTAAACTTGTGGAGGCCTATGTCCAGCAGTGGACTGTATAGGCTGTAATGATGATGATGTAATGATGATAACTATATTGTAACTGTTTACTACGCCCTCCATTAATCTTATGACTAGTAGTTATCTTCTTTACAAAGAAAATTTAAATTGCCAAGTTATATTACCTATACAATAAAAATATATACATAGTATATATAAATAGTAATACACAATTATGTTTCTGACTAAAAAAATGAACAATTATTAATACGCAAAAACAAAAATTTACAGTAAATCGTAAAATACTGAATTAAAATCGGAAATACATCGAACATTTTCCTTTTGACTGAATAACGTAGCTTCGACGAGTTATCGGGGCGCAAACACCGTGGCACCGTAGACAATTGTCGCTCGGTCACGTGATTCAATATTTATTTTATCAATATTCAACCGCTTTGCGATTGTTTGACTTCATCTTAAAGGATAAGTAAGTCGGCGAGGAATTTCGGAATTATACAATTGTATGTAATTTTTGTTATTCATTATCTTTATAAGGTAAGGTATTAATTCTAACAAGCTCAAAAGTTTGTTGTATAGATATGGCACGGAAGTACCATCCATATAATATTTGCACAACGATCAATTAACGCTAACATTATTGGAACTATAGTTATTGTATTCGATGACATTAGGTGGTAATGTTCTCTACATTAGATGGTAATTAAAATAACCACAGTTACAACATACAAATGAAACAAGTACATGTTTTTCTCTTTTCTTTGAAATCATTAATAAATAGCTTATAACTTCAAATTAACTCAGCGCTAAGCAGTTTTTATACATACATATAATCACGCCTCTTTCCCGTAGGGGTAGGCAGAGACCACTTCTTTCCACTTGCTACGATCCTTACATACTTCTTTCGCTTCGTCCACTTTCATTATTCCCTTTATACATGCTCTTCGGTTTAGTCTCTCGGCTGTTGACCTGGCCCTTTTTTTAAGACGTCCCTTATTTGGTCTCGGAACATCCGCCTTTTTTTTACGCTGGAAAATTTATTTACGCACTAACTCCGCCGCCCTCAGGCAACGGGAGTGTGGGGCTCCCGGCGGTAGGTGCCATGCCGGACTACACACTAAAAACCAGCGCTGCCCTCGTCGTCGTGGTGGGGCGCCACGGGGTCACGTTAGTATGCTACCGCAACGACAAAAAGACAATGGAAAAATTGGGTCTAGCTTGGTGTTGTATACATCCATAAAATGATTAGAAAAAGTAATTGATAAAACGTACAAAGGTGTAAAATCTAATATATAAAATTCTCGTGTCGCGGTGTTTGCAGTTAAACTCCTCCGAAACGGCTTGACCGAGTCTCATGAAGTTTTGTGTGCATATTGGGTAGGTCTGAGAATCGAACAACATCTATTTTTCATCCCCCTAAATGTTATGGGTAGTCCACCCCTAATTTTTTTTAATAGAATACCGTTGCTGTGTGATATTATGAGAATTTAAAATACTCTTTGTAATAAATAAGATGCGACACTAAAAATAAATAAAACGAAATATGTACGGTGTCAGAAGGATGAATTTTCATCAGTTGACAGAAAATTAAAGCTTGAGGCACTGATATAGTTCTAGTGATAGCGACAGCTCGATACTCTTTAACGATCACCTCACCAGCACAAATAAAACGTTATTGCAATTGGTGAAGAAGACAGCAAATAATAAGATTTATAAATATGTGTGGGTGAAAAACTGCAGTATTATGGTCTTTCCGATACTAGTCCAGTTTTATACTTCACGAGTTTGAAAGATTTAAACTACACTTAAATTGCAATTACGTATTGTCTGTGATAGATCTACTTTTTCCACTCCCCGTTAAATACAATTATTTCGTTTACTAATTATAATAAAATAAATAAAGTCATCTTCTATATATTTATTTATACGTGAAACAAAAACTTTGTACCCCTTTTTACGAAAATTGCACCGACGGAGTATAAAATTTCGCACACTCCTAGTTTATATAGAGAAGATGTGCAGAATGCTATTTTTTTCTTATTATGCATAAAAACATATCAAATAAATAAAATAAAAAAAAACATGCACACATATATATATATATATATATATATATATATATATATATATATATATATATGTATACTCTTTTGTTTATTATTATAGAATATAGTCTTTGACAAAAGAACCTTAATGTTCAAACCAATAATTTAAATAAATTATGGTTGAATTTCGACCACTGGGTGACCACTAGTATGTGCAAACAATTGGTGTCATTTTCTGAGTAACTGTGACAGGTGTTTTATGAAATGCTTGTGAGTCCTAGAAAATAACTTTTAAGACTAAGAGAATAGGAAGGAAATGGAAGTAGCAATCAGTGGCAGCAGGCAGGCTTATCACAGTAATAAAATTAATTACTTGAAAAGTTGAAAACCCAATTAAAAAAACACTCTGTTTAGGTAGGCTTCACCAGCACTTTTTAGCTGTCATTTCATAAATTAAAATTGTATTAGTTTTTAATTAATTAATTTTTGTTAATAACAGTGAAATCGCACTTATTACACTTTTGTTTTCTTTTATATGACAATATATGAAAGAAAAATCGTCTTTATTTATGGAAATTAATGCTAATTAAATAAATCCGAGAAACAGTGTAAAGTTTTAATGTGGAAAAATTGATAAAAACGTTGAAGTACTACTAGTTTCAATAGACAAGTTAATGTTCACAAAAAAAAAAAAACGAAATTTCCTTGAAAAAAACGAATATATTGTTGATGTTTAAGGCCACGGTTAAACACAGTGATGGAAATTCACGAAAAATGTAACCTCGGCAGTTTTAACTATTATTGACTACTCTAATTTACTTACAAATTCTTACTCTGCAACCTTTTTAAAAAAAATAGGAATAAAATAAAAAAAGTTATTTCAATTAATATTCAAATAAGGCAAATATAATAAGAGAGAGTATTTCTTTCCAAAAGAATGAATTACGAAATTAAATTTCATACTTGAAACTTAATTAATAACGACGTCAATATAAGTTTGTATCCGAATTTTTCCTTGAATAGTTCAGGCTCAAGACTTAGTGAACTTTGAGTCAGAACATAAGCTATTTTATAAGCGTGAATTTAAAGCTTAATACAAAAAACTATCTAAATATATAATAATAAACCGCAGTCTAACTATCTATCTATACCACAAGCTGGTTGTAAATTTATAAGTTCGTTTTCCTTATTTACGAAGACGATATTATACATATTATGTTTCCTTTTATATTAGAAGACATGTATCCACATGTAAAACACGTAAAAATGCAGTAAAAGTAAAATTAAATACTAGATTTTAATAACACACACTAACAAATAATAATTATTATTATTATTCAAATTAATCTAAAAACTAAAGTTAGGAAGTTATTTACTTAGATCAATAAGTTACCTTGGTGTTTTCATTAGCTCTAGACTATTAATGGTAATAACTAATCATCATTACTGTCCTTGCTGTAAATCTTATTCCTATGTTATTAATGAGACATAGAGGGGACAATTTGTATCTATTTTTTCTGTTTTATGCTACGCTGTTATTCTGTAATTGTTTCTGTACCGTTCTTCAAATAAATAAATAATCATTATTCAATATAGATTCGGTCTTTATTTATTTATTTTTTTGACTCGTAAAGTATGAAATCACTTTCGAAAAGTGAAATGTTATGGCGTTCGTACCTTTTAATATAAAACAACTAACACGGAAAAACTATTTTTAAAACAACTAGCACAATATAGATTTTTACATCACCTTAAAATCACTATATAGGTAGATACAGTATCTTATTTAACCTTGACATAAAGTTTGGCTACTTCAGTACAATGAACAATTAAAAACCATAACCTCTAACAATACATGGCTAGATATTTTCTAACGCCATAACTCAACATGCATATTTATTTATATTCAATTAATATTCCAGTAGCAGACTAATTGACCGTGGAAATGAAGTTGTCAAGCAAATAACGAATTCTAAGAAAACTATCAACGATGTCTTGAAAAAGTTGTTGCCAACGTTCTACTACATTGGATATTTGTAATCAAGTAATAAATTATCATAATACTCTTTATGAAAACTTATTACAATACAATTTTAAGTATTATTATTATAACACACGCACATGTCTTTACAAAAAGCTAAGCAAAATCCTTAAAAACTACTTTTGCTACTTGTTTATTTATTTTCTACTAGCTGCTGCCCGCGACGTCGTCTGCGTGAACGCTATACAGCAACAAGTTCTTTACCGAAACCCATAACTATTCAAAGTTTCATATTACAATGAATATCTTTGACAGGAGACGACACCATGCTATTTTTAATTTGTAAGATTTTATTTTTATTTCCCACACATTTCTCACTATAGATGGCGCCACGGTGACTTAGACCTAATATAAAAAAATCATCATATCACAAATTTCAATCTAGCGGGTACATAGTTCCATAGCTTGGCTAGAGCACCGACACGGTCAGTCGGAGATGCAGGTTCGATCCCCGCTGGAACGGTCGATTTTTGATATGATATTAAAAAATGTTTAGAATGTCTTCGTATTTATTCAAATTCGTATTTCAATGTAAAATTTTACAAAATGTTACAAAATTATTATTATTTCTGTAAAAGTAAAGCTACCACCGAATCGGATTGTAGATTCTGCAGAGAAGAACGGCAAGAAACTCCGCAGATACTCTTTTGAAAAATAATATATAAACTGTGTTTTAGTCCAAAATTAGTAACATCTTAAATGAAATACAGCGTCACTAAGTCCACACATTTTTATCAACTCTGTAATCCTGCACCGAATAATACGCTTTATCTATTATTATTTTCTTAATAACAACTCTAAATTTATGTAAAAATTATAATATATATGTACCATTTTGTTCAATAACTTGCCGTCATCTCGTAGGTAGTGACAGGACTCCGTTGCTGTAGAAATTTTTGGACTTCTCATTAAAACACCGCGGCAAATAGTTTTGACAGTGCTCTCTTGATCTTTACTTCCCAGTAAAGTTTTGTCAATTTTCGTTGAGTGGCTAAAGACGTATGTGATCAGGCGTAGCCGTGATGGAAGAACACACTTTTTCTAGTGATCAACTCCGGCCGTTTATTCTCAATTTCTTGAAATCCGAATCGATGGTTTTGCTCCGCGGTAAAGCTCAAAATGAATGACGCGTCCTTCCAATCCCACCATACACTAAACACCATCTTATTGTATCAGCCCGGGTTGCGCAAAAAGATCTTTGGCCACGATCTCTTTCATATATTCTTGTCGTAGGTGAACCACTTTTCATCAACAGTGATAAACCTCTCCAAAAATTGTTCGATATCATTACGTCTTAAGAGAGAATCTCAAATAAGTACACGGTCCATTAGGTTTCTTTCAGTGACTATATGTGGCACCCATATGTCGTACTGTTTTGTATAGCCAGCCTTTTTCAAATGGGTCAAAACTGCTTTATGGTCCATTCTCAGATGTAGATCTAGCACCACTTTTCAAAAATGTGGTCACCTCTTCATAGTATGAAAACCAGCCAGTTACGAACAATACAACCAATAATTGTGTTTGCTTGCAAACGAAAAAAAAAAACCGACTTCAATTACATCGACGAGTAATACAGCGTAGATCGACGAAAAAATAGTCAAGAAACTACGCGTTATCAAAGATTACTCAAAAAGTAGTTATCAGATCTCGATAAAATTTATATGTGACCACATGATAAACATCAGCTTTCGATAAAATTAAAATTTATCAAAATCGGTACACCTAGTAAAAAGTTATTGCGGATTTTCGAGAGTTTCCCTCGATTTCTCTGGGATCCTATCATCAGATCCTGGTTTCCTTATCATGGTACCAAACTAGGAATATCTCCTTTTCATCAAAAAAAGAATTATCAAAATCGGTACATCCAGTAGAAAGTTATGCGGTATAATACAATGTAGGTCAACGAAAAAAGCGTCAAGTAAAAACGCATTATTAAATATAACTCGAAAAGTAATAGATCTCAAATAAATTTAAATGGGACCAATTGACATACACCACCTTTCGATTAAAATAAAAATTGTCGAAATCGGTCCTCCACCCGGTCAAAAGTTCTGATGTAACATACATAAAAAAAAAACAGTCGAATTGAGAACCTCCTCCTTTTTTGGAAATCGGTTAAAAAGATTTCATTCCAACTTTTTATTACATAATTGTGTTTGCTCGCAAACGAAAAAAAAAACCGACTTCAATTACATCGACAAGTAATACAACGTAGATCGACGAAAAAATAGTCAAGCAACTACGCGTTATCAAAGATTACTCAAAAAGTAGTTATCAGATCTCGATAAAATTTATATGTGACCACATGATAAACATCAGCTTTCGATTAAATTAAAAATTATCAAAATCGGTACACTCAGTAAAAAGTTATTACGGATTTTCAAGAGTTTCCCTCGATTTCGCTGGGATCTCATCATCAGATCCTAGTTTCCTTATCACGGTACCAAACTAAGGATATCTTCTTTCCAACAAAAAAAGAATTATCAAAATCGGTACATCCAGTAGAAAGTTATGCGGTATAATACAACGTAAGTCGACAAAAAAAGCGTCAAGTAAAAACGCATTATTAGATATAACTCGAAAAGTAGTTGTTAGATTTCAAATAAATTTAAATGGGACCAATTGGCACATACTACCTTTCGATTAAAACAAAATTTGTCGAAATCGGTCCACCCGGTCAAAAGTTCTGATGTAACATAATAAAAAAAAAAAAAAAAAATACAGTCGAATTGAGAACCTCCTCCTTTTTTGGAAGTCGGTTAAAAATATGAAAAGACTTTTTCCCTGACCCATTATTTAAAGTTTTAATAAAAAATATGCTTTATATAGCATTATCAATACAATTTCTCCAACACACATACACTTTTCCACTCATTTTTCAAGAAAAACAAAATGCAAATTTAGATTGATAACAATCAAACATTTTTATTAACTCAGTTATTACAAACATTAACATTTTATTCGAATCCCCTTCGTTTTTAGTTGTCGTGTGGCATATTTAATGCGAGTGTTTAGACGACTCGATTGATATTCCGACGGCGGACTAATCGACCGGAAAATACGTTTTTCATAAAAAATTGCGAACTTTTTTAAAAGGGGAAAATTTATGTTGTATGTTTTCCGTACTGTCAGTTTACATGTATTCCTTGTAATATGTTTTAAATGGAGTTTTATTAATAAAATGTATTTATATTAGGAGACACCTTATGTATTATTACATTTATTTTTGACTTTTTTTGAAATTCTATTCTTTTAATTTCTTTTTTTAGCTATTATTAAGAACTATGTCTTCATGGAATTTGTAACTTTGACTATTACAGCTTTATTATCGCAATCTAATACACATTTTTTGTATAAATATGAGGAAATATAAAGCCAACTAACTATGAGTGTCTTTATAAATTATAAATCATAAAAAAGGCTCTATAAATTATAAAAAAGGTTACAGCAATTTTTACTCCTATAAATTTTGCATACCGCATAAACATTTTAAGATATGCCGTAACCCTAATTCATTCATCCCCGAGGATTACCGGTTTCCGAGGAGACGTCACATCACGTGTCCATGTCCGACCATCATTGTCGGGTAACTCGGCAAAAATGGTAAAAATACTGCAAGTATATTTGTCGGGACCTAATTCTTGAGATCTCACGTCGCTCTGCTAGTCAAATTTGATGACAGGGTTCTCAAATGATAACTTTAATAGGTCTAGGATATTTATTTTATTTTCTCTTACAGCTAAAATAATTATGTTATCATGTTATCTTTATGGCCATTTTAGTAACTATATAAATTAATCAAATCTTTAATCTCGACGTCGACAAATAAGTTGTTATATAATAGTAACGACAACGTACACAAAAATATATTTATTACAGTAACAATATGTTAAATTATCATTCAATTTGAAAATATGCTTTTTTTAATTATTGCACAATTGTATAAATACAAACTGCTAAAATAAAAAATTAATGATCTCTGTTAAGATAGCGGGTATCCAGATGCACAACGTCGTTTAAATAGAGAGATGTATCAACCCTGGCTGCTCAGACAAACAGACGTCTTCGTTCGACTGACAGCCGGCGACATATTTTATTCACGGCGCACCGCTCGTAATTCCGTCGATGCAGATAAATTGTTTTACCGCGGTACGGCGGGAGCAGGCCACGTCCCACGGCTTTGGCGTTTGCATGATGAGCTCGTTTTTTATGCTCGAATAAAATTGTGTTAGCCACCGCCGACGGAGCGACGTGTGAACACCGCCCGTGGATTCAGAAGAAATTGTTTCGGGAAGCCTGCTTTGATATTTATGAAAGTTGGCATGTCGAGGCATCCGTTTGAGTGAAAGGTATGCGGCGGATTATTAGAATCCCCTGGACGGACTATTCAACTTATTACTCGCTTTTATGTTAGAAAGAATTTTGTAAATTGCGAACAAATTGCGAAAGTAAGACACTAGTTTCGACATATTGCTATATTTTTCATTTTAATCGTTTTATCTAACATGTTCGTGTATGTAATTTCTGGATGTACTTACGTTCAGAAACTGTTGCTTCAGGATCGTCACGGGACCAGCGCGCCGTAACCTCCGCTATCAATATTAAATCTGCCAGTAGGTAAACATCTGCAGTCGAAGGCACACAGAGGTTTGATCACGACTGATTCAATTAACGACTTACGCGATGAAATATTTGCTCACTCGTAGTAACAACGTTTAACTAATTCAAGATTTTAACAAATACTTAACTAGCTAACTAATAAAGAGAAACTGTTACTAAAATTTATTCTGAATTTAAGCTCGTAAGTATCACCAAAAAGGAATTCAATGTTGACCTCAGCCTGCACGGTTTCATAGAAGATTATTGTGTTTATACTGAAAATAATGCGCGCTTGTGGCGTTCGACGCAAATATTTGAAGACGCAGTCAAAGGGTAGCTTTTTGCGAAGGCCCTTTGAGCCGGCCGCGGTCTGCGGTCAGATAAACCGATTAGCCACTGTACTTGGGGACTTGCTGAGATGTACAACTGTAGTGAGAAAAGAAATTTTTTATTTACATTATAAATTTATTATATATTGTATAGTGTGTAATTAATACTTATTATTGGTCTTATTCAATTTTGTTACGTTTTACGAACTAAATCTCATAAACCCTCTAAAATGAGCTCACCTATGTTACGTAAAGCACAGCACCGTGGTCCGTGGGTGCTACAAAGCGCTATGTTTCTATTATGACTTATGTTTTATAAGAAAAAAGGCTTTCAAACGCAAACTATCTCTTCTCTGAATCGGGCTAATGGAGACCAACACACTTGCTTAAACAAACCATATACCTATTTACTCTTCCTTTGAAATTTGACTTAGTAAAACTGTGTACTTTTGCTACATTTTTATTTATTATAAGCTTCTCTTACATTTTTACACTCTATACTACTGGACTTTATTCTTCCTACGACTGTTAAAATAGTGTTTCAAATAAAAATGATAATCACTCAAACCTTCTTCCTTTACATGACGAATGCAACAGTAAGAACCTATGTTCGAACGTTGAAAAAGTAGAGATCTAGAAGTGTCCGAAATGTAATTAAACATTTTTGATTTAATTTTTTAATCAAGGGTATAAAAACAATGTCTTAGGAACCAACGGAGGTTGTTTTAATCTTTCACAGCTAATATAAAATTCAACTATGTATATCAGATGCCAGTAGTAGCACAATAACTACTCCTATTTTGTTTTATGTATTGTTTTATACCTAATACATACATATGTAGGTACCTATATATCGTTGAAATAAATATAAACATAATACAAATATTATCTATACAAATAAATAAAATTGGAGCGTCTGTTTGTAATATTGAAATAACTGGTTTTTATTAAATGAATATTGATGTATACACGGTATATATACCAAAATAATATTTTTTACAATTTTTGTCTGTCTGTTTGTTTGTTCCAGCTAACCTCTGAAACGGCTGGGCCGGTTTTGACGGGACTTTCACTAGCAGATAGCTGATGCAGTGCGATCCTTTTATTTTTATATTTTTACATGTTTTCATCTTTTTCCCAAACAAGTATGTTCAAAAAAAAATTGTTATTACAGTTTATGATGCATTTCACTTCCAGGAAATCAATTCATCGTGCTGTTGACTTATTCAAGAACCCTCGCAAAGGCTTCGCGGCACTCCACCTGCGGTTAGGTGTAACTTAACGAACCCTCTCTGAATCTTTAATATAGTTTCGTTTAATGTCGGCTAGTTGCGAACTTTGCGAATGGCCCACGTTTATTTTGAAAGCTATCCGTTGTAAAGTAAATTCGAAAAGTGGTATGTTTGATCCCCAGTCTTATTTAGAAATTTTGCCCGTTCTTGTTTAATGTGTGCTTATTTTCCTCGACTGTATTTGTTTTATAATTTAACGACTTAAAACTCTTAGTAGACGAAATTAAAATTTTGTTTCCATCAAGGAGACCGTTTTAAAATTTAACTCAAATTATTTTCATTGCTTTCATAGAAAATCAGGAGCCGAATTAATTCCATTACTAATACAAACAACCACCTTCAGGACAGGTACCCCGTTCAAAGGAAACACTCGGTTCCCTACTTCGCAAATTAGATTTCGCATAAAGCCTATTTTGATTTGCGCCGTCGCTAAACATTGCGAGCTCTTTAATGTTTAAGCAGGCGCACAAACTTTCGCTATTGACTCGGTTCGGGCCGCGGCAACGGCCGGTTGACATTCGCGTACAAAGCAAATATGTTCTTGGTAGCGCGACCCCGACCGGGCGCGATAATAAGCTTACCGACGGAGGGCGCCGCCCTGCGTCTCCGCCCAACCATTGCCGTATTATTAAATTCTTTTGTTGGTCCGCTACAACAGAATTTTCAGGTATTTTCCTAAAGTCCGAGTAGTGGAATCTCAAATATGTCCATCTTTTGTGATTTCGTATACGTACAAGAAAACATGCAAAAAGTATGAAATACTCGAATTTTCTTTTAATAAATACCAGAGTCGGGACACGCACGGCTAACATTGAAAGAGTTATTTGAACAATTTTATACGAGGAGTTATACGGCACAGGTGCTCTAAGCTGCGCACCGTTTACAACGTGTGTAATTGCTCAAGTGAAGGCAATTATAAAATAAACTGCATAAATTTAAATGTGGAAATCCAAGCGTTCACCCTTTATGAATTTAGACTTCTAAGCCAGGGAGCGCTTCATTTTGAGAACACACTCCGTACAACAATAAAACTCATTAATTCGCTCGTGCGGTCGCGTTTTATAAATGTTTCACGTATTAATAAAATTAACAAAGCGATGGTGGTGGTAAGCGAGTGGGCTATATTCCGACAAAGCGTCGGAGCGGAACACAATGGAATCTAAAATAAATACGAGGTCTTTAGCAAACAGAACGTACAAAGCGTCCACCTGCGGGGTGAGAGCGCTCTGAGGCCGAGGCACTGGTCTCTGGACTATTGAAAATTAAGTGGCTCCGACGGACTTCAATTAATGCCCGCGAGGCGTCTGTCGGAAGCGCTACACACTACACTTCACTGCAGCTTCTAAGGTATCTCTTAATTACAGTCAAACTTAAGGCTATGAAATATTTACTTTCTACGCAACTGCAATAAATCAGCTACAATTTCCAAGGTACTATAACGCAACACAAGTATAACAATGTGCTCTAAAAGATAATGTATTTATTTTATTCACCCTAGGAAGGCTTATAGCACAAATCCAACTAATTTAGCAAATCTTTTACAAAAAAAAAATGTGTTTTTCCGAGTCTACAAAACGGAGTGCTACCCCATATTGACAGATCTCTATCTAGTTCAGTTAAGTGTCGGCCGACCGCTGCTTATCGCAAATTACAGCGTTTTACCACATCCTCTCAAAAATCGCAAATCGCAAAACCTTTCCACGCGGCTATTCCGATGCTCCTACCAAAGACTTTTTCGATCATATCATTGATGAAAATGTAAAATAAAAGTTAAAAATATATATAAAATAAATATATTTGTTTTTAATTTGTCATATTTATTATTTTTATTGGGAAAAAAATCTACTCTAAAATCAGAATGTAAATTAATTTTGAAGTTAATGCTTCAGTGTCTGTAGCAACTCTCTCACAGTATAAACTGCCAAGTGTTATTTTTTTATATGTAATACTAGGCATCTCTCGTGATTTCACCAGCTCTAAGTTTTGTTATTCCTCAAATTGCTACATTATGTTTTATCGCTTCGCTATTATGTATTAGAAAGATGTTTTACAGAATTTATCAAGTATAGTAGAATAATTAATATTAAATTAAATATATAGTATAATTTATATAGTACAAAATAAGTTTTTTTTTCTATAAAAACAGTCCTTAAACAACATATGAAGACGGTTAATATAAATAATAAGAAATATAGATAAATCTTTATATAGATTGTGAAATGTTGTTGTCGAGCAAACTACAAAAAAATACACTTCTTAGTAGGGGTTAAAGCTTAGCAATCGCCAGTTAAATCCCAGCGGTGGATTTTATTGCCATTCGTATTGTCGGCTAGAGATTTACTTTGACATGTTGGAAATTCGTTTGTTGTCTTTTCATCGACTTTTTTACGTTTTTAGCATTCGACTTTGTCGCAAAAGGATTAATTTGTTAGAATCCATTTACGAAAAAAATTGTATGACCTTCGTTTCTTTTATCACTGCTTCCGCTCGATATACAATAACATAACTTTTAGTATATAAATGTCACCTAACTAAAACCTATACGTAAGATAATACCAGCGAAGTCGAGTCAGGGAGTTGTAATAACAAACTGTACAAAGTCTGAGCTTTTTAATTTAAATTCTCTTAAAATAATACTGGTTCGCGGAACATTAACACGTAAAGAATGTAGACACATGTATCGGTTGATATACACCGGTTAACACATTAACGGTGTTTCCTCGGGAAGCCTTTGTCTGCACTCGAATTACGTGGAAAGGCGAAAATTTAAATACCCGCCGGGACTGTTTTACATGTGAGAGATGCACTTTGCATGTAATGTCCCGATTAAATGAGGCAACGCGGCGCTTCGATCACGGAGCTCTAAGAAAAAATTGAGGCGTGCTTTATATTTTAAAAACTTGGATTTTGTATGTTTTATCGAAACTTTTATAAATTATAAGCAAAACAACAGTTTATTTTTGTTTATCGTTCGATCAAATAACAAAATTAGGAATATATAAGTATTTCCACTTTTTATCTTCTATCATGAAGATAATATATAATATTTTTAATTACTTAATATTTTTATTCATACACCTAAGTTTAGATCTTGTTTCTAACATGTAGAGATATAGATAATATTTACCTAATAACAATTTTCAAATTACCTTACTGAACCTCACAATGAGAATAGTTATAGAAATGATGATCATATTATATCACATATGTCTACTCAGACTGAATCAAGAATGGTATTAAAATATTCTTAATGCAAAAACATTACGGAACAAGAGTTAGTCAGCAAGTTTCAGCAGAAAAGTAAGATACAAAAAAAAACTTAATTATCTCCTCCATAGTTTATTTTCGTCATACGTATTTTCGTATTCGTTTGAAGGCGACACTCGCACAAAGTTGCATAGTGTAGGAGAATTCTATTAAAACACCTCATTCGAGGCGGACGCGTCGTATCATGAGTCGATTAGGCAAGCTAATGTTTTCAGAAAATAAGCCTTTGTTGTTGTACGAGCACTTTTAACATAAATATAAACCGAGTGACATATTTTATCTTAAATTTAAATCTTTACATCAACATCATCACTTAGAATCAGTTATGGACAATATTTAGAAAATACAAAATTCTAATTAACTTAGACAATAAATTATTCTTAAAGTGACTACTTTAAGAATAAATAATAAGGTTATAAATCGATACATCGTTTTTTTTTTCTTTTTCAAAAAGTTAGCGATAAAATGTAAGACGCTAAGCCCGTCGTTACGGTCACAGTTTTTCCAAGGGGCGTAAACGAGCTCGGACCAATGACCGTCTTGGAGGGAGGGCTGATACGGTGATAACGACTTGAGAAATCAGCTCGAATCAACCTAATCCACACTAACAATGCGTATCAATAATCTTAGGATTACTGCACGTTCCACTATCAGCCTTGTAAGAACTTTTCATCGATTTTGTTATAGACTTAAAAAGCAATTTATATACTCTGTAACGGTATTTTATGTTATTTATGACTGTACAAACTGCTGATACGACAAAGATCTTTAATACAATTTTATTCATCAATATTTAACTGCTATTTGTCGGTTTTAGTTAGGTATTACTAGTGATCGCCCAAAGGTCAAAATTCGAGAATAATTTATTAAAAATTTAAATTAAAGAAAACCAAAAAATTAAAATAAAGAATCTTTTTTAAATTTTTGAATTTGACTACAGACTGAAAATCAATAAAAGAGTTATATTAAGCGTGTGTGTCAAATACATGGTAGTGGATGCAATGTTTTTTTTATTGATTTAATATGTTTTTATGCATAATAAAAAAAAAGTATTAGCATTCTGCACTCCTTCTTTGTATAAACTATAAGTGTGCAAAATTTCATACTCCTTCGTACGCGCAATTTTCGTAAAAAGGGGTACAAAATTTTTGCTTCACGTATTAATATATAGATAATTTAAAATAGTTTAATGGAAATAATGGAAATATGATTATCATCATATTATCATCGTTTTTCAATTTATATTTTGAGTAGAAAGTCTGTACTTGTTAATAACTCCATGTTTTACTTTTATCACTATTAGAAAAGTTATAAATTAATCCTTTGCTTTTCTATTTCAAACGACTAACTGGCTATACTTGAATAGATTCGACAATCTTTCGAGTTAGGAATGAACGAACTTGACGAATAAACCAAGACATAAAACCCAAAATTTCCCATCGGTAAGAAACGTTTAAAGGTCGTTATTCGAAACACCTCCGCCTCTCAATGGGGTAATTAATTTTGAAGTTGGCTCATTAATTAATTGAGCGTCTACCGCGGGCCGCGTGCTTTTTATGAGGACAATAAAGTGACTCGCATAACAGTCGCCACGGGTGGTGTCTTTATATTTGTAAAGACCATTGCAACATTATAACATTTCTTGGACTGTATAATGATGCTATTAAAACATTACGACTCTTCGGATACTTAATATGACGCACGTGTCCAGTTTACAGCCGTATTAATTATTTTGTAACCACCAAATGTAAGACAACTGCATTAAATTATCGTCCTTAATTCGATATTTATTCTGATAGTGCGTGTATAATAAATAGTACCTGGGTGACCGAGCTTAGCTCGGTATTTTTAGTAAATCGTGTGTTTTGGAAATAATATTTAAACACGAATTACATATTGATAAAATATGAATAATATTTTTCGATTTTACCGACATAATAATAAAAAACAAGAACTGCCTATTTAAATACAAAATAACGAGTCCAATTACAAAAAAAAAAGAAAAAATAATTGATCAGGGACATGGGGATTTGAACCATGATCTTCTCGGTAGATCCCGACCGGCCGATTTCCCACCGAGCTATTGCAACTAAATTGACAAATGCGAAATTTACCTTCGTATTCTAACGATGATTTTTCACTACCTAAAAACAGGGATAAAACGACATTTTCTAAAAAAGAATCCTAGCTAGATGGATTTATCTCCCCCGAAACCTCCTATATACTTAACTTTATGAAAATCGTTGGAGCTGTTTTCGAGATTTAGATTCTGTATTCAGTACTCTATATAGAGTACTTATTTTAATTTATAAATATCACCAAGATAATCTGCTAGGCAGTGATTACATGCCATGGTAATAGTGCAGAAATTACACATATAATTTTACCAGCGTTACGTACCTAAGGATGGAGAATATATGAAGGTGATTGATCGGTGCGATTGAGATATCTAATTTAATTTCATAGGCTATCATTGTATGATAAACATGAGAATGATATACATAGTCGTCAACATCATTTGTCTAATTATTTCAAGTATATTCAGCTACTAAGATTGATCACTTTTAGACATAGGCAAGTTTTAATCCTTTAATTAACGTAAAAACACCATCGACTTATGACATTTCGAATACGACGCCAGAAAGGCTTACTTTTATTTCGTCTGAAAACAATTAAACAATACTTAGACCAATTGAGTTTACGATTCAGCATCCAAATGCTTTTTCCAAGTCGCAATTGATTTTACGATCTTTCATTTTAGAAATTCGGAACTTTAGTGCTTTAATATAAATTTATCCATCCGTGTTATAGATACTAACTTTTGACATAAAATTACAACTTTACAATATTGCATTGTACATTTTAAATAATGTACTTTACATAAAAAATAAAACTTAATAAAATGAGAATAAAAGAAATTTCTAATTCTTTCAATGAATTTCTGAAAAATACTTACCTTATTATTTTCTGATTTATATTTTCTGAAAAATACTTTACCTTCTAGTAAAAGAGATTTCTTCTTCTATTATATTCGATCTTCTATTTTCTGAAAAATACTTTACCTTCAAGTTAAATAGAGATACGGTGGAACAGTTTTTAATGATTATTAAATACCAAATATTCCGTGCATTGAGTTTGATTTATTAAAGCATTCATTATACACGTTTAGTGTAATTTTTCATTTCAATGAATGCAACTTATTCAACAGTCGGCACGGCAGAGATCTGGAGACGAGTCGTTAAACGTATTGTGGGACTTTTAATAGCCGAGCGAGCAAATGTAAATCACGAGCCACGCGCCGACTTGACATCTGTAACGCATATATTTACCTTATTCAGCACGTCTTTGCAATTTTATAACTTACGAAACTTAACCGTCGGAATTGTCGCACGCGCTCTGAATCTTACTTCTGTTTTGGTTTCCACGGACGTGCGAAAGGTAAACTGTCAATGCTGTTTTGTTTCAGATTTTTATTTCAATTATAATTATAAATAATACGTATAGGTACTACTTTGTTTAATAGGCACAATACTGGTTGAGATCACGCGGTACACGGTTGCCTGGTAGAGATCGCTTTTTAGCGATATGGCCGCCTATTGTACAAAGCTAAGACTAATCTTAATATATTGTATTTTTCTTGGGTGTACAATAAAGAATATTTATTATAATTATTAATACTTTATCTAGTACTTTAGCGCAGTTCGCAGTGATCCTACTATTTGTTTGTAGTTGTAACTTCGATTACGTCTATTTTTATACAAAAAAAAAAAAAAAATGTAACTGTATAATCCGACTGTTACTTAGAACACAGAAGAAATTGTCTTTCTTAGAAATGGGCGACCGTGTATATTAAAAATCAGTTTTAAATTTTCATTACTCATTATATTACGTGGCCTGTAGTTACTGTTTCACTCACATTAACATTATACACGCACATTCTTAATCTTACATTAATACTGGCTAATACTAAAACCATTTTTAAAAAGTAAGTAAACAAAATCTTTCGAATTTCAAAATTTATGTGTATGTGTAATTTTCCTTTTTTCATTTTTTTCATTTGAACTCCTTTCAAAAGCATCTACAAAATAATCTGTTAGGATTTGTGCGTGAAATAGTAGTATTGAACAAAAAACCTTATTTATGGATGTAAGGATTAAGGAATTGGGTAAAAATAACCTCGGAAATAAAAGTATCGCAAAAGTTTATTTCAAACAATCATTACATATAATAAAATACTAGTTAAATAAATAAATATTTAAATTGAAAATGTATTATTTAGAAAAATATAATAAGTCTACCTTAGACTTCATTCTATTCCCAACATTGTAATCAGGTACTTTATTTATAAAAACATACATAAATATTTTACAGCATAACATTGTTCGCTTGTAAAGGACTTATATTAATTTGGCTTATTTGTAAACTAGGCTTACCTTTAAAAACCTCAACCTTTCTCAAGTTTATCACAACTTCGAATTGAAATTTTTTCTTAATAAAATCTAGCATTAATCAGCCACTTTAAAAATCGGACACGTTCACCCAATGTTCATGTTTTATTTTTAAATAAATAATTTTCTAGTAATTTCAGTCAAAGTACTCAATGGCATACGAATTGAGGACTGTAACTTCTAAATGGAAATAATGAACAAGTTTCTAACTAATGTACATACATTTCTACCTTAAGGAACCGGATATTTGTTTCATGTTTGAAACTAAACGAAAGTATAGACTTGACCTAAGCCCTGTTCCTGCACTCAAAAAAAAAAAAAAACGATTTTTTGTCGAAGAAATGTTTTAGAACATAGCATGTTTGAATTTGAATTGAAAACTTAGTGTTCAAATTTTTACGTAATAACCAATATTCTACTAAATGGCAGTTTACTGATCCTAATACATTCATACATAATAATCACGCCTCTTTCCCGTAGGGGTAGGCAGAGACCACTTCTTTCCACTTGCTACGATCCTTACATACTTGTTTCGCTTCATCCACTTTCATTATTCCCTTCATACATGCTCGTCGGTTTATAAATCCATTTTTTTTTTGTAATTAAAGTATTAATTCTATATGATAAATAAAACAATTCGCCGAAAGTTCTCAACTCGTTCTCAAACCATTCACTGAAACCGTGTTCCTTTATTCGAGGAACGATTCGCTTGACTCACGAATGCAAAACAAATTCCACGTTCTTCGGTTATGTCAAAAAATCGATTTTAGCCTATACTAATATAAAAGTATTCACTCCTTAAAGAAGCTTACTGATAATACAGCCGCCATTTTGTTTAATTTAATAAAATATTTTTCATAGAAAATCCATATTACGTAGTACATTCCTGTTAAAAAAATTGTTTATTTTTTATACACAGTTAAAATTTAATAACAATTTAATAATAAAGAATCGGACATTTTTTAGAAAGCATTTAAAATTAATCTTTATGAATACTAATTTCCATAAAAAATACAATTTTATTTATTTATAGCCTTTTAGGTACTCAAAATAATGTTTTAAAATTGTTTGCTTAAAGATCCCACCAAAACGCCACGCTAATCATCTGACAGCGCGTGATGTCATTTGTGGTAATAACAATGGGCGCGTTTCACCTAAGGTCCACAACGCCATTGATCACGACCACTAAAATTGTCGTTCCACTAACGTAAAAAATGCCGCGGGCGTTCTGGGCGAATTTTATAAGTGGTTGCGGATGTGTAGTGGAGCGCGGCCAATGCTTGATCCCACAAATGACGTCACGCGCTGTAGTTAGTGTTTCAGTACAGATTAAAAAGTTTCTAATGACAACATTTTATTTCTTTATTTAAAACATTTAAATGAATTAGATTACTTTATTATTCGATAAATAATGCTAAATCAGTATATTTATTTTATCTAAGTACATTACAGATTTTAATCTGATTACGGTCCGATCCCCTATTATGCTATATAGAACAGTGATTTATTTTTCTTATGAAAAATATTTTCTCAATGAGTGCTGTAATATTGACTGTACTTATAAAATCTTGGTCTGCTGTATTTAGTATCACTTCGTCTTCAATATTATATTTAACAATATTCAACATACATATATCAAGTATAATATTATTTCCATACATATTAAAAATACAAATATTCGAATATTAACAAGTGGAGTTATTTAGTCTTAAGGCCTGTTTTACCGGTTGCTGATAACTTTCTGAAGTGTAACTACTAACTAGAGGTTTATTTTCCATCTCTATAATACCTATCATTAAATTAAGTAAGAGATAAAATTATTAACAACCGATGAAGCAGGTCCTTAAATAATTAATTTCTAGAATATTTTCTTAGGAGTTTAAGGTTACAAGGAATTAAAAGAAAATTTAATAGCCTACAACTTCAAATTTCAAATTATTCTTAAAATTTGCTTTTGAATATTTCCAAACATATAATTTAAGTACACAATTACATAGGTATACAACGTTCTAAAACTGGCGTCTTTCCCTTTAGGACCATTTAGAGATACATGGAGACATTACATAGCCAAAATTATACGTGGAAAAATTAGCAGTAGCAAGTACAGCTCATTATTATATAACTTTAAAATCGACAAATGTAAAAAAAATGATGAAAAAAAATAAAGAAAAAAAAGGTTGAGAAGACATGGGTAAAGAGGCTATAATAACCGACTTTACTGTCAGATGACTCGGACATTGAAATGACTGACGTACACAGGATGATAATTTTATAAATACCAAATATATAATAATCAATTTAATTATTTTTATAAATCGTTAGGACAAGTAAGTTGCATATTTAGGTTACAATGTCGATTTTGATATCACAATCAAATAGAACGACGCCAGTTTAATAACACGTTATATAATGTATTTATAATTGTCGAAAATATATTTTTATTTTTGTCAAGTTTTTAGTACTTGTATAAAAGTTCATAAAATCTCAACAAATCAATCTTGCAAGAAAAACGAGTGTGCTTTTGACCACACGACCGAAGTAAAATTTCTTTAGTTCCTACAGTAATATACGAAACATAACTCTCTCACTTTCTATATACACTAACTTATATCTCCTTCAACATCCGTTCACCTCGCTCGATCACACTTTTCCTAACGTTATCGTCACACATTCACCAGATTACTCCCCAAGTCAAGCGTTCGTAAAGAAGTTTTACTTCAACAAAGTTTTTTAGTTACAATTAAACTCTACATAAATCAAACTATATTTTTTGCATTATTTTTCTATAACATTTATGTTCTAAAATGAAATTATGTAGTTTAAAATACGAAATTCTTAGGAATGCTACTACAAAGTCACGTAAAACTTATCACAATGTAAAAAAAGGTTTATTTTAAGTACATTCAAAGATACTGAGTTTTGGTACAGATACAAATAATAATAAAATAACTCACGTATGGGGGAATTGTAGAAAACTCTTGCTATCATAGTAAAGGTATGTTTTCTTCTGTTGTTACATAATAAGAAAAAAAAATTGTAACTGTCGCTCAACTAAATTTTATTTTTCAAAAAGTTTTATAGCCCAACATGATTGTATTCAATAAACGATTTTAGTAATACGTAATATAGTTTAGTTTAGCTACGGCTAATGAAGCTAACGTTAGCCATCTATGTATTAACGTTAAGATGCAATACATATAAATATAAATAATAACAAAAGTTTTCAACAACTGAACCTTGATTAACATTCAACTAATAGCTTACATATGATTTAAGTAATAATTGTTTTTGTGTCTTAGACATATTTAACTAATAGTTAACATTATCTCTTTATAATATATGATTGTATAATTTTTTGATCTAATTTATACCTAATTTCTACCATCTACTGGTGTCTTCGTTCAGTTCAATCTAAAATAAAAAGAAGCGTATTACATTTTTTATACTTAAATTCGTATTTTTTTTTTTTTTCGTTTCAATAGATATTTTTTTTAAAAAGAACTTTTTGAAATAATGTACTTATTTTGTACTTTATTTGTAATGTCGTTGTCAAATTTAGAAATCACAATATTACCTTTTGTATTACTAGTATTAAGTACTAAGTATTAGTGATTTTATTTAAAAGTTTTTAACCCCCGATGCAAACAAAGGTTGGTTTTATAATCAATCTAAAACTTGTTTTACGCCAATGTCAGTTTATGTGTCTGTTTGTGGCATCGTAGCTCTCGAACTGATAGACCGATTTCGATGCGGTTTTTTCACGTAAAATTCCTTATGATTCGTAGCAATGTTTGGTAAAAATCGAAAAAACAGTTTAAAGATTATATGATCTTTTTCGAAATGATATGAGGCATTTTGGCATAAAATGAAATTATTGCGTAGAGGTTATTTTTCATTTTTAATTTTACTGATAATTATCGAAGTTGTAAAAAAAGGCAGGATTTTAAATTTCAAAGAAGAAAAAAGAGAAGAACAATATAGTTCGGCTTACCTACCTTATCGGGAATCCGTTCAAGGATTAGAGGCGCAGACGGAGTTGGTGATTCCACGTTTTTTGTATTGAGGGCTCTCCTTGTCAACCCTGCATTCTCGTGGGCTTCTTTTGGCAAAAGTCTCCAGATTACAGGCGTGAACAATTCCGCGTCCATCTTAGAGCTGTCTCTCTCATCGAAGAAGTAACCGACAATAGCACCAACAGTGAGAGTCGCCAAAAGACCGAGAGGTGCAATCCAGTGGTATGATATCCGGAACAGAGGGAATATTGTTTCTGGGTCCTGAAAATAATTTTGGTAATTAAATGACCAAAAAAATGACTGTACGAAGCAAATGAAAACTTTCCAATCGAATAATATGAATAAAAATCGTGTTGAGTTTACATTGAACTACATCGAAACAACAGCGCAGCAACTGAGCACAATAACTATTCAGATCAGTCAGATCTACTACATTTTATTAATAAGTTTAAATTAATTACACACAGTGTGATAGCAATGAGCCAACGACGTAATGCCAACCCAGCTCCATGGTGAAAAAAATCTGGATCACAAACGTAACAGCGTACACCGTAGTAACAATATAATGCGAAACTCAATGCCCACCATCACCATTGCAAATATAATCTGGCCAGTTTGGTGTCCTTCTCCACTTTATTTAGGGCTATACGAACCGTGTAGTGTGGAAATATATAGCCACGACAATTTAACAGTAGTCCGGTAGCGACGTAAGCCCAGCGACGCGGCGCCCGCCAGCAGCACACTACTGCGCGTGCAGTGTCGCACGTGACTCACCAGCTCGGTGTTGGGCGCGGCGAGGGTGGTGTTGAGCGCGCAGTGCGCGGGCGCGGGCAGCGGCGGCGCGCGCAGGCCGGCGGCGGCGGCGGCCTGCGTGCCCAGCGACACGGCGCCCGCCAGCAGCACACTACTGCGCGTGCAGTGTCGCACGTGACTCACCAGCTCGGTGTTGGGCGCGGCGAGGGTGGTGTTGAGCGCGCAGTGCGCGGGCGCGGGCAGCGGCGGCGCGCGCAGGCCGGCGGCGGCGGCGGCCTGCGTGCCCAGCGACACGGCGCCCGCCAGCAGCACACTACTGCGCGTGCAGTGTCGCACGTGACTCACCAGCTCGGTGTTGGGCGCGGCGAGGGTGGTGTTGAGCGCGCAGTGCGCGGGCGCGGGCAGCGGCGGCGCGCGCAGGCCGGCGGCGGCGGCGGCCTGCGTGCCCAGCGACACGGCGCCCGCCAGCAGCACACTACTGCGCGTGCAGTGTCGCACGTGACTCACCAGCTCGGTGTTGGGCGCGGCGAGGGTGGTGTTGAGCGCGCAGTGCGCGGGCGCGGGCAGCGGCGGCGCGCGCAGGCCGGCGGCGGCGGCGGCCTGCGTGCCCAGCGACACGGCGCCCGCCAGCAGCACACTACTGCGCGTGAAGTGTCGCACGTGACTCACCAGCTCGGTGCCGGGCGCGGCGAGGGTGGTGTTGAGCGCGCAGTGCGCGGGCGCGGGCAGCGGCGGCGCACGCAGGCCGGCGGCGGCGGCGGCCTGCGTGCCCAGCGACACGGCGCCCGCCAGCAGCACACTACTGCGCGTGAAGTGTCGCACGTGACTCACCAGCTCGGTGCCGGGCGCGGCGAGGGTGGTGTTGAGCGCGCAGTGCGCGGGCGCGGGCAGCGGCGGCGCGCGCAGGCCGGCGGCGGCGGCGGCCTGCGTGCCCAGCGACACGGCGCCCGCCAGCAGCGCGCCGGCCGCGCCGCCCGCCAGCGCGCCGCGCGGCCCCACCCACCAGCACGCCATGCCCAGCGTGAAGATGCCGCACGTGGCGCTCGCCGCGATCGCTGACAACGCCGTCGCCACGCCTGTACCACAACAACACCCTTAGTTACCTACGTCTGTATTGCACTTGTCTTTGGTATGATGGACCTTTATGATACCTCATCCTATAATAATTTACATATTAAGCTTCTATTTCAGAAACTGATAATAAAGCTTATCTCGCACGTACTACATGGAGCCTGCGGGTGTATTACGTATATATATACGCCTTAATTAATAAAGATCAATTTTTGGAAGCAAATGTTACAAACACAAAATGTTAACGAATGCAATTGAGTTTGATGGTGAACTTTGAATTATTGACTAACTGCTACCACAGACAGCTTTATCAGAAACCGGTGGATTTTTCTCCACCGAAATAGAGGCTTATGTCCAGCAGCGAGATATTACAGGCTAAATCGACCGTATCGTATCATACCGAAGACGAAGCTGATTACAGTTCAACATGAATGAGATTGAGTCTTACCAAGAACACCGCCCAGTTTCTCAATAACGACCAGCATCAGCACAGATATGACCGCGAGCGCCGCAGTGACGCAGCGCGCCAGCAGCCCCTCAGCCAGCGGCCGCAGCCGCAGCCGCAACCAGCCGTGCAGCAGGTCCTCCACCGCCACCAGCGCGCACGCGTTCAACACCGCTGATAGGGAACTGTCCACAACTGTATTGTACTACTTGTACTACTGCTACTGTGGCATGAGAATGCTAAACTTACTGAACTTGTACATGGCAATGTGAGTTCAATCCCACAGATCACTTCAGTCTATCGCAATCCACTGCTGGATATAGGCCTCCACAAGTTCGCATCAAAAATGGCGTGAAATCATGCCCATCGTCACCACGCGTAGGCTTACGCTTGGAGCAGCGTGGTGGATTAGGCTCTGATCCTTCTCCTACATGGGGAAAGAGGCTTATGCCCAATAGTGGGATATTACAGGCTAAAGCGTGAAGCGTTGCGTATTTGAACTATCATCCTTGTAGAGAAATATCATAAGTATATGGAATATTATTCACTAATAGTGTAAAAAATTACGAAAGCGTATTAAATACGAAACATATAAAGACAGTTAAAACTCAGTAGTACATTAAATACCAAAGACATTATCTAAAGACGGATCACTATAGCTGATGGCGTACCTGAGTCCAGCGCCGAAGACCCCCGCGAGGAAGACGCCAGCGAGGCCGGGCAGGTGCTGCTGGGCGGCCACGTAGGTGACGAAGGCGGGCAGCAGGCGGTCGTCCACGAGCGGCACGCCCGCCGGCTCGCAGCCGCCGCGCACCCACGCGCCCCACGCCGCCAGCCCGCACCACACGCACAGCGAGATCGCGAGGATCGCGCCCACGCAGAAGATACTCAGCGCTCTGGACACACAATCACACTAGACCGCGCAGAAGATACTCAGCGCTCTGAACACACCATCACACTTGACCACGCAGAAGATACTCAGCGCTCTAGACACACAATCACACTTGACCACGCAGAAGATACTCAGCGCTCTGGACACACAATCACACTTGACCACGCAGAAGATACTCAGCGTTCTGAAGACACACTCGCACTTGACTACGCAGAAGATACTCAACGCTGTGAACACACAATCACACTTGACCACGCAGAAGATACTCAGCGCTTTGAACACACAATCACACTTGACCACGCAGAAGATACTCAGCGCTTTGAACACACAATCATACTTGACCACGCAGAAGATACTCAGCGCTTTGAACACACAATCACACTTGACCACGCAGAAGATACTCAGCGCTCTGAACACACAATCACACTTGACCACGCAGAAGATGCCCAGTGCTCTACACACATTCACACTTGACTACGCAGAAGATGCCAGGTGCTCTACAGACATTCACACTAGACCACATAGAAGATACCCAGCGCTCTACACATACAATCACACATAACACACTGCACAGCCTGCTGCTGTGATACCAACAATCGAGCTACTTCGATCACCACTCATTAGGAACATTTGTATTCTAGTCAATTTAATGGTCAATATAAATTACTGGTGTCTATATAATTATGTATACGAGTGTAATGACAAGTGACAAGAACAATAAATATCTATTATCTTCGTTTAAATTTGCGGTTACTTTTTCTATTAACCAAATTTTCAGTTACTCAATGAAAGTAATCTTTACTTCTAAATGTACATGTGTTACATAACTTTGATTTCTAAGTTTGTGTTTTTTAAGGTCCATGGTCTCTAAGGTGTATCATTAAGGAGGAATTACTAGGTATGGGTACCATTTATTTGTAAAATGTTGGTAGTATGTGTATGTTATATTCAAACGTTAAAGAAATTAAGCCTGTGACCTTATAGCCGGTTGTTAGGTAATTAAACTAAAATCAATTAGTCATAAATGAGTACTATTTATATTCCATCAATAGCTAAGTATCAATTTAGGAGTTCCGTTTACGCTTTTGAAGGTTAAGATCGGACAATAAGAGATCAACTCTTAAAGTAAAAAATATATATAAATAGTTAAGTAAATAAACATCTCACACTCAATTATTTCTAGGAGGGTGACAATATTGTGCCTATAAGTTGGTTGAACATTTCTGGAAAACGCGATAACTGTCACGATTCTTACATGATAGCTCTTCGTTTGTTAGGAAGAGCGATGTAACGCTGCACCATGGTTTGATTGACGGAGTTGAAGCAAGTCCAGTACAGGAGTCCACCGACCACGGCGCCCCACCCTGTCTGGCGCACGTAGGGAGAAAAGTCCCAACTATAAACGAATAAAATACAGCAACGATTACAAAACCATTATGTAAACTATAATTCTGAAAACAAATCAAATTAATAATATAAAATTCGTACAAAATCAACTTTAAATAAAGTGTCGAATACGACAGGACTAATTAGATGCAAAAACTGAGCTGCCCAATAACCAGTAACAGCTTTTGTCAAACAAGCGTATGGTGCTCCTGATGGTAACCTGTTACTGTAGCCTTGAAATCTTACAATACCGGCAGTATTACAAGGAATTTGTCGACCCTACCCCCTTTATCAACAAAGCACATCCTCATAATTTCCGGGCCCACAATAAAGAAAGCAACGCTACTTGACTTGGACTGTAATCTATAATGGACATCATATTGGTCGATTTTTTCTGTTTTTGTGCGTCTGTTTGACAGCGGGTAGTACCTTACAGAAGATCACAGTAAAATAATACTGTTTTCAAGCAGTATTGTGTTCCTGTTGATGAGTAAGGTGACCAAAGCTCCTGAGGGGATTGGGGATTGGGTCGGCAACGCGCTTGCGATGCTTCTGGTGTTGCAGGCGTCTATAAGCTACGGTAATCGCTTACCATCAGGTGAGCCGTACGCTTGTTTGCGGACCTATTGACATAAAAAAAAGAGTCAAGTACAATGTAGTCAATAATATTACTGTTGTTTTGAGATGTATAACTTACTTAGACAAGTCAAGTCTTCCAGATTCCCTTGCTATACTCAGCACGTCACTGACGCCTCCAACAGCAAGCGTACCGGCCACCGCGACCAGCACCACTCCTATGAACATCACACCCGTCTGCACCGAGTCCGTCCATACAACCGCGCGAAGTCCGCCCTACATACATTAACATAAAGACATCAAAAATTGATGTTCAAAGTTAACTTCATGGCCCGTAATTAACATTAAAATGCGTCATCAACCATACAATCCCAACTTCTGTATTTATGTTGAATACAATGTAATAGAGTGAAGGTATGTAATATCATAGAATATTTAATGTAGAGACGCTTTGTTTAAATTTAAAAATATATTTTAATTGCGTTTTACTGGTCATACTAAATTGAAATTTATAATTAAAAATTATATATTAATGTTTATGATTAATAACAATTATTTATCAAAAACATAGCATAAAATCTAATAAACGAAACTTCGACTCACTAATACTGTATAGAGGCCACATATTACAACCATCGCACCAGCCACAGCAAACACATTGAAACCCGTTACTGAAAAACAAAAACGGAAAATAATTAAATAAATACGCAATTTAATACAATGAATAAAATAATTTCTCTATTACTACTAGATAAGTCTTCTAATAACTTTTTTATTATTTTATCTGCAAAAAAGTAGTCAAAAATTATGGGAATAACGTAATTAAAATTGATAACCGCTTTTTTTAAACGTGAGAACTTTCAAACAATTACTAACAAATATAGACAAAAGATACCACTTATTAAATTCTAATCAATTCTAATAATTAAAGAAACCGTGTTACTATCGCCTCATTTCATTTAATTATGGAAAAACAATGATTAATTATCACTTGAAGTACATATGTGCAATGTAATTAATTATCTTAAGAGCATAGATCTTAAGAGTTAAAATTTGTGACTGTTATAAGGTCGCAGGTATCTGGAGTATATTGAAAATTATTGTTACTTCACATTTTTGTTACTGTTACATTAAATTTAGAGATAAATTCACAATGTTAATTTGTATTTACTTAGTGATAATCATATTTATATTCGTTAAATGTTTAATTTGAGAGTGAAGGTTAATAACAAAAAAAAACCTAGTAATTTACAAAACACAAACAAATTGCATTTTTCCTATAAAATTATATATTGACAATACATTGTATCGAAAAAAAATGAATATATGGAAATATGGCACTGGCAACTACGAGCTCGTGGATGCTGTAATTTAAATTTAAAAAAAAATGTATCTGTATATACATATATATTAATAATATATTATATCTTCTTAAAAAAACCTAAGACTACAAGATTGCCTACATGTTAGTTAGTGTAAATAAATATTTTGCTAACGCCGAGCAAATAACAAATACTCAAACGTCAACAATAAAAACCAACAGAGCTGTTTTAATTAAGTACAATTACTAATACAGCATAGGTTTACAGTCCGAGCAAAAAATTCCATAGTTGATTAGCGAGAGAGCAGATATCTCGTTACTAATTACTACTTTTTTACTTACATTGATTAAATGCTAGTGCAGGAACGTAGACAACCATAGGCAGGAACAATACCTGAAAAGATATTTACAACGATATATCCATTAGCGTTATTTAACCCTCGATGAAAACTCTAATGTTATTGCTATTTTTTATGAAAAATAATTTATATCTGCTTTTTGTATTGTGATCGCCGGGGAATAGGCATTTGTAATCTTTATTATAATTTCCCTGCTTTCAGAGTTTCGGAATCTAAGGATAATAGTAATATGATATAACAATAATACACTCTTCTGACATATAAGCACAACAAGATCTGGACAATTTACAAAGAACATAAATTAGAGAAAGGAGAAGAAGAGGCACACAACGTGCTCCTATATTATAGGGGAAACAATAATGTCTTTTTTTCTCGTAGTTTACGAGACAGGGTAATTACCAAGGCAGACGTTATTCGTGAAGGTGTTTACAGAACAATACGTGTACAATTATTGCGATTACAATACGATAATGGTGTTTGCCATGACTCACTAACCGATAGAGATTTCTTGTGATAATTGGTAAAAAAAAAATATTAAAAATTGACAAACAATACATATGCAATTTCTGAACCGAAGCTTAAGTAGCTATTTTCCTTTTACAAAACAACAAAAAAAATGGCTAAATTACTGACGTGATTTCATTTCAGCAAATTTTTATTTTAAAAATTTATAATTTATGGATACAATTATTGAACTTATAAAAAAATGTAGAAATATGTTATCTAAACCTGCGCAATATGCGTATGTATGTAATATTTCCAATTTACCTAAAATCGTACATTTGCCTGTCAAATTAACTCAAAAGTGTAAAGACAAAATACGAGTTCCAAGACATGTGTAAATTAAAACAATACGCTCACATGTGAAATGGTCAATTGACAATGTACACAGCACGTTGACTCGCATGCGAGTGAAGTCCAAAGAGGTCATCCTTGACCACCAATTAGATCTTATAAATATAATGGTAATAAATAATTCAGATAGATTTTATTCATATAATAAATTTTTCTTAAACCTTTGGCTCCTTCTTCGTGATTAAAACGTCATAATTTTTTTTTATTATTGATTTTACTTTTATTCTATTTAATTTTATTTTTACTTATTGTTTTTTTTTTTTTTAATATAATTTTGTTTTGTTTTTTATTCTGAATGTTGTCTTGTTGTACTAACCCAATATGGACTTATAATTTGGTCTGAAATAAAGTATTATTATTATTATTATTTACTATAAACTTGATACACTATTGAGTTATCCAAGTAGACCCACGACGCGGTGTTTCCTATAACTTTTCTCTGTTTATAAACTGAACTAAAAATTTATTCAATCAATAGTTTTCTTCTGTATAATATTTGTACCTGCACGTTGAATACTTATAGTAAAATATAATTGGTCAAAATGATAGTAATAAAGCGTATTTAATCATGTTAATTTCATATACAACTAAAAATAATAATAGCGTTGTGTTCATTTTTATTCTCACGATAAACAGAATAAGCTGGTATTCGATCGTAAAGTACAAGAAATATCTAAGTATATTGCTAAGTATCGTATAAAGAAGTATGAGGAACTTATTTGTCTATCTATCCACCAAAATAAGAATATTTATTATTTTTAACTACGGGTGTCTGACAACTGTTACGTTTACAATATGTTTCGAATTTTTAATTAATATTTACATTTTACGTATTTGTGTATGTTAAGTAGCTAACTCTCGTAGTTTTACATATCCTATTGTACTAAAACTTGTCGATTCCATTCATACACAAATATATTGATAGGTACCTACTCGTATGAATTGCTTTGTTGTCGTGTTTCCGAGTGTATCAGACACACGTTTTTAACCGATTCCCAAAAAATTTGATCAGTAATTTAAATCGTTTTTTTTTACGTGTGTGGTCAAACACAATTATACTTCGATTATTTTTATTAAATCAGCTTTCTTATCGAAAGGATACACCCTTAATTAAATTATTTACTTACAATAAATTTGTTGGTCTACAATGTTTGCGCTCAAATAGCCTCTTAAATCCATTAATGATATAAAATGTGTATGTATTCTATCTGCAATTTTGTTTACTACAGAAAAATATTCGACATCATTTTGAACAGAATTGCGTCAAAATTCTATCGATTATTTATTGAGTCCGGCTGCAAATGTATGTGTTAAATTGGCCAAGTCAATGTGTTGATGAGAAATAATGTAGAAAAGTGCAAAGACCGCTTTGACAAGTCTAAGTTTCGGATGTTGCGCATTTTTTGTTAGAATTCCTTAGCAATGCTTTGTTTATTGCGCCTTCAATTCATCAACCAAATACTTGTTAAATTATTTTTTCATCGACCGAACCGATAAAGAGGAATCCTAAAATATGTGTACATACGAGTATGTGTATAATATGAATAAAAAAGAATATGTATACATAAATATATAAGAACTGGTTTACTAAACATCATCCTACATCCTTTTTGTAACAAAATGTTCATAAAATAGGAAAAAAAAGTGTGTGTCAGCGCCGACGCACGACTGGAGTTTACTCCTACAGACCGACTGTCTAAATAGGCACAGGCTTACTAGTCTAAGAAAAATATTAATACAATATCAAATGGTAAATAAACGAATCAAATAAGGCCATCTATCGGAACCCTATTGGGTTAGATGGCGTTAATAAAAACGTAACGAGAGTAACGAGTCATTCGTTCAGTAGATTTTACTCCTCATATGTTTTTCATACCGGGGGCCTAATATGAAAATCGATTCTTAAGGTCTAAACTCCAAAAAGGTTTAACTAGTGAATCATCATTACAGCCTATACAGTCCACTGCTAGACATAGGCCTCCACAAGTTTACGCCAAAAATAACGTGAACTCATGTGTTTTGCCCATAGTCACCACGCTGGGCAGGCGGGTTGGTGACCGCAGTACTGGCTTTGTCGCACCGAAGAGGCTGCTGCCCGTCTTCGGCCTGTGTATTTCAAAGCCAGCAGTTGGATGGTTATCCCACCATCGGTCGGCTTCTTAAGTTCCAAGTTGGTTGTGGAACCTTGTTATCCCTTAGTCGCCTCTTACGACACCCACGGGAAGAGAGGGGGTGGCTAAATTCTTTAGTGCCGTAGCCACACAGCTTTAACTAGTGAAACAAATTTATTATTAAAGCCTACATTACTTACAAATTGTAGACGATATAAACAACTTGCTTCAGTTTAAAAGAAGCTGTGACGTAACTGTCAAGGACTTTTTATCGAAACTTTACACAAGTGAAACAACTACGGCAATCTAGGAAAATACAAGAGTATTGAATCTTCAATTAAATAATCTTGGCATATCTTTACTAAATTTTATATCAAATACCCGTTAATATAGCTTAGCAGTTAAAGAGTATTTACTCAAGATTATTAATTGTAGTTAAAATAGACTATTACCTAACACTAACGATCAAATAATATAATTGCGACTTTGAAGCGAATATTGTTAATTATATCTTATAACCCTATTATTATTAGCTTGATTTATTTAATAACTGCTGTTAACACAAATATACATAAAGCACTGACATATTTTGTGCAGTTAAGTAAATAATTGTGTTTGCTCACAAACGAAAACGACTTCAATTACATCGACAGTAATACAACGTAAGTAGACGCAAAATAGTCAAGTAAATACGCGTTATCAAAGATTACTCAAAAAGTAGTCATCAGACCCCAATAAAATTCAAATGGGATCACAAGACAATTATCAGGTTTCAATTAAAATAAGAATTATCATAATTATCTATAAAAAATAAACTTCAGCTTTTTTCAGTCCACTGTTGGACAAAGGCCTCCCCAAGTTTGCGCCAAAAATGACATGAACTCATGTATTTTGTCCATAGTCACCGTGATTGGTTGGCGGGTTGGTGACCGCAGGGCTGACTTTGTCTAACCGAAGATGCTGCTGCCTGTCTTCCACATGTGTATTTCATAGCCACCAGTTGGATGGTTATCCCGCCATCGGTCAGGTTTTTAAGTTCCAAGGTGATGGTGGAACTGTGTTATCCCTTAGTCGCCTCTTACGACACTCACGGAAAGAGAGGGGTTAGCTACATTTTTTACTGCCGTAACCACACAGCAGCTAGCTATAGCTCACTACGTTATAATAGATCGACAGTCTGAACCAAAGTAGTTTTACTGAATGCCGATAGATGGCGTCGTGAGTACGCATAGTCACTTAAATACGCGTCATCAAAGATTACAAAAAAGTACTCATTACATCTCGACCAAATTTAAATGGGACTACAAAACAAAACACCAGCTTTCAATTAGAACAAGAATAGGTTATAATACAACGTAGGTCAACGAATAAATAGTCAAACTAATACGCATTATTACATGTAGCTCAAAAAGGACTTGTTAGATCTCAATTAAATTTAAATGGGACCACGTGACGGGCACTACCTTTCGATTTAAACAAAAATCATTGAAATCGATCCACCCAGTGAAAAGTCCCAAAAGTTCCAAAAGTTCTGAGGTAACATACATAAAAAATACAGTCGAATAGAGAACCTCCTCTTTTTTGGAAGTCGGTTAAAAAGTGAATGAAGATTTTTTTAAGATAATGGAATTATCTCATTGTTACAAGAATTTTCTATCTTATAATAGTTGTAGAGACAAAAGAAAAAACCGTTGCTATCTACGCTTTAACATAAATAACGTCCCAATGCATTCTGCCAGTAAACCGCGATGTTTTCATATCATACAATTAGTTAATAATAATAATATAAGTAACATAGAGTACATTGATACGATCACTAAAGCCAAAAAAGATTATAGTGGACTTGATTTACCGACAATTAGCTCAGAAATTATGACTAAACATGTTCAATATTGTTAATTTTATACAGACGGATCTAAAGATTCGAACAATTTAGGGCCTGCATTTTTCAACAAACAAATAGGAATCGATTTCAAGTTTAAAATCAACGCTAATATTTCAATAACGTATTTGGAACTCTTTGCAATACTTGTTAAGACTACTTAATTAAGAGCTCGCTTAGCATTTGGCTGTACCAATGTAACCCCGATAGCCTACAAGATTACATTAGCTATTGCAGCAGTACAATCGCATGTCTAAAAATATTACCTTGCAATGGATTCCTTCATATGTGGATATAACTGGTAATTAAAAGGGTGACCAATTAGCCAAAATGACTATTATTAATGGAATTGATGTTTCTGTAAGACCGTATCATGCAGACTGTATTTTTTTTTATCACAAAAACATTTACGAGTAATGGACAGAATATTTCGATAAAAGGTCAAAGGAGAAAGGTATTTGGTACAAGACAATCCAACCACAACCTATCTAGCAAGTTCAGCGTGGATTGAAAATAATTGTCGTATAAAAAAAAATGATAATATGAGTATTGAGTTGAGACTCAACAATTATAACACTTATGATACGTTTTCGTTCTGTGCATATTCCGCTGGATAAGATCGCACACCTTATTAAAGTTGACTTGCCAAATTGCAACAATTGTAATACCATAGAGGATGTTATATGTCTTATTGTTTCGAAATGTCGAAGCAGAAAATAGGTCAACAACGAACTGCTTCAAAGGGTTAGTCAAAAATAAAATACTTTGTTAAGTTTTAATATTACTTACCTCATCCAAAAGAAACAGTATCGATGCTACCGCTCTAACGTGTCGGTTGAATCGAAGTTCTAAATACTGAAACAATTAGACCATCATTAGTATTTCTATAAAGAAACTTTAACATTAGTTTAACTTAATTATTTTAAGTGTTATTTTTATTTAATGTATCCAATTTTATCGACGACTTTAGAGCGGCTGAGTAATCCAGAATATCAAATGTGAGATCTTGTGACTAAAATATGTTATCATGAAAATAAAGTATAGTCTTTTTATGTTCAGAAATAAAGTAGTCTTAACGGAAAAAAGAATATGAAAATCAATTATGTACTTTCAGAAATTAGTGCCTACAAATTTACAAAAAAATTAACAAAATAATTAACATAATTTACCTCTTTATAATATTTAAGCATTAGATGATGAAGATGAGATAAGGAAAAACCTAATAAAATGAGTCAAATCTTATTTCCAAACCATTCGAACAACGTGTGATATTTCCTTACATGTTAATAACCACTTCGGCCAACATAACGATCGACCTCAAAAAATTTATTCTAATCTAAGGCTTGTTTATAAAAAAAAATATTCAGTTAAAATTTATTTATATATATTCTCGTTTATATAATTATTTATTTTAATTGTATTATGATGCGGATTACTAAAAATGGTATCAAAAACATAAAATTGTATTTTTAAATAATTAGGCTAAAAATATCGAAAGAAGTATTTAGTCGTACATATTATTTCTGATTTCAAAACAACCAGTAATTGAACAAGATGTTGATGACGTAATGAGAACGCAGTTTTATTTCTATCGTACAAAGTCCACCGCGAGCGTTTGACAGATTTGCACTTGTATGAGATTACCTAACGTAGATAACATCTATACTAAACCGACTTGTGATAAAGAATGAAACTGAACGACATCTAATAGATTATATTCATTCTTATATAATTACTAGCTTACCCAGCCACGCGTTGCTATGACTCAGTAATTATAATATATTAAAAAAAATAATAAATAAATGCCAAACCACCATATATTAAGATTTTATACAACTAACCGATAAATACACACTAAAGTCGTATACTAAATATTTAATTTGCAATAACAAATATTGAGATCAATAATTGAGATAAAAACTACCCTATCTCCCAAGTTGTACCAAATTACAGATGCTTACATAATATAAAAAATGGTTTAGTAGTTTCGGAGTTTATCGCTTACATCCATCGTGACACGAAATTTTTATACATATATATAGATAATGCCGTTTTTAACACATACGCTTTGTTTAGCTCTAGTCGCACATTTAAAATTAGTTACATACATAAATAAAATATATACAAATACCAAAATATGGCTGGATAAGTTATTGTGTGTGAAAAATGGTTTTTGTATAATTACTTTGTTATTGAAATATTCAACGTTAAAAATGAAACAGACGAGACAAAATTTACCCGTAATTTACATTGCAAGATTCAAAATAAAAGAGAGATATTTCAAGATTTTTTTAGCTACTTTGTTATTTTTGAATAATACCCATTCCAAATAACCATATTCATAGGCTTGGCATTAGCCATGAAACCCGGAAATTTAATAAATAATATTCAAAACATTATATATATATATATATATATATATATATATATATATATATATATATATGAAACTGATTGCTATAAAATAAATTTTAAAATAGAAAATTTTTGTTATTACTTATAGAAAAAAAACTTGTAGCTGTGTTAAATACAGTACCATTTAACACAAATACCTTCACATTTTAACACAAATATCTTTGTTTAATGGGAAATAGTCTAATACAAATCTAGATAGACACATACTTTAGTAAACTTATATACATCGATTAACAAAAAAAAAAGAATCAACGTCAGATCAGTGATTCAATAATAAGTTACATTGGAACTAAAATTGTTTTCACATAATGTACACACTACACATGTATTTATGTGAGTACTCGTACAACTGTTTTAGACGAAGTGAGTAAGAGGTACTATATCTATCTTTTAAATTACCAAAAAGTTAAGTATCATTATCGTTACTACGAGAAAGTTTAAGCTTTGAATACATATGAGACTTTACTCTAGCTATGTAGCCTTTATAGAATGTTTCATCATATTTTAACAAATAAAACAAATCGAACTTACCTCATATGAAGAGGATAGCCTTAGCGTACAGAACACAGGTAAATACACGGTAGCTACCACGACGCAGCTGAGTGTGACCCCCACGATTACCAACCAATATTGTGTGCCGTAGTTGTAAATTTCTGCCGGCGTTCCGAGGATTGTCACACCGGAAACATAGCTATAGATGAAAAACATACAATAAATATATAGGTACGAGTATGTACCTATTAAGTCATAATCATCAACGTATTTTTTTTTATTTAACTGATTATGAACTGATGTCGCGCGTTAAAAAAAATGTAATAAATATATGTAATGTAATTAAAGAGCATAGAATAAGAGAATATTAATTCTTTCTTAACGCGACGAACTAAATCACAGATAGGTAAATATATATTTAAAAAAAAAGTTGGAGAAATATACGTTACACTGATAGTATAATAACTGAACTGATAGAATAGTAAACTTTATAACACAACAAATACTCGTAGGTATATTATTAAAGATACTTTAATGATAGTTTCAGATGGTATAGTGCAATGTGCGGAGTTATGGCTAGTTCTAGTATGGTAGTTTTATGCGGACGTATGTGACAATTGACCGATAATTTGGGCATTTATCTAACAGTACTGTAACTTCATTTACAGTCACTCGACTAAATCGCCTTTACGTTTAATGGCGTTCCAAATATTTGATAAAAAAGACTAGACACATAATCCCTCAGCATATTTATCTTCGACTAGCTTGTTGGCGCAGTTTGTAGTGGCCCTGCTTTCTGTTCTGCGGGTTGTGGGTTCGATTCCCGCCTGAGTCTAGGTGTAATATAATATTTGTATTTATATATTTATATATGTGTTATTACTATGTATATTTATTAAGAAAATAGTTATAACAGTCGGCTGTTAGTGTAATTTACCATAGGAACAGACGACCGTGTGTGTATGTTATATGATATTTATTTATATTTATTCCATACATAGTACAGTCCCATAACTAGGCAAAAGACTCTTTCTCCCTATAGTAGAAGGGTTAGTACTTTTTGCATTCCCTGTTCTCTACCGTAGTAACCGAATAATTCCCTTACAGCGAATAACGATCGTTATCACTTGATGTAGATACCTGTCTATGATAAGAATCGAAACCGATAGCTTTACGTGCTTTCCGTTACACAGTGGGGAAACACACAAGGACGTACAGCCATATTTAAAATTATATTTGTTCGGTTGCTTACCACGTTTATTGTTTTGTTGAGATCCCTATATTTCGGCAATGTTTTAATCGCCATGGATTACGGAGAGACTGTCTCCTTGTGAGTTTAAGCCTCCCCGATTTAAACGGCCAAACAAATATAAATTTAAATATGAAAAGTAATTGCATTAGCATTAAAAAGACATACAACCAGGCAGAAACAAATATTTGGACAAATACAAACTTCTACACCGGGCGGAAATAGAATCCGCGACCGCCAGTATATTAGGCGACTACATGAATCACAACACCAGAACGACTATCGACACTTGTTTATAACATGGTCACAGAATTTTAACCCTTTTGATGAGCAAGCTACTGAGTTGAATTCTGATAAGATATTGGAAAAATAAAACATTATTGTTGAACGTACTTAAAATTTAAAGGTTACGTTTGTCGAGAAAATAAGAATAATTCCACTATAATACACAAATTTCATTTTTACGACGTAATAATATTGTAACTAAATTAATCATTTTAAAGATATGTCTATTAAGATAACACGGTGAATTAGTACAGATTATTAGCGCATAATAATTATATTTATAGCTAAGTGAACTTTCTTATTCTGCTGGTTAATTTCTCCGTTATATAATCCTTACTTTTATGAAATGAGATACGTTATCTAAAATATTTATTTTATCAACGGCTTTTCAATGAAAAAATATACGTTTAACATCTTAATATTCTATTTGGATATAAACAGGTTACGGATCTTAATACAGCGCGATTACAATCTGGCCTTCGCGATTTATGAGGGCTAGTCAATAACCCCATTGACAACAATGAAACCATCGTTGTCACGGTAACAACGGGGATTGAGTGTTTTACGCGTTTTGTGATCCTCTTTTTTTATAATTGAATTCGTTAATAATAATAAACTTCATTATCTTGGCACTCAGATCACGTTTCCTACTTCTTTTGATTTTATTTTTGTAGTAATAAACATAACTCTCCTTGTAATAATTGATAATACTTATTGTGAATGAATTTAAAATATATAATTCACGTTATGCTGTTCCTAAAAAAACACATAAAACGTTGTCATTTATACATTTTCTTGTAACCCTCGCTAGAACAGCAAGACAGAATAACCTCCAACTCTTATCCCTAAATAAAAGATAGCTCTGCCCAGCATTGGCACGATTATATGATGCTGCGGTAAGCTGCAGATATTCTTAGTTTTCTGTTGTTAACCTAATAACTTTAACACAACCATTTGGGCTCGTTTGTTTCCAATTCTTGCGAAAAAAATTACGTAATTTTAGACGAAAAGCGTATGAACAGAACGTAAGCAAATGTTACGTCGTTATTATTAACATTAGCTATTAACCTAATGAGAAATATACTACATAATCTAAAATTAGTTTTCAAAAGTAACAGGTTAGTAAAAAAACCGCTCAAGTGCGAGTAAAACTTGCGTCCCGAGGGTTCCGTACAAAATTATTCCATAAAAATTGATAATTTTTTTTTTTTTTTTTATTATTTGACGTGACTAAAAATTTATGCTTTTCGCAATTTTTTCTTTATGTGTGCTATAAGACGTTGCTTCGTACCAAATTTCAAGATTCTGAGTTCACAGGAAGTACCCTGTAGGTTTTGATTACCTTGCCAGTGTCGAAAATTTGCAGCATAAACGGTTGTATCTTTTGATTACGTTGGCTTAGAATTTTGATTTTTTCCACAGCTAAACGGCATACCTAATTATTTGATATAAATTTCAGCTTGATACCTCCACGCGTTCCTGAGAAAAAGGGTCTTGACAGACAGACTGACAACAAAGTGATCCTATAAGGGTTCCGTTTATTCCTTTTGAGGTACGGAACCCTAAAAAAGTAAGAAGTGGAAAAAGATTTTGTAAAGTATTGTAAAAGGAAACATATTGAGGTTTTAATCTTGACATCTCTAATTGAACTCCTCCGTGGCCTTTTAATTCTACTGGACATAGACAAAATCATTCACGTTATTTTAGTATTATTGAAAGCCATGAATCCAAATGAATAAATAATTGAATTAATAGAAGGAAAACGGACCATATTAAAAGGCACCCTATCTCCGTTCTTAGTTTTTTCTTACACCTCTTTATGATTTTAACCAGTAACAGATTCATCATCCAGTGAACTGCAAATTTCCATATGTGATGGTGATCAATTAACATCAAGTGACGTGTCTGTTTACTTAATAACTATTAAAAATTGTGCCTAGGTTATTCTATCAGCCAGTGTCACGCAATGTATACATTAGCAGTTCTATTTTATAATTATTAAATAAATATTCAATCATCATCAATCATTACAGCCTATACAGTCCACTGCTGGACATAGGCCTCCACAAGTTTACGCCAAAAATAACGTGAACTCATGTGTTTTGCCCATAGTCACCACGCTGGGCAGGCGGGTTGGTGACCGCAGTAATGGCTTTGTCGCACCGAAGACGCTGCTGCCCGTCTTCGGCCTTTGTATTTCAAAGCCAGCAGTTGGATGGTTATCCCGCCATCGGTCGGCTTCTTAAGTTCCAAGGTGGTTGTGGAACCTTGTTATCCCTTAGTCGACACGACACCCATGGGAAGAGAGGGGGTGGCTAAATTCTTTAGTGCCGTAGCCACACAGCACAATCAATATTATTTGTAATTAATTCAAAAGACAAATAATTGTGTTTGCAGACAAACGAAAAAAACCGACTTCAATTACATCGAAAAGTAATACAACGTAGATCGACGAAAAAATAGTCAAGTAACTACGCGTTATGAAAGATTACTCAAAAAGTAGTTATCAGATCTCGATAAAATTTATATTTATATGTGACCACATGACAAACATCAGCTTTCGATTAAATTAAAAATTATTAAAATCGGTACACCCAGTAAAATGTTATTGCGGATTTTCAAGAAGTTCCCTCGATTTCTCTGGGATCCCATCATCAGATCCTGGTTTCCTTCTCATGGTACCAAACTAGGGATATCCCCTTTCTAACAAAAAAAGAATTATCAAAATCGGTACACCCAGTAAAAAGTTATTGCGGATTTTCAAGAGTTTCCCTCGATTTCTCTGGGATCCCATCATCAGATCCTAGTTTCCTTATCATGGTACTAAGCTTGGGATATCTCCTTTCCAACAAAAAAATAATTATCAAAATCGGTACATCCAGCAGAAAGTTATGCGGTATAATACAACGTAGGTCGACGAAAAAAGCGTCAAGTAAAAACGCATTATTAAATATAGCTCGAAAAGTAGTTGTTAGATCTCAAATAAATTTAAATGGGACCAATTGGCACACACCACCTTTCGAGTAAAACAAAATTTGTCGAAATCGGTCTACCCGCTCAAAAGTTCTGATGTAACATACATAAAAAAAAAAATACAGTCGAATTGAGAACCTCCTCCTTTTTTGGAAGTCGGTTAAATACTGTAAAACCTCCAAAGATATTACATTCTGTAACCAAAATATAGACCTACTTTGATATATACTCATATTCGGTCTTTCATAAGACTGAAGTTAAAAACAAGCTACTTAAAAACTATTTCATTACACTGCTTTTCATAATCTGTGTATGACGTACCAATTATAAGCAACTTATTTAATTAATTCACTGCTAAATAATTGCATAAATATACGTTTACTTTTATTAAGTTATTGTTTGTTAAATATAGAGATAGATAGAATATACTTTATTGCACACCACTCGGAAAAAAAACATTACATAAAACAGTTATTTACACATAGAGATAGTAATGTACAAAGGCGGTCTTATCGCTTAGTAGCGATCTCTTCCAGACAACCTTTAGATATAGGATAATATGCATTGAAAAGGTATATTATTTAGGATTAATTTCATTCTTTGATTATTTGGAATTTTAAGGTCAATAACCTGTGAAGATGTTATATTTAATTAGTTTTTTACAATATAATAAGTATTGTTTATGGAATATGTAATGGATATATTTGATTCTAATATACTTAAATAGTACACATTTTTAATAATAGCATTATCTCTAAAGAAATTATTAAAATTATTTAAGCTCGTCCAACTAAAGAAATTTATAAGGATGACTATAAAATTATAATTTAAAAAAATAAGGCGCATATTTTCCTGTACGACTAGAACAATATTAAAGACTTCTAATTAAAACCAACTTGTAATGGCAATCGTTTTAGATATTGTATTTTGATTACCTGGCAATCAATGACATAGCAACAGGGAAAGTCGACATCGCCTTTCCTCCAAGTAAGTAATCCTTAAGGTCCACCAAAGCTTTACTCCTGGAGCCAATAGCGCTATACCAAATTCCTCCAGCACATGATGCTGCGCAGAGTACCCCAAATGCTACGTAATCCCCCACCCCAAAACCCCCTTCTTCCATTGTGAACGACATCTTGAAGTCCTGTACAAAAAATAAAAATAATAAAGTAACTTTTCTAAACATTTTATACTTGTCTATTAAAGATTTATATTCTATAGATTTAGACATACATCGTATCTATCAATATTCACAAAATTTTTAAATTGAATAGCATATTTTTCTTCTTTAAAAATACATAAAGAGTTATAAAACTAATGTTATTACAGTTTACGAAGAGAACCCGGATTAGGGTAAATCTAATAAATCACCTTGTATACAAATAACTTTGTTTCTACAAATTTTACGTCGTTTTCTCATGATACAAAATAAACAATCATTTCCTCATGATATAAACCATGTCTTTAAAAAATTATGTTCACAAGAAAGGATAGGAGAAACCAAGCATGCCATTAGATATTACGACTAGAAAAAAAAACAACATGATCATATTTGATAAAACCGTGGGCATGTTTCATTTCCACTACCAGCTAGATAACATTGTATTTGTGATAAAATCGTATATTACATAATCAGATTTGTTCACAAACGAATCAAAACAAACTTCAATTTACATTGACAGATAATACAATGTAGGTAGTCGAAAAAATAGCGAATTCAATATGCATTTTTAGGCAGAACTGGAAAAGTATAAAGTACTCGAAAGACCTCGATCAATATAAATAGGACCACACTACAAGCACCAATCGGCTTTCGAATAAAGTAGAATCATCAAAATGAATGAAAAAATCAAATCAAAAACAACAAAAACACAGTCAAATTGAGAACCTCTTTCTTTTTTAAATCGCTTAAAAATACACTAAAATATATAACTTTTAGTGAAGATTCAAACCTCAAACTATCTCGACGCGTCAAACAAATCTTTTAATAGCATTTTTGATAAGAGTTGGGAAGTATGAAAAAGCAGGAAAATATACGAGTACCTGTATTAACATTTTACCATAAAAAACTAAGACGACTAAGAATAGCTTATAGCGCAATAGTTGAAAGTCATAGTGAGCGTAACATACTGACTTAAAACGACTTGCATACCTATTCACTTTAACAGTGCTAAGCAAAAATTACAGTGCTAAGCTAAAATACAGTAAAAGAGCATTAGAAAATACAACAACTCCGTGAAATGCTAACAACATATGACAGCCACAATTTATATAATATTTGACTCATAAATAGTTGCCAATTATAAAGAATTTTTGCTAGTTCTAAGTTCCTAATTTGGAAAAAGACCGATCCTTTTAAAAATATTTTTAACCGACTTCAAAAAAGGAGGAAGTTACTCAATTCGACCGTACATATATATTTTTTAATGTATGTTCGGGGGTAACTTCGTCGTTTATAAACCGACTTTGATAATTCTTTTTTTTTTGGAAAGTAGATGTAAAGTTCAAGTAAGTTTCATTATCATGGTACCACCATGATAATGAAACTAGGAACTGATGATAGTATCCCAGAGAAATCGAGGGAAACCCTCGAAAATCAGCATAACTTTTTACTGGGTGTACCGATTTTGATGATTTTTATTATATTTAATCGATAGCCGATGTTTATCATGTGGTCACATTTAAATTTCATCGAGATCTGATTACAACTTTTGGAGTAATCTTTGATAATGCGTATTTACTTGACTATTTTTTCGTCTACCTACGTTGTATAACTTCTCGATGTAATTGAAGTCGGTTTTTTTTTTGTATGCCAGCAAACACAATTATAAACTTTTCAACACTTAATAAAATGCAATGCCTAATGCATGAATTCTGATATAGATTTAATCAATTTATCGACATTATATATTGACCTAGTTATTAAAGAAATATTTAAAAAAATCATTCTCAAATGCTTTTAGGTGATATTGTATATAATAGTGTATGTGTTGTTAAAATAAACTAAACAGATAATTCAAATGTGGAATACTTTTTTTTAGAGTATATTAACTAAAATAGATTTTTGGCCTCTGACCGTAGGGAGCTACGAATTCTGATAATTAGGTCAAGGCGTGGAATTATTCCATAATATAATATAAATATATAATAATACAATAAACCCAAGCAATAAGATATATTTATACCAAAGTGGAAGCCATTGAATTAAACAAATAATTTTACAACAAATCTTGTATTGAGATTTATCTTAATCAAATGCTATCGTGCAAGATAACTTATCGTGAATTTTAATATTATATTGATTTAATCAACAAAATCTCAAGATTCAAAGGTCGAAGTACAAGGACGGTACTTGGTTATTCACATTTTCATATTCTTGAGCATTCATATTTCGAAATGTCTACGTCACTTTATCAAACTTTTATTTATTTTTTTACCTAAAATAGTAATATAACAATACAAATTTATATTAGTAGGTACCACTATAGATGATAAATGCAAAAAATGCAATGCGTATAATTAATTATAAATGCGTGTCATTATACCTATAATATTTGGTGTAACATATCTTATTTTAAAACTATAAGAAAAAAAAAGTAAAAAAGCAATCGTTTTGTAACAATAATTGGAACTGCATATTACTTTTTACTTATGTTATATCACATAAACTAATATTAATTTAGTTATTATTATTTAATTATAATACAAATTAAATCCTCTTACATAATTTAAGACAAATCGTAATTTATTAAATTTGTAATGCAAACAGTAATGCCGTAATACATAACATTTCAATATAATGTTGTGAACGCTTAACAAAAAAAAAAACTACAAAATCGAGCAATGACCTTTGAAGGAATTTATTAAAATTTTACAATGTAATGAGTACAAATTACGAATGTATCTTTTTTTATTTATATTTACTTATTTTCGAAATATAAAATTCAGTTTGACATTAGAAATAATTTATAGTTACACATTAACCAATATAGTTTCCACATTTTATAAGTTTTACTTTATTTAGTTATAATTACGATTAAGTCTTGTTCTATAATCTTTTATTTATCTGATACTAGCTTTTACCCGTGGCTTTGCTTGCATTGATTTTTTTAAACAAAAAGTATCCTGTGTTACTTCTAATACTTCCAATATTATGTGTACAAAGTTTCATGATGATCGGTTAAATAGTTTTCGCGTGAACGCGTAACAAACAAACTTACATTCATATTTATAATATTAATTAGCTGACCCCGCAAACGTTGTTCTAACATAATATACATTATTAACCCGCTTAATCCCCCCCCCCCCTTCATAACTTAAGAGTATGAAAAATATATATTTGCCGATTCTCAGACCTACCGATATGCAGACAAAATTACATAAAAATCGGTCCAGCCGTTTCGGAGGAATATGGTAACTAACATTGTGACACGATAATTTTATGTATAAGATTAGCCTTTACCCGCGACTTCGCTCGCATTGAATTTTTTTAGGTATTAGGGATATAGGGATTAGGAATTAGGGATATCACAATAAATTATTTATAACGTAATATTCTTACTGATAGTCCACTTCATAAATTTGAACACGTTTTTGATTGATTGATTTGAAGATTGGATCGTAACCAATACAACGAACTGTATTTCCGCATTCAAAACAATGAACAATATAACGATCGTCTCTACCTGTTGACAATATTGTAAGAAATGAACTCACTTCTTACCTTACAAAACGATTTTCATGTATGTAATTTGTACATTAATTAATAATTTATAGTGGACCTGACTTATATGACCATATCAGAATAAAAACTAATATTTTTTGTATAAGGGAAAATTTGTAAAAATCATGCATTCTCGTTTCTCGTTATGTATTAGAAAAAATAGCTCTAATTTACTTTAATCTTTTATAAAGGCCTATTTATACCTAAATAATAAATTACTTTGTATATGTACCAGCGTCTTCGGTGCGACAAAGCCAGCCCTATGAACATCTACCCGTCTGCCCAGCGTAGTGACTATGGGCAATACACATGAGTTCACGCCGTTTTTTGGCGTGAACTTGTGGAGGCCTATGTCCAACAGTGGACTGCGATAGACTGAAGTGACGATGATGATGATGATGATGATGAATAAGACTACATTTTACCTTGTAATTTTGGTTTAAAGAAATTCTTTTGCCTCCTAAATCTCAGATTGTATTGGTAACGTCGTCCTTCTTAATTTCACTTCTATATAAAACTTTTACGGATTTAGAGTTTTAAGCCTTTTACGGAAAAAGGCTTATACGGAAGAAGTATACGGATTCTTGGCATATATGGTGTATTGCCAACGATACAAGGGCATCAACGCGTGTACTGCACAATGTCGACAAGTCCACTAGTTCCGATAACTTTCACTAAACATCACAACTCGCAGGTATCTGTTGCACTCTATGCAGTAAAATATTCATATCAATGTTCACATTCTTTGTAAAATAACTTAAATTTCCCGCGCGTTTCGAATATAGACTACGAATGTCATTGTCAGCTTATCACATACACTACTCATTTCATGACGGCTCCGAAAAAGAGCACATGCAATTATTTTGATAGCAATAGCCTAAAAGTATACACGTCAGTTTCAACATACGACCGCACGAGTTATGTTTAATTGAATAGCCAACATACGTCAGTCGCACACACTACAAAATTAGTGACACGATTTAAAAATGCAACACACACATTGGCGCGCACCATATGTTGCGAATACACACCGAAAGGAATTTTTTTACAGCTCTCGTAGTGACATCTGTTGATAAGCTGCTCAAACGTGATCATAAAACTGCTTTATCGACAGTACAGATGGGAAAATTTCACTAAGCAACACACTGAATTCACTGAATTAACTCTACTTTTATGGGTTTAACAATTTAGTTTCTTATATTTTCTGCTGTGTGGTTACGGCAATAAAGAATATAGCCATCCCCTCTCTTCCCGTGGGTGTCATAAAAGGCGACTAAGGGATAACACAGTTCCACTAACACCTTTGAACACCTGGCTTTGAAATACACAGGCCGAAGAAGGCAGCAGCGTCTTCGGTGCGACCAAGCCAGCCTTGCGGTCACCAACCCGCCTGCCCAGCGTGGTGATTATGCGCAAAACACATCAGTTCACGCTGTTTTTGGCATGAACTTGTGGATGCCTTTGTCCAGCAGTGGACTGCGATAGGCTGAAGTGATGATGATGGTGAAGTGATATTTTTTACTAGCTGCACCCTGCGCACGATGCTACGCTTTTTTTTATCGTACCAACTCAGAAACCTTTGTGGCCTCATGCACAACACTTTGCTGAAGATCATGATCAAATGCATAGTTTACGATTCTATAAAGGACATACAGACAAACATTCATTTTCATATATATAGATTTTCCAACAGAAAATAATTTTATTTTTTGAAATGTAAGATTTTTTTATTATTATTTACCGCATTAATTTACCTATATCTTCATAAAAAACGTACTTATAAGTATTTTATTTTTACCGTTTTAAATAATTTAAAATTGTGTCTTAACTTTATTCAATTATCCTATTTATATCAAAGCTAAATATATGAATTTTTATATAAAACCTATTTTACAAAATGACGTACCAAAAATCTATATGAGTTTAATAGTTTTATGATGCCGGTGACATTATTTATTACATTTTACTTTAATTTCGTGATATAAAAATATGCCACCTAAATCAAAAGAAACAGCAACAAAAAAACCTCTACCTCAACTCTTAAGACCCAGTATTAGTAATTCAAGTCTAAATTTCGTTCCAGATGATGTTATAGAAGGTAGGACACATAAATAAAAATTATTATTTGCCTATTTGATCGGTGCTTTTGGTGATATTGATAAACTACAACTTAACTACAATATTTTCGTCTCTCTTACTGTCTTTACTTTCTGAGGCAAAATTATTTCTATACCTTTCAACGACAATCACGTCGCTTTCTTCATCATCACTAAGGAAGAAACCCATGTTATTGTGTAATTTCTACTTAGCGCAGCTAATTAATAAATGTAGTTATGAAATACAACATAGTACTTAATTGATATAAAATGCATTAATATATTATAACACGGATAATTACATAATTAATTCGCGATTGTTATTAATACTACGAAAATGTTAATATGTTTCATAGGAATAATTAGCAAATGACGACATGTGTCACCTGGTGTTCAGTGATTAACGCATCATTATAATTATACTTACAGCACGAAAATGCATTGCTAATTAAAATAAGATTTGTTGGTTTATTGAAGTTAACGGTTGTAAAGCCATAGGTAGCTGATGTAGCTTCTTGCATTTTTGTGAAAGTGTTCTTCTCATCTAAAAACATAAGCGTCCTTTTTAAAGGTTTTCAAGAAAGAATAGAAACGGGAATAATTTGGACTTTTGCGGAAGAAGCCGCTAGATATCATAAACAAAAATTTTATTTAAAAAAAGTCAAATTTTCTGAAGGTCTTCAAAATAGAATAAAAAAGAGTATTCTTAACGGCTTTCTTGATGAAAAATCTAAATTCACCCTCAGTGAACAATGGGAAATACTGTTATCAATGTGTTTATGGGATAATGAAAAATTTTCAAATGAAGAGGCAAAAAACTGTTTTAACATTAACAATTCAATAACTGATAACATAATTGAAATGATAAAAATTGCTGTTCAAAAAAATGATCGGGATTTGCTAAAAATGAATTTGAAAATGGTTCTTACTCTGAGAGTGAATGATTGTGAGGTAACTCTATCTTAGTATTTTCATAATTACTTTATTATGACAGTATTAGATTAACTTAAAATATCTTATTGGTACTAATATTATACCTAAGTAGTTATGTTATATTAATTCGGCTTTAACTTTAAAAGCATCCAAAAAACTTGGGTTGTACATAAAATAAGCAATTCTTAGTCAGCTGCACTATTTTCAAAAGTGCTATGTTTATGCATTGCAATTGCAAATTAGCAGTAAGAATTTAGTGAAGCAATTCGCAGTAAGCAAGGGGATGATAATACTAAACAAATAGAAAAATCAAAACGTGTTTTAGTATGCGTAAATATATCTATTAATAGCATAGAGAAGGAAAGTGTATCAGATAGAACATCAACGCGTTTTTATTATTGTTAAATTACTATTTATAAACTTACACCACGTGATTATGCATAATACTTTATTTGGCTCTTCTAGACTTAATAATATTTATTATGCTCGTTTTTAGATGACGGAATTGGATGACTCTTTAAAGGAATTTCAAAACTTGTCAACTTTAAATCTTTGTGGAAATCATATAGCTGAATTTGACCCACACGTCCTTCCGCGAGGATTAATAATATTAGAACTGCAAAATAATCGTATTAGCAATCTGGACATATTTGTTGAAAAATTACCATCTAATTTGATTTGTTTGGGACTCGCCAGGAATCTACTGTACAATGGTTTATTGCTTTTGGATGCATCAAATATTAATTTAAATAGATAAATACATATATAACTGAAGATGAAATACCCAAAATTACTAATTTCGTCTATCGACTCTACATTCAACACAAAAATGTGTTAACTACAAAAATTTAGTTTTGATTGAGAATTCATGTCACTAATTTGTCTCGGCCGTATAGTACAATTAAATAATTTCTTTATAATTTATTAATTTTAGATAGTATTAATGGGCTATCAAGACTATCACACAATATTACGATTTTGGATTTATCTGACAACGACATCTATGATTTAGAAGCGGTACTAACACCTTTGGCTGTACTACCAGATCTGATAGCGTTACAACTTGCAGGCAACCCTTGCGCGGTGTGTTTTATATTTTATTGCTCGCATGTACATATTCTGTAAGTTAAATGTAGATGGCGCTGTAAAAGATTATCATTATCAATAAGAGCTGTACTATTAATTTCGTTTATAATACATAATTATTATAGAGGTCATTATAAATAAAAATTAAATTTACTAAACTAATATATTCTATTTCCAATGTCATAAGAAATTACATATGATTAGGGTTTATTCGTTATCAAGAAACTTATAAAACATATTTCTATGTTTTGATATTTTTGTTATTTTATTTAACATATCTAATTTTTCAACTGTATTACACATCATAATTATTAGGAACATACATATTTTTACAAATTCGCTATTTAGGTAATTAATATTCAATTTTTAAACTTATTATATTTTTTATACAAAAAACCTATGATCCAATATCTTTTAAATATTCTAAAAGTAAATTAAGCTCCACCTACTTAACAAAACAACTGAGTTTAATAAAACAAAAAAAGACCATTTAACATATATGCCAATAATATGCCATAACACAAAATATCGTGTCTCTACCGCTCTACCGCATTCACAGTATCCAACAGTTTAAAGAAATAACTCAAATATAAACTCACACTATATTTGAATTGGTAATGATTGATTACTTTCTGACGTGCGATGTATTCTAAGAAATGTTGTAAAAATGGTTACATTCTTAATAATAATATATTTTGCTTCATTCGCAACGAAAATATTTCTTTGCTATTTTTTAACACTTTTGATTTTAGAAATAAAAATAATAATAGCAAGTCAAATTAAGTTAAAAATAATATATAAAATAACATAATCAAAATATATAAATTAATATAATCAAAATGTCATAAAATTTAATATATAACATCAAAAATAAATGAATATAAATAATTAAACGTCTGGAACTACAATAATAGTATTTAAAATTTCTATTAGGTGTGTGCAGCTTACGCCCGTACAGTACTGACGAGGCTTCCTCAGCTACAATGGCTGGACTGCCGAGAAATTCTTCCTACTGATAAACCGTCAGAACCTTTTGAACCACACGCTGATGATTTAAGATCCGCATACTTTACTTTTACTGTCTTCCGAATAATGTCTGTTCCTCAACCTCCCAAGCCTGACAAGGTATATAATCACTAACGTTACTATTATAAAATGAATTTAATTGATTTTTAGATTTTTTTTTAAATATATGAAAATGCTAGTTTTTAGCTAGTATCTAGTACAAATTCGAAATATTTATATATGTTACTAGCTGACCTGGCGAACTTCGTATCACCTTATTTTTTTCTGAAATATAATAATAACCTAATATATCAAATTAAAATATAGCCTATCTTTTAAGTTGGATCAAACTGCACACGGTGTTCAAATTTGATTAAAATCGGTTAAGTAGTTTAGGAGTCCATTGAGGACAAACATTGTGACACGAGATTTATATATATTAAGATTTTAAACTTATACCATGACACGTATATATTTTTTAAATTTATATCATACTATTGCTGCAAACTGCATGATTTAGGACAAAGTATGATCTACATGTTATGTTACAAGCATGTATACAATCCGAATTAAGTCGTTTAAAATTCTTCTTAACATAATGAGAAATGATTCACTCTGTAGAATATTTACAGTCTGTCACAAAAATAGAGTAATATTATTAATATTAATTAATTACACTTTCTTTGAACAGAATTTTTCACTAAATAAGCTAAACAAAGTAGTCCCTACAATAGTGTTAAACTTATCTGACTTGTCACATTTTACGAAAACGATTTACTTTTACGTACATATTATATGTATGTTTTTTAATTAATGAATAAATGACTCGTGTTCAACGATCCTAAGTAGGAATTATTGATGTTTCTGGGGTCCGGAAGAACACACAATACGAAAAAAAAACGCTCGAACGGTAAACATATATATAGCCTATACAAATGTTTGCCGTGTGTGAGAATCGAATCCACGATCGACATCACAACAACCAGTGCTGTGACCGCCGTGCTAATGCGTTTTCAAATTATATATATAACTATACACTAAGTATATTTAAAATCATTCAAGGGTGCGACAACAACTTTTCATGTGGAATTGGAACTACCTCTGCTGGATTCGACAAGACGAAAGTTTTTGATGTTTCGTAACAACGATTCGCTTATTGAAATGCTACCCCCACCAGAAGATGAAGAATGGCCGTCGACAAAAGTGTCTCCTTCATTTGCAGAAAGTAAAATAGGCTTAGGTAAATTTGTTGTAATGTGAATGATTTACACATGTGGTACATCATCCTAATTATAAAAATAGTTTTTGACCACAGCGTTGTTACTTCTAATGTAATAAACTAATCTCAATATTAGGTTAATATTTTGCAAATAGCATTTACAACAAAATTAAGATAAGATTGATAATACCGAAAATTTACACATCTGAACATTTACGTATAATGTGAAAATATTACAAGGGTCTCAATATAATAAAAGGGACTTCACTATACACACTGCTAAAATAATTAAATAGCAATCTATCTAGCTGTCTGTTGAATACGCATCACCCCTAAATATTATATATTATGTCTCTATATGTAATTTGAAATAAGGTATAATTATTATTCGTAATGCTGGCTATCACAAGTAATATGTGACTAAATTTACTAATTAAATAAAAAAATTATAGCAGGTATAAAAATAGTATAGTGTTAAGAGTAATTAGTCATTTTTGCTAAACTTTCTACCATCTATAAGTTTCTCCATAGATTATATACGTAATTCCTATTCAATATTCTTTCAACTTATTAATAAATTTATTGCATAAATTTAGTTTTTATTTTCATTCTAGAAGCTTCAGGGTTGCAGACTTCAAGCACATATCACGAATCGGATATCTACAATCACTTAGTAGCAAAGAATTCTCGTGAAATCTTTCACTTTACGGTATTCGAGAGTAATCGTGTTCAGTGGAACAAAATCATGAATTTCCAAGAACCAACCATTAAAATATTTTGTCCGAATCTTTTCTCACTGAGAGATACTTTCCGCACAATTATTACAGTTCGACTTGTGTACACAGTGGTGAGTATTATTTTAATCTATCTTGATATTCACTTCACTGCACTTCAGCTTAATACAGTCCACTGCAGGGCCTCCACAAGTTCGCGCTAAAAATGGCGTGAACTCATATGTTTTGCTCATAGTTCCCACGCTGGGTAGGCGGGTTGGTGTCCGCAGGGCTGGCTTTGTCGCACCGAAGACGCTGCTGCCCGTCTTGATTATTATATTACACTAAATATAATTATGTATCTCCTGAGTTTCGGATACCTTAGGTTTTCTCTATCAAAGTGGCCTCTTTAATACGTACGTAAGTTTAATGTGGTTGATACATATGTAATAAGACATGTATTTACTCGTATGTACGCTTTAAGTAATAGAGATGTGTTAGTAATTAAAAATAACAAAATTACATCAATCTTTTCTTACCAACTTTTCTGTTTATAATATTCATAATAATACATATCATTTACTAATCAGTTATGATTTGAAACTTACAAATGGAGTCACAAAGTACTGAGAGTTCCATAAAAGTCGTACTCCAGCAAAAATTGATTGATCAAATTGATACACGCAATTGTTACATTAATCTTCGTAAATCAAACGTGACTCAAAAGTTTACTTGAAATAATGTTTATAATTTCAGCTTAATATCCCTCAGTGTATCAAGACTTCAGTTCAAGCCTAATACTTTTGAGTAGATAGACACGCTAAGTCTAAACTTGCGCATAACACAATAGATTTAATATAAATTTAAGCATTTCATAATCCACTAAATTATTATTCATCAATAATTCAATATTATATTCATCATTCACGACGTTATTTATAAAGAAATATTCAGTTGTTTTTGTGTCCTCTTCCATTTGAAACCTAGTTAAATTCTAACAAAACAATAACACAATAAACAATCTTGTTTAACAAGGTTAATAATTATTTTCTCAGTCAGATTTATAGAACTATAAATCCTCTATCTTGTTCGAATTTTCATAAAGATAATTTAAAATCGATAATACGACTTCTAAAACTAAGTTATGTATTATTTTCTTGATAATGCATTAATCGAAGCTATCGTGACCGGTTATCCTATTTGTCCCTATTTTTACTTTTTGTTTCGCTAGAGAATTAGTATAAAATTGGATCACTTGAATTATTTTTAGCACAGTAATTGGGTAACTTTTATTTTAACTTATAAGTAACCTACACACGTAAACTTTACTCCATTTTACGAACCCTGTGGCGTTAGACATCACACCGTCCTCGATGAATAAGTAATTTTAAATGAATAATAGAAATGAGGAAGGAAAGGTCAAAGTGACAAGTTAAGAAAAGCAAAGTAGATCAGAAAAGATAAGATAGCGCAAGAGGAATCTAAAACAGTTTAAAACTTCTTTTTTTGTTGTATAAAACTTAAAATCGATCTCATTCAGTATATAATATCCTTTTCTATTTATCGTGTAATTAAAACCCGCCAACCCGCATTGGAGCATCGTGGTGGATTAAGCTCTGATCATTCTCTTATATAGGAAAAGAGGCCTATGCCCAGCAGTGGGATATTACAGGCTGAAGCGTGTAATTAAATGTGATTTTTTTAGTTATACAATTTACTCTTCATATCTTGATTTGTTAAAAAGTAATTTACTATCAGACGGTGCTAAGTAAGCAAAGCAAGTCAGATAAGAAAAGCGCCCACTCGTTGAAGCAGCCAGGAGAACAGCGCGTTACCCTAGCGTCTATTAGATGCCCACTTAGGAGACCAGACTGGAGCCAGCCCTCGCAACACTTCCACTGGGACAACTCGCTAGCAACCGACGAGGCCATCCATTGGGGAGATGGGGACTTGTCTGTAAGTTTTTTTTTTATTTGTCTTTAGTAGTGCTATCAACTAAAATCAAATTTTAAACACATTTGTCGTAAATTATCCTTCACTATAAAGTTATATTGTTCGGTCATAAGGCAAGTCAAACGTGTTCCTAATCGTACAGCAAACGGACTTTGTAATCAACCCTTATAACAACTGTCTTAAATATTTCCAATGCATACCTTTTATATATAAATCTCTGTACTATGTACTTCCCCAAGATAAATTATTTCCATGTCTAATGTTATCGCAATTCCCAGACGTTTGATGTCAAAGGGTAAAATAAAAACAGACTCACATTTATAAAATTACTCCAGATTACTTAACATTAAGTTAAAGAATTACAACTACTTAATTTTTAGTTTTTTGGCTTTATAATTGCTTTAGTTTATGATTTTAAAAATACATTTCAGGTATTACAATATACTCTAGCGCCCGTTAAAACGCCGAAAGGAAAACAGGATGCAGATCCGGGTGCGACGAAACAGTTTCCTCCAGAAAATTTAACCTGTCACTTTGGATTTGGAATAGATACACTACGCATTTGATTTTTTTTATAATGATGAAAACTTACGTGTATTTGTATAAACAACTCTATCTCAAGAAATAGATGTTTTTTTTTGAAAGATTATTATTTTGTTTTTGGTTGAAACTATTACAAGTATTCAACATTATCTGTCCGATCGTTTTAAAATCAATCGCCGTTCTATTTTATGAAGTTATGTGAACAACATACTTCAATATATGTCGGTTCGAAATTTAGTATTCTGTTTGCTCAATTATATTATAATAACCTTAACCTAATTTTGCAGCATCAACTGAATTCTGTCAGATACTTACCATTTTAGTGAAGTTGCATCGTATTTCTGACTATTTATATGAAAAGCTTACAAGTGGCGATCAGCCTGTTCATTTTACTACTGATCGCCAGCTAAACTTATTATGAATTACTACTTCATAATAACTAGTGAAATTTTCTAGTCCTATTCCAATCGTTTAATCAACATGAAATTACAAAATACTGACTTATTTTAATGAAAAGTATTTGTTTTCTATTTTAAATACTTCTGTTTAACTTGCAATGTATGTAAGTATGGATGTTTGTTAGGTTAAGCTTGCTACTCAGTTTTGAAGCACATATCTTTAATAGATTAAGCTGAAATTTTGTATACACGTTTAGTGTGGATAACAATGCAAACTTAGCTATGTGACGTCATTATAAATCTAACATGGTGTTCACACCCAAGATGGTGGAGTAGTTATTTTTTATGTTCTCCTATGTGAGTATCAAATGAAAATGCTTGCTGAGAATAACTATGTAACTTTAAATCTAATATGGCAGACATTTGAAGATGGCGGACTGGTTACTTTTAATGCACTCCTACAATATGGGTATCAATTGAAAGGATTTATTAAGAATATCAGACTGAGAAACCTGCCGAGCGATAACAAAACAATAAAAAATAAATTAAAAGTAAACAACTTCTGAACAAGCTTTTATTTAAAGTTCTCTAAAAAGAATAAAATTAACTTTTCCTTTAAAACTTTTACTATCAACATGTGAAATCATACACAATTTGTATGATATAAAAACTTGTCGCGAGATTTACATACCTATGTAGATAAACAAGGAAAATAAATAAGTTGATCTGATTGATTTTAATTTTTAAATTTTTTAATTAAGTAAGTAAAAGTACTTTAATTTATTTATTTACTCTTAGTTTTTGTAACAACAATGTGAAAACGTATATTACGTTTTATTTATATTAATTAATGTAGTATAATTATAATCCTGCTCTTAAATTGTACGAAGGGAACTAAGGTTCGAAGCTGTTCGACAATCAACTGCATATAAGTTCACAGACAACTCAAATTTATAGTTTGAATAGTTATTTTAAATAGATAAGTGGGCATATCCTCAATTCAAACAATCGGTCAGATGATATTATATAGTAGTGGTCACAGCTTATTTGACTGCGAATGGCGGGAAGACCGCACGAACGCTGGGACAGCCAACTCGAGTACTTGCTCTCATGTCTCGGGTACGCCGTCGGTATCGGGAACCTCTGGAGGTTTCCGTATCTATGTTATAGAAATGGAGGAGGTAAATCACATGTAAACTTTTTTAATACAACTAAACGAGTTTTTTTTTTACAAAAGTCCATATCATACTCTACCGTTAATTCTAATTGTTTACGTACGTATCTGAAACTTTAATAACAATAAGTCTGTAATTATTTATTTAACTTTATATGTTAATTTAAAATGTACGTAGTATTAATAATTTACGATTATAAATTTTCAGGCGCATTCCTTATTCCATATTTACTGACTCTCGTGACATGTGGCATTCCGCTCGTTTATTTAGAGACATTTCTGGGGCAATTTGCGAGTGCAGGATGCATTTCAGTTTTCAACATAAATCCCCTGTTCAAAGGTAAGTACGTAATTAACTGTTTATTTATTTATTTTTCTATCTTTTTATACAACTAGGTTTGCATACAAGCGTACAACTCACCTGATGGTAAGCAACTACCGTAGCTTATAGACCTCCTACACCACCAGAAGCATTGCAAGCGCGTGGCCTACCCTATATATACCCTTTAGGAGCTCTAGTCACCTTAATCACCAACAGGAACACAACACTACTTGAAAATAGTATTATTTAGCTGTGATTATCTGTGAGGCGAGATACTACCCCAGTCGGGCTGCTCCATGTTTTGAGCAGGAAATTTCCTGCTGTGCCCTACCTCAGTTAATACAGCTTTAATACAGGTCTCAGAAAGTACATGTATTAAGCCATCTATTTCTTTACTATTTATATTTTGTAACACGGACTCTATTGAGGTATCACTAATTATGATTTCCGAAATGATATTTAACTTTTCTCTATAACAGCTATTTTGAAAAAGCGACAAGCGCAAATTTTCCACAAAAGTAAACAAAACTGGTCATCCTGTTTTTCAATTTAGGTTGACTTATGTTCTTGCACAAAAATAAAATAATTGGGCCAGCATGAGTAGGTCAACTCATTTCGAATATTTTTTTCTTTGAACTTGCTACTGGTACTTTAAGGAGTGCAGGTTTCAACTAAATATGTAATGGGAAATCTAATAATATAATCTAATAAATATACTAAAATATAAAGTATGTAAATAGATTTTGAATTTTTCGGTTACATAATTCTTATTTTATTTCACAATTCACAGGAGCAGGCTACGCTGCAGTAATATTGAACGTAATAGCTATAACATATTTTGCATCGATTATGTCTTACCCAATATTATACATATACCATTCATTCAGTTCACCTCTACCTTGGCAGAGCTGTGGTAACTATTGGAATACCGAGAAATGTGTGGAGGTAAAATTATGATAACATAAACAATATATGTTTATATGCGATTGCAATGTTATTCTATTCGTTACACAATTTCAGATCACTGGAAATTATACTTTCATAGGAAATGGATCCGTTACTACGCCTGAGAATGAATTCTTTCAGTATGCTTTTTAATGGTTTTTAACACGATGTTTTATTAAATTAACACAATAAAAATTAATTTTAATAAACGATCTAATTTCAATGTAGCATACTCTTGCAAATTTTATAATTTTCATAAAATTTTCAGTAGCAAAAATTTAATACAAAAGTAATATATCATCAGTTATAAATTTGCAGTATACGTCTTTTGCGTATGTCATCCGATATCACACACATTGGTGGTATAGTTTGGCCAATATTTTGGTGTAACGTAATCTGCTGGATACTAGTATACCTTTGTATTTGTAATGGAGTTAAAAGCGTAGGAAAGGTGAGTTTTACAAGCGGAGATTTTTACTACAAAAATGCCAAAGCAACATTATTTTTCTGAAAGTGGACTTCTTGAAATTGTATTTATGTTCACAGATCGTGTACTTCACTGTTTTGTTTCCATATGTCGTACTATGCGCTTTATTCATTCGTGGAATTACGTTACCAGGCGCTTGGCAAGGCATACAGTACTTCATTCTTCCAGATTGGAACCAATTGACGAAACCGAAGGTATTTTAAATCATCGGTCATTCGTCTTAAACTAGAATTTCTACAACACTAGAATTTTCAAATAAGTACGTTTAAAATTGTCACAAGTTTAACGATATTTCTAAGAAAAAATTTGTTCTGAAATTGTCAGCAAATCGTAGTTGTATTTTACATGTAGGAGAATAGAATTGTATTTAGTTTAATCCATTTCTATATTTGTAATCTTATAAATCTTTATATAGCACTATTAATTATTACACTTATGTCACTAAAGGTTTGGGCTGATGCAGCTACTCAGATTTTCTACTCCCTCGGTCCCGGTTGGGGCGGACTCGTCAGCATGGCGAGCTTTAACAGATTTCACTATGACAATCTACGGTTCGTTTTAATATTACAAACATTTTAAAATACGTAGTTATACCTTATTTTTACAAATTTATGTTATTTTTAGGTCTTCTATCATAATTCCACTCGTGAATAGCGGGACTAGTATCTGGGCGGGATTGGTCGTATTTTCTGTTCTTGGGTTTGCCGCAGAACGTGCAGGAGTCCCAGTAGGGAACGTGGCCTCCGCTGGCCCTGGACTGGCATTCGTCACATATCCCACGGCTGTGTCCATGATGCCAGCACCTAACTTCTGGGCTATAACATTCTTTGTTATGCTTTTTTTTCTTGGTGTTGACACTATGGTAAGTATGTAATCCAAAATTTTTCATGTTTTTTTTACATGCCACCTTATATTTATTTATTTTTTGTTTTTCGTTTAATGAAAAATAAAAAGAATGTAATGCGTGTATTTTATTATGATAGCTAATAACCAATACACACGTATATGATTTTCGCAAATCATCGTAGTTCACCTTTTTACAATAATAATATTATTAATGTTGCCTTATAGAAAAGAGCAATGATATTTTGATCTTCAATATGAACAACTTATGAATTCAGTTTATTCTGGATGTTGTTTACAGTTCGTTACAATTGAAGCAATTATCGCCGGTGTCTTGGATGAGTTTACACAGCTTCGTAAACGTAAGAGGCTTGTCACGTTCGTGACATGTTTTATCCTGTTCCTCCTCTCGATCATCTGTAACACTGAGGTTTGTTTTTTTTTTTGTTATAATTATAAGTTCAATTTTTGAATGACTCTTTTGATTGTTGTCTTTCAAATTGTAGTTTTGTTTTTACATAGCAGTCATATATGTTATACATTTAAAAGAAAATTGCACCCAAAATGCTACGACAAAAATCACTACACTTTATAACACCTACTAATGCTGACTCGATTTACATTTCATGTTTCACTCGGTTATCATTATAATGTTGATTTCCTTCGGGGTGACTAACATTATTCACGCTATGGGGCGGTACGGCTTATAGCACTATACCAGTAGAACGTTTGCGTGCATTCACAGACAATTTGTAATCAATTACGTTCTTAAGTCAGATTTTGTTTGTAATTGAAATAACAAACAAAAATGTCATCATGCTAAAACGAATGAAAATTTAAGAGTCGTCATGCTCTTGTAACAATTAATTTTATTACAGTTAGCATTACATATATTAAAATTAAAATTACAAATGTTCAAGAACAATTAAATGTAATTACCTAAATGAAAGAAAAGTGAATATAGCTGTGAGCACTCGTAAACGAAAAAAAAAACGACTTCAATTACGTGGACAACTAATACAGCGTGGGTAGACGAAAAAATAGTCGAGTGAATACGCGTTATTAGAGATAACTCAAAAAGTACTCGTCAGATCTCAATACAATTTCAATGACACAATATGAAAAGCGTTAACTTTCGATTAAAAAAAAGAATCGTCAAAATCGGTACACCTAGTAAAAAATGAGATAACAAACATTAAAAAATACATTCAAATTAAGAACCTCCTTTCCTCCTTTTCTTAAAAAAAAACTTTGTTGAGAGAAATTAATTACTACAAAAACATACATAGCTAACAATATAACGAATATACTAATCGTGACAAAAGGTAACGTTATTAAGTACAGATAATCATTTTGAAAAGGCTTTCTTATGTATATCCACATAGCATCTATTTACGACTGTTTCATTGATGTATTTTATACCAAACTATGTATTCAAAAAATTTATGATATTTTCCTTAACCAAGCATAGCAAGTAGTTAAGCTAAGTAGTCAAAGGTGGTTTTCACATAGGAAACGAATAATATCATCGACGAACTGTCATTTCATCCATGCGATCAATCAGAGCGCGCCAATTCGATTCCATTTCTTCAAATTGAAAACGATTTCAAACGATCACTTTTCACTTTTGTATCTAATATATATGTAAATAGAACAAATATATGGAACCATTTCAATATTTGTATTTAATCAAATATAAAAAATGTATTCTTATGAAATATATATTAATTATATAAATTGCCCAATACTTCTTGATTCCGATATCCTTATCGTTGAAATGATTTCTAGTTTTTAAAACCAGCGTTTCTTTTCCTCCTACTAATTTAGCCTTTCTGTAACTTACGAAAAACACTTTATTAGCAACTAGTAAAACAGACCCTTAAAATAATTGCTTAAATAAAAGTTTTCTTCATAAATAAAACAAAAAAATAATAAAAAATTAAATAGTTATTGTATTCCAATGATTATATAATAATGTTCAAAATTTTTGTTCAAATAATTTTTTTTCACCTGTATTATTAAAATGCAGGGCGGCTTACACGTTTTAGGTCTCCTCGACGCACATGTAGCGATAGCTTGTGTGCCTGTAGTGTGCGGTCTAGAGCTAATAGGAGCAGTGTACACGTATGGACCCAAGAGACTAGCCATAGACGTATTGTTTACGACTGGAAGGCCATTAAAACCTATCTGGATTGTTTTATGGAGATACATAATACCAGTGTTGCTTCTGGTAAGACTACGTAATATAATAATATAAAATTGGTGTGATTTTAACGATTGATGTTATATTATAATATCACAAAAATAGAAAAGTATTATAAATTCGAAAAAAATTCTGAGGTAGGACAAAGCAGGATATCACCATCATCATAATCATCATCATTTTAGTCTATCACAGTCCATTGCTGGACATAGGCCTCCACAAGTTCGTGCCAAAAATAGCGTCAACTCATGTGTTTTGCCCATAGTCACCACACTGGGTTGGTGACCGCCGGGCTGGCTTTGTCGCACCGAAGACGCTGCTGCCCACTTCGGCCTGTGTATTTTAAAGCCAGCAGTTGGATAGTTATCGGGTTTTTAAATTTCAAGGTAGTTGTGGAACTGTGTTATCCCTTAGTCGCTTCTTACGACACCCACGGGAAGAGAGGGGGTGGCTATATACTTTGCTGCCATAACCACATAGCATCCTGCTCAAAATCTGCAGCAGCCCGACTGGGGAAGTACCTCAACCTTACTGCAGATCACAGCTAAATAATAATACTTTCAAGCAGTTTTGTATTCCTGTGACAAATAAGACCAGAGCCCCTGGGGTGTTAGGGGTAAGGTCGGCAACGCGCTTGCCAAGCTTCTGCTGTTGTAGGCGTTTATAAGCTATGGTAATCGCTTACCATCAGTTGAGCCATATGCTTATTTTCCGACCTAATTTTATAAAAAAAAGCTAAATTTTTAATTGAGGTATTCAGACATTACAATATTTTTAAACTAGTGTATGGTTTGTAGATAATAACAACATACTCGCTACGAGACGCTGCGGGGCTGGCGGGTTGGAGCGTAGCGATGATCTCCGTAATCTGCGTACCGATACATGGAGCTAGAGTACTCTTTAAGGCAAAAGGATCCCTCAAACAGGTCTATTAAAGTTGTTAAATAGCATAATTCTATTAATATTTAATCACTGCCATTTAAAATGGTCTATACATGAAGACTAAAGTTCTGTACTACCAAAAGACTGATTTCCCACAAAATTTATCACAATATTATAAATGAAATGGTTGTCTAAGAGTAAAATTGCAAACATTTTTCATTCTTTTTCCATTAAATCACCGCATACAGAGCTTTTTCTTAAAATTTATTCTATCGTGTATAAATTGAGGTACTCATCATGCTAAGCGGCAATATGTGTACGAGTACATGTATGCGTCTATACAAGTATGTGTAAGTAATCAAGTTTTATGTCTGTGATAGTGACATGGCAGTCGTCGTCCCGGTAACACGTGTTCTTATCGCTTTCTTGTGTGATGACAGTCAATAAACTACTACACAAATATTTTGTATTTTGAATTAGGAAAACAAAAAAATTAATACAATTAACATGCCTCTTTATGTATAAAAATACACTTGACTATACCTCATGACACGCACACACAGTTTCGGTATTCGTAAAAGCTTGACGCTTACATAGCACTGTTTGCTAATATAAAATTAAAAGCCTATTATATAAGGTATTTAAATATGTCTTCTATATAATGAGGAAAAATGGAAAAGTTCATCTTCAACTAGAATATTTTATAATTTTTCAGAGATTAGTCGAAAGCTGTAAGCCGAGTAGTGATTGGGGACCGAACGAGCCTGAGATAAGAGAGCGATGGATAAACTTTCAAAATCAAAACTCCCTTCCTACAAATTCAATAGAACTTAAAAAATAACAAAAATAAAGAAATAATATATTATAACATGTATTTTTTTTTTTTTCATTTAAATACATTCGAATGAAAGTGTGCTTAGTTGTTGTTAAAATTCGTATGTTGTACACAATAATTATTATACTTGAATATAATAAGAAAATAGTAATTAAATCTTGCTAGAGTCTGAAAATATTCATTTGCGTTTTATTTTCAGAATATTATCAAAATGATATTTAATCCCATTACTTAACTTAAAGTATTTTAATGAAGTATTTAATTTTTTTTATTATAAATACAAATTTGTTTAATTTTACAATAATATATATCCGTCAACCCGCATTGGAGCAGCGTGGTGAATTAAGGCTCTGATACTTTTCCTACATGGGGGAAAGAGGCCTATGCCCAGTAGTGGGATATACCGGCTAAAGCGATACATATTCACTATGCACAACTCAAGATGTAATTATTTACTTTTTCTTTAAGATCATTTTAAAAGTCATAGAGAAGTCTGTTACAAAGTTTCCTTTAAAGCTTTTTTTTGGCTGGAAATAAATATTCGGATATGTTTACCTTTTTATAGTTACACATACCTTTATATACGTACCAACAAACGACTTTTTCTTTTTTTATATTTAAATTGAAAAAATAGTCCACGAAATAGCAATTATTATATTATCCTCTACATATTCATGATGTAACAGCATAAATTATCAACAAAAATCATTTTAAGAACTTAGCGCATATGAAGTGTGCTTTAACGCGCATTACTTGAAAATCGTTTTATATAAAAACTAGCTGTGCCCGCGGCTTCGCCCGCGTTGAAATTAGTATGTCTCAAAGTTTTCTTGGCAAACTTCCAGTGAAACCCTCATCAAAATCGGCTTAGCCGTTCCGTAAACCTTCCTCTTGCCAATGGTGGAGCCCTCTCTCCGATGGTGAAACCGCATGAGAATCCGTTCGGTAGATTTTGAGCGAATCGATCACATACACTTTTGGGGACTTGGATTTATAATACACTAACTGTTGCCCGCGACTACGGCCGCGTGGTTATGCAGATATGCATTACTATTAAGATGTTTAACGCAAATTATTTTTTTATTTCAGTCAATCGTTCAAGTTGAAATCAATCAGTTAGAAATGCTTATCAAACTGAGTAAATTTTTAAAAGGCACAACTTAGTATAATTTAATAGTTATTTTTAGAAAACCTCTGTATACACCACATTTTTAGTTTTATTTTCAGGCTGTATATGTTTCATGCAAATATCATCAACCCCAATTAAATCCCCTTAGCAGTGGAATATCGTAAAATCCGTTCTTAGCGGACATCTGCTAACTATAATCTACCTCCCTGCCAAATTTTATCTTTGTTCAACCTGGGTGGATAGACCATCCAGTGGTTTTTGAGTTCTCGTGATAAGTGAGTTAGTGATATTTCTCTTTTATATATATCGATTACGATGCATTATTTGGATGCCTCCTCACCATCTATAGATCATATATTTTAAATTTCAAGAGTCTTACTTCAAAAACATAAGACTTTCATACAAACTTCCGACCCCCGTTTTACCCCCTTAGGGGTCGATTTTCATAAAATCCATTCTTCACAAATGATTACGCTCTATAAGAAGCCTACCTGACATATTCCAAGCTTGTAGGTGTAATAGTTTCGGAGATGTCGTGATGAGTGAGTCAACCTACTATCCCCCGTTTTAACCCCAAAAGGGAGTTGATTTCTAAAGATACATTATTTGGACACCTTCTCACCATCTGAAGAGCGTACATTTTAAATTTCAAGTCTCTTACTTCAAAAACATAGGACTTTCATACAAACTTGCAACCCCCGTTTCACCCCCTTAGGGGTCGAGTTTCGTAAAATCCGTTCTTAGCGGATGTTTACGTCTTATAAGGAGCCTACCTGCCAAATTTCAAGTTTGTAGGTGTTATAGTTTCGGAGATTTCGTGATGAGTGAGTGACCTTTCGCTTTTATATATATTATAGATTATAGATAAATAACAAAACAATAACTTCAGTCATAAAAAAATGTGGTCACTAAACATTATGTCGATAAATTACTTAGAAAGAAATATAAGTTACACTATTATGAAACTGAAAATAAAAAATGCAACAAATGGACGAATAATAATTACAAAAAGGTGTTTTTATTTTAAATAGATCGATATAAGTTTGATTAGGAACTAACTTACTACTTAAGTGTCAACTCTTTGTATTAATATTTTAATTAAATTTTTAGCACTGGCTGTTTCGTATGCATTAGACGTTAATTTAAAAGATAAAAATGTCTATTTCAAAATTTCATTGATGAATATTTGAAATAAATTTATCATAAGCATGTGGTACAAAATTTTCGTGTAAATAGTTTCGGTTCGCTTCTAAGCAAATTTACATTATGTAAAACAACTTACCTTTTGAAATTCAAAATTTTTCGTTAAATTTAATTAAAAATGGGTGAAATGAAAAAATCGGAACACCCGCAGGGTGAAGATAAAGATAAAAGAGTGAAAATACAGGTAATTAACCGTCTTAAAGTATTTTATTTCATCACTATTATTTTTTATTAACAGGTTTAACAGGCAGTCAGTTTTTACTAGCAAGTTTTACAATTATATACTAGCTGACCCCGCAAACGTTGTTTTGTCATAATGTTATTAAGAGGAAAGGGTACCGGGTCTTTCTCCATACAAACGTAGTCGACTGTTTTCTCCCTGGATAATGACACTAGATCAAATATTTTTGTGACATAGAACTCTTTGCTGCCATGACCATGCCCCTATGTTTTGATTTTTTTCATATTCTTATTATCATAGTAATTAGGAGACTTCAAAAACTCGAAATATTGCATAATTTTTTGTACATTTTCAGACACTCATTAAAAAAATTATATGCATATTTTCAAAAAAATGAAAACATAGGGGCATAGCCAAAGTCTTCTTTTATTTTCTAAAAAAAATTTTTTAAAAAAATTGCCATGTTTTGAGGAGAAAACAGTCGACTACGAAACACTGTTTTGGTCAAAAATTATATACCTAAAACGGTCTGAGCTGCAGTTGTCCTTTTCTTGCTTTTTGGGGGATAGGTCTGGGGGAGGGAAGGGTCAAAGCAATACGTACGAGGGCGGGGTGAAAAGTTTCCGGCCTGATAAAGAAAAACAACTTTTTTCATTTTTTTTTTCGCTTTATATTTCAACATCATCTTCATCAAGATTAATAAATTTTTCATAACAGTGCTCTAATGCAGTGATACCACTTTTATAGTCTGATTCATCAAGTCCCTCAAAATACTCATTTGTAGCATCGATGACTTCCTCGTTGTTCTCAAATTTTTTACCTCCAAGCCACTTTATAAGGTTAGGAAACAGATGCTAGTCGCTGGGGGCTAAATCTGGCGAATATGGTGGTTGGGAGAACAATACGAACTTCAATTCGTTGATTTTAGCCATCGCAATGATCGACGAATGGGCAGGTGCGTCGTCATGGTGAAACAAGATTTTTTTTTTGCCAAGTTTGGTCGTTTATTTTTCACTGCGTTCTTCAAAAGTTGCAATAACTGTGCGTAGTATTGACCATTGATGGTTTTCCCTTCTCTAGATAATCAATGAAGGAAATTCCTCTTGTATCCCAAAAAACGTTTGCCATAACCTTATTCGCCGATAAAATTGTCTTTGCCTTCTTTGAGGTTGGTTCACATGGTCCAGTCTATTGTTTTAACTGTTGTTTGTTTTCAGAAGTGTAGCGGTGAATCCAAGTTAGCAATTGACGCAAAAATTTGCTGGAGTTGCGCTTGTACAGCGCCAAATTTTTGATTGAAACAGTTTCTTGGGTCAACTTTTGATCGACCGTTAGCAACCGCGGCAGCCACCTAGCAAAGACCTTCTCCATGCTCAAATGTTCATGTAAAATATTGCGTACACGTTCAATTGATATCCTAGCAGCATCAGCTATCTCACTTACTTTTAATATGCGGCCATCCATCACCATTTTATTAATTTTTTCAATCATTTCGAGAGTCGTGACTTCAAAGGGGCGTCTTGAACGTGGTTCGTCAGAAGTACTCGTTTGACCTCTCTTAAATTTAGAAACCTACTGTTTCACCGTTAAATATGACGGCGAAGAGTCTTTCAGTGTGGAATCCAGCTCTTTTTTAATTTGAAACGGTGTTAGGCCTTTTAAATAGAAGTATTTCATGACCGCACGCTTCTCTGATTTTACCATTTTCACGTAAGCAATCTAGGTATCTTGTCCAATCATCTCTCAAATGTATACTAACAGAGCCATCGACCCGAAAATTTATATACACGCTAGTGAGATATAGTACTATAGAATACAAACCAAAAATTAGACCTGCTATCGTGATCTCTAGGTCAGGCCGGAAACTTTTCACCCCGCCCAGGTATATACGCCAGCGAAGTGATGCCTCATAGTCGACAATTATATCGATACACTAGTGATGTTATTTTTTGTCGATATTTTCTAAAATTCGTATTAACAAAATTAAATAATTTCTCTTTTCATAACTACAATAAAACCGTATTTGTATATGCGGTTTTTATTGTAACACTGTGCAAACCTGGGCTAACGAAGGGTTTCGCTAACAAATAACAATGATAATTATGGTAAATAACCGTGTTGTTTGTTTTTGGTATCAAATTAGAGGGCTCAATACAAGGATTTCAAAAAAGTATATTATGATTATTATTACCGAAATACTAATAAAAAATAGAATAAGAAAGTTTAAAAAATTAGGACTCTGCTCTTTCCCATGCCTATGCCAAGCAAGCTGCGAGCCGCGCTTCTTCCTCGCCTGCTAGGCGAAAAACAACTTCGGGGTTTACTCTTTCCAATATATTTTTTTATCAATTTCGGAATACTCTGTAAAAAGCTATGCATGGTCAAACATAAATAAATATAGGTACGTAGCGACTTTAGAATCTCCTCTGTTTTTTTTCATCGGTAAAAAATTGCTTAGCTGTTATCTTGACATTACTGAGGAGCAGATTATTAAATTTGGTCGAATCTATGTACCTATGCGATTCGTATTTGGACTTCGCAAATAGAATCATATTTCTGAATTGCGTAAAAAAACTCAAGTGGCCCCACTAGCGTAGCATTCCTTGGAACCCCGGGAACCTTGGGGCCCTGTATCAAAATTAGTGGGGGGACAGGCAAATGATGGGTAAAGATTTCTCACAAAAAATGCTTGCATTGAATTAAAATAAATATTTATTGATTATAAGTTATAACTTCCTCCTAGAATAGACAATAGTGAGTGTAGTCTGCTGTAGCTGTTCCTGTTCCATCGAAATCCTTAGGTAATTTTTTATCAGTTTTAGTTTTGAAAAACATCAAGTTAATACCTCCGGAAAATTGGATGCAAGGCTATTGAATTTTATCAGTAATAATTCCATGAGTTCTTTAATGGAATGAATGTTTTGAATTTCGGATTTTAAGCTAATTTAAAGAGCTTGTAGTTCCAAGCTGGGGAGTTATTAGCCTTGACCTGCAGCAATAGATGCGGGGGATCGTTCGCTTCAGCCTGTGAGGCCAATACTATTAGTGAATTCCTATGAATCTTCCGCATCTATATGGGGGATTCACAGGCGCATAACCTGAAGAAGAGATTCAACGCTGCCTCCAGGTCTTACAGGTAGTAAATCGCTAGGGAAAAGTTCAAACACAGCAGAATTGGCGAGAGACTATTGGGCTTTCCAAATGGAACCCATGCCTTTTGTTTCTGACAAAAGCTGTCGAAGGTAACTTTTTTTAGTCTACACTTCCATCATTGCGCGACCCTGAAGGCTCTCTGGCATATTATGCGAAAAAGTAAGCGAAATTCTTTGCACTCTTTTTGCGTCGAATTCAACTCTTGACGATGAGGGAAAAGCACTACCGAGCATTCCACGGTGCGAACACGCGATGCGTAATGTGCACTATGAGCAGTGTCGTTTGTCGTGTTCTGCATTCTTTCGATGTCAAGAAGTCTAGTGGTGATAATTGTATCCACCAGTGGTTTGCAACCAATGTGCGAGCTTCGTGCGCAATGTTTCCGCGTACATTCAAAGTGTGGAATGACCTTGCTAAAATTTGGGGGTTTTAAAGCGTCTAGTGTCTACATCTTTTCTCTAAAGGCCATGGGCGACGGTAGCCGTTATAAATCAGATGGCTTCGTCTGCTTGTGGGCCCCATTCTTATATAAAAAAGATTAATTCATTGTTCATAATGATTAACTGAATCCCGAAATAAACGATACAGAATGTTATCAACAATTGGGCGCACGCTTGACTTGGATAAAAGGGGACTGCTTTTCAGACTTCAGTCATTTCTGAAGTTAAAACTCTATAGGTATGTATGACAGTTTTTTATTCTTTTTTCCAGGAAGCACAAGATTAAGTGACATTGTGGATAAAATTTTACTAATTTTTGCTTACACACCTTAGGGGCCCTGTAAATAGGGGGCCCCGTATCATTGATACGGCTGATACGGCAGTAGTTACGCCCTGAGTGGCACCCAATTCCCTACTTCGGGAATACGTATATTCTCAACTTACTTTACTCTATTCTTTTTAATCCTGTTGTACCTGCTTATCTAAAACGACGATTTAAATTTCTTAGTGATTCCAATGAACGCAGTTTTCGTTCTGAGGAAAGCTTACTTCTCGAATTTCCCTCTCACTCCTCTTTCGTTTATACTAAATCTTTCACTGTTCAAGCTTGTCGACTTAGGAATTCTATAGACGTGTAAAATCGGTTTCTATTTTTAACCGACTTCCAAAAAAGGAGGAAGCTCTCAATTTAACTGTATTTTTTATGTATGTTACTTCAGAACTTTTGACTGAGTGGACCGATTTCTACAATTTTTTTTTAATCAAAAGGTGGTGTGTGTCATTTGGTCTCACTTGAGTTTATTTGAGATCTAACAAAAACTTTTCGAGTAATATAAATAATACGTTTTTACTTGACTATTTTCGTCGACCTACGTTGTATTATACCGCATAACTTTTTATTAGGTGTACCGATTTTGATGATTTTTAATTTAATCGAAAGCTGATGTTTATCGTGTAGTCATATTTAAATTTCATCGAGATCTGAGAACAAATTTTTGAGTAATCTTTAATAACGCGTATTTACTTGACTATATTTTCGTCCTTACCTTTACCTACCTCCGATACCTTTGTTGTATTACATGTCGATGTAATTGAAGTCGGCTTTTTTTCCTTTGCGTACAAGTAGAACTCGGTCCACCCACTCAAAAGTTCTGAAGTAACATATATACAAAAAAAAAAGAAAAATACAGTCGAATTAAGAACCTCCTCCTTTTTTGGAAGTCGGTTAAAAATCAATCTGGTACGTATTATTATTTTCTGTTGGTGTTCAATAAAGTGTATTGTTATGTTATGTCATGTTAATCAACCACTCTTTAAAAAAATTCAATCGATTATGTAATTTGCCTAACTAAAAAAACATAAATAAAATAATAATTGAAAAAGTCGCCTTCATGATTTTTGTAAGTGTACAGTACATAATGTTTGAAATTGGTGTGATTTATTTAGCTATCTTTGTATAATTATTGAATTTTTATCTTGTTCCAGCTTTTTCAATTGACTTTCTAATAGTTGTTCTTCACGCAGGCGGCTTTTCTTGTTTTTTTTTTAATTATAATATTATTTTTAACCATTGTTATATCGCCGCAATTATATGTTAATTAATATATATAACCTATACCTATGTATTAATAACTGCGACAAACATGAGACATTACAAATTATGTAGGTACTAAGGCAAACATTTTGTACTGTGTATGTACTACATTACATATATATACTATACTTACACTTATACTATGTACTACATGTATACACTATAATTATGTATGTATTTCATTACCCATTCTTACACACACCTCAACCATGTAATTACATACCTAATTCATAAATAAAGTACCTAAGTATTTCGATAATTACCCACAAAAATATAGACATGTATCAAGTCACAAAGAATATCCAAGTCAAAATAATAAAACATAATAATAAGTAGTTTACGAAATTCAATAATAGTAAGCCGAGTCACAGCAATACGATGCAGAACAAATTCAATAAAACAAGCCAAATTCAGAAAAATAGCACTATGCGCTATATGTACTCGTAGTCAATCACAAACGAAAGATGCGAATACTAAAATATCGTCAACAATTAATAGCTGAATAGCCGGCGCACGCACACTAACAACACGACAGTCACACATAGAAAAAACGGGGCGGAGATGGCGCGGGGCGCGGTAGCGGCATGCAGCGCGACAGAAACATTTTATTCAAATACCTATTTTTGAAAAGTCTCTTCGGTACCCTTTCCTCTTAACGCCCTTAATCCTTCCCCCCTCATATCCTTACGGGTATGAATAGATGTTGACCGATTCTCAGACCAACCCGATATGCACTTTTTTTTGCACTCTACATTGTAACTAACATTTTGACACGAGAATTATATATATATGATAATATTCCTTGGTTAAACTTTAAAAATCCCACTACTGCACAAAAATAATTTCTTCTCGTAGATTTGAGGTGCTTCATTGCAGTGTTCATTAGAATATTTTGTACTATATTGTAACAAGTAGTGAATATTGAACGAATAGGCAAAGATTTCTTTTACAGAGTGGGTACCTTACCCACTGTTAGATCGCATTATGAACTTCTTTCGATATTTACGATACTATTCGCATTTCCGTTACTACACTCCCTGTAAGATATTACCTACATATTTACCAAGTAGTTTAATAACTAGAATAAACTAAACAATCATGCCTCCTTAAGATATAGTGGCAGTTGTGAGAATTATATTCTATTTAAAGGTGGAAGGAGAAGATGAGACTGGAGAGGGAGAGGTGGGTAGGAAAAAAATGAAAAGGTTCCAACTGCCAAACCTACCAAGATGGTGGCAGGCAAAAATTATTCAATATGCGTAAGTTAGAACTATTTCTTTATCATCTCTAAATAAATTTTGTTTATATATAGTGTGGAAATGTGTGCATATAGACACCTTAAAATTTTAGAATATCGATATTTGAGGATCTGTCTACTCACCTCGAGTCTTCAAATTATTTTAACAATTATGCGTATATCGTCACACTGTCTCTGATAGGACCAGGGCCCCCGGCTATAAGACTGAATATTAGTATTCAAAATACCTATACATTCGTATAATTCTTCGATAAATTCGTAGATCCCAGAAAATGGGTTAGAATTATACTTTATAAAGAGGTGCAAAGGCCACCTAAAAAACTTGAAACTTTAGTTACACTCAACCCACCAAATCGAATGAACTAAGATAATTTTCATCAGATGATTCTCATAGTTTCATGTCAATGTCAATAAAGAGACGAGACAAACAAGATGAAATGTAAAGTGAACGAATGTGACATGAAATACTAATTTTATATCATATTGATATCAGATTTACGTAAATTGATGTCATGTAAATGATGTGACTGGGATATTATTGCTTACTCGTATCATTTCTAAGAATAAGGATGTACATACTCATAGAGTTTTGGAAATCATTTTAGAGGGGCACGTGGTAGGATGTATAAAGTAGGAGATTTTTTTAATAAACCTTAGACTAAACTACATAGTTAAACTAAACAAATAAATTGATTAACGAAGTTACACACACATACACACGTTAAGTAGAAGATAATTGAAATTGTAAATACTTGCCAGGGAATAATAAATTAAAAGTGTCTTTGTATTATTTTCGTGATTCAAAAACCTTAGTATCAACTGACCCGGTCGGGGCTGGCGACGTTGGCGCCATCTGGGTCACTCCTCGGTCGAGCTAACTATGACTAACGCTTTGAGCAGAGTTTTACGTTACTGGACCAGTAACACGATACCAGTTTTATAATTCTAAACTTATTCTTTAAAATTACTATAAGTCTACTATTCGTTACCTACTTTTAAAATAAACAAGCTACATAATATTATAAAGATTACGTTTCTATACAATAAAAAAACCCTTAAAATGTACAAAACATGAAAGTGTATACAATTTAACCACACTGAATTGGTTGAAAGGGAGTTAATTAAACCTACCATTTAAACTCACTGTCGATATGTTTTAGTGAAAGTGAGGTAAATGTGATCGGTTTCGGGGGGTGAAAGATTAATGTTTGCGTGTGACACGTGGGGCGTGTAGGGTGTTAGGGTGGCCTCTTGGCGACGGTAATGGCGGCAACAGTCATTGCACCTTAGACTGCGAGTGAAACAACATGCAGTAACATAGGTGGCAAACATGCAGCGGTCGTCGTCGAACGCCTCAGATGGCACGTTCTGGACCACCATCGAACTGCTGGCCGACCGTGGGCGTCGCAGATCGACAGGGGAATGTGATGATCCTATTTTAATTACTGCATCTCCAAGAACAAAATCATCGCTCAGGTGCCTTTTACTGTTTTAATAAAATGAGCACGTGCAGCACTTTTTTAGCGAAATTTTGCACTCAACAAAATTACTTAAATACTACTCACTATATTTTTAACCGACTTCCAAAAAAGGAGGAGGTTCTCAATTCGATGTTTATTTTATGTGTGTTACTTCAGAACTTTTGACTGGATGGACCGAATTCAACAAAAAAAAATTAATCGAAAGGTGGTGCGTGTCATTTGGTCCCACTAAATTTATTTGAGATCTAATAACTACTATTATATCTAGTAATGCGTTTTTACTTGACAATTTTTTCGTCGACCTACCTTGTATTATACCGCATAACTTTTTACTGGGTGTACTGATTTTGATGATTTTTAATTTAATCGAAAGCTGATGTTTATCATGTGGTCACATTTAAATTTCATCGAGATCTGACTGCAACTTTTTGAGTAATCTTTGATAACGCATAACTTGACTATTTTTTCGTCTACCTACGTTGTGTTACTTGTCGATGTAATTAAAGTCGGTTTTTTTTGTTTGTGAGCAAATACAATTATTATTTTTGCCTTAAAAGCAATAGCAAATACAATTATTATTTTTTGCCTTAAAAATAATAATTGTATTTGCTCGAAAATAATAAAATGAGCACGTGCAGCACTTTATAGAAAATTTTGCACTCGACAAAATTACTTAAATACTACTCACTATATTTTTATTTTTTAGTTGATAATTACGTACGCCAAAGCTTAGAGAATTGTAAAAGTCATGCTCAAGAAAATCGAAAAACCTTTCGCGTATTTCAAATTTTAGCAATATTGCTGTACAAATATATACAAAAATATACTGTTTTCAAATTACTTAACGATTGCAACGATTATGTCTAACAACATGTTTGTATACCTTGTCGCATTCTTCGGGTGTAAACAGTTTTTATAGAACCGTAAATCTTTTATGTATTATCATTTTGAAGATCAGACAAGTTTATTCTATCAAGATACGCTGTGCTTTGATACTTCACATAAACGTAATATATACGTGTAAACGTAATAGCTATCATAATCTATATATTTTATTATTAATACATAAAGCAAAAACTTTGTACCCCTTTTTATGAAAATTGCGTGGATGGATTGGCTTATACTTTATATAGAGAAGGAGTGCATAATGCTAATTTTTTTTTTTTAACTATGCATAAAAATATATATAATCAATAAAAAAACATTACACAGACTACCATGTATTTGACACACATACTCTTTTGTAATGTTCACATTTTCTCTATTAAACTTGAAAATTTCAAAAAAGGTTCTTTATTTACATTATTTTTTGGTTTTCCTTAGTTTAAATTTTTAATGTCAGTCGAATTTCGACCTCTGGACGACTACTAGTATATATTAATAAGGTGAAAAAGGTCGCTAAGGTGAAGATGTTTGCTTCCCTTTTTAGAAAAAAACCTCACAATTACTTCACATAAATTATATATCATTTTATAGATAATTTCTTGCTCTAACGGCATACACAACTAAAAAATTTATTGTTGCTTTTGTTTTTGTAAAATAACTAATTATTGAAATTATATACATGACGGCTTTAATTTTGAAATAACGTGATCGACTGATCGTGAATCGATGATTATTCGCACGGGTATTGCTAGTAATAATATATAATCGTATAAACGTAACATTTTGCGTCATCCGCACTTCCAAGATTACTTGAACTTTACAAAAAATATTTTGTCAAAGTTGTTGACCTCCGTGACCCAAAGATTACGATCGATGTGTAAGTGTTATTTTCTTATGTAACGTATAAAGTTGTAATATATAAAGTTGTTTTATTAAGAGGAACAGAAGAAAGTTCAACATATTAATTACAAAACCTGAAAAAAATATTTCTTTGTAACTTATCAACAAACTAATGAATGTTACAAAACAGCCGATGTAAACAAAATTATTGTATTAGACGCTCCATGACGAGTATCTCCCTGTCTTTCATCGTGAAAATTAATCGATAAACTCATACTCCCACTAGTAGTAGTCATTAACAAATCTAACCGACACTTTGTTCCGCCGCTCCCTAAGCATCTCAATGGAAACGGCGAGGACGTACGATTTTATATTTATCATTCATGCCACCACAATGAAGACGGTACAAATATAACTATGTGTAAACTTCCCAGAAAGTGATGCTAACGCAGTAAATAGACCGGAGTATTTAAGAAGCTATAAAGACGAGACGTGCGTTTTATGACTTTAAAAATATCACAGCTTTTCAGTTTTACTACCGACAGTTTTACTGGCTACTGATTTTCTTTATGTTTCTATTGATATTGACAGATTTGATCAATTTTTTAGAACCTAGAATATAAGCTTATTTTTTTTAATTTCTTTGTTTACATTTTAATTTGTGTAAATTATTACTCACTCTTTTTCACTTTACAATCGCAATTATTATATTTGGTTAAAAATACGTCATCATGTAAACATACGATGTATTTGACTAATTGATTATATAATTTATTATTTCATTTTTACTTTTACATTTATAATTATTGAATATAGTAAGCTTGTTATATTGTATGACTAGACATGTTTTTTGCAAATGTATGTTACGAAATATTTAATATTAGCACAAATATGCAATTACTTTCGTAAGAACTCATTTATACGAGCTACCTTGTTACGCCGAAGTTTAACTTTCAATACTTATTTTTATAATACATGCATTTAGAGAATAAATCACTCCTATGACTGTTATATTGTTCTTCATTGATTTGTAGAAAATAATTTAACCGTGTATTACATCTTCCCGTAAATATGAGTATTTATATTTAACAATTAACGATGGTTTTCAAACTTACTCGCATGTAGGATGAACACGTGTCTAGGAGCTCTTAGTGAACCATGAACAAATTATTGAACCATGCGTTTTACTACTGCATGAAAATAGAAAGAAGAAATGAGTTTTAGAAAATGTATAAAGACTTGCGAAATATTTTTATTTAACAACATTACAATTACGTAAGCGTAGTGGCCTTAGTGACTGGGTGATAAAGCGGTTGTAGGCACTATTCCCACACATATCAAATGTTTGTATAGGCCACTCATGTTTGGAGGTTCTGTTATTTTATTCTTGTGTATTGTTTCCAAACCTGCGACAACGGTATAAATCTTAATATTGGCCGTTGAATTTGTACCATTTATTTACTTGTTTATTATACAAAAAATGTGACGTATATGTTTGAAACATATAAAAAGAAAATATATAAACCTTATTAGAATATAGAGTGACGTGAATAACCTCTATGTCGACTTCCTGTCTTACCCAGCTGTAATTCATGAAAACACTTCTGCATAAACATAACAACCCGTAAAAAGCACGCTATTTATTGCTCGTGACTCGTTCATGGCTGAAATTTTCAAATGAGCTCACGCTAAGTCTCCCAAATCAGATCTTATTTACATGACACCATTGTAGGTTCTAACGTCAAATTAATGACGTGTACGCGTGACGTCACATGTCGTTTGGGATATTTAGAAACGTTTCATGATATCGTACGCACGTAACTCGCTTACAATATTACCACGAGCTATTTCAAATTAATATATGGTTATTAATAATAATTGTTATTGAATAAAAAAATAAACACGTGCTTTTAAAATGGTCATACATTCAATGGAATTGTGAAATATTTTTGTTTATTCAAATAATATTAATTGTCGCCCGCTAGATGCCCTCGCGGATTAGATATTTATATTTTTGCAAATATGAGCTTCCGGTCTGCGTTTCTGCCCTTGTGAGTCTCCCCAACGTATCTCGGAGAACACGTAATGATCTCGGTCTCGGTTGTCTGTTGCTGAATCAATTAATCAATATTTTCATTATCTATAGGTATACAATACGTCCCACAACTGAGTACCTAAACTTTATTTTTTAATAGGTAAATAAGAGTTAGAGAGGGTCTTGCACTATGTTTTTTTTCTCACGACCTCACATCTAAAACACGAGATAAATTTAGGAAACATGTCGGTGTCAACCCGTAATAAGCGATCACGTTAATACCACCTCGACACATATTTGAAAAATAATATTCATATATTGTTTTCTAATATTTACGCGAATTTCGCTCATTATAAATAAACAACTTTTTTTTCTCCCGTGACCATGGTTGCTGTAAAGTACCTGAAACGTCGGACAATCTATAAAACCTAATAAACCGCGATAAAATTCGAAAAAATGTCATTATTATGAATGAAATTCAGTCCTCAAGTCATTTTAACCTGTAAATACTAATATTTGATAGCCATCACATCATCACCATCACTTCAGCCTATCGCAGTTCACTGCTAGACATAGGCCTCTACAAGTTCGTGCCAAAAACTGCGTGAACATATGTGTTTTGCCCATAGTCACTACGCTGGGCAGGCGGGTTGGTGACCGCAGGGCGGGCTGACACCGAAGACGCTGCTGCCCGTCTTGGGCCATTGTAATTCAAAGCCAGCCGTTGGATGGTGATCCCGTCGTCGGTCGGCTTTTTTACGTTCCAAGGTGGTAGTGGAACTGTGTTATCCCTTAGTCTCCTCTTACGAAACCCACGGGGAGAGAGGGGCTGGCTATATTCTTTACTGCCGTAACCACACAGCTAATATGTAGTAGCATATTTATGAATTATGACTGTTTTATCTTTAGATGAAAAACTCACTCTTCTAGAAACTTCTTCTAAAGACAATTTTATCCGACTATATATACTGATAACCCAAGTATCGAAGCGTACATATTTATTAATAACATCGTCCAAGATATGATTTCGTACGGATTTGCAATAACGTCAATCGATCACGTGAGGCAAAAAATATTTTAAGTGATGATGTAACCATACAAATTATTAAGTTTAATTTTTAAATTAAAGTAGTGCATACAGATACATAAGTACTACATACATATACTACTTGAAACATACTTGGATGTGGAGGTGATGTAGAAGACACATGGTCAACAAAATATACATTTTTTCCTTCTACAGTGTTTTTTTGATATTTGCTATATCAATGGGTGGTTATAAGTTTTTTTTTTTATTTACTTAAAACTAGCAGTACCCTGCGCGCGTTGCTACGCTATTTACTGTACATTTTTACAAAACAAAAATAACAAACTGAAATATGTTTTCACGGTTTAGTCCAAGTGGTTACAACAAATGACACATATCGTAATCCTTTTTTTCAAATCGCTATAACTCTTCACATACGTCACGCAATACATTTTTTTTAAGTGAACCGGGTATCTTATTGGCGTCACTGCGCTTTGAACGTTTTTTTGCAAATCCCCTAACAAATATAGTAGGAGATCCGAACTAGAGACGAACTTCACCCATCTGCTTAATGTATGAAAATAAATTTATATTTATTTTAGTATATTAAAAAAAAAACTTGGAAAGTTCCTGGGTAGGCTAAATTGAATTCACAATTGAAAATTTTATTTTTATTAAAAAGTGCGCCTAGGAGTTTACAGAATAAATTTAATACAGTATAAATCTTATACAGTTTCATACTGTCCTGTAGAAAATGCAAATCTTGGGTTGTCTACTATTTTCCTGGCATAACTATACATATAACTATATACTGGGTGACAGATATAAACAGGTATATTAATATATGTTGCTATTAGTTACTTTTAACCACATTATTATAAATAAATCGTACAAAAAATTAGCACTGTTTAACCGCGAACACGATGTCTAAGCCTATACCCCTTTCTTAATAAAAAATCCAGAAAAAAAGAGATGAGATGAGAAAGATTTTTATTCACGTTCGTAAATTAGCATGTACATAAAATGACAATGTGTGTGAAATAAAGTTACACATTGTACTATGTATATCTTGTTTTTTTGGAAGAGTCCTAATTGGTAAACAAACCGCTGTCAATCGTAATTCACGTTTTTTCCGCATTTATCACTCACTTTCACAACATATTAGCTTACGGACATTTGTAAAACTCCATTTACTATTTATTTCACTAAAAACAAATATCAATTTATCATTTTAAACACATAAAAACTACAAAATACGAATTCCGAGAGTACAGATAACTAATATTTTCGAATATGACATTTCAATATCTTTTTTTATAAGGCAAATAGGGATGTTCTTTAACTATATTTTAAAATTTCACGAATTATAACTTGTTAAATAATATTATAGTAAAGCGATTTGTTATTTATTTGTATTTTGTTATTAATTGTTTTTTTTTTTCTCCTTTTTTTTATGTTGAGCGCACAAAAAAAATGCTTACAAAATATTGCAAATGTCAATCATTTATGGTAAAGTGTTCATTGTAAAGGTTTTATTTTATATTATGAATATTTCTGAATATCAATTTCATCCTGAACATTTTTAATGCTATCCCATATAATATTAAAGTATACCACATAGCAACGGCATAAACGTTTACTGTAGTTCACAGGAAAAAATTTTGAGACTTTAGGATGAGACTTAAGATTACCCAATGAGAGCTTCGTGGAGTACAATGTTATTAGTCCTTTTTTTAGATGTTAGAGAGAGTGTGCCGCCGGCGCAAGGTTTTTTATTCATAGTAAATACAAATAATGTGACAATAATATTAATAGGGTCGACTTTTTTTAGACACAGGCGGCCCCTTTATTTTGTTGTAAATTTTATTTTTGGTATCTTTTTTACCGACCATATCACATAAACGAAATATATAGGGGACTGTCCACTTTGTATGGGGGTTTCGGCCACGAGTGGACAGTCACTGAGAATAATAATTATATATTAAGTTAGTAGTACTAACAAGTATGAATTAGAAAAATTATATAGTTTTGTATGCAGGTGTTTCATTTTTTGTTTTTTTGTGGATAATTACAAGAAGGTTTCTGAAATAAAAAATCATTGTTTTGTTATTTTTGTTTTACTAATCGGATTCGTACGTTAACAGAATGTTATCTAAAAACTAGGCAGGTAGATTTATAAAATCTTGAAACCTTTTTCAGCCCAAAAACCAAATAATTTCATGACATGGCCACAACAACCTACTGTCCGTCGACCAACCATGCAGTTGCAATAATATTTTTTTATGACTTCTCTGCCTGACCTTTATTGTTTACATATAAAATAAATACAAAATATATTTTCCTACTTATGAATATGCCTACAGTGTATTTTACGTCGCAGTAGTGATGAATTCTCGGTTGACGGAAAACCTTACAGTAGGTTGCTATATCACCATGAAAGCAACATCGAAGTCAAATGAATGTATGAAACAAAAGTCTGTAGTTTAGGGTTGCCATAATAAATAATATTTTCAATAAACAAATAAATCGATTAAATCGATAATCGAATTTAATATAATTAATTGCTTGCTTTTTATTTAGTCAATAACAATGTTTCTAAAATAGTTTATTTTTCACCAAAGTTAAATGTTTTTTTACTAAATACACTTTTATAGACTTTTTTTAGACTTTTTTCTTATTAATTCGATTTAACAATACTTTTAATCGATTTTAACAAATAATTGATTTAAAAATATTTTAAAATCGATTGTTCGTTAATAATAATTGTTTGTTTAAGACTGGCAACGTGTTGTAATCAAATCACCAATCGAAAATAAACTAGAAGTATATAATTAATGAATTAAAATACTTATTAAATAAACTTTTCATCAGTTTATATTGATAAAACTGCAATTCACGAATAAACATGATTTAATTTATGAAAATTATTGGTATATTTGTTTTTTTGTATGAATTCTGTTCACCTTGGGCCAAAATGGACAGTCCCCTTTGTTGCCTTTTATGCTCGATGCTCGATTAATATTTTTTTTCGTAATTCTGTACCTCTACTAATTCTTAGCAAAATTATTTAATATATTATTAGTTTTTTAAATAATTTCAGCAATATGGTATCATTAAATATTTCGATGTAAAATTAATTTTACTTTGTCTATGGCTTATTGATATTGTTCATTCATTTGCTCTTTGTGTCACTTCACTAAGCTATACTATACTCTAATTGTCTGTGGTCATAAGTACGCCATATTTGTTTACCAATTAGGACAATTCCAAAAAAACAGACCTTACATACAACGACTTCATTTAATACTATACAATTTAATTTTTGCGATCATAGTAACAAAAAAAAAATTGTAGTAATTTTAATCAATTATTTCTACTTATGAATACTTACTATAGTTTCAATGAACTACCTAAAAATCTGTGACTGAGGGATATACGAATACTTCTTATATTTCAATCTTAGCCGTATAGTTTCATTTTTAACCGACTTCAAAAAAGGAGGACGTTACTCAATTCGACCGTATATATATATTTTTTTAATGTATGTTCGGGGATAACTTCGTCGTTTATGAACCGATTTTGATAATTCTTTTTTTTTTTGTTGGAAAGGAGATATCCTAAGTATAGTATCCGTGATAAGGAAACCAGGATCTGATGATGAGATCCCAGAGAAATCGAGCAAAACCCTCGAAAATCTGCATAACTTTTTACTGGGTGTTTCGATGATTTTTAATTTAATCGAAAGCCGATGTTTATCATGTGGTCACATTTAAATTTAATCTAGATCTGATTACAGCTTTTGAAGTAATCTTTGATAATGCGCATTTTACTTGACTATTTTTTCGTCTAGCTACGTTGTATTACTTGTCGATGTAAATGAAGTCGGTTTTTTTCGTTTGTCAGCAAAACCAATTATCACCTTTACTTGCACAGACCTAAAAATATGACGAAATCAATAAAGTTAAAGATGTGTTACTCAAATAAGTAAATAAAAATTGACATTGATGTTTTGTTACCTATTAAAAAAAATAACTACTGATAAGCTTTAACATGTGTGTCAAGTCACTCTATCTGCTCAAAACATTATAATAATGATTAAGACGAATGTTATATTTTTTAAGTGGTATCTATCACGTTCAAAGTACTATTTTGTTATCAATGACGCCGTCTACGTCCTAAATTTACCTACCCGTCTCGTGGCGATAAAAGCTCAGTACACACAATTACAAGTGAACCCTTTTAAGCGCCAATAATAGTAACCCAACGGACGAATATCGATGCGTGTAGACAGTTTTATGTGATACGATTTCATCGCGGAAATTTTATCTGCTATTAAAACATATAATTACAAACTTAGTCTTGATTTAGAAGATAATTTTCTCAGCACATCTAAAATTTTAACTTCCATTAATTTCATCATTGGATTCTTCTCTATAGAATAAGAAGGTTAGGAGCAGCTCACTCCGTATTGTATATACGAGTATTAATTTCATGTGTCCGAATATTTAAATCTTATTTATGCTACTTACTATTTTGCAAAGTAATGTCAAAAGGTTAAAACAATATTTATAAACATTAAAAACGAAAGTAGATAAAATTGAAATCTATATTTGTAAGGTGATATAGTAGGACAAACTTTGTTTAAAGTTATTCTTCATATAATAATCTTGAACTCGCGGTCCTTATTTGTAATTCGAGAATAATTTAGAAATGTAATTGGGAAGCCAAAATGATTTAATACTGAAGTTATACATTCAAATCGCTGCTAAATACCTAATCTATAATTCCAAAGTCATGTATGACAACTCTCATAAAAGGTTTGTCACGAAATCTAAAGAAGTAGATCTACTTGATGATCTGTTTATTATATGACGGTATTAATAGAATTGAAGAATAACAATATTTAGTACACAAAACTTGACAAATCGATTTTAATTCTAATTAATCTAATTATTTTCCAATACATAAACGTCACTAATGTTCACTAATATTCAGGTAGTTTTGCTGTTTAGTATAATTTTATTTTTGTGGATTTAATTTATAATCCACTTACGTATACTCATATAAATTGCTTTTATTGTACAATTTTTTTGATAGCCAATCAAAATTCAAACTTCATATGTAGTGGTTGCTCATCAAACTATCAGCAGTCAAGTATAAACACCACGTTACATGAAAATGTGTACATGTGGTATCGGTGGGAACCGTGCCTTACCGTGCCAGCCTGGCCGCGTACCCTGATAAAGGTCTCAACTATGACACGAACGCCCAGCGTCAAAACTACTAATACTTTAAAACGTCAGGGACGTCTTATCAAGCCTTCATTTTTAATAAATTTTCTATCAAGACGATTCGAAAAAATATAGAGCCTGCATGGCACGTAATATGTAGCGTCGCTTCTAAGGTAGGTAGAAAATACGGATATTTTTAATTTTGATTTTATATTTTTCAGCTTTACACACCCGCATGTCCGGGCCCGTCTTGAGAAGCATATGGGCTCCAACCTCGTTCGTCTTACGGATAAAGCCTATATGACTGAGTTGGAAGAAAGAATCCGTGCAGTTAACGAGGAGAATCTCAACAAAAGAATCTCCTCCAGAGTAGTAAGTACACAAATATCCTTTACTATTAGTTTCAAATAGTCTTATTACTATAGATGTTAAATTTGATATAATTTTTAATTCTCATTTAATTGGTCACTTGATGTATTTTAAATTAATTTTAATTGTTAGTGTGGGCAAAAAAAAATCTTTATATTTAACCACAATTATTTAATAATCTTGTAATAATTTATCATAACCGTATACTTGCTTCACCTCGATCTCAAATCATAGATATGCTATATTTGAAATATATGAACTTATTATAGTCTATTTTAAATACGTTACACGTGCACACATGTATGTATTAAATGATGTGTGATAAATTTTTATCATCTTAACCAAGACAAGTCTAGTTTAGAAGCTCGTTTATTTATCATATTTGTAAACAATGTATTGGTATTGAAAAATAATAAACAAAAACCTTAAGACTATTTTTAAATACATATAGATATATGTATTTAAAAATATAATATATATATCGTTTTAGCTGGATGAAATGGAAAGGCTAAAACGGCTCATACTCGTTGGTAAGACACCACTGAAAGAATGCCCTCCTGAGCTCTACCATCACCCCGTGTTTGTGTTTTGGCGGATGGTGAACAACGAAGTTGCAAGAGCTTCAAAAAAACGTGTAAATGCTTACTATAGAAAGCTAAAAGCATCGCAAAGATTTGATCAGGTAAAATAACATAACAGCATTAACTTCACGAGAATACCCTTTTTATACATATTTTTTTAAGTTTATGTCAACAATAATACTATCATTTTTTTTTTCAAAAAACGTTAGACAATAGATGAGGAACCAGAAGCTGAGACTGCAAGCGAAGAAGGCGAGCAACTAACACCGGAACAATTGCTTGCGAAGTGCGCTGAAGAGTTAGAGGAACTCAAGCAAGCTGACATCGAAAAGGGAGTGCGCTTCACTGATGAACAATTTGCCGTCCTGAAATATGAAACAAATGATGTTAAGACACTCAAAAATCTAACAGTGAGTTTCACTATATGACATTTGCTATATATATGACTTACAATGAATTCAAGAATGACTTGAATATCTTTAGATGATTTTTAGACGAAATTTTTCAATTTATTAAAACTAGTGGTCGCCTAGTGATCTAAATTCGATCATAAATAATTTAAATTATAAGTTTGAACGTTATTAAGATTCTGTTGTCAAAGACTATACTTCTATTATAATAATAAACAAAAGAGTATATACGCGTCTATGTGTCAAATACATGGTAGTGTGTGTAATGTTTTTCTTTTAAATTATTGTATTAATCTAGTTTTTATGCATCATTTAAAGAAAAATATAAGCACTCCTTCTCCATATAAACTATACCTAATTGTGCGAAATTTCATACTTCTCCATCCATGCAATTTCTGTAAAAAGGAGTACAAAGTTTTTGGTTCGCGTGATAATATATTAAAATATAATTATAAATTTAAATGTCGTTTTGTCGATCTAATGAACGTACAATGGAACGACGAAAAATGTAATGTATTTTATATACATATCTATTCAATAGGTACTCGAAGAATATTGAAATATCCGGATGCATTTTAATGTTTAGTAAGGTGACCCTGGACGTTAAAGTACAATGTATCGCTTGTAATTTATTTCACTGATAACGAATACAGATCATTTTGTTTAGAAGAAAAGACGGGCTCGTGGCGAACCGGTTCAAACTAGATATACACTAGCTTAGGCTGACCCTTGAACGATTGAATTTACAGTTGTTTAGATAAACGTTAAACATTCAACGATCATCCATAGAATTACACCCGTGGAGTGTGCGATACGGTGATACGCACTTTATCGAACTTTTGTTTTAAATAATTACATTTGTGACCTAGTGTAAAAATTACCGGTGAGAAACGATGAAACAAAAATGTATAAATATTCGTTCAATCCATAATACGAGTATGTAGACTATTTTAATCAAATTAAAAGGTATAGTTTTTATCGAATTGTTACCTCAAAGATTAAAGTTTCATTATAGTTACGAGTACCTATTACAAAGTTGAATTAAAATTTCATCAATTTAATTACTGAACTTAATCTTTTAAAAACTAGTTTAGTGGTTAATGCACTTATAGACATAAATCAAATTAGTTTACCAATTAACATTCAATAAAGTGGTCATTTACGACCACCGCAAAGATGTTATAATATAATTATGAACTCGTATATCGTTAATTCGTTATATTATTGTTATATAACGTTTTAATTACACATGTGATGAACATTAACACGGGCTACGCAGTCATTAAACTCTAAAAAAATCCACAGTAAGAACGTTTGCCGTTTGCCGAACGTTTGTTTTGAACGTTGGATTAGCTAGTCTAAAATATTAGAATATGTAAGAAACATCGAAGAATATTATTAAGAATATAACCAGAATTAACCAGATCAAATGCCATTTAAAAACAAATTAGATTTTTCTAACCTAAAATAATAATTAACAATATTTTTAATGCAATATATGTTTCATCGACCGTTCCAGCAGGGTCGATTTTTGATGTGACATTAAAAAAATGTTTACAATTTCCTAATGTGTGGGTAACACAAAAATAAAATCGTACAAATCTACTCTTTTTCACTTAATACGACATTAGTTATATCTTAAAATAATTGTGTTTGCTCGCAAACGAAAAAAAAAAACCGACTTCAATTACATCAACAAGTAATACAACGTAGATCGACGAAAAAATAGTCAAGCAACTACGCGTTATCAAAGATTACTCAAAAAGTAGTGATCAGATCTCGATAAAATTTATATGTAACCACATGATAAACATCAGCTCGTTTAAATTAAAAATTATCAAAATCGGTACACCCAGTTAAAAGTTATTGCGGATTTTCGAGAGTTTCTCTCGATTTCTCTAGGATCCCATCATCAGATCCTGGTTTCCTTATCATGGTACCAAACTAGGGATATCCCCTTTCCAACAAAAAAAGAATTAGCAAAATCGGTACATCCAGTAGAAAGTTATGCGGTATAATACAACGTAGGTCGACGAAAAAAGCGTCAAGTAAAAACGCATTATTAGATATAACTCGAAAAGTAGTTGTAAGATCTCAAATAAATTTAAATGGGACCAATTGGTACACACCACCTTTCGATTAAAACAAAATTTGTCGAAATCGGTCTACCCGGTCAAAAGTTCTGATGTAACATACATAAAAAAAAAAAAAAAAATACAGTCGAATTGAGAACCTCCTCCTTTTTTGGAAGTCGGTTAAAAAAAGAATAAGTAAGTGAGAATAAAAAAAATTGTTTAAAAAATGGCCTTGTTCCTAAAGCAACAATAAAAATATAGATAAACCCATAAACTTTTTTTGCATAATCATTATTGCGTGTCACTACCCAATTTAAATGTAATGCGATTCTGATAGATCTCTCTCAAAAGTTACCTTATTATCAATATCCTAGACGTTTATGTCTCTTTTCTTAAGACACGTCTGTATACAATAAACTCAGAATTTTAAACAAGTTATCATAAATATATTTTGAATAATTTTTTGTAGTCTAAGTAGTAGTCGTCTGTTTTGTGTATGTTTTAAGCATCACGATATTCATTACGATTCTGTTACTTTTTAATTTTGCTCTGAAGTAACCACTTTTATAATTAAAATAGTCAATTCTAAAGACGAAAGAATATTTAAATTAGATATAATCACTTTTCTACCTGTTAAAACTGAATTATTCAAATATTAAAAGTTAAACAAAAAATTTCATATAACTTTCGTTTATTAAATATGTTTATTTTACTAGAATTTGCGTCTGAATAAATTAAGATAGGTTCGGTAATATTATATAATTTAACGTCTAAGAATAAATTTGCATGCCAACGTTAATAAAATAAATGTTTATTTTCCGAGCCTGTCATTAATTTATTTTGAAACAAATATCAATTTTAATAATACAGCTATTTTACATTTAATTATTTAAATCTATCCATAATTTTCATGAATCATGATAAACTACTCATATATTTTTGGGAATTCGTCCTTGTACTCGTATTTATCTGTTGCAATATGTTAAAGGCAGACCTAGACAAATTATTTGAAAAATCATCATATACCTATATTAATACGCTAAGGTTTAAGATGTTTGCCTCTTTAGAAAAAAAACCTCACAATTACTCCACCTAAATTATATATCATTTTTTAAATAATTGCTTGCTCTACCGGCATCTACAAATAAAAAAGTTATTATTGCTTTTGATTTTGTAAATTAATTAATTATTAAAATTATATATATGACGGCTTTAATTTTGAAATAACGTCAACATGATTGACGGTCGGTAAATTTTTTGTTCAATTTCAAATCAACTCACGTATAAATACTTTTTTGTAATTTTGTTAAGTGATAATTAATAATATAAATTCATTTAGTGCGAATTATTCGCATGAATATTGCTAGTTAATATTAATTAAAACGTGCTACAAATAAACGGACCCATTAATCACGTTACGTACCGAAATCATCAATTGATTCGAAACTGTGTGATGTCCATGCTAAATATAACAATTTCCTACTTGATTTTTTTATTATTAACAGAAATTTAAAATATTGACTATTGTTATTGATACTTAGCACATGATTTAATCACTTTTTATTAGACATGAGATAAGACTTCTATTTGGGGTGTTTAGAAGCAGAGACACTAACGTCTAAGGTATTTCTTTTTAAATCGAATATTACTATTTCGATAATCTATACATATAATAAAATGGTAGGAAAGTCAAAACTGTACATTGAATATTTTTTTAAAGAATACTTGGGGTGTGATCTACAATCGATACCGAAACCAAAAATATAGTTTTTAGAATTTTTGTCTGTTTGTCTGTTTGTCCGTATGTATGTCCGGGATAAACTCAAAAAGTTCTGCATGGATTTACTTGAAATTTGGCACGAATATTATTAAGAAGTCGGGTCAACATATAGACTGCATATTATCACGCTATCACCTACGGGGAACGAGCAGTTAACCTTTATTTCTTCAATGCACTCTGTAACAACGTGTAATCTAACGACGCATATTTGAATGTTGTTGTTATTACGTTAATAACCATGCTGTAAGCTAGCTTTACACTATAAATAAAGACATTCTGTAGTATATTTAATAAAAGCATTGCACCCGTGCGAAGACGGGGGGGGGTCGCTAGTAATTTATAAGAATCGTATCAAAGCTTTGAATTACATAAGAAGATTGTATTTTCATATTTTTATGAGAAGAAATAGATTGATCTAGAAGTGTGATCTAGACCAATTTGTTTGTATTGTCGTAATCAGTCCATAATGTAGGTGCTACGGCCAAACTGCGACCGAATATAACATTATTGCATGAAAAATGGCATTTAGTAACACCATTAATCATACCATTGAGAATCTGTGTAAATAATCGTTGAATCCTAATATAATCAACAGCGCTTCATACGATTTTTAATGCTATATTTACATATTAAGTGATATTCATAGCGTGATCAGAACATTTGTACTTTAATTTTATCTGTTTATTTGTAAAAGTAAAATAACAGTTCATATATATCATTTGAACCAGTTACAACCACTACAAAAGTCGCCTTAATCTCTGAGACGAATACCCCGACTTTATCATCTGACGACATTTGACTTTACGTTCAAACAGGCCTCTTAGCCACGTATGCACAGTGAAATTAAATAAACATATACAATCTACATAAAAAAATCGCTTTTGGTTACACTATGTATAAGTAACACTCCTAGACCTCCATTTATAAAGATGAAAGAAATTTAATAAACTTTTGAAATCTATCAATAAAAGAATAATACTTACGCAATGTGACAATATAATATTGTAAGAAATACAGTCAATATAACTTCGCTAGACGGAAAAACAAATAGATGACCAGCGCGCAGACGCATGCGCTTTAATTTACGGCACGTAATCCACTTCGTTTTCATCTTCTCGAATCAATTATTATAAATGTGTATCCAAAAAACATGCTAGTTAAGTCAAGTAAAATTATCTTTGCAAATCGGTCTTGATGATTAACTCAATTATAAGGATTAATATGCCATGCTTAATAATAATGCTCAGACATCACTCAAAGACAGAAGACTACCAGAGGTAGATGTTGTGGACGTTTGTTACTTTATCATAAACTTTTATCTGTTGTACTCCATTAAACGTCGACTAGCTTTATCGACAACCGTTGAAACAGGCCCTAAATACCAGTAACAACCCCATAAAGTTTATGTTAGGCGATGCCTAAGAAGTCGGTACCGGTAAAATAGTATAATTACCCGTTTCAATATATACATATAAATAAAATTGAAGTGTCTGTCTGTGATTTCAAAATTACTTTTTTAAGTGCATACAGCTATTTACACGATACTAAAACATAAACAAACGATTTTCAAATTTTTGTCTGTCTCACTTTCTGTTTGTCCGGGCTAATTTCCGTAACGACTAAACCGATTTTTACAGAACTTTCACTGGAAGATAGAGGAGGTTGTGAAGCTATATATACATCTGGGAGGGCAATTTCGATCACGTTCGGTAAATGCTTGATCACCGGACAGTTCTCGAGATCGTAGAAAGCGGGCTGGTTGTGCCTGTAGCACAAGACCTTTTCCTCAGCGTATAGGCTGATTGGACTGCTGTGCGAGATGATCAAGCTACTCGAAAAGATTATTGCAGTACGTTTTATTCGGCACCTCAGAGACTCGGGGCCAGACCTCTCGCTTTAAGCTGCGTCGTGCGAGGCATGGCCCTTTACGGTGCCTATTAAATAAGGATCCTCCTGAGGAGACTGCAGAGGGGCATAGGTGATTGACCCTATACGTGATGGCATGCACGATGTCATGTACGGTGGCCACACTTTTAGTAAATGACTCGTCTTAAAACTGCAGGCGCAGATAGATGCTCGCAGAAGTGTACCGGTACCTGTCGAGCTTCCGAACTCGAAGTCAAATCCCGAGTGTGAACCACATACATAGGATAAGAGCTCAGGCTCGGCGAGCTTATCGATTGCTGGACGGAAGACCTAGTGTCTCCAGCGGAAGGCTCAGTCACGGTGGACGCTATACGTCTCCACCTCAATCGCTAAATGAAACGCGGTTGCACGCGGTGCTGATCTTGATGTTGATATAGGTACCTTCCGGACATGGCTGCTTCGTTAAGTACCTGCATCAAATCGCTAGGAGGTAGGCTAACGCTGATTGCCACGCGTTTGGCGCTCCGATTGATACGGCGCGTCACACTCTAGAAGAATGCGCCGCTTGAGGACCCCAGTGCCAGCCTCAGGTGGCCATCGTAGGCGGAAACCTCTCACTGCCTAGCGTCGTCCACTACATATTTGGCTGCGAGAAGTGCTGGTCAGTCGTGGCCTCCTTCTGCGAGTAGTTCATATTTGTAAAGAGGCCGCAGAGCGGCAGCGCGACTCTGACATCCATGCTGACCCACTCCGCAAGAGCTGATCAGGCGAAAGGAGACGCTGAAATAAACTGCTTTACCCTCCGCAATAGAGTGAGGGCAGGGTACAATCCCCCTCAATCGCCACCGTCGGGGTAATAGAGCACTCACGGATACCGTAGAACCTTACCGTTTAAGAGAAGTCGTTGGCATCACGGTTGCTTGCGTTAGTGACCCCGTGCCCACACCGTCAACGACGACGGGGTCAATGCGCAAAAGCATTTCCCAGCGTCAAAAAAGGCTACTTTATATCCCGGAATTTCTATCGCGAAATCGAATTTACGCGGGAAAAGCCGCGCTTACCGCGTGCTGCCCAGATAGATATGATATAACCAAACATTTTTCTATTAAATACGACAATTTATGAGCGCAACAACAACTAAAATCCCGAAAAGTTTATATTATAAAGACATATGTAAAATAAAATATATCAATAGTAAAAAACAAATAAAACTAAAATACTACATTCTTCACACTAAAAGAAAATACTGTGTATTGTCAAGTCTTTAAAATTATTATTTTTTATTTTTATGATAAATTAAAAACGTTTTAATTGTTTATCTATATGTCTCTAGAACGGCTTAAATAAGATAAAGGAGGTCACATGGCAATATATACTTTTATTCCACGATTCGCACGCGATCAGGATCACGTGTTAAAAGAATAATAATTATCCAGATGGAATCTTTCACGCGAACGAAGTCGCGGGTACAACTAGTTCTTGTAATATAATTATTATGTATAAACATCGTAAGTTATAAATAAATTATCTGTAGTTTAAAATGAAGCTGACAGACAAAGAGAAGGTAATCGATACATAAGTACATAAATAACTTGTACAATGTTGACAAATTTTAATATCAACGGTCATGCAATTATAACAATTGTAATATAATTAATATATTCATGTATTTTTATTATAGTTGTTAAGTGTGCATATATTAAGCAAAGTGACCCCTAATATAAGTATTAAAGAACAAAAACATATTTGATAATAATTAAAATCTTTAGCGGTCTCTATATATATATATAAAACATTTTTGTCGAGATGTTTCCCGCTTCTATAAATAACATATTCTTGACCTTATAAGAAAAAGAAACAGCTAAGCTGTGAATTCTCTGAAAATCACGTACAGAACTAGAGCATTCTTTAACGTAGATTTAATTTTTTACTAATCTCGCACCTCATTTAGATTATTAAAATAACGAAACCCTGTTTAAAAGGCAACTCACATCATGATTTAATATAGACTGTGCTTCCTTTACTTTAATTAGAACCATTATATGACAATAATAAATTAACTCGTTAACATAAATAATAAACATTTGGCAAGTGCTAGTTAATAGGTTCACTTATACTTTTCAAATTAAAATGCTATTTAGTTAATTACCGTAATGTTTTTTCTAATCTAACAGTTAACGACGCTATTTTTGATGCTGCCCTTTGGTACTCCACATTTAACCGACTTATATCCGTCATTGATTAAATAAATTTATTATATAAAATAAATAAAAGTTCTCGTTGAAATAATTTAAAAGTGCAAAATAATTTTATCTTATTCTTGTTTTCAGACAGTTGAGGAGCTCTACGCTTTGGCTGACAAAATTATTGGAACAAAACGTCTATAAAATTATGTAATGTAAGAAAAACTTTGTTTCTCAAGCTTCGTGTATTTATTTTATGTATAATTATTTTATTTTTTAATTTTGACTCGTATTGCTTTTACGTAGTATCACTATTAAGTAATTTGTTAAGTAAAAGAAATAGAAAACATTTTGATAATGATTTTAAGAAACAATGTACTTTTTGTAATAAATCTGTTATCTAACGTAAGTTTTTTTCTTTCTTTTTCCTTTTTTCCTATAGTGTTATTACTATTATTGTACTTTACTGTAAATTAAGGAGTAGAGCTTGGTTAAATTTCTACTTAATAAAGAAATAAATAATATAACAATTTTTAATACTTATTCACTTTATTAATATAGTATTTAATATCGTAATTGTACTAAAAACATGATTTCAGCATGTCATCATTGTAAAAATATTTTATTTCTACTGTCTAAAAGCACATCGCTGAGATTTCATCTTGACTAGATTTTTATAGCCTCATGTGCTTCTTAGTTAAGTTGACAAGAAACAATTTTAAAACTTTATGAGAGTACTAAAAAAAATATATATATATAAAAACTTATTTCATTACACAAAGTTTACATGTATGACCTCTAGTATAAGGAATTGTTAAATTGTTTAATTGAGAATAATATTAACGTCAACAATATTCAACAGAAACACAAAAGAAAATTAATTGCTGGACAATCAAAATCCGCAACAAGTTGTAGTATATTCTATGATAATATTTCTATCTTAGTCCTGAGGCAGACTGATATTGGCAGTCTAGTGCACTCAAGGTCACAAGTGACTTTTAGGACGTCTGCGAAGCTGCGCGTAGATGAGACCCGCCGGTTTGTCGATGGGCTGGTAAATGTAATGCCGAGGGTCGCCTTTCGTGACGTTCGCGGGGAATTTGGAAACGTCGATATTTAGATAATGTTTGTTCGGCATTGTCATTTTAATCCAAGTGATCTGTAATAAGGAAAGAAATTAAATTAATTTTTATATATGACTGTATGAAGTAATTAATAAGAACGCTAATGATAAATTGTATGACATTAAGAACGCGTATTCTTAATCTAATATTGTACAAAAATATTTATGACGATTACTTTAAAGAAGTTACAGATAAACTTTGACACGACGAGAGACCTAGAGCCGCTCCTCACGTGACTGATAACTAGGAACGGTGTGGCCTCGTATCACGATCGCTAACAACTATATACAGAATTTATGAAAAGTAATCCTACTGCTGAGCAACTTACATATATTTATGTGATTAAAAGCCTAGAAATTAAAAATTTGTAGCCTACACAAAACTTAAATTTAAGGAAACATAGTATTTTAAAAATTAAATATGACACGTGAAATCGTTAAATTAATTAATAATTTAGTAGTTCTCTCAAAAATCACACAGAGCTGAACAACAATCACCGAGATAACCTCAGCACATAATCAAGTACATAAACACTTATATCGCATATTATTGTAGACTTGTTTAAACACAGATCTGTCTATAAACGTCTTCGTATGTAAGAAAAATAACCTATTTTCTATTTCTTTTACATTTTAATATCAAACAATTGTCTATTACATATTTGCAGGGAAAATATGCAAGTATATTAAATATGTATCTTGACGTAACTTGATACACTAGCGTTTTAAGATTTATTTTCTTCCTTCAAATCAGAATCAATTATTTTTTTAAGTATGCTTAAATAGCAATTAAAAGTTTTTATAAAAAAATTAATAGATAAAGCTTATTATTCGGTGCAGGATTACATAGTTGATAAAGATGTGTGGACTTAGTGACGCTGTATTTCATTCAAGATGTTACTAATTTTGGACTAAAACACAGTTTATATATTGTTATTATCAAAAGAGTAACTGCGGAGTTTCTTGCCGATTCTCCTCTGCATAATCTACATTCCGAATCGGTCGTAGCTTTACTTGTACAAAAATCTAATATATAAAATTCTCGTGTCACAGTTTTCGTTGCCATACTCCTCCGAAACGGCTTGACCGATTTTGATGAAATTTTTTGTGCTTATCCGGTATCTATGAGAATCGGCCAACATCTATTTTTCATCCCCCTAAATGTTAGGGTTAGTCCACCCCTAAATTTTATTTTTTTATTTTTTAGATAAAATTTTTAATTTCTATTTTTTTATGATACAACATTAAAAAATACATACAACCCTAAATTTTCAACCCTCTACCATCAACCCCTATTTTTAAATAGCGTTTAGTGGCAAGACAACGTTTGCCGAGTCAGCTAGTAATAATTTATTTTTAAAAGTTTAATTTGTAAAATGACAATTCGAAAGTGCTCTTGGGCCTATTTAAATAAAGCTGTCTGTGATTTTTATTTTGAGCACTTTTCAAACATCATTTTACAATAATAAGCTAATAAATTTTCTTTTTAAATTATTTTTCTCAACTGTTTTTAAATATTTTTGTACCATTCGTGTAAAATATGGTAGGTACATACCTAATATATTTTTTATCCTTTGCGACAAAAATATGGAACTTACCTCGGAAACTTTTTCTAGGACGGTTTTCTCAGCTTGGTAAAGTGTGTGTTGTACTGATGGTGAATAAACCCCCGTATCAGGTGGTCCAGCAAACTTTTCCAATATAGCATCTTTCACGGTCAACCAAGCATTGTCAAAATCTGCTGATTTCATATTATCGTAGGTCCATTCTGCTTCCACTATCGTACTATAAAATAAGAAAAGGTAGAAGAAGATTATATAGCTACATAGTTTAACATTAGAGCTATATTTTGTAAATGATTTTAAGAATTTATCATTCAAATTTTTGCCTTATGTTTTCCTAAAACGAAGAGAAATAGCAAAGAGATTTTTTAAATACCTGAATATTCTTTCTGGAGCATCTGTTAGCGTGGTATACTCGTCTTGTACGAAGTCAACGAAAGAGGACTGTGTCGTCTTTAAAACACGTAAATCTCTCAAACCTGATTTTACAATGACAGCCTCTGCAGAAAGCATAAACATAAATATATAATACAGTAAAACTGCTGTTATTGTAAAGACCAAAATTATCTAATTGTTCTCAAAATAATTTAAAAGAACTTACCGTGTCGTGCTTGGGAAACTTCACACCATCGTGTCGCTGTCGGCGCAAAAACGAAAGCATGATTGTGTGGTATACCCGCTTGCAGTCTTTCCCAGGGATATTCAATAATGTGGCACTTTGCTTCTACGATTTGCCGATATGTATATAAGAAATGATTCACAACAACTGCACCAAACTCTTCAGGAGTCTTAATTCCATGCTTCTTAGCAAGCAAGTAAACGGTGTTCTTCTGTGAGTCAGTGGCGACAACTTCCTTATTATCGCCAGCAATGTATGCAGATTCACTTACAAGTTTTAATTCTGTGGACACTTCAAATTCTCGGATTACATGATAATTTCCGTCACGATGCACATGCAAGAGCTTAACGGAACTTTTTCCATAACCGTGATCGCTTAATTCAAACCGGCCCCCTGTGTCCTCAGCGGCCGTAGTGGCGGATCTGGGGCCCGTCAAGGAATACGGACCACCTTCGCCTGCGCTTGTGTTTGAGGGTTTCGCGTAAATTCTGAAATATTAAAATTAAGAAAGAAATATTATTAGATGATTTTTTCACACGTCTTCGCTTTAAATTTTATATCACATATTATCATATATTTTTATGGTAGTAATAAATTATATTTTTTTAAATGTAAAAGCATAATACCTGTTCGTGCTAGTCCACGGCATGATTTTAATTTTTTACTTTATTTTAAGCGTATGTAAGAAACAGCGCCGGCTCATTTACTCAAGAAGAGACTGTCATAATTGGAACTCAGTAGCGAATTTATAAAGGTACCCTGTGACCCTCGTTATCACTGACGAGCACGCGCCTAATGCGCAAACTGGACCTTATCGGTATTCACATTAATTTTATTTATCAAATACAGAGCAATATAACGTTATCAAAAGGAATTGTAAATAAACAACAACTATGGTTTTTCATTCAAATTTCCTTTTATTTACACGCGTATTTAAAAGAAAATGAAAAAGATGTGATAGTTTACTAAATAGAGAAAATAGTTTTTAAAGCAAACAGAAAATTATAAATTAATGTCTTACAAATAAATATCTTATAACATTCACAAACAGTCGTCGGTTTCTAAGATAAGTAACTTAATTTATAGGTAACAACTGACTGATATAGCTAAAAAAAAATTTAAATATACATGGAAATAATACATATATAAATATAAATATTACACCCAGTCTCAGGCGGAATCGAACCCAGAACCCGCGAAGCAGAAAGAAAGGCTACTACAAACTGTGCCAACGGGCTAGTCATAAATATATACAGACTGTTAATATTCCTATGATAAATCTATCTTCTTTTCATTTAATTATATCTAAATGTTTAAGATATGGTAAATTATTAAACTGTTCCGAAACATAGTTTTGGATGAAAAAGTTTTGATGTCGTTTTACCTTTATATATTAATAATTGTGTTTGCAGGCAAACGAAAAAAACTTCAATTATATCGATAAGTAATTAATACAACGTGGGTGGACGAAAAAATAGTCAAGTAAATACGCATTACCAAAGATTACTCCAAAAGTTGTAATCAGATCCAATTAAATTAAAAATCATTAAAATCGTTACTCAGTAAAAAGTTATGCAGATTTTCGAGAGTTTCCCTCGATTTCTCTGGGCTCCCATCATCAGATCCTAGTTTCCTTATCATGGTACCACACCAGGGATATCTCATTTCGAACAAAACAGAATTATCAAAATCGGTTTATAAACGACAAAGTTATCCCCAAATATACAAAAAATATATATATACATATATATTTACAGTCGAATTGAGTAACCTCCTTTTTTAAAAACGTTATATCACTACATAGTATAAAACAAAGTCGCTTCCCGCTGTCTGTGTGCTTAGATCTTTAAAAAATGCGCAACGGATTTTGATGCAGCTCTCTTTAGTAAATGGAGTGATTACAGAGGAAGGTTTATACGTATAATACATAAGTACGTAAAATAGTAGAGGAACACTGATAGTTTTTGATTTTTCTAATGTGATGTCGTAAATAAACACATTTTTTTGCGCATATATTATATATTCTATTTATTTTATTTTATATTTTATATTTAGTATCAGCATTGCACCCGTACCAAGCCGGGGCGGGTCGCTAGATCTATGTAAGAAAATGATTAAATTACTAAATGTACATTGCGTATCCCTTAATCTTTAAAGCAAGGGCGTTCTTTTGTTTTATTCGTTTTCGAGACAACGGATTGATCACTTTGGTTGACTGAGATTTTGATGTATTAATGGTAACATTTTATTTATTAAATAAATTAGTTTAACAAACAAGATAAGTCAGTACTAAGATAAACACGTGTTTTTATTTCACCATATCTTTAGCCTAAAATAGAATCCGATTCAAAAACAATCTTATTAAACGTACAAATTTTTATTTGTATGACTCTAGACAAAGATACATTTCTCTAATATATTAGTATTAATTTTCTTGAAGTTAACACGGGATCGGTCATAGATTCAAATATGGGCTACTACTGCTAAGCTTTTATGTTGTCAGTATTTAATCTCGTAATTGGCTATAAAGTAAAATACTCGTAAGGAAATTATCGTGAGATTTGGCGAAGTCTGTTTTCATTCAGCTTCTTAAGACAAAGAGTCTTGTATTCAAGTTCAACTAAATTATACGTCGACGTCAACTAAATTTATAAGTTGTTACTATAAAGCATAATTTAAATATTGACCTTGATCTTATATAAATTACTCGTACATTTGATCTTAGCAACAATTAAAACAATATACTTTTATTATTACTAAGAAACAAAATAATGAGGAGCGACGACGTCATTTTAAATTCTTTATCTTCTCAATACCGACTAATTACTGTCTTAAAACAACAATACTTATCAAATTTTTATTGACTCGTGTAAATTAAACGAATCCTGCTGTTAAGCATAGATTTATTTTTTATACAAAAATTTGTCACATACAAATGTGTATAGTATAGGGATTATCAAAGAGAACATAGAAATAAGAACTCGATCCTTGATCATTGATCGCTTTTTATTTCTTGTTTCATAAATAAGCTTTCAAATATTATAAATGTAGATATAAATTTCAAATTTTATGTAATAGTCTAATATAAGTGGCGTGCAGTTTTTACAGTCATGTCGTAATTTTTTACGATATTTTATATTTGCTGACCTTATAATAATAAAATACCTACTACGAATATATTTTACGACAAGTAGGAATTCTAACTACGGATACTTTATAGCCGTCTGCGTAACGTTTCGTTTATTTTAAATTATGATACGAGGAAACATACGCGCAATATCAAATATTCCAAATTGACTGAAAAACTATACATTTCTCTTAACTGTAATATGTAAAGACTAGGCCTATATCTTTATTACTAAGAAATATATATATCACATTCAATACCCAAAAAAGCTTACGTAATTACTTAGATTATACAGACATTTAAACATTTTATATACTGTGTTACAAAGATCTATAATATAGAATTGAATAGAATTAAATGTATTTTTCGTGTTGCCGGTTCAGTATATTATAATAAAAATGCTACTACATATTGATGTTTAAATAATAAAAGCTTAACATCATGAATGAAAATAAACTGTAAAAAATACCCAAACATCTTTTTAAAATGTAAAACAAAACATAAATTTCTTACTTGTATGCCTATCGAGATTTTTACGGTCAATAAATAAAAGTTCTTAGAATACTTTAAAAGTAGGCGCTTTAGCAATTTATGAGAGTTATTGCATTTTATAAATAAAACTTTCATGTTGTAGATAAATATATTATCTTAATATTTTAGTGATTTATATTTACACATACTCGTATGTAAATATTTATAAGAGAGAAAAGAACAGTGTGTTTGGAATTATTAACATTGAAATAATAAGAATATTGTTATTCATGCGCTTATTTTCTCATACCGTCGCGACTAGGAAGCTGAGTAGCGTATAGTTGCGAAACATCGGGGCCGGGCAGTGGCGGGCGCGAGGCGGGCGGTCATGTTTAAGCTTTTAAGTTACGAAAAACGTTTTATCGAATGTCTTTATCGACAACAAAAATTTAAATAAATTTATCTTATAAAAAGTCATAATTTATATTGTCAATACGTAAAAGTGTAATAAAATACTTACATTTAGTTTTGTTCGTTAAACTACGACTTTTTGGCTCAAAATTCCTATTGTCTATGCCTTTTGTTAAACATGCATTATAATATTTATCATTAAAACTACATATCGACAGTTTTGTAACTGCCTAGTAAAACTAGGACGTGGTCCGACGTTCGATTTTTTTTGTTATATATATATATATATATATATATATATATTATATTTATATATTATATATATATATATATATATATTTTTTTTTTTATTGACACACTCATACGTACACATACAGATTTTATTACATTGTATACTTAATGATCTACCTGTCCCCCACCTACAGGGTATATATGAGAAAGCTTAAAACCATCGTTATAAAAACTGATGCATAAGTAGTACTTACTTAAATTTCGTTTATTCTAATAACACAAAAAAGTTATTTCTAAATGAAGTATTAATCGTACCTGGAACACACACAGATTATATAAGTACTTAATTTAAAAATAAACGTATCGATATGATGGTGGACAGTACTAGTGCTGTGTGGTGAACGTAGTGCGCAGGCGCGAGGGCGGGCGGCGCTGTGACGCGGCTCGCTCGCCCAGCTGACGGCGCGGCCGCGTGACGTCTCTACGCAACCGCGAGTGTCGCGCACGCCTGCACCAGCTTCGGGTCATGTCACGACCTGCACGGTGAATCTTTCGTGTTACGTACTGTTGCACCTTACTGTTCCAAATGATGGTGCGCCGTAGTGGACGTTACACTGTTAACTGGCGAGGATTCAGAGACTGCGTCAGCAATAAAGCTCCCGATGACGGTGAGTTGTTTGCAAAACGACGTGTGAATAAACTTAACCTCAAAACCGATATGATACAAATTATAACTCAAACGTAATTTATTCTGTACAAAGATCCATATTGAATTTTATGTAATGTCAAACACGTTACATACCAGACGTCTGCAGATCCTCAATAAAACGTTTGCGCATACTCTCTTATGTATTCACTAACTATTGATATAATATTTTAGTCTGGTGCAACAAAATCATTTAACCGAATCATTTGCAAAATTTTGCGATAATATGATTTAGTTTTCATTGTGTCAACGAAATGAAATTGTAACAGTACAAAACATAGAACTAAAAATAAAAAATAAAAACATTTTTCTAGTCTTGAGAAATAATATATAACCGATAACTATTAATTATTACAAATATTCTTATGTACAATAAATTCTAGTTACTAGAAGTACACTGAATCTCCCTTATCTCCGCCATTCAGTGATGCTGTTAATTTTATTAGAAGTAATTCAGATGATTTACTGGAACTGTTACCACAGTTTCTTCTTTACCATAGCACACGAGGCCCAAGACCAGGGCCGAAAGTCTAACATAGTCAGCTTTTATATCTACTTAATTATATTCTACAGCATTGAAATATTGAAAAAAAACATTGTAATTAATTAAAAGTAACGGCCATTTCATTTAAGAACAGACCGTAATCTCCGTTAATATATCTTGATGGATATTCTTATTTTTTTATTGTTAATAAAAACTGTGTAGTTCTATTTTATTTTTAACCACTTCAAAAAAAGGAGGAGGTTACTCAATTCGACCGTATATATTTTTTTTAATGTATGTTCGGGGATAACTCCGTCGTTTTCGGTTTTTCTTTGTTTGCCTGCAAACACAATTATTCTGTTAAAACTGCATATGCAAATAAGTTTCGTCAGTTTTTTTTTTTTATATAACTAGGTCGGCAAACAAATTTACGGCTCACCTGATGGTAAACGATTACCGTAACTTATAGACGTCTGCAACACCAGAAGCATCGCAAGCGCGTTGCCGACCTTATCTCCAATTCTCCCCAGCTCTGGTTACCTTACTCACCTACAGGAACACAACACTGCTTGAATGCAGTAATATTTAGCTGTGATCTTCTGTAAGGTCGAGGTACTACCTCAGTCGGGCTACTCCATATATTTAGTAGGAAAAATGATGAATCGTGTAACAAGACTTAGTACATTTTTTTATAACAAGTACAAATTTACTTGTTATAAAAAATTATAGTACGTACTGTTTAATATTTAATATCAGTGCCATTATAGTTATGAAAACAGTAAATGGAGTACTTATAAAGTAGTTTCCTAGGGAGTTTTAGTTTATCACATAATGTTTACATTTACGCTGAAACATATATCAAAAATGATTCGAAATTTTACGCTAGACAAAATAAGGACAAATAATAATTCATGATCTACAAAAAATATTTCCATTAAGAAGCCGGATAGCTTTAATCCATCTCCAGGCAACTCGAAATATTTACGGACTATTCTATCGTAAATACTCAAGCCAATATTTTTGAAAATTACCTGGCTAGTAGGTATTTGTTGAGTTCCGTTTCAATTCGCCCGTTATCTTTTTTTCTACTTCATTCATTTTTATTGATCACTATTTAAATTTTCTGCCTATAAACTATTTGAAAAAGTGAGCCTCGGTCAGCTTGTAAATCATTGTACATGAAATAAACTTTTACATAATAAGCAATTCGGCTTCACTATAGGATGCCCCACAAATAATGTGTTGCGCTTTTACTTCGATAGTCAATGCAAGGGAGGAGTCACGTGATGCTTTAGGTGTATTCTGTGATTTATCCAAAGCATTTAAGTGTGTTCATCATAATACATTAAACAGGAAACTCAGTCACTATGGCATTAAAAATACCGCACTAAAACTTCTGAGTCCTTATCTTAGTGAAAGAACTCAGAACCAACCATTACTTCTTAAAATTTAGGATATCTTTGTAAACATGAACCATTTATGGTATCCTAAATTATTGTGATATAATAATTATACACTACTTTTGCCCCTCTTTGTAAATATTATCGATTTCTAGGCGAGCGGAGCCGCGGGCAATGGCTAGAATACATATAAAGCTAATAAGCATAGTCGTTTGTTACAGTAATATAATCACGGAGTTTACAAAAAAGACATTTGAACTCGCTTGAGAGATAATATTACTACTTTAATCTATACTCTATACCTACAATGAAATAAAATTGGAGTGTCTGTTTGCAATATTGAAATAACCGCTTTTTACTAAATGCATGTAGATGATACACTGTACATAAACCAAAATAATTTGTTTACAATTTTTGCCTCTCTGTCTTTCTGTCTGTTTGTTCTGACTAATCTCTGAAACAGCTGGACCAATGTTGAAGTGACTTTCACTGGCCGATAGCTGATGTAATAAGGAGTAACTTAGGCTAGTTTTATTTTAAAAATTTATTAATTTTATAACTCTGCGAACTGAACAATAACTACTTGTTAAATTCCACATAATAACACGGATAGCTACAAAAAGGGAGATGCGATTATGGGATAATTCAATCCACTTTTTTTTATTTCATCTATTAATTACGTGATATTTTTAGCAACTTTTTAACCCCAACTTCCCTTTGGTGATATATATTGACGTCTAAAACCTCTGGAAAGAAATCTAAATGTCCTCGCCCCCAATACCCAAAAATCACGTATGTTTTTTATAAAAAAAGTAAACGGAAGTCTTCAGAATATTATTCTTAAATACAGTTATAATCTGATAAAATTTTGAAAAACAACATTTGTCACAAACAGGATGAGAGCTCACGATTGCCAGTGCGTAGCGCCTAATCGTTATGTTCTGGCAATATTTATATTTACCTATATTTATACCGTTTAATTGTTTTCGTAATGGTTTCCATTTTTGTTTTAGTGTTTCAGGTATAACTGCAAACGATTTCCTTTCAGAAAACTTGTTTATAGCACAAAATTATTTATTAATAGGTATATTACCATTTGCCCCTCAGTGAAAGAAAAAAAAAACCTACGTGTTTCAGACACCTCTTTAGTAATATTTTTCTGTTAACTAGAAAAATCATTTACTTACATTTTTTAAATTCAGTACCTAATGCCTATTTACTGCCGTATCTAAGTAGTAACAAATCGTAATCGCCATTTCTATCTTCCAGCAACCGGATCATTAAACAGGGGCACCGACCTCAAGGGGCTAAAAATCTGGAGGCGCGATGAACTTTATATTTTTAAGCGAATAAAAAATTTTAACATTAATTTTTTTACATTGTGAATTAAAAGTAATCGAATTTTCAATATAAAATTTTAAATTACTATATTTGTTCCTTATTCATATATATACGAAAATGAATCACAATTTCTGTTGGTCACCCTATAAATTGAAATGGACTTTCTCTTTGACTTTACTTTTTTCTCTTTTACTGTTTGAAACTTTTCAAGACGTCGCAAACTTTTGCTTCTAATTTTTCACGTCGAGGTATAACCTCGACTTAACTATAGTTATAGGGCATCAATCATACATTTCTATCATGTACGCTACAAATGGCACTGACCGTGATCACTAAACTATATAATAGATCAATTGACTGTTTCGACTTTCTATTTTTCGATCTCAATTAACAGACTAGTCAAAAATAATTTATGACATTTTTTAAAAATTTGTGTAATATTAATGTTCAAACCCTGCATTCACATGGATATCTTCACGCTTTCACGCTTACATTATATATCTAAGAATTTAATATGTATGCTTCTGGACCCAGAACATAGAAGTAAATCCTAGTTTGGGGCATTGAGTGTGAAGCGTTTATATATTTATATAGTCAATATCCGTCCTACTTGTATTTGTACCCACTCTTAAATAAAAAGAATTTTTTTTTATGTATACTTAATATTTGTATATAAGAAATCTACATAATATATATATATACATATATTTTTGTTATTACAGAAATACAAGAAGAACCACAAGCAAAAGAAGATCTTTCAAATCATGAAGTTATATTTCTAAAAAGTATTGTTGAAAGTCCGGATTTTGCTAGAAAGTATGGAGTAAGTATATGTGGTCAAGAATAAAATTATGATCTTGTAGATGTACAAATTATTTAAAAAAAATCAAATTTGTTGCGCTATCATTATAATGATAATTTTACAACTACATGCGAATCAGAAAATTATTATTATAATAACAAAACAGAGCTGAGGTTAAATTAATTAATCAAACTGTATTCTTAATCACTTAATAAAATTTTAGACACGTATATACAAACTGCATTAAAACGTATATTAAAATAGACGAAAAATATCTTAAAGCAAAAAGTTATCAGTGAGCAGATTTGCTTGTAAAATCTGCCTTAAGAACATTGAGTTCGTATTAAAACATTACCATGAATGACCTTTAACAGAAGATACTGTTCTCGTAACTTTTTGGTCCTTTAAAAATATAGTCAGATAGTCTGAGTAAACCACGGTCTATAAGACTGTGGACTGTGGAGTAAACTGGACTATGACTTGGTAAAGAAAGGACCCCGCACAATTTGTATGGAAAATGGCTCTCGGCTAAATTGGCTGAAATTTTGCACTGGGCTAGTTTTCAACATGCTGATTAAAAGTCCCAAGGCACAAACCCCCAAGCTTAACCCACGACCCTCTACAACCCCCCAAACCCTCCAAAATGCACTTTGCAATAATCGACTGCAGTTTTGCGAAGAGATAGGCACTAACATGCTTAACATAATTCTAAACTATACCCCCTCAAAATAGACCCCCGACCACCTACGGCTCGACCCCCCACTCCCACCAACTCCCACACACCCTCCCTTAATTCATTTTGCAATAATAAGCTTAAGTTTTTAAAAGAGATGGATATCAACATGCTGGTCGAAATTCTCAATCGACCCCCCCCCCCTAAAATCAACCCCGACCAACAACCCCACTTAAACCCCAACCACCCTAAAATTGAGTAAAGACTCGTGAATGTACCAACTGTAAAGCTATTCACAGAGAATACTGCTATTCTTAAAAATAATTTTCTTAGGGTCCGCAGAATACGGTGATTCAGCAGTCCTTTTCAGGATAGTAGACCCGATCTTCGTCACTTTTGCGAACTTAACAAACCCTAATGAATATGGTTGAGGAGATAGCCATTCTTGTCTAAATGATGACCACAACTTCGAACATTATCCGGCACAAAAATATTTCTTTTTACGAATTGCATTGTTTAGACAATCTCTGGATGTTATTTTGTTCGTTACAAATAACGCGAACACGAACGCGATGCTGTTTGCATTAGAACGTTCAATCGCAAACAGCTTGGATGGTCATTAATTAAAGTTATTTCATCTATTATTGACCTGTTGCAGTTGATGCAAAGTCTTGAATTTTCATTAAGAACTAGGGGTAAATGGCCATGATCATCCCTTTTAGTAATCGCAAGTTGACGCTTATCAGCATTACCATCACCATTCATAAATGTCAACTGTCCCACGTTGAATTCTCTATTACAAACGCAACACCGTATTTTTGTAAAAAAGTTCGTTTAAGACTGGAAGGGACTGCTTCGCGAACACGAACTAAAGTTCGCAAAAGTGATGAAGATCGGGTCTACTATCCTGAAAAGGACTGCTGAATCACCGTATTCTGCGGACCCTAAGAAAATTATTTTTAAGAATAGCAGTATTCTCTGTGAATAGCTTTACAGTTGGTACATTCACGAGTCTTTACTCAATTTTAGGGTGGTTGGGGTTTAAGTGGGGTTGTTGGTCGGGGTTGATTTTAGGGGGGGGTGTCGATTGAGAATTTCGACCAGCATGTTGATATCCATCTCTTTTAAAAACTTAAGCTAATTCTTGCAAAGTGAATTAAGGGAGGGTGTGTGGGGGTTGGTGGAGTGGGGGGTCGAGCTGTAGGTAGTCGGGGGTCTATTTTGAGGGCTATAGTTTAGAATTATGTTAAGCATGTTGGTGCCTATCTCTTCGCAAAGCTGCAGTCGATTATTGCAAAGTGCATTTTGGGGGGTTTGGGGGGTTGTAGAGGGTCGTGGGTTGAACTTGGGTGTTTGTGCCCCTTGAGACTTTTGATCAGCATATTGAAAACTACCCCTATGCAAAATTTCAGCCAATTTAGCCGAGAGCCATTTTTCATACAAATTGTGCGGGGTCCTTTTAAGATGGCAACATGAGAACAATATGTCAGGGAAGAATGAACTCTCATAATTTGGCGGGCCAGGCCCCTGCCTGATATTAATTTTTTGCAATTGTTTTAGCTAATCAAAGCAAAGTTTTCTGTCCTAACAATTCTTATAACGTAAACTAAGCTTCACTCAGATATTGGCAAATCCTTCAGGGACCCAAAGTAAAAGAAGAAGAAGTAGCTAATTCAATTGTTCGTCGTTCGTGCGTAATTATTGTATTTGCTTGTTGTTCGTTTATTGAAAAAAAAAAATCAAAAATTTTAACCAAACCTAGCTCTTGCTATTATTGCACTTCGCTTCAATATAATTACACTTACATGGGTATATTCAAATAAATACTGCTATGCATGCGCGAAATCTCAACTGCTGCGTAGTGCAAGTGTAAAAAAGATTATTTTCCCCGCGAAGTTAAGAGAGCTGGCACAATGAGATTCGTGTTTAGTATGTTGTTTTGGTCAAATTTCAAACTCAATGAAGTTAGAAACGTTGAAGAAAAGTGACCGTAATAAGTGAATCAGCATCGAGTATTAAATTCAATAACCTTTATGTTTATTTTTTCATTTTTGTAATTCTAATAAAAAAAAAAAAAAAAAAAAACAGAAATGTTCTGTAGTAAAAATGTTTTACTGAAAAAATATTTTTCTGACATTTAGAAAATGCTATTTTTAATCTTTAACTTAATGCCACTTTTGACTGACACAGAACGTTGATAGTCATTCTGTGTCATAAATACTGTTTAATTGAAAAATAAATATTATACTCTATGCGGACTGTATAGAGTATAAAACAAGTTCTCGTGCTATATTAACAAAAACACCTAACTGGAAACAAAATCTCGATGAGAAACCGAGTAGGTGGGTGTGTACTGTGTTGTGTTCTTAAATGGATAAATTATACGTTACAACTGATTAATAAATATAAAATTAAAAGAATTATTGTTAATTTACCATTATTTAAAATCATATTATAAATTTACGTGGTGTGTATTGTGTATAAAATATAACTTTTCATTCAAATATTTAAAATAAACCAGTGCCACGCCTAAGCATCAGGGTTTTTGTTTCGTTCTTTTAATATTTTTCCAAGTAAAAACGATAAATACTTTTTTTGTGAATTAAAGTAAAACTTTAGTTAAGCAACGCTTTGGTGTTACAGTCGATCGATTCGGAGGAAGATTTGTTCGTAAAGCCAGTCTCCTTGGATAATGTAAACATAATAAAGTCACTGAGTGAATATCGTGGCAACAACATACGGACCATCGAACAGGCTGAATTAGCTATATTACTTTCCCGAGTGCATTTTAAGGTAAATATTTAGTAAAAACAATGATTAGTTGAATTACATTTTACTAGACTGATAATTAAGTAAGGACAAGTGAAATGTTGATTGCTAGTGTTATTTTTTTTTTGTTTTAATGAATAGTAAAGATCGATTGGATGTTCTTGTTAATAGGCCCTAATTGATGCACACGACCAAATCGGGAAAATTTGGCTTGAGCGTGGTTCAGGAGTAGATGAGAAAACTTCGAAAGAAGAACAGAAAGACATTGCTGAAAGTATAGATATAAGTCCAGGTGAAAACGGAGACATGCCAGTGGAGACAGTTAAAGTTGTAGGTCTTAGAAAAGTGCCTGGACAACCTTTAGGTTTGACAGTAAGTAGGAATAGTTAATTATTTATAGAAATAACTGTATTTAACAATTAAAATCTCATTTAATTGTCTTTTTAGGTAACAACAGATGAACATGGTCAATTGATAGTAGCTAGAATTCTTGCTGGCAGTGCGGCCGCAAAACAAGCACTGCTTAGTGTAGGCGATGTGCTCTTAGAGGTTGATGGCGTACAAATAGATACAGAAGAACAGTTGAAAGAAGCTGTTTCAAAGCCAAACGATAGAGTAACATTAAAAGTTGGACCAAATCTCAAAGAAAAAAATGCTCAATTAACTAATAAACTTAGTGTAAGTTACTAAACTTAATAAATAAAAATTATGTCTATCTTATTATAGCTTTATTTGAATAATTTTATTCATATGTTTCAGTGCTACATGAGAGCTTTATTTGATTATAATCCCTCCGAAGATACTTTATTGCCATGTAAAGAGATTGGATTAGAATTTAAGAGAGGTGATATTTTACAAGTAAGTTAATGTGTTTTTTTTTTTTAATTTTATTGAGATTGTTTTACTCTGTATCACAATGTTATTTATCATACTTCTCCAAAACACCTGGACCAACTTTTATGAAATTTTGTTTGCATATCTGGTAGTTCTGAGAATTGGCCAACGTCTATTTTTCATACCTTTAAAGGCGATAAGGCGAGGGGGGGATTAAGGGGGTTAATAACATATATGGCAAAAAACATTATATTTAGTATGCAGGGAATTTCGAGGGAGATAAATAAATCTAGCTAGGATTCATTTTTAGAAAATGTTGTTTTATCCCAGTTTTTAGAAAATGAAAAAATGGATACAATATTGTTAGAATACTAAGGTAAATTTCGCACTTGTCAATAAAGTTGTAATAGCTCAGGTGGAAAATCGGCCGGTTGCGATCGACCGTAAAGACCACGGTTCAAATCCTCAAATTTTCAGATTGGTTAAGGTTTTTTTTCTTTTTTTTTTCTAATTGCACTCATTACTTTCTATTTTTTATTATTTCAGTTCAGTCAGTTCATATTTTTTATTATTATATTGGTAAAATCGAAAAATACTTTTCATATTTTATATTTATTATTTTTAACGTTTTATTTTTGATTTTTTATATTTTTTTATTATTGTCGTTAAAAAAATATTATTCATATTTTATAAATATGTAATTCGTATTTAAATATGATTTCCAAAAAACACGATTTACTAAAAATACCGAGCTAAGCTCGATCACCCAGGTACTATAAGATTATATGTTTAGCACAAACCCATGGTCAACTGTTTCAAAGTCAGGGAATTTAATGCATATAACTGTATACACCGAATTGGTATGAAAAATTAAATTCACAAGCCTGTAGGCAGAATGCATTACTGCTATTGGCACCAACAGACCTGGCTATTTTTTGTTTATAACTCATTAGTTGATGTTTATTTTATATTTTAGGTGTCCGATAGAAGAGATCCCAATTGGTGGCAGGCAAGCCACGTTGAAAAACCAGAAGTAGTAGGATTAATTCCGTCGCCAGAATTAGAAGAGAGACGGAAAGCCTATGTACCACCAGAAGCTGATTTTGTTCACAAAATTAGTATATGTGGAGCAAGAGTAAGTTTATTTCACTTGTATGAAGCTATTATTATATTTACTAAACACACCGACGGTCGCGGGTTCGATTCCCGCTCAGAGTGGATATTTGTGTTTATACAAATATTTATTTCTGGTCTAGTTATTATTCCTTGTGGGTCTCTCCACCGTGCCTCGGAGAGCACGTAAAGCTGTCGTTTCCGGTCGTTATCATGTACACCTGATAGCGATCGTTACTAATAGTAGGGAATATATCTGCCAACCTGCAATGCAGCTGCGTGTTATTTATTCAGCGGGATATTACAGGCCGAAGCGAAGAAAAAGGGTTTTAACAATTTAGTTAAATAATTATTTATTTATGATATTTCCAAACTTTTTTTTTTTAATTAATGTGTCACTTCAAAAAAATTCAGATATCAAAAAAGAAAAAGAAGTTCGTGTACGAGTCGCGGTCGAGCGTGCAGCTGGAGGGCGCGGAGCTGGCGCTGTACGAGGAGGTGGCGCGCACGCCGCCCTTCCTGCGGCGCGTGCTGGCGCTCGTGGGCACGCGCGGCGTGGGCCGCCGCACGCTCAAGGCGCGCCTGCTGCACGACCAGCCCGCGCGCTTCGGCGCCGTCGTGCCGCGTCAGTGTCTACTGTTCCCTTATTGTTTTGAACTATAACTTACTAGTGTGTGGGTAACACAAAAATAAAATCGTACATATTAAAAATAGCACGGTGTCGTCTCCTGTCAAAGATTTTCATTGTAATATGAAACTTTGCATAGTTACGGGTCTCTGTAAAGAACTCACTATAGACGGCGCCACGGTTCGCTTAAACCGAAAGTAAAAATCATCATATCAGAAATTTCGCTCTAGCGGGTACATCGTTCCATAGCTTAATTGGCTAGAGCGCCGACACGGTCAGTCGAGACGCGGGTTCGAATCCCGCTGGACCGGTCAATTTTTGATATGATATTCAAAAATGTCTATAAGTTACTTCTTTACGCACGCTCGACTTGGCGAGTAAGTTTGTGGATGTGTGGCGAGAGCGTTACGTAAAGTGTGATCGAGCGACGCCAATGAAGGTAGAGAGAGAGGTGCGAGCAAACATTTTCTTTCTCTCATAACCAGTTACGTTTCGTTACTGAACATGGAATTACGAGTGCAGGGTCAGCCTGGTGGTAAGCGGATACCATAGCCTGTGAACGCCTGCAATACCAGAAGTATTGCTACTGTACTCACCTCAGTAACACGACACTACTTAAGTACTTCCTCAGTATTAGTTCTAATTTTAAAGAAGATACTCAATACTTCCCATTGCGACCTATTTTAAAAATGTTTTATTTTTATAATATATATGAATTAAGCATACTCTTTCATATAATTAAGTTCGAGTGACACCATTTTAGCCAAACTCAAATCAATTTTCTTTACGTTTAGATACATCTCGTCCTCCCCGGCCGCTCGAAGAGAACGGTACCTCATACTGGTTCGTGTCTCGCGAAGAGATGGAGCGGGACGCGCACGCGGGACGCTTTCTGGAGTATGGAGAACACAACGGACACTTGTACGGAACCCACTTAGATTCTATAAGGGCTGTCATTAAAGAAGGTGAGACAATTGTTTTAGTTTGAGTATTAAATATTATTTAAAAGTATTAGATATTGTTTAGTCAAATTTATGTTTAATCTACAAAACTCAAACGCGTTCTTCAGAACTTGATAACACAATAGAGATGCTGAAAAAATTATATTTTGTTATCTAATCTATTATATTTATTGTATATTCTTTTTTAAGTGTCAGAGTAAATTTTAATATTTGTACAAAAATCGAAATGTAAACTTACTTTATTCAAATAGCTTCATTTAACAAATAAAATTTTAATAAATTAATTAGCCCTTCTATACATATAATAATCTATATATTTTTTCCCTTAAGTAACAATTCCCTAGCAAAAGTTGTTGTTTTCTCGGTCAGAATTGTCAATATATAGGTATGTATATTGTATATTTTATTTTTGCTTTTTTTTTTCATAGGAAAAATGTGTGTTCTGGACTGCGCCCCGCAATCACTCAAACTCCTACACAACAGTAGCGAGTTTCTACCATATGTTGTAATGATCGCAGCGCCAGGCATCGAACAGTTACGGAACCTCACCTACGCCTCCAACCGCAACCTCACGGTAAAAAACCCTTTGCTATAAATAACAACTTACTATATGAAGCATTTTTATTTTGCATTGGAATTATTTAGTGATGTTATAAAAATGAAAACCTATTATATATATTAGGCCGACGTGTCGGTCTCTGTATGAGATTAGACAAAACAAAAGTTATGTTTAACAACCAAATCATACCGAGACCGGTATCGGTCGATGGTCGGTTTAAGATAAGAGAGTTTTTTTTTTTTAATATTTTTAGATTACATTTGGGCTTTTTTATTTTAGTCTAGAAATAGTACCCAGTATAAGTGGTTTAGCTTAATGCCGCCCACTTGCAACAAGTCTGTGTACAAACTATGACACTAAAATGATAACAGATTATAAAATGTTTCTCCTGCAAAATTACATGTTAAAAACGACACTCAGACAGTGTGAACATTTCTTGTCATTAAATAAACGCCTCACACGTAACGGTTCAATCCCGTGCCGGGGTTTCGGAAACACCCACTACACAAGCACAAACATCCAAACCATAGCAAATGTCTGTATGGCCAATACAAATGTTTGCCTTGTGCGGGGATCGAACTCGCGGCCACCAGCTTAAGCGACTGCTATGATCAATGCGCTAACGCGTCGTCAAGTTTATTCCCGAGTTAAAATGAGTTCTATTTAATCCTGAACTTTAGCTATTGACGAAATATTTTCTATGTGAATTGTCTGTATTAAGCTCCATATAAATAGCATGCATCGAATTTACTGTTTTATAATTATAATTTAGTAGTTAAAAAAATTTGTTTTATTGTAATAGTCTTATATTTAAAGCAATTATCGTATATATTTTGTCTGTAGAATTGTGTGTATTTTGTTTTATGGCATGTTTAAAGTAGTATGATTGCGTATGTGACGGTTGCGCATGCGCCGTTTAGTTTGACCGACAGAGCTCCATCCGGTACAGTTCGAGACGTGCGCGCACTCTGGAATCGCTCGCATCGCTGTATGAGGTAAATATATTTATTTCTAATAATAAATAAGCCAATGACACGTCTCGGCAAAAGAAGCACTGGCCGTCCTCCAACCAGGTGGATTGACGACATAAATAAAAGCCGCTAGTGGAAGTGGATTCAGAGGGCACAGGACCGAATGGAGTGGCGAGCCTAAAGGGAAGCCTATGTCCAGCAGTGGACTTCTAAGGGCTGATGGATGAATGGATGAAGTCAATGTTTTTCACGATATATTATGCTACGAAAATAAATTGAAGTTCATAAAACCGTTACGTCCCAGTTCTCTAACATAAGAAGATTTCCAACCGAAAACGAATAGATTGCATGAAGTTTAGATGATGTTAGATATATTCCGTTTTTTTTTTTTTTTTTTTGGAATTCTTATTTGGTAAACAAAACCCTGTCAATCGTAATTCACGTTTTTCCGCGTTTATCACTCACTTTCATAACACATTAGCTTACGGACATTTGTAAAACTCCATTTATTATTTATTTCACCTAAAACAAATATCAATTTATCATTTTAAACACATAAAAACAACTAAAATACGAATTCCGAGCGTACAGATAACTAATATTTTTGAATATGACATTTCAATATATTTTTTTAAAAGGCAAATAATATTTTTATATATTTTATAATAATCAGGTCATAATATTTTTAGAACCGAATGAGTATAAGAAGTGAATGAACAGCATGAGCGATAAAATAGGCCATGTTCTTTACGTATATTTTAAATTTTCAAGAATTATAATTTGTTAAATAATGTTACCGTAAAGCGATTAGTTATTAATTTATTTTTTTATTATTAATTGTTTTTTTTTTTCTTTTTTTTTATGTTGAGTGCAAAAAAAATCCTTACAAAATATTGCAAATGTCAAACTTTTATGGTAAAATATTGTAAAGGTTTTATTTTAAATTATGAATATTTCTGAATATCAATTTCACCCTAAATATTTTAACGCTATCCCATATAATATTAAAGTATACCACATAGCAATGGCATTAAAGTTTACTGTATTTAATAGGAAAATTTTTTGAGACTTTAGGATGAGACTTAGGATTACCCAATGAGAGCTTCGTGGAGAACAATGTTATTAGTCCTTTTTTTAGATGTTAAAGAGTGTGCCGCCGGTGCAAGGTTTTTTATCATAATAAATACAAATAATGTGACAATAATATTAATAGAATCAACTTTTTTTCTAGACACAGGCGAAAATAGGACATTTTGTTGTAAATTTTATTTTTGACGTCTTTTTTACCGACCATTTCACATAAACGAAATATAAATTTGTTGCCTTTTATGCTCGATGCTCGATTAATATATATATTTTTTTTTTTTTTTTCGTAATTCTGTACCTCTACTAATTCTTAGAAAAAATATTCAATATATTATTAGGTTTTGAAACAATTGTAGCAATATGTTAGCGTTAAATATTTGAACATAAAATGAATTTTACTTTCGTCTATGGCTTATTAATATTATTCATTCATTTGCTCTTTGTGTCACTTTAGTATACTTACAATAAATATTACTCTATTGTCTGTGGTCGGAAGTACGCAATATTTGTTTACTATTTAGGACTATACCAAAAAAATAGAATATAGTTATCTACTTTTCACAATCAGTTAACAGTTCAAACTCATCAAATAGTGGCTTACAATTGCCTAGTTTACGGTTTCTATTGCGCCGATTTATTGAAATTTTGCGTAGATATGTAAACCCTGACCAACATAAAATATAGACTACATATTATTCTATCGCATGGGATGGTTGGTTGGGACCTCTCAGTAGCACACATTCACTCGCAGCAATATTTCATTTTTCAAAATTCGACAAACGGAATTCGGGACAAATTTTTCACAGGCAACCCTATAACACCGTGTTCATGATGAAATAATCTTTAATTTCATTTAATTTTAATTCAATAATCATACTGGTGCAAAATGTAGTAGTATCGTCGATCGATATACCTGTTTATATCTGGCTACCTGAGTTTTGTAACAGGAAAAGAATAAGGAACTCCTGGGGGGATTGGGTCGGCAACGCGCTTGCGATGCTTCTGGTGTTGCAGGTGTCTATAAGCTACGGTAATCACTTACCATCAGGTGAGTCGTACGCTTGTTTGCCGACCTAGTGGCATAAAAAAAAGCAACCTAACGTTTGCATATTCTATGGGCTTCATGCTTTTGATTGGTATAGAATTTGTCTAATAATAAAACCGGTGAAAATTAAAAAAAAAAATTATGATTTAATTGATCATATTCTGGACTGAAATTTGTTAGGCAACCCATATGCAATATATTTATTGACAAATTAAATAATATAAATATAAAATACGTTTCATCAAATAAACATCTCGCTGAAGGTCGTTTTATATCGAGATCCTATACTAATATGTCGGTACCAAGTTCGTCAGGTCAGCTAGTATGTATATAAAAGTGTGACCCAAAAATTCGTTGTGGACTGTCGAGACCAAACCCCTCTTCTCTGCTTATTTATTTATTTGTATTTGGGAAACAAACAGTACAACATAACACAAATAATAAAAGATAACAAAGATATATCGCACAGACCAGTTAAGTTTCCACCAATAACCAATACAAACAAGAAGCAGAAAGTAAAAAATGAGATACAAATTCAAATAATCAAATACAAAGTTGAAACTCATGCTTAATGAATGCTCGGATGTTACAGGAGGAAGACATGAAGCAGACACTAGAGGACAGCGCCCGCATCCAGCGCCAGTACGAGAAGTACATCGACCTGGTGCTCACCAACAACAACGCGGACAGCACGTACGCGCGCCTCATGGACGCGCTGCACGCGCTCGCCAGCGACCACCAGTGGGTGCCCGTCGCCTGGATCTACTGAGCACCGCTTACAGCCAGCGATCACGCCGTCGACCCGCATTGAAACTGTTTGTGCTCTACAACTCGTACTCCAGCCATAGACTTACTTTACAACGAAACTGTAGCTCTCGAAATATAAGTCGGCTTACTGCATCGTGATAACGTCATTATCGTCAGGGTCGCTTCCAACTAAGTACGAGTGTGTGCTCGATACATAGATCTGCTAAAAAAATATTTGTGCTTTGCCATTAGTATGCTTTTGGTATTGATGTCATCAGAGCGATATTAGAGCTGCCAACATAAATGGGTTAGTTTTGGTATTTATAGTGATATAAAATCTATCTGAGAAATACATCTAATACAATGTAAATTTTTTTCCACTTATAACATTTTTGCCTTAATAGAAAATTGCGCCAAGACAGTATCTTCAATATGGCGTCGTTATACGACATCGTTAGCACGGATCAGTAAAGCTGGTTTATATTTCAATGTTAGATTTTGTAATACTATATATTCATAACTTTTTAATATTCAAGCTATTACTTTCTAGAATCTAATGAGCCAATGTTCATTTTTAGATCTAAACTACGTCTGTCATAAATTACACAAACTATTAATACTTTGTGATGAAGTAATTAACCAACAGTAATGGTTATCCATATAACATGCAATTCTGTCGCTTCGCTAAAATATACTTGCAAGACTGCTATTTTGATGAAAAAAAACCAGCAAGTTTCTATCATTTAAAAAACTATGGGAATTTTTCAATGTATTTTGGTGTATTTTAGTTTAATCTATGAATCTCAGAACCTTTATTATTAAAAATTTAATTCAAAGATTCGAGATATATTCTTATTTGACTTTTTTTTTACACTTCAATCAAATTTATTGGTTGTGATACGACGAAAATGTTAGTTATTTAGTCTCGTCACCCCAAACACCGCTCACAAAAATGAAATATTTTCAATTCATCACGAACTAATCACAAAAAACTGATGCACTATTTATATTTTATTAAAAATTTATAAATTTTTATACAATTAAATTTATTTCACAAGGTATTTAAATTGTTTATATCAAATTTATCATCACATGGTTGTATTTAGTTAAATTAATATCATTATTAGTTAAGCAATACAAGAAAAACTTGGTTCGAATCATCAAGAACAGTTGCCACTGCTTTGATGTTGCTGGTAATGATCATTCCAAATGTACTATTTCCTAATATAATATTTCGACATGAATAGTGTTACCATTACAAATATGAATGTTAATTACAATTTTTCATTATCATATGCCCCTTCAAAACCCTCCCACTTTTTATCACAATGTTTTGTGTTCAAAATTAAGTATCCCACCTAAATGTTGTCATCTGTCACTGAGTAAAAATAGGTAATTAATATTTTAGGTGTATAAAGTGCTTTTAGTATATGTATTTGTAAGTCAATGATTCATAAACTGTGTTATGTTTAAAAAGAAAATAGATCACAAATTAATACATATTTAATTTTTAAGAAAATAAAGCCTCAAGTGTAAAATTTGCAATTGTAAACAGGTCTTATATTAAATGTCATGATTGCATTGTATAAATGTTAAGCTTCAACAAATTGCCACTTATAAATATAAGATTTTGTATTACAAAGACATCACTACGATTTTTTCATTATATTCATCACTTCAAATGATAAAATAATTTAATGAATAATATAAAAACATTTTATCAAATAGCTATATTGCTTTTAGATAATTTTGCTAATAAGTGCGAGCTGCTAATACTAAGAAAACTTATACCACAGATATTCTTATTGTAATATTAGCTTCAAATCCATAAGGATTTTACATTCCGTCCATTTTATTTTGTTAATTAGCTGTAAATTTTATTGTAGCAAGGACATTCAATATACATATGTAAGTTCACACTTTATTTTATTTTCGCAATAACTATCTCCATGCTTATTTTTATTTGCAAATATATTATAAATAAAAAAACAACATAAATTTAAAAGCTGCTATATTCAGTTAAAAATTTTCAACATGAAAAAAATTTACTGGTTTGAAGAGCGCGTATTATTTTTATGATGACGCACTGAAGTCTTAAAAATATTAGGATCGATGTGGTTCAAGCCAGTTTCACTAGTGGCAGAAATCGCGTTGTGTTCTGTTTCAGCTTTCTCTAACAGGTGTGGCGCCAATAAAAGAAACAGTTGCTGTAACAAAAAATTAAATCAGTTTATGAAATATTTTTGAGTGTTTTATTCAAATTGTTTTCCTAAGTTAAAATTATTAGCTTGAGCAGTTGATCTTTGACTTAACATTAACACCGATCATAACGTGAATCGGCATTGGAGATTTATTTTGTATATTAATAAAAATGATTTTCTGCTGAGTTGTCAATATTTTCTTTTTTACATCAGGACTAGGTATTATGGTTTATGTGTTAGATATTCTCTTTATATGCTTTCGGTTATTTTTAAAAATTATATAAAATAGACATTACCTCAGCCCATGGTATGAGGGGCAAATTAGCAAATGCTGCCTGCCAGCCAGGAAGACCGAGGTGCACGAGAGCCATCCGGAAATAATGTGTAATTGAATGTGCTAGCCAACCCCAAGTACCCTCACGTGTTGCGAGCCATATAGACCAACTTCCACCCGTGTATATCAAGCATACCTAAATATAATATTGTCATTTTATTGTAAGTTTGATGCGCCTTCAATAAAGCAGTACTGTCTGTTAATATAAACTATATATTGAATGAAGTTTGTTTTTTTTTATATAACTAGGTTGGCAAACAAACGTATGGTTCTCCCGATGGGAAGCGATTACCGTAGCTTATAGACGCTTGAATCGCCAGAGGCATAGCAAGCACGTTGCCAACCCTACCCTCAATTCTCCCCTGGAGCTCTGATCACTACTCACCACAGGTACACAACACTGCTTGAAAGCAGTATTATTTGGCTGTGATAATAATCATAAATATTTACAACATACACACACGGTCATCTGTTCCTAAAGTAAGCAACTTAATGCTTGGATTGTAGGTACCAGCTGACTCTGGTATAGCTACATATATTTTTTTTTCGATAAACATATAAATAATATATTTGCAAATAAATATATATATCTCACTAGACTCGGGGTGGGGATCGAACCCACAACCCCCGGAGCAGAAAGCAGGGTCACCACAAATTGCGCCAACGGGCTAGTCAAATTGTCTGTAAGGTCGAGCTACTTCTCCAGTCGGGCTGCTCCAGATTTTGAACAGAATATTTCCTGCTGTCATCATCATCATTTCAGCCTATCGCAGTCCACTGCTGGACATAGGCCTCCACAAGTTCGCGCCAAAAAATGCTGCGAACTCATATGTGTTGCCCGTAGTCACCACGCTGGGCACGCGGGTTGGTGACCGCAGGGCTGGCTTTGTCGCACCGAAGACGCTGCTGCCCGTTTTCGGCCTGTGTATTTCAAAGCCAGCAGTTGGATGGTTATCCCGCCATCGGTCGGCTTTTTAAGTTCCAAGGTGGTAGTGGAACTGTGTTATCCCTTAGTCGCCTTTTACGACAGCCACGGGAAGAGCAGGGTTGGCTATATTCTTTACTACCGTAGCCACACAGCGATTTCCTGCTGTGCCCTACCTCAATTATTAAAAAATAATCTTCTAATATATAAAACTAGCTGTACCCTGCACGCGTTGCAAGGTTTTTTTTTTTGGTTGTACCAACTCCAAAACCTTTCTGGGCTCATGCACTACACTTTGCTGAAAATCATGACACGATCAAATACATAGTTTACGATTTTATAAATGTGACAATGTTCGTTACCATACTCCTCCGAAACTGCTGGACCGATTTTTATGAAATTTTGAGTGCATATTGGGTAGGTCTGAGAATTGGCCAACATCTATTTTTCAGACCCTTAAATTTTAAGGGGGTTGATAACATATATGGCAAAACGTTTGCGGGGTCAGCTAGTATATATATATATATATATATATATATATATATATATATATATATATATATATATATATATATATCCGGTATTGTTGGGTTGTATTTGGAACGCTTGAAAAGATTTAAACCTAATAATATACTATTTAATATTATGTAATGCATATAACCATTTATCTCAGAAACGTTTTTTTAGGAACATTTAGGACATGTACTTTGCGAAAAAGTAATGTATGCATACACGCTGTGCACACTCATAGACCGCGAGACGCGTGACTAGCGGGCGGCGGCGGAGCGAAAAGTACAGAACCACTTACCTTTTTACATCCTTCGGGTTCGAATGAGGTGGGGGTCAAATTGTGCTCCATTCCTATGAGTGCAAATCTGGGCTCATCTATGGGTCTCTTCGTTAACTCGGGGCATTAAAGACGGATCCTCTAGACAATCTCGCAACTTGGCAAAAACACTGCAAATCGGATCACGATTTCGACGGCGATATTACACTCCCGATCGAACACCCTATCCTTTACGTAACCCCAAAAAAAAATTAATGGGGTTAGATTAGGTAAACGAGGCGGCCAGGCATTAGTCCCTAGTCTGCCAATCCAACAACCGCCAAACAACTCCGTTAGACGCTCTCTTACTGATCTAACGACGTGTGGCGGTGCACCGTTGGGGTTCACAGACCATCTGGTTTGATGCGCTGTTACCTGATAGGCGTGTGGATTTTTATCTCACCACAAATGAAGGTTCCACCTATCCCACAGACCATTTCACGTAAAGGTGGCTTCATCGGTACAGATTACATATGGGATGAAACTATTTTCTGTGTGGTCCTGTTTGTTAACAAGCCATTGGCAAAAATCGCTGCGCCGATCTAGATCACCAGGTACAAGTGCTTGCACCCTGTGAATTTTTTTGTACTTTCGCAATGCTTCGTGAGCCTAACCACGTGTTGCAAGGTGGTGCTACGGATTTTCAAGAGTTTCCCTCGATTTCTCTGGGATCTCATCATCAGATCCTGGTTTCCTTATCACGGTAACAAACTAGGGATATCCCTAAAAACATACATAAAAAAAAATACAGTCGAATTGAGAACCTCCTCCTTTTTTGGAAGTCGGTTAAAAAATAGCTTGTTTTAGAAATAAAAAAGGACGGGTTTCAAAAACCCGTGGATATATATTAATTATATTTAAAAAAAAATCTTTCTTCAACGGCTATGGCGAGTCGGAAAGGTGTGTCCTGTTTGATTATTGGCCCAATTAGATATACGAGTTCATCAAAAGACGAAATACTCATTCTTTAGTATGAAAAAAATTATCTGGATAACATCTAAGCTTAGAATACAATGTACGATGCTTCCCATATTCTAATCTATTGCTTAATATAGGTGCACCCAAATTTTTCTTTTTTCGTCTTCTTTTTATTATTAGAGCAATTAGAGCGGTTTTTTTTTTCGCATTTTCACGCACACGCACCGCGCTAGCAACACTGTCACTGATTAAATCGAATAGTCTGCGAATAACCAATCTACAAAATAAATTTGATCAACTAAATTGTAAAAGTACGCAATTTAGTTGTTGTTGTTGGGTATGGCAGAAGAAACATGAAAGCAGAATAAATGCAGTTAATATGAGAGCATTAAGAAGTATGATAGGAGTTAAACTGAGTGACAGGATAAGAAATAGTTAGATATGGAAACGTTGTGGTCTGAAAGAAGATGTAGTGACAAAAATTGAGAAAGATATGCTCAGATGGTTTGGCCATGTCGAGAGAATTAGTGAAGAACGATTGACTAAGAAAGTGTATAAGGCGAGTGTGAATGGAAAGGTTGGAAGGAGTAGACCAAGGCGGACGTTCCGAGACCAAATAAGGGACGTCTTGACAAAAGGCCAGGTCAAGAGTATCCTTAACCGAAGAGCATGTATGAAGGGAATAATGAAAGTGGACGAAGCGAAAGAAGTATGTAAGGATCGTAGCAAGTGGAAAGAAGTGGTCGCTACTACTACTACAGGAAAGAGGCGTGATTATATGTTTATATTTATGTTTACTATCGAATAATAATTTAATATAATTCATTTAAATATTTTTAAATGAAGAAATAAAATGTTGTCATTAACAATCTCACACCAACAACACAAACACAACTACAGTGCGTGACGTCATTTGTGGGATCAAGCATTGGCCGCGTTCCACTAAGCATCCGCAACAACTTATAAAATTCGAAAATGTATAAGCACTAGTGTTTATTGTTCATCGTGCAGTTTGCATAGATCAATTAAAAAAAGGTAGATAACGCACCTAGAACAGAAAACTGAAGCCACTTTTTTAAAGATGTGTGAGTGAGTGAAGTGTTGACACCTTTTAAAAAAAGTCCCTAAAATTTTTATTACACAATTAATTTAATATAGGTAAAATGGGTATGTGAAAATAAAAACCTGTTTATAGTTTTAAATAAATTTACTAAAAATAAAACAAAAAATCGGTAGAATAATAAAAAAATATATTCGTAAGATAATCGTATGAATGGACACTTCCTATCCCCTCTGTTTATCTCTTTTCAGTTTGCAGTCGGTTTTTTTTAACTATTTTTCTTAAACCTAGAATCCTTTATGTTGTATAAGTTTTTTAAATTTTTGTCGCTTAGAACTCAGAGTCATCGTCATTGTTTGCATTTTACTAATATGATGTAGTCTTATGTTCAAATATTTTTCAATCACTAATCGTATTAAATTGACTTTATGCGCATGGCCAGCATAATCGTGGTCATTTTCTCAGTCTTACAGCCGCTACCCATTCACCTCTTATTAAAATATTCGTTGGAAACCTAAAACCATGAAATTTGATAGTAAAATATGGGTACCTAGTTTACTCAACAATTGTAAAAAGTTAAAACATAAAACAAACGAGTTAATAATTTATAAATATATTTTGAGTTTTTTATTTTCAATTTATGTAACATAAAATAACACGAGAAAAAAAAAACAATAACTATGTCTACTTTTTACTTAATTATTTTTCTGATTGCGTACAATTTTATTTACTTACCCACATTTTGGGGTATTGAAAAAAAGAACTACTGGCAACACTCCCGTGGTACGTCATTTCGTGACATTGAAATTATAAGTTCCGAATAACCTCAATATTATTTTGGAATAACAATAAATTTATAGTTTTATATGTACTTACGTGTGAAACGATATTTCTTCAGACTTTTTGTTCACTTTGGTATTGTTTTTGCACCATTTAATTACAAAAGAACGGCATTTTATAGGCAAAGTTACTGTACGAGGCCCCGTGAGATACTAACGAAAATGAGCGTAGTTTGATGCATATGTGTGCGTGAGCGCGTGTATTTACTTGAAGGAGCCGAGTTTTGTGGCTTCACTAACAAACAAAGGCCGCGCATTATCTACTTTTTTTTACTATATCTATGGCAGTTTGTATGTTACGCTCAAACACCAAAAAGGCTTATTGAACGAAAACAAAAACCACCATACAGAAAGTCCACAATGCGTTGTCGTTTGCATAATTTGTGTGTTGTGTGTTTCGTGTATTTTACAGTGTCCACAACGCGTTGTTGCTTTCTTTTTGGCTCAATGATCTTTTTAGGTTTTTGGGCGCAACATGTACACTCATAACAAATAAGAATAATTACTAAAAATAGGGAGGTTCTTATTGAATTTATTCGTAAAAACTGAAAAGATAAACAACTAAAGCGATAAATCGCACCGGAGACGCGAGTGGGCGAGCGGTGCGGTGTACGTTGTCCTCGCGCCGGTGAACTCTGTCAGCTGATGGTGCGCATGAACTTGTAGTATTCAATAAATTGCCGATTTTTTCAAAACACGATTACTTTAAAGCATTATCTTCGAATTTCTGTTTCATTATTTTTCCCAAACCAAATTATACCAAAAAAAGTTATGAAAAGAGGCAAAAAAATCTTTTCTCGTTTTTTTCACTTGTGTCATGTCAGGTGGTGTCAACACTATCATACCTCTTTTCAACCGTTCCAAATACAGCCGGTATAAAGCTCAGTTATTTAAGAACATTTGCACTAGTATAATGAATAGAAAATCAAATATAGAAAATAAAGACTCATTTAAGAACAATAATATCCCTTTGTACCTTTCCAATATTTCTGCAGTTATCTAGCTCGAAAACCTTACTTTTAGTATTTAGCACTGGACGAGAGCCAGTATTCTGACGTGTAAGTGAAAAATCCAAGAGTTCTTTTAGTGCAGGAGTTAAGCACAAATCATTTAAAGCATTTATTCGTATTGATCCGACGGGTAAAACTTCGTCCGCTGTAGTAAAAACTTCCATATTAATTTTACTGAAAAAAATTCTTATATACAAAAACAAACACATATGAATAATAGGCCCTTTGCATCTGTTGCGCCTCATTTAACAAAATACAACAAACAAAGTAGATTTAGATAATGAAAAACAAAAATATTAATAATATAATATTTCTCCCGGTGGATACTTTGTTCGTCAGACAGTTTTATCTCCAAGGAAAAGTAAATGGTCCTATTAATTTTCATTGTAATAAAAATGTACATTGTATTCGCGTTAAGAAAATAATAAACATCGTTATCACTCAGTCAGGCCCTACCAATAAAAGTAAATTAGAAAGTCATGTTCACATTTACCAGTTGAAGTAAGACACTCAGATAAAACAGATTCACCTTTTTTCTATTTTCTTAAAGCGAATAGGCTATAGTGTAGAGTAAGAAAATTGATAAAATAATATAATGACGTCCTTTCCTGAATATTTGTAATGCCATGTTAATTCAAACCCATCTGATGAAGCATAGAAATTACGTAAATCTTCTGGTAATATCGCTGAATGCCTTTGTTCCCAATTCGAAATGGCCACACGGTCGCATGGTTGGCGGCGCTCAATTGCAACGTTTGATATTCTTGAATCAGATTCTAAAAAGTATTAAGGATCATAAGATCTTTTTTATCTGTCTGAAAGTATAAGTCTGATTAATTCATAACTTATGTGTATAACAGTATTCATATAAATGATAATTCTAAGCTTCTTGTTATTTCCTTCTCGAATTTTAAAATAGGAAGAATATAAGTAGTGTTTTATAAATATACTAGTGACCCACCCCGGCATCGCACAGGTGCAATGCTAATACTAAATATAAAATCTCTAAGATAGCTGGACCAATTTTAAGGGGACTTCCACTGATATAGAAAGAAGTAATTTAGGCTACTTTTATTTTAGTTTTTTTATTATTTTATAACTGCGTACTGAAAAATAACTATTTTGTTAAATTCCACGCGGACAAAGTTGCGGTCACTGGTAGTATAAAATAAATATTTTAATCTAAGCGCTTTTGCGCTTACATTCTAAAATAACAAAAGTGTGTTTATTTACGACATCACATTAGAAACCTCTAAACCTGTCAATGTTTCTTTACTATATTATGCATGTATTATATACACATTAACGTTCCTCTGGAATCACTCTATTTACTAAAGAAAATCGTTTCAAAATCCATTGCGTACTTTTAAAGATCTAAGCATACAGACAGCGGGAAGCAACTTTGTTTTAAACTATGTAGTGATTACAAAATGTAAACGCGGAAGTGTACGCGCGCATCTTTGTCTGCGCGACCGAATATAGCGCGCGCTATGTTGCGGAAATACTCTTTCACTGTAGGCATCCTGGTCTCCCAATGAATGACGTCATTTCTGACGTACCACGGAGCTCCTACAAGCAATCACAGGCAACGGTTCTGCTGGACTTACATTCTTCTAGCCTGGTACGCCGAGCAGATTGCCTACCAGGCCAGGCCAAATACGTCAGGCGCGAGCGGACGTAGGTAACATAGACCATCAGTTTGGTTCTGAGGGGCAGTCTAGATGTAAAAACGGAGTGGAACTTCAGACTTCGGTTGGACGGTGGGAACCATGCTCAGCCTCCGGTCATTGTGGCAACCCCAGACATCTCACTAAGATTTTCCACTTTACATCCTGGCCTCGGAGCTTGAGCTAGCGCAGTGGCCTGGAACTGCCGGAGGTGACGATCTGATAATACGATGACGCAAAGAACGCGCTGTCTTCCGCACACAGGGCCAACAGCACGTCCTCTTCCCCCTCTCGCAGATAGTTGCGGGGAATGGGGATGTCGTCAGTATGCGCCGCGTAAAATCGCAGCGAAAGAGCTGCCTTGCGGTATTCTAACTTGGATTGGGCTTGGCTGGGAATCTACCCAATTTATCGAGACGAAGAAGCTACAGCCTTCCAGAAACGACACCAACACTCGCACATACACGGGCGGTGTTGGCGTGTCGATCATCTTAACCAGGAGCCCGGCGTGCCACACCCGATCGAAGGTCTTCTCCATCTCGAGAAAGACCCTGACCATGTAGCGCCAGTTATTGAGCTCACTGGCTAAGTGACTGAGGAATCTCGCCAGCTGGAGCGACGTCGAATGGTTGCTGCGGAAGCCGTACTGCTCTTCGTGCATGGACAGGTAAGGCGCGGGTCTCCGCAGCAGCAGTCGCTCAAACAGCTTGACGATGTGCGAGAGTAGCGTTATGGTCCAATAGTTTCGACGGTCCTTCCCCGACTTGGGTAGAACGATGTTTTCCCGGCTTTTCACACGTTGGGGAAGTATCCGGTCTGGAATATCCCATCGATTGCCTGCATGAGCGCTACAAGACATCCAATAGGCAGCTGCAACAACGCGGCAATAGTGTATGCCATCGGCGGGCACTGCTTTCCTTAGCTCAGACAGGGAGGGACATGAGATCCCCTCCCTGGAGCTTCGGGATGAGGCCCGATTGAAACCTTTTCACTGTCTCGTGGACTGCCGCGTGATGACGGACGACGGTGACATCCGACGTGTTGGGAGAAAATTGTTTCTCCATATATTCCGCCAGGATGTCTGCTCTATCTCTGGCAAATAACTTCTGTTAGCTGTTCTATCTCTATATCCAGGAGCGTGTAGCAGTTCCTGGGTATAGGGATAGAGCAGCCATCGATCACACTATAGACCACGACCATTGAAATAGCCGTTCCACTAACGTACCTTAGGTAAAACGATAGAGTGCGTTACAACCGTTGCGGTCGTTTAGTGGTACGCATCCATTAAAGTTTGACGTTTGTTATCAATTTAATATTAACCTCTTCCTCTGTCGTATTGAAAGTGAAACACATGGCTCAATATATTTACATAGAATATATATTTAGTTACGGTTACATTGGATAGGCAAAATAGTAGCTTAACATAAAATATACGCATTCGTAGAGCAAAAATTTATTTATCAAATATGATATCAAAATAACCTATAATTGTTGTTTTGTTGTGAAAGTCTATGTAATTTTTAGCAATAAAACGTTGCTAACCTTAGTATTAGTTAAAATACTATACAATGACTAATCCTAATGCTGGTGTTTGTAATATAAAAAAGGAATACATTATTCAGAGACAAGAAAAGTATGATAAAACTCAAACCAACGATGGAACAAATAAACGTAAACTGAGTGAAAATGATGAAATTGAAGCAAAAAGATCTCGAAGTGATAAAAATGGTGATCCGTCCAATGATAAGTGCAAAATAAAAAGGAAGGGCCAAAACAAGGCGAGGCCAAAAACATTCCAAGGCGATAAGCAAAATAAGCCATGCCCTAGTATAGTAAATGTCACAACTAAAGATGATATACAAACATGTAACTTTACTAATTGTAAATATATTCATAATCCCATTGATTACTTAACATCTAAACAACAAGATATAGGTGAAACATGCCACTTATTTAACACTCGAGGCAGATGCCCAAGGGGAATAACATGTCGATATGGTGCTGGCCATATTACCAAAGATGGTTTTAACTTAGTTGATGAAATGAAATTCAGCTCATGGAAAGAAGACACCAAAAACACTTTACAACCATCTCTTCAAATAAGTTTACAGAAAAGAAAATATGATTTCTCTATGGCTGAAAAGTTGGTTAAATCTTTAGATAATAGAAATAAACCTGATGAAAAAGATACTAATACTGATAAATTGCAAATTGAAAATGAACTTAATAAACATAAAATACACAAGTGTGGTGCAATTATTGACGATGACTTAATTAAATTATTACCACGGGAAACAAAAAAAATTGACTGGAAAAATAAACTGTATCTTAGTCCACTTACAACTGTTGGCAACTTACCATTTAGAAGAATTTGCAAACAATTTGGTGCTGATGTTACATGTGGTGAAATGGCTTTATGCGAATCTTTATTAAAAGGGCTTAAACAGGAGTGGGCCTTGGTAAAAAGACATGAGTCAGAAGATATATTTGGAGCACAAATATGTGGAAACAATGCTTATGGAATTGCTAAAGTGGCACAATTATTGCAGGAAAATACTCATTTGGATTTCATTGATTTAAATCTCGGATGTCCAATAGATTTAATTTACAAGAAAGGTGGGGGCAGTGGTATGATGCATAGAATACCAGCTTTAGAGGCATCAGTGAGAAGTGCCTCAATGTTATTAAATATACCTTTTACAATTAAAATGAGGACTGGAATATACCAGGACAAAAAAATTGCACATAATATTATTCCCAAAGTAGTGGATTGGGGGGCATCACTAATAACATTACATGGCAGATCCAGAGAAGCAAGATACACAAAATCAGCAGACTGGGAATATATTGAAAGCTGTGCAAAAATAGCAGCTCCGTGCCCTGTTTTTGGTAATGGTGATATTTTAAGCTATGATGATTACATTAATAGAAGACAAATAGCACCAACAGTTCAAGGAGTAATGATTGGTAGAGGTGCATTAATAAAGCCATGGATATTTACAGAAATAAAAGAGCAAAAATTGTGGGATATAAGCAGCAATGAAAGATTTGATATAATCAAGAAATTCACAAATTTTGGTTTGGAGCATTGGGGTTCTGACACACAAGGCGTAGAAAATACAAGGCGGTTTTTACTGGAGTGGCTTTCATTTTTATACCGCTACATACCAGTTGGATTATTAGAGAGACCTCCACAAAAGATTAATGAAAGACCACCTATGTACTTTGGTCGTAATGATTTAGAAACACTAATGGCATCAGGCAATTGTGCTGACTGGATAAAAATAAGCGAAATGCTACTAGGTCCAGTTCCTGATGGATTTCAGTTCTTACCTAAGCATAAAGCTAATTCATATCAATGAAACTTTGTTTTTATTAATAAATATTTATTACATTTACCTAAAACTTTTGTTATACCCAATGTTATATTTTCATAGAAGGAATCTTCAGAAACTAAATCTACACAAAAACTCATTATGAGTTATTTTACTGCTAGTTAAGAAATTAGTCCACTTTATTGATTTATCAATATTTGCCAGTTGTCTTGGATACCAATTAGAGTTGCTATTGCAAATAATTATACCCAAATAGAAATATTTCAGTTATTTATAGTATGCTATTTAGCTGACCCAGGAAATGTTGGTTCTGCCATATAAATAGGGACACCATTATCACCTAGGAAGAAAAGATGATAGCCTACGAGCTATTCAAAGACAAAAAATTTATATATTAGATTAATAATTCAAGCAACAAAAACATGATTTGTTTATAAGAGCTTTATTTTCATAAAATACACTAGTAATCTAATAAAATATACACTTGTAAAGACTTACAGTCAAATTAATA